>NW_027457902.1:67500-667500 GCF_050624435.1 Tenrec ecaudatus
TAGTCCAAGTGCCCGCTAGGTAACCTACATAGTCCAAATGCCCGCAAGGAAACCTACATCGTCTAAATGTCCGCTAGGCAACCTACATAATCCAAGTGCCCGCTCTGGAACATACATAGTCCAAGTGCCCGTTAGCTAACCTAGATAGTCCAAGGGCCCGCTAGTTGACCTACATAGTCCAAGTGCCAGCTAGGTAACCTAGATAGTACAAGTGCCCGCTAGGGAACCTAGATAGTCCAAGTGGTGGCTAGGTAACCTATATAGTCCAATTGCCCGCTAGGGATCCTTCATAATTCAAGTGCCTGCTAGGTAACCTACATAGTCCAAGTGTCCGCTAGGGAAGGTACATATTCCAAGTGTCCGCTAGGTAACCTAGAGAGTTCAAGTGCCCGCTAGTTAACCTACATAGTCCAAGTGCCCGCTAGTAAACCTATATAGTCCAAGGGCCTGCTAGTTAACCTAGATAGTCCAAGTGCCCGCTAGTTTACCTAAATCGTCCAAGTGTCAGCTAGGTAACCTACATAGTCCAAGTGCCTGCTAGGTAACCTAGATAGTCCAAGTGCCTGATACCTAACCTACATAGTCCAAGTGTCCGTTCGTTAACCTAGATAGTCCAAGTGCCCATTGGGTAACCTACATAGTCCAAGTGCCCACCTGGTAACCTTGTTAGTCCAAGTGCCCGCTAGTTAACCTACATAGTCCAAGTGCCTTCTAGGGAGCCTACATAGTCCATGTGACCGCTAGGGAACCGACATAGTCCAAGTGCCCGCTAAGTGACCTACATAGTCCAAATGCCCGCAAGGAAACCTACATAGTCTAAATGTCCGCTAGGCAACCTACATAATACAAGTGCCCACTCTGGAACATACATAGTCCAAGTGCCCGTTAGCTAACCTAGATAGTCCAAGGGCCCGCTAGTTGACCTACATAGTCCAAGTGCCAGCTAGGTAACCTAGATAGTACAAGTGCCCGCTAGGGAACCTACATAGTCCAAGTGCCTGTTAGCTAACCTAGATAATCCAAGTGGTGGCTAGGTAACCTAGATAGTCCAAGTGCCCGCTAGGTAACTTACATAGTCCAAGTGCCCGTTAGGTAACCTTGATAGTCCAATTGCCCGTTAGCTATCCTAGATAGTCCAAGTGTCCGCTAGTTAACCTACATAGTCCAAGTGCCCATTCGTTAACTTACATTGTCCAAGTGCCCGCTAGGTAACGTAGATAGCCCAAGTGCCCGCTAGGGAACGTACATAGTCCAAGTGCCCACTAGGTAACCTAGACAGTACAATTGCCCCCTAGTTAACCTAGACAGTCCATGTACCCGATAGGGAACCTACATAGTCCAAGTGCCCACTAGCGAACCTACATAGTCCAAGTGCTCGCTAGGCAACCTACATAGTCCAAGTGCCCGTTAGTTAACCTAGATTGTCCAATTGCCCGTTAGCTAACCTAGATAGTCGAAGTGTCCGCTAGTTAACCTACATAGTCCAAGTGCCCGTTCGTTAACCTAGATAGTCCAAGTGCCCGCTAGGTAACCTAGACAGTCCAAGTGCCCGCTAGGTTACCTACATAGTCCAAGTGCACGTTCGTTAACCAAGATAATCCAAGTGCCCATTAGGTAACCTAGACAGTCCAAGTGCCCGCTAGTTACCCTACATAGTCCAAGTGCCCGTTAGTTAACCTAGATAGTCAAAGTGCCTGCTAGGTAACCTAGATAGTCCAAGTGTCCGCTAGATAACCTACATAGTCCAAGTGACCATTAGGTTACCTACATAGTCCAAGTGCCCGTTCATTAATCTACATAGTCCAAGTGCCCGCTAGGTAACGTAGATAGCCCAAGTGCCCGCTAGGGAAGGTACATAGTCCAAGTGCCCGTAGGTAACCTAGATAGACCAAGTGCATGCTAGTTAACCTACATAGTCCAAGTACCTGCTAGGTAAACTACATAATCCAAGTGCCCGTTCGTTAACCTATATAGTCCAAGTACCCGTTCGTTAATCTACATAGTCCAAGTGCCCGCTAGGTAACGTAGAAAGCCCAAGTGCCCGCTAGGGAACGTACATACTCCAAGTGCCCACTAGGTAACCTAGACAGTCCAATTGCCCGCTAGTTAACCTAGACAGTCCAAGTACCCGAAAGGGAACCTACATAGTCCAATTGCCCGCTAGGGAACCTACATACTCCAAGTGCTCGCTAGGCAACCTACATAGTCCAAGTGCCCGTTAGTTAACCTAGATAGTCAAAGTGCCTGCTAGGTAACCTAAATAGTCCAATTGCCCGCTAGGTAACATACATAGTCCAAGTGCCCGTTAGGTAACCTTGATAGTCCAATTGCCCGTTAGCTAATCTAGATAGTCCAAGTGTCCGCTAGTTAACCTACATAGTCCAAGTGCCCGTTCGTTAACCTAGATAGTCCAAGTGCCCGCTAGGTAACCTAGACAGTCCAAGTGCCCGTTAGGTTACCTACATGGCCCAAGTGCACTTTCGTTTACCTAGATAGTCCAAGTGCCCGCTGGTAACCTACATAGTCCAAGAGCCTTCTAGTTAACCTACATAGTCGAAGTGCCCGCTAGGGAACCTACATAGTCCAAGTGCCCGCTAGGTAACCTAGATAGTCCAATTGCCCGTTAGCTAACCTAGATAGTCGAAGTGTCCGCTAGTTAACCTACATAGTCCAAGTGCCCGTTCGTTAACCTAGAAAGTCCAAGTGCCCGCTAGGTAACCTAGACAGTCCAAGTGCCCGCTAGGTTACCTACATAGTCCAAGTGCACGTTCGTTAACCTAGATTGTCCAAGTGCCCGCTGGTAACCTACATAGTCTAAATGTCCGCTAGGCAACCTACATAATCCAAGTGCCCACTCTGGAACATACATAGTCCAAGTGCCCGTTAGCTAACCTAGATAGTCCAAGGGCCCGCTAGTTGACCTAAATAGTCCAAGTGCCAGCTAGGTAACCTAGATAGTACAAGTGCCCGCTAGGGAACCTAGATAGTGCAAGTGCCTGTTAGCTAACCTAGATAGTCCAAGTGGTGGCTAGGTAACCTACATAGTCCAAGTGCCCCTTCGTTAACCTAGATAATCCAAGTGCCCGTTAGGTAACCTAGACAGTCCAAGTGCCCGCTAGTTTACTTACATAGTCCAAGTGCACGTTCGTTAACCTAGATTGTCCACGTGCCCGCTGGTAACCTACATAGTCCAAATGCCCGCAAGGAAACCTACATAGTCTAAATATCCGCTAGGAAACCTACATAATCCAAGTGCCCACTCTGGAGCATACATAGTCCAAGTGCCCGTTAGCTAACCTAGATAGTCAAAGGGTCCGCTAGTTGTCCTACATAGTCCAAGTGCCAGCTAGGTAACCTAGATAGTACAAGTGCCCGCTAGGGAACCTAGATAGTCCAAGTGCCTGTTAGCTAACCTAGATAGTCCAAGTGGTGGCTAGGTAACCTACATACTCCAAGTGCCCGTTCGTTAATCTAGATAATCCAAGTGCCCGTTAGGTAACCTAGACAGTCCAAGTGCCCGCTAGTTGCCCTACATAATCCAAGTGCCCGTTAGTTAACCTAGATAGTCAAAGTGCCTGCTAGGTAACCTAGATAGTCCAAGTGCCCGCTAGATAACCTACATAGTCCAAGTGCCTGCTACGTAACCTAAATAGTCCAAATGTCCGCTAGGGAAACTACATAGTCCAAGTGCCCGCTAGTTAACCTAGATAGTCCAAGTGCCCCCTAGTAAACCTACATAATCCTTGGGCCCGCTAGTTAACCTACATAGTGCAAGGGCCCGCTAGTTAACCTAGATAGTCCAAGTGCCCGCTAGTTAACCTAGATAGTCCAAGTGCCCGCTAGTTAACCTAGATAGTCCAAGTGCCCGCTAGTTAACCTACATAGTCCAAGTGCCCGCTAGGTAACCTAGACAGTCCAAGTGACCACTAGGTTACCTACATAGTCCAAGTGCCCATTCGTTAACCTACATAGTCAAAGTGCCCGCTAGGTAACGTAGATAGCCCAAGTGCCCGCTAGGGAACGTACATAGTCCAAGTGCCCGCTAGGTAACCTGGATAGTCTAAGTGCCTGGTAGTAAACCTACATAGTCCAAGTTCCTGCTAGGTAAACTACATAGGCCAAGTGCCCACTAGGTAACCTAGACAGTCCAATTGCCCACTAGTTAACCTAGACAGTCCAAGTACCGCTAGAGAATCTACATAGTCCAAGCGCCCGCTAGGGAACCTACATAGTCCAGGTGCTCGCTAGGCAACCTACATAGTCCAAGTGCCCGTTATTAACCTAGATAGTCAAAGTGCCTGCTAGGTAACCTAGATAGTCCAAGTGCCCGCTAGGTAACCTTCATAGTCCAAGTGCCCGTTAGGTAACCTTGATAGTCCAATTGCCCGTTAGCTATCCTAGATAGTCCAAGTGTCCGCTAGTTAACCTACATAGTCCAAGTGCCCGTTCGTTAACTTACATTGTCCAAGTGCCCGCTAGGTAACGTAGATATCCCAAGTGCCCGCTAGGGAACGTACATAGTCCAAGTGCCCACTAGGTAACCTAGACAGTCCAATTGCCACCTAGTTAACCTAGACAGTCCAAGTACCCGATAGGGAACCTACATAGTCCAAGTGCCCTCTAGGGAACCTACATAGTCCAAGTGCTCGCTAGGCAACCTACATAGTCCAAGTGCCCGTTAGTTAACCTAGATTGTCCAATTGCCCGTTAGCTAACCTAGATAGTCGAAGTGTCCGCTAGTAGACCTACATTGTCCAAGTGCCCGTTCATTAACCTAGAAAGTCCAAGTGCCCGCTAGGTTACCTACATAGTCCAAGTGCACGTTCGTTAACCTAGATTGTCCAAGTGCCCGCTGGTAACCTACATAGTCCAAATGCCCGCAAGGAAACCTACATAGTCTAAATGTCCGCTAGGCAACCTACATAATCCAAGTGCCCACTCTGGAACATACATAGTCCAAGTGCCCGTTAGCTAAGCTAGATAGTCCAAGGGCCCGCTAGTTGACCTAAATAGTCCAAGTGCCAGCTAGGTAACCTAGATAGTACAAGTGCCCGCTAGGGAACCTAGATAGTCCAAGTGCCTGTTAGCTAACCTAGATAGTCCAAGTGGTGACTAGGTAACCTACATAGTCCAAGTGCCCGTTCGTTAACCTAGATAATCCAAGTGCCCGTTAGGTAACCTAGACAGTCCAAGTGCCCGCTAGATAACCTACATAATCCAAGTGCCCGCTAGGTAACCTAAATAATCCAAATGTCCGTTAGGGAAACTACATAGTCCAAGTGCCCGCTAATTAACCTAGATAGTCCAAGTGCCCCCTAGTAAACCTACATAGTCCATGGGCCCGCTAGTTAACCTACATAGTGCAAGGGCCCGCTAGTTAACCTAGATAGTCCAAGTGCCCGCTAGTTAACCTAGATAGTCCAAGTGCCCGCTAGTTAACCTAGATAGTCCAAGTGCCCGCTAGTTAACCTAGATAGTGCAAGTGCCCGCTAGTTAACCTACATAGTCCAAGTGCCCGCTAGGTAACCTAGACAGTCCAAGTGACCACTAGGTTACCTACATAATCCAAGTGCCCATTCGTTAACCTACGTAGTCCAAGTGCCCGCTATGTAACGTAGATAGCCCAAGTGCCCGCTAGGGAACGTACATAGTCCATGTGCCCGCTAGGTAACCTGGATAGTCTAAGTGCCTGGTAGTAAACCTACATAGTCCAAGTTCCTGCTAGGTAAACTACATAGTCCAAGTGCCCACTAGGTAACCTAGACAGTCCAAAAGCCCGCTAGTTAACCTAGACAGTCCAAGTACCGCTAGGGAATCTACATAGTCCAAGCGCCCGCTAGGGAACCTACATAGTCCAGGTGCTCGCTAGGCAACCTACATAGTCCAAGTGCCCGTTAGTTAACCTAGATAGTCAAAGTGCCTGCTAGGTAACCTAGATAGTCCAAGTACCCGCTAGGTACCCTTCATAGTCCAAGTGCCCGTTAGGTAACCTTGATAGTCTAATTGCCCGTTAGCTATCCTAGATAGTCCAAGTGTCCGCTAGTTAACCTACATAGTCCAAATGCCCGTTCGTTAACTTACTTTGTCCAAGTGCCCGCTAGGTAACGTAGATATCCCAAGTGCCCGCTAGGGAACGTACATAGTCCAAGTGCCCACTAGGTAACCTAGACAGTCCAATTGCCCCCTAGTTAACCTAGACAGTCCAAGTACCCGATAGGGAACCTACATAGTCCAAGTGCCCTCTAGGGAACCTACATAGTCCAAGTGCTTGCTAGGCAACCTACATAGTCCAAGTGCCCGTTAGTTAACCTAGATTGTCCAATTCCCGTTAGCTAACCTAGATAGTCGAAGTGTCCGCTAGTTAACCTACATAGTCCAAGTGCCCGCTAGGTAACCTAAATAGTCCAAATGTCCGCTAGGGAAACTACATAGTCCAAGTGCCCGCTAGTTAACCTAGATAGTCAAAGTGCCTGCTAGGTAACCTAGATAGTCCAAGTGCCCGCTAGATAACCTACATAGTCCAAGTGCCTGCTACGTAACCTAAATAGTCCAAGTGTCCGCTAGGGAAACTACATAGTCCAAGTGCCCGCTAGTTAACCTAGATAGTCCAAGTGCCCCCTAGTAAACCTACATAATCCTTGGGCCCGCTAGTTAACCTACATAGTGCAAGGGCCCGCTAGTTAACCTAGATAGTCCAAGTGCCCGCTAGTTAACCTAGATAGTCCAAGTGCCCGCTAGTTAACCTAGATAGTCCAAGTGCCCGCTAGTTAACCTACATAGTCCAAGTGCCCGCTAGGTAACCTAGACAGTCCAAGTGACCACTAGGTTACCTACATAGTCCAAGTGCCCATTCGTTAACCTACATAGTCAAAGTGCCCGCTAGGTAACGTAGATAGCCCAAGTGCCCGCTAGGGAACGTACATAGTCCAAGTGCCCGCTAGGTAACCTGGATAGTCTAAGTGCCTGGTAGTAAACCTACATAGTCCAAGTTCCTGCTAGGTAAACTACATAGTCCAAGTGCCCACTAGGTAACCTAGACAGTCCAATTGCCCACTAGTTAACCTAGACAGTCCAAGTACCGCTAGAGAATCTACATAGTCCAAGCGCCCGCTAGGGAACCTACATAGTCCAGGTGCTCGCTAGGCAACCTACATAGTCCAAGTGCCCGTTAGTTAACCTAGATAGTCAAAGTGCCTGCTAGGTAACCTAGATAGTCCAAGTGCCCGCTAGGTAACCTTCGTAGTCCAAGTGCCCGTTAGGTAACCTTGATAGTCCAATTGCCCGTTAGCTATCCTAGATAGTCCAAGTGTCCGCTAGAAAACCTACATAGTCCAAGTGCCCGTTCGTTAACTTACATTGTCCAAGTGCCCGCTAGGTAACGTAGATATCCCAAGTGCCCGCTAGGGAACGTACATAGTCCAAGTGCCCACTAGGTAACCTAGACAGTCCAATTGCCACCTAGTTAACCTAGACAGTCCAAGTACCCGATAGGGAACCTACATAGTCCAAGTGCCCTCTAGGGAACCTACATAGTCCAAGTGCTCGCTAGGCAACCTACATAGTCCAAGTGCCCGTTAGTTAACCTAGATTGTCCAATTGCCCGTTAGCTAACCTAGATAGTCGAAGTGTCCGCTAGTAGACCTACATTGTCCAAGTGCCCGTTCATTAACCTAGAAAGTCCAAGTGCCCGCTAGGTAAACTAGACAGTCCAAGTGCCCGCTAGGTTACCTACATAGTCCAAGTGCACGTTCGTTAACCTAGATTGTCCAAGTGCCCGCTGGTAACCTACATAGTCCAAATGCCCGCAAGGAAACCTACATAGTCTAAATGTCCGCTAGGCAACCTACATAATCCAAGTGCCCACTCTGGAACATACATAGTCCAAGTGCCCGTTAGCTAAGCTAGATAGTCCAAGGGCCCGCTAGTTGACCTAAATAGTCCAAGTGCCAGCTAGGTAACCTAGATAGTACAAGTGCCCGCTAGGGAACCTAGATAGTCCAAGTGCCTGTTAGCTAACCTAGATAGTCCAAGTGGTGACTAGGTAACCTACATAGTCCAAGTGCCCGTTCGTTAACCTAGATAATCCAAGTGCCCGTTAGGTAACCTAGACAGTCCAAGTGCCCGCTAGATAACCTACATAATCCAAGTGCCCGCTAGGTAACCTAAATAGTCCAAATGTCCGTTAGGGAAACTACATAGTCCAAGTGCCCGCTAATTAACCTAGATAGTCCAAGTGCCCCCTAGTAAACCTACATAATCCATGGGCCCGCTAGTTAACCTACATAGTGCAAGGGCCCGCTAGTTAACCTAGATAGTCCAAGTGCCCGCTAGTTAACCTAGATAGTCCAAGTGCCCGCTAGTTAACCTAGATAGTCCAAGTGCCCGCTAGTTAACCTAGATAGTGCAAGTGCCCGCTAGTTAACCTACATAGTCCAAGTGCCCGCTAGGTAACCTAGACAGTCCAAGTGACCACTAGGTTACCTACATAATCCAAGTGCCCATTCGTTAACCTACGTAGTCCAAGTGCCCGCTATGTAACGTAGATAGCCCAAGTGCCCGCTAGGGAACGTACATAGTCCAAGTGCCCGCTAGGTAACCTGGATAGTCTAAGTGCCTGGTAGTAAACCTACATAGTCCAAGTTCCTGCTAGGTAAACTACATAGTCCAAGTGCCCACTAGGTAACCTAGACAGTCCAAAAGCCCGCTAGCTAACCTAGACAGTCCAAGTACCGCTAGGGAATCTACATAGTCCAAGCGCCCGCTAGGGAACCTACATAGTCCAGGTGCTCGCTAGGCAACCTACATAGTCCAAGTGCCCGTTAGTTAACCTAGATAGTCAAAGTGCCTGCTAGGTAACCTAGATAGTCCAAGTACCCGCTAGGTACCCTTCATAGTCCAAGTGCCCGTTAGGTAACCTTGATAGTCTAATTGCCCGTTAGCTATCCTAGATAGTCCAAGTGTCCGCTAGTTAACCTACATAGTCCAAGTGCCCGTTCGTTAACTTACTTTGTCCAAGTGCCCGCTAGGTAACGTAGATATCCCAAGTGCCCGCTAGGGAACGTACATAGTCCAAGTGCCCACTAGGTAACCTAGACAGTCCAATTGCCCCCTAGTTAACCTAGACAGTCCAAGTACCCGATAGGGAACCTACATAGTCCAAGTGCCCTCTAGGGAACCTACATAGTCCAAGTGCTTGCTAGGCAACGTACATAGTCCAAGTGCCCGTTAGTTAACCTAGATTGTCCAATTCCCGTTAGCTAACCTAGATAGTCGAAGTGTCCGCTAGTTAACCTACATAGTCCAACTGCCAGTTCGTTAACCTAGATAGTCCAAGTGCCCGCTAGGTAACCTAGACAGTCCAAGTGCCCGCTAGGTTACCTACATAGTCCAAGTGCACGTTCGTTAACCTAGATAATCCAAGTGCCTGTTAGGTAACCTAGACAGTCCAAGTGCCCGCTAGTTACCCTACATAGTCCAAGTGCCCGTTAGTTAACCTAGATAGTCAAAGTGCCTGCTAGGTAACCTAGATAGTCCAAGTGTCCGCTAGATAACCTACATAGTCCAAGTGACCACTAGGTTACCTACATAGTCCAAGTGCCCGTTCGTTAACCTATATAGTCCAAGTGCCCGCTAGGTAACGTAGATAGCCCAAGTGCCCGCTAGGTAAGGTACATATTCCAAGTGCCCGTAGGTAACCTAGATAGTCCAAGTGTCCGCTAGTTAACCTACATAGTCCAAGTACCTGCTAGGTAAACTACATAATCCAAGTGCCTGTTCGTTAACCTACATAGTCCAAGTGCCCGTTCGTTAACCTACATAGTCCAAGTGCCCGCTAGGTAACGCAGAAAGCCCAAGTGCCCGCTAGGGAACGTACATACTCCAAGTGCCCACTAGGTAACCTAGACAGTCCAATTGCCCGCTAGTTAACCTAGACAGTCCAAGTACCCGATAGGGAACCTACATAGTCCAATTGCCCGCTTGGGAACCTACATACTCCAAGTGCTCGCTAGGCCACCTACATAGTCCAAGTGCCCGTTAGTTAACCTAGATAGTCAAAGTGCCTGCTAGGTAACCTAAATAGTCCAAGTGCCCGCTAGGGAACCTACATAGTCCAAGTGCCCGCTAGGTAACCTAGATAGTCCAATTGCCCGTTAGCTAACCTAGATAGTCGAAGTGTCCGCTAGTTAACCTACATAGTCCAAGTGCCCGTTCGTTAACCTAGAAAGTCCAAGTGCCCGCTAGGTAACCTAGACAGTCCAAGTGCCCGCTAGGTTACCTACATAGTCCACGTGCACGTTCGTTAACCTAGATTGTCCAAGTGCCCGCTGGTAACCTACATAGTCCAAATGCCCACAAGGAAACCTACATAGTCTAAATGTCCGCTAGGCAACCTACATAATCCAAGTGCCCACTCTGGAACATACATAGTCCAAGTGCCCGTTAGCTAACCTAGATAGTCCAAGGGCCCGCTAGTTGACCTACATAGTCCAAGTGCCAGCTAGGTAACCTAGATAGTACAAGTGCCCGCTAGGGAACCTAGATAGTCCAAGTGCCTGTTACCTAACCTAGATAGTCCAAGTGGTGGCTAGGTAACCTACATAGTCCAAGTGCCCGTTCGTTAACCTAGATAATCCAAGTGCCCGTTAGGTAACCTAGACAGTCCAAGTGCCCGCTAGTTGCCCTACATAGTCCAAATGCCCGTTAGTTAACCTAGATAGTCAAAGTGCCTTCTAGGTAACCTAGATAGTCCAAGTGCCCGCTAGATAACCTACATAGTCCAAGTGCCCGCTAGGTAACCTAAATAGTCCAAATGTCCGCTAGGGAAACTACATAGTCCAAGTGCCCGCTAGTTAACCTAGATAGTCCAAGTGCCCCCTAGTAAACCTACATAATCCATGGGCCCGCTAGTTAACCTACATAGTGCAAGGGCCCGCTAGTTAACCTAGATAGTCCAAGTGCCCGCTAGTTAACCTAGATAGTCCAAGTGCCCGCTAGTTAACCTAGATAGTCCAAGTGCCCGCTAGTTAACCTACATAGTCCAAGTGCCCGCTAGGTAACCTAGACAGTCCAAGTGACCACTAGGTTACCTACATAGTCCAAATGCCCATTCGTTAACCTACATAGCCCAAGTGCCCGCTAGGTAACGTAGATAGCCCAAGTGCCCGCTAGGGAACGTACATAGTCCAAGTGCCCGATAGGTAACCTAGATACTCTAAATGCCTGCTAGTAAACCTACATAATCCAAGTGCCTGCTAGGTAAACTACATAGTGCAAGTGCCTTCTAGTTAACCTACGTAGTCCAAGTGCCCTCTTGATAACCTACATAGTCCAAGTGCCCACTAGGTAACCTAAATAATCCAAATGCCCGCTAGGGAAACTACATAGTCCAAGTGCCCGTTAGTTAACCTAGATAGTCCAAGTGCCCCCTAGTAAACCTACATAATCCATGGGCCCGCTAGTTAACCTACATAGTGCAAGGGCCCGCTAGTTAACCTAGATAGTCCAAGTGCCCGCTAGTTAACCTAGATAGTCCAAGTGCCCGCTAGTTAACCTAGATACTCCAAGTGCCCGCTAGTTAACCTACATAGTCCAAGTGCCGGCTAGGTAACCTAGACAGTCCAAGTGACCACTAGGTTACCTACATAGTCCAAATGCCCATTCGTTAACCTACATAGCCCAAGTGCCCGCTAGGTAACGTAGATAGCCCAAGTGCCCGCTAGGGAACGTACATAGTCCAAGTGCCCGATAGGTAACCTAGATACTCTAAATGCCTGCTAGTAAACCTACATAATCCAAGTGCCTGCTAGGTAAACTACATAGTGCAAGTGCCTTCTAGTTAACCTACGTAGTCCAAGTGCCCTCTTGATAACCTACATAGTCCAAGTGCCCACTAGGTAACCTAAATAATCCAAATGCCCGCTAGGGAAACTACATAGTCCAAGTGCCCGTTAGTTAACCTAGATAGTCCAAGTGCCCGCTAGTAAACCTACATAATCCATGGGCCCGCTAGTTAACCTACATAGTGCAAGGGCCCGCTAGTTAACCTAGATCGTGCAAGTGTCCGCTAGTTAACCTACATAGTCCAAGTGCCAGCTAGGTAACCTAGATAGTCCAATTGCCTGCTAGGGATCCTTCATAATCCAAGTGCCTGCTAGGTAACCTAGATAGTCCAAGTGCCCGCTAGGGAAGGTACATAGTCCAAGTGTCCGCTAGGTACCCTAGAGAGTTCAAGTGCCCGCTAGTTAACCTACATAGTCCAAGTGCCCGCTAGTTAACCTAGATAGTCCAAGTGCCCGCTAGTAAAGCTAGATAGTCCAAGGGCCTGCTAGTTAACCTAGATAGTCCAAGTGCCCGCTAGTTAACCTAAATCGTCCAAGTGTCCGCTAGGTAACCTACATATTTCAAGTGCCTGCTAGGTAACCTAGATAGTCCAAGTGCCTGATACCTAACCTACATAGTCCAAGTGTCCGTTCGTTAACCTAGATAGTCCAAGTGCCCATTGGGTAACCTACATAGTCCAAGTGCCCGCTAGTTAACCTACATAGTCCAAGTGCCTTCTAGGGAGCCTACATAGTCCACGTGACCGCGAGGGAACCTACATACTCAAAGTGCACTTTAGGGAACCTACATAGTCCAAGTGCCCGCTAGGTAACCTACATAGTCCAAATGCCCGCAAGGAAACCTACATAGTCTAAATGTGCGCTAGGCAACCTACATAATCCAAGTGCCCGCTCTGGAACATACATAGTGCAAGTGCCCGTTAGCTAACCTAGATAGTCCAAGGGTCCGCTAGTTGACCTACATAGTCCAAGTGCCAGCTAGGTAACCTAGATAGTACAAGTGCCCGCTAGGGAACCTAGATAGTCCAAGTGCCTGTTAGGTAACCTAGATAATCCAAGTGGTGGCTAGGTAACCTACATAGTCCAAGTGCCCGTTCGTTAACCTAGATAATCCAAGTGCCCATTAGGTAACCTAGACAGTCCAAGTGCCCGCTAGTTACCCTACATAGTCCAAGTGCCCGTTAGTTAACCTAAATAGTCAAAGTGCCCGCTAGGTAACCTAGATTGTCCAAGTGCCCGCTAGATAACCTACATAGTCCAAGTGCCCGCTAGGTAACCTAAATAGTCCAAATGTCCGCTAGGGAAACTACATAGTCCAAGTGCCCGCTATAACCTAGATACTCCAAGTGCCCCCTAGTAAACCTACATAATCCATGGGCCCGCTAGTTAACCTACATAGTGCAAGGGCCCGCTAGTTAACCTAGATAGTCCAAGTGCCCGCTAGGTAACCTACATAGTGCAGGTGTCCGCTAGGTAACCTACATAGTCCAAGTGCCCGCTAGTTAACATAGATAGTCCAAGTGCCCGCTAGGGAGGGTACATAGTCCAACTGCCCGCTAGGTAACCTAGAGAATGCAAATGCCCGCTAGTTAACCTACATAGTCCAAGTGCCTGCTAGGTAACCTAGATAGCCAAGGGCCTGCTAGTTAACCTAGATAGTCCAAGTGACCGCTAGGTAACCTACATTGTGCAAGTGTCCGCTAGTTAACCTACGTAGTCCAAGGAACCCCTAGTTAACCTAGATAGTCCAAGTACCCGCTAGTTAACCTAGATCATCCAATTTTCCGCCAGTTAACCTACATAGTCCAAGTGTCCTTTAGGGAACCTAGATAATCCAAGTGCCCGCTAAGGAACCTACATAGTCCAATTGTCCACTCTGGAACATACATAGTTCAAGTGCCTGTTAGTTAACCTAGATAATCCAAGTGCCCGCTAGTTAACCTACATAGTCCAAGTGCCCGCTAGGCAACCTACATAATCCAAGTGCCCGCTAGGTAACCTAGATAGTCCTAGTGCACGCTAGTTAACCTACATAGTCCAAGTGTCCTCTAGGTAACCTAGACAGTCCAAGTGACCACTAGGTTACCTACATAGTCCAAGTGCCCGTTCGTTAACCTACATAGTCCAAGTGCCCGCTAGGTAACGTAGATAGCCCAAGTGCCCGCTAAGGAACGTACATAGTCCAAGTGCCCTTAGGTAACCTACATAGTCCAAGTTCCCGCTAGGTAACCTAGATAGTCAAGGGCCCGTTACCTATCCTAGATTGTCCAATTGCCCGCTGGGCAACCTACATAGTCCGAGTGCCCGTTCGTTAACATAGAAGTCCAAGTGCCCGCTAGGTAACCTAGACAGTCCAAGCGCCCGCTAGGTTACCTGCATAGCCCAAGTGCCCGCTTTTTAACCTACATAGTCCAAGTGCCTTCTAGGGAGCCTACATAGTCCACGTGACCGCTAGGGAACCTACATACTCAAAGTGCCCTTTAGGGAACCTACATAGTCCAAGTGCCCGCTAGGTAACCTACATAGTCCAAGTGCCCGCTAGGTAACCTACATGGTCCAAATGCCCGCAAGGAAACCTACATAGTCTAAATGTCCGCTAGGCAACCTACATAATACAAGTGCCCACTCTGGAACATACATAGTCCAAGTGCCCGTTAGCTAACCTAGATAGTCCAAGGGCCCGCTAGTTGACCTACATAGTCCAAGTGCCAGCTAGATAACCTACATAGTCCAAGTGCCCACTAGGTAATCTAAATAATCCAAATGCCCGCTAGGGAAACTACATAGTCCAAGTGCCCGTTAGTTAACCTAGATAGTCCAAGTGCCCGCTAGTAAACCTAGATAGTCCAAGGGCCTGCTAGTTAACCTAGATAGTCCAAGTGTCCGCTAGTTAACCTAAATCGTCCACGTGTGCGCTAGGTAACCTAGATAGTCCAAGTGCCTGATAGCTAACCTACATAGTCCAAGTGTCCGTTCGTTAACCTAGATAGTCCAAGTGCCCATTGGGTAACCTACATAGTCCAAGTGCCCGCTAGTTAACCTACATAGTCCAAGTGCCTTCTAGGTAGCCTACATAGTCCACATGACCGCGAGGGAACCTACATATTCAAAGTGCCCTTTAGGGAACCTACATAGTCCAAGTGCCCGCTAGGTAACCTACATAGTCCAAATGCCCGCAAGGAAACCTACATAGTCTAAATGTCCGCTAGGCAACCTACATAATCCAAGTGCCCGCTCTGGAACATACATAGTCCAAGTGCCCGTTAGCTAACCTAGATAGTCCAAGGGCCCGCTAGTTGACCTACATAGTCCAAGTGCCAGCTAGGTAACCTAGATAGTACAAGTGCCCGCTAGGGAACCTAGATAGTCCAAGTGGTGGCTAGGTAACCTACATAGTCCAAGTGCCCGTTCCTTAACCTAGATAATCCAAGTGCCCGTTAGGTAACCTGGACAGTCCAAGTGCCCGCTAGTTACCCTACATAGTCCAAGTGCCCGTTAGTTAACCTAGATAGTCAAAGGGCCTGCTAGGTAACCTACATAGTCCAAGTGCCCGCTAGGCAACCTAAATAGTCCAAATGCCCGCTAGGGAAACTACATAGTCCAAGTGCCCGCTAGTTAACCTAGATGTTCCAAGTGCCCCAGAGTAAACCTACATAATCCATGGGCCCGCTAGTTAACCTACATAGTGCAAGGGCCCGCTAGTTAACCTAGATCGTGCAAGTGTCCGCTAGTTAACCTACATAGTCCAAGTACCAGCTAGGTAACCTAGATAGTCCAATTGCCCGCTAGGGATCCTTCATAATCCAAGTGCCTGCTAGGTAACCTAGATAGTCCAAGTGCCCGCTAGGGAAGGTACATAGTCCAAGTGTCCGCTAGGTAACCTAGAGAGTTCAAGTGCCCGCTAGTTAACCTACATAGTCCAAGTGCCCGCTAGTTAACCTAGATAGTCCAAGTGCCCGCTAGTAAACCTAGATAGTCCAAGGGCCTGCTAGTTAACCTAGATAGTCCAAGTGCCCGCTAGTTAACCTAAATCGTCCAAGTGTCCGCTAGGTAACCTACATAGTCCAAGTGCCTGCTAGGTAACTTAGATAGTTCAAGTGCCTAATACCTAACCTACATAGTCCAAGTGTCCGTTCGTTAACCTAGATAGTCCAAGTGCCCATTGAGTAACCTACATAGTCCAAGTGCCCGCCTGGTAACCTGGTTAGTCCTAGTGCCCGCTAGTTAACCTACATAGTCCAAGTGCCTTCTAGGGAGCCTACATAGTCCACGTGACCGCTAGGGAACCTACATAGTCCAAGTGCCCGCTAGGTAACCTACATAGTCCAAATACCCGCAAGGAAACCTACATAGTCTAAATGTCCGCTAGGCAACCTACATAATACAAGTGCCCACTCTGGAACATACATAGTCCAAGTGCCCGTGAGCTAACCTAGATAGTCCAAGGGCCCGCTAGTTGACCTACATAGTCCAAGTGCCACCTAGGTAACCTAGATAGTACAAGTGCCCGCTAGGGAACCTAGATAGTCCAAGTGCCTGTTAGGTAACCTAGATAATCCAAGTGGTGGCTAGGTATCCTACATAGTCCAAGTGCCCGTTCGTTAACCTAGATAATCCAAGTGCCCGTTAGGTAACCTAGACAGTCCAAGTGCCCGCTAGTTACCCTACATAGTCCAAGTGCCCGTTAGTTAACCTAGATAGTCAAAGTGCCTGCTAGGTAACCTAGATAGTCCAAGTGCCCGCTAGATAACCTACATAGTCCAAGTGCCCGCTAGGTAACCTAAATAGTCCAAATGTCCGCTAGGGAAACTACATAGTCCAAGTGCCCGCTAGTTAACCTAGATACTCCAAGTTCCCCCTAGTAAACCTACATAATCCATGGGCCCGCTAGTTAACCTACATATTGCAAGGGCCCGCTAGTTAACCTAGATAGTCCAAGTGCCCGCTAGGTAACCTACATAGTGCAGGTGTCCGCTAGGTAACCTACATAGTCCAAGTGCCCGCTAGTTAACATAGATAGTCCAAGTGCCCGCTAGGGAAGGTACATAGACCAACTGCCCGCTAGGTAACCTAGAGAGTGCAAATGCCCGATAGTTAACCTACATAGTCCAATGCCTGCTAGGTAACCTAGATAGCCAAGGGCCTGCTAGTTAACCTAGATAGTCCAAGTGACCGCTAGGTAACCTACATTGTGCAAGTGTCCGCTAGTTAACCTACGTAGTCCAAGGAACCCCTAGTTAACCTAGATAGTCCAAGTACCCGCTGGTTAACCTAGATCATCCAATTGTCCGCTAGTTAATCTACATAGTCCAAGTGTCCTTTAGGGAACCTAGATAATCCAAGTGCCCGCTAAGGAACGTACATAGTCCAGTTGTCCGCTCTGGAACATACATAGTTCAAGTGCCTGTTAGTTAACCTAGATAATCCAAGTGCCCGCTAGTTAACCTACATAGTCCAAGTGCCCGCTAGGCAACCTACATAATCCAAGTGCCCGCTAGGTAACCTAGATAGTCCTAGTGCACGCTAGTTAACCTACATAGTCCAAGTGTCCGCTAGGTAACCTAGACAGTCCAAGTGACCACTAGGTTACCTACATAGTCCAAGTGCCCGTTCGTTAACCTACATAGTCCAAGTGCCCGCTAGGTAACGTAGATAGCCCAAGTGCCCGCTAAGGAACGTACATAGTCCAAGTGCCCGCTAGGTAACCTAGATAGTCCAAGTGCCCGCTAGTTTACCTACATAGTCCAAGTGCCTGCTAGGTAAACTACATAGTCCAAGTGCCCACTAGGTAACCTAGACAGTCCAATTGCCCGCTAGTTAACCTAGACAGTCCAAGTACCCGCTAGGGAACCTACATAGTCCAAGCGCCCGCTAGGGAACCTACATAGTCCAAGTGCTCGCTTGGCAACCTACATAGTTCAAGTGCCCCTTAGTTAACCAAGATAGTCAAAGTGCCTACTAGGTAACCTAGATAGTCCAATTGCCCGCTAGGTAACATACATAGTCCAAGTGCCCGTTAGGTAACTTTGATAGTCCAATTGCCCATTAGCTAATCTAGATAGTCCAAATGTCCGCTAGTTAACCTACATAGTCCAAGTGCCCGTTCGTTAACCTAGATAGTCCAAGTGCCCGCTAGGTAACCTAGACAGTCCAAGTGCCCGTTAGGTTACCTACATAGCCCAAATGCACTTTCGTTTACCTAGATAGTCCAAGTGCCCGCTGGTAACCTACATAGTCCAAGAGCCTTCTAGTTAACCTACGTAGTCGAAGTTCCCGCTAGGTAACCTAGATAGTCTCAGTGCCCGCTAGGTAACCTAGATAGTCCATGTGCCCGCTAGTTAACCTACATAGTCCAAGTGCCCGATAGAAACCTATATACTCCAAGTTCCCTTTAGGGAAACTACATAGTCCAAGTGCCCGTAAGGGAACCAATAGTCTTAGTGCTGGCTAGGGAACCAGTATCATCCAAGTGTCCGTTCGTTAACCTAGATAGTCCAAGTGCCCATTGGGTAACCTACATAGTCCAAGTGCCCGCTAGGTTATCTATATAGTCCTAATGCCCGCTAGGGAAACTACATAGTCCACGTACCCGCTAATTAACTTACATAGTCCAAGTGACCATTAGCTAATCTAGATAGTCTAAGGGCCCACTAGTTAACCTACATAGTTCACTTGCCCGCTAGGTAACTTAGATAATCCAAGTGCCCGCTAGTTAACCTACATAGTCGAAGGGCCCCTTAGTTAACCAAGATAGTCCACGTGCCCGCTAGTTAACTTAGATTGTCCAAGTGTCCGCTAGTTATCCTACATAGTCCAAGTGCCCTTAGGTAACCTACATAGTCCAAGTTCCCGCTAGGTAACCTAGATAGTCAAGGGCCCGTTACCTATCCTAGATTGTCCAATTGCCCGCTGGGCAACCTACATAGTCCGAGTGCCCGTTCGTTAACATAGAAGTCCAAGTGCCCGCTAGGTAACCTAGACAGTCCAAGCGCCCGCTAGGTTACCTGCATAGCCCAAGTGCCCGCTTTTTAACCTACATAGTCCAAGTGCCTTCTAGGGAGCCTACATAGTCCACATGACCGCTAGGGAACCTACATACTCAAAGTGCCCGTTAGGGAACCTACATAGTCCAAGTGCCCGCTAGGTAACCTACATAGTCCAAGTGCCCGCAAGGAAACCTACATAGTCTAAATGTCCGCTAGGCAACCTACATAATCCAAGTGCCCGCTCTGGAACATACATAGTCCAAGTGCCTGTTAGCTAACCTAGATAGTCCAAGGGCCCGCTATTTGACCTACATAGTCCAAGTGCCAGCTAGGTAACCTAGATAGTACAAGTGCCCGCTAGGGAACCTAGATAGTCCAAGTGGTGGCTAGCTAACCTACATAGTCCAAGTGCCCGTTCGTTAACCTAGATAATCCAAGTGCCCGTTAGGTAACATAGACAGTCCAAGTGCCCGCTAGTTACCCTACATAGTCCAAGTGCCCGTTAGTTAACCTAGATAGTTAAAGTGCCTGCTAGGTAACCTACATAGTCCAAGTGCCCGCTAGGCAACCTAAATAGTCCAAATGCCCGCTAGGGAAACTACATAGTCCAAGTGCCCGCTAGTTAACCTAGATGTTCCAAGTGCCCCCTAGTAAACCTACATAATCCATGGGCCCGCTAGTTAACCTACATAGTCCAAGTGCCAGCTAGGTAACCTAGATAGTCCAATTGCACGCTAGGGATCCTTCATAATCCAAGTGCCTGCTAGGTAACCTAGATAGTCCAAGTGCCCGCTAGGGAAGGTACAAAGTCCAAGTGTCCGCTAGGTACCCTAGAGAGTTCAAGTGCCCGCTAGTTAACCTATATAGTCCAAGTGCCCGCTAGTTAACCTAGATAGTCCAAGTGCCCGCTAGTAAAGCTAGATAGTCCAAGGGCCTGCTAGTTATCCTAGATAGTCCAAGTGCCCGCTAGTTAACCTAAATCGTCCAAGTGTCCGCTAGGTAACCTACATAGTCCAAGTGCCTGCTAGGTAACCTAGATAGTTCAAGTGCCTGATACCTAACCAACATAGTCCAAGTGTCCGTTTGTTAACCTAGATAGTCCAAGTGCCCATTGAGTAACCTACATAGTCCAAGTGCCCGCCTGGTAACCTGGTTAGTCCAAGTGCCCGCTAGTTAACCTACATAGTCCAAGTGCCTTCTAGGGAGCCTACATAGTCCACGTGACCGCTAGGGAACCTACATAGTCCAAGTGCCCGTTCGTTAACCTAGAAAGTCCAAGTGCCCGCTAGGTAACCTAGACAGTCCAAGTGCCCGCTAGGTTACCTACATAGTCCACGTGCACGTTCGTTAACCTAGATTGTCCAAGTGCCCGTTAGCTAACCTAGATAGTCCAAGGGCCCGCTAGTTGACCTACATAGTCCAAGTGCCAGCTAGGTAACCTAGATAGTACAAGTGCCCCCTAGGGAACCTAGATAGTCCAAGTGCCTGTTAGGTAACCTAGATAGTCCAAATGGTGGCTAGGTAACCTACGTAGTACAAGTGCCCGTTCGTTAACCTAGATAATCCAAGTGCCCGTTAGGTAACCTAGACAGTCCAAGTGCCCGCTAGTTGCCCTACATAGTCCAAGTGCCCGTTAGTTAACCTAGATAGTCAAAGTGCCTGCTAGGTAACCTAGATAGTCCAAGTGCCCGCTAGTTAACCTAGATACTCCAAGTGCCCCCTAGTAAACCTACATAATCCATGGTCCCACTAGTTAACCTACATAGTGCAAGGGCCCGCTAGTTAACCTAGATAGTCCAAGTGCCCGCTAGGTAACCTACATAGTGCAGGTGTCCGCTAGGTAACCTACATAGTCCAAGTGCCCGCTAGTTAACATAGATAGTCCAAGTGCCCGCTAGGGAAGGTACATAGACCAACTGCCCGCTAGGTAACCTAGAGAGTGCAAATGCCCGATAGTTAACCTACATAGTCCAATGCCTGCTAGGTAACCTAGATAGCCAAGGGCCTGCTAGTTAACCTAGATAGTCCAAGTGACCGCTAGGTAACCTACATTGTGCAAGTGTCCGCTAGTTAACCTACGTAGTCCAAGGAACCCCTAGTTAACCTAGATTGTCCAAGTACCCGCTGGTTAACCTAGATCATCCAATTGTCCGCTAGTTAATCTACATAGTCCAAGTGTCCTTTAGGGAACCTAGATAATCCAAGTGCCCGCTAAGGAACCTACATAGTCCAATTGTCCGCTCTGGAACATACATAGTTCAAGTGCCTGTTAGTTAACCTAGATAATCCAAGTGCTCGCTAGTTAACCTACATAGTCCAAGTGCCCGCTAGGCAACCTACATAATCCAAGTGCCCGCTAGGTAACCTAGATAGTCCTAGTGCACGCTAGTTAACCTACATAGTCCAAGTGTCCCCTAGGTAACCTAGACAGTCCAAGTGACCACTAGGTTACCTACATAGTCCAAGTGCCCGTTCGTTAACCTACATAGTCCAAGTGCCTTCTAGGGAGCCTACATAGTCCACGTGACCGCTAGGGAACCTACATAGTCCAAGTGCCCGCTAGGTAACCTACATAGTCCAAATGCCCGCAAGGAAACCTACATAGTCTAAATGTCCGCTAGGCAACCTACATAATACAAGTGCCCACTCTGGAACATACATAGTCTAAGTGCCCGTTAGCTAACCTAGATAGTCCAAGGGCCCGCTAGTTGACCTACATAGTCCAAGTGCCAGCTAGGTAACCTAGATAGTACAAGTGCCCCCTAGGGAACCTAGATAGTCCAAGTGCCTGTTAGGTAACCTAGATAGTCCAAATGGTGGCTAGGTAACCTACATAGTACAAGTGCCCGTTCGTTAACCTAGATAATCCAAGTGCCCGTTAGGTAACCTAGACAGTCCAAGTGCCCGCTAGTTGCCCTACATAGTCCAAGTGCCCGTTAGTTAACCTAGATAGTCAAAGTGCCTGCTAGGTAACCTAGATAGTCCAAGTGCCCGCTAGTTAACCTAGATACTCCAAGTGCCCCCTAGTAAACCTACATAATCCATGGTCCCACTAGTTAACCTACATAGTGCAAGGGCCCGCTAGTTAACCTAGATAGTTCAAGTGCCCGCTAGGTAACCTACATAGTGCAGGTGTCCGCTAGGTAACCTACATAGTCCAAGTGCCCGCTAGTTAACATAGATAGTCCAAGTGCCCGCTAGGGAAGGTACATAGACCAACTGCCCGCTAGGTAACCTAGAGAGTGCAAATGCCCGATAGTTAACCTACATAGTCCAATGCCTGCTAGGTAACCTAGATAGCCAAGGGCCTGCTAGTTAACCTAGATAGTCCAAGTGACCGCTAGGTAACCTACATTGTGCAAGTGTCCGCTAGTTAACCTACGTAGTCCAAGGAACCCCTAGTTAACCTAGATAGTCCAAGTACCCGCTGGTTAACCTAGATCATCCAATTGTCCGCTAGTTAACCTACATAGTCCAAGTGTCCTTTAGGGAACCTAGATAATCCAAGTGCCCGCTAAGGAACCTACATAGTCCAATTGTCCGCTCTGGAACATACATAGTTCAAGTGCCTGTTAGTTAACCTAGATAATCCAAGTGCTCGCTAGTTAACCTACATAGTCCAAGTGCCTGCTAGGCAACCTACATAATCCAAGTGCCCGCTAGGTAACCTAGATAGTCCTAGTGCACGCTAGTTAACCTACATAGTCCAAGTGTCCCCTAGGTAACCTAGACAGTCCAAGTGACCACTAGGTTACCTACATAGTCCAAGTGCCCGTTCGTTAACCTACATAGTCCAAGTGCCCGCTAGGTAACGTAGATAGCCCAAGTGCCCGCTAAGGAACGTACATAGTCCAAGTGCCCGCTAGGTAACCTAGATAGTCCAAGTGCCCGCTAGTTTACCTACATAGTCCAAGTGCCTGCTAGGTAAACTACATAGTCCAAGTGCCCACTAGGTAACCTAGACAGTCCAATTGCCCGCTAGTTAACCTAGACAGTCCAAGTACCCGCTAGGGAACATACATAGTCCAAGCGCCCGCTAGGGAACCTACATAGTCCAAGTGCTCGCTTGGCAACCTACATAGTTCAAGTGCCCCTTAGTTAACCAAGATAGTCAAAGTGCCTGCTAGGTAACCTAGATAGTCCAATTGCCCGCTAGGTAACATACATAGTCCAAGTGCCCGTTAGGTAACTTTGATAGTCCAATTGCCCGTTAGCTAATCTAGATAGTCCAAATGTCCGCTAGTTAACCTACATAGTCCAAGTGCCCGTTCGTTAACCTAGATCGTCCAAGTGCCCGCTAGGTAACCTAGACAGTCCAAGTGCCCGTTAGGTTACCTACATAGCCCAAGTGCACTTTCGTTTAACTAGATAGTCCAAGTGCCCGCTGGTAACCTACATAGTCCAAGAGCCTTCTAGTTAACCTACATAGTCGAAGTGCCCGCTAGGTAACCTAGATAGTCTCAGTGCCCGCTAGGTAACCTACATAGTCCATGTGCCCGCTAGTTAACCTACATAGTCCAAGTGCCCGATAGAAACCTATATACTCCAAGTTCCCTTTAGGGAAACTACATAGTCCAAGTGCCCGTAAGGGAACCAATAGTCTTAGTGCTGGCTAGGGAACCAGTATCATCCAAGTGTCCGTTCGTTAACCTAGATAGTCCAAGTGCCCATTGGGTAACCTACATAGTCCAAGTGCCCGCTAGGTTATCTATATAGTCCAAATGCCCGCTAGGGAAACTACATAGTCCACGTACCCGCTAATTAACCTACATAGTCCAAGTGACCATTAGCTAATCTAGATAGTCTAAGGGCCCACTAGTTAACCTACATAGTTCAAGTGCCCGCTAGGTAACTTAGATAATCCAAGTGCCCGCTAGTTAACCTACATAGTCGAAGGGCCCCTTAGTTAACCAAGATAGTCCAGTTGCCCGCTAGTTAACTTAGATTGTCCAAGTGTCCGCTAGTTAACCAACATAGTCCAAGTGCCCTTAGGTAACCTACATAGTCCAAGTTCCCGCTAGGTAACCTAGATAGTCAAGGGCCCGTTACCTATCCTAGATTGTCCAATTGCCCGCTGGGCAACCTACATAGTCCGAGTGCCCGTTCGTTAACATAGAAGTCCAAGTGCCCGCTAGGTAACCTAGACAGTCCAAGCGCCCACTAGGTTACCTGCATAGCCCAAGTGCCCGCTTTTTAACCTACATAGTCCAAGTGCCTTCTAGGGAGCCTACATAGTCCACGTGACCGCTAGGGAACCTACATACTCAAAGTGCCCGTTAGGGAACCTACATAGTCCAAGTGCCCGCTAGGTAACCTACATAGTCCAAATGCCCGCAAGGAAACCTACATAGTCTAAATGTCCGCTAGGCAACCTACATAATCCAAGTGCCCGCTCTGGAACATACATAGTCCAAGTGCCCGTTAGCTAACCTAGATAGTCCAAGGGCCCGCTATTTGACCTACATAGTCCAAGTGCCAGCTAGGTAACCTAGATAGTACAAGTGCCCGCTAGGGAACCTAGATAGTCCAAGTGGTGGCTAGGTAACCTACATAGTCCAAGTGCCCGTTCGTTAACCTAGATAATCCAAGTGCCCGTTAGGTAACATAGACAGTCCAAGTGCCCGCTAGTTACCCTACATAGTCCAAGTGCCCGTTAGTTAACCTAGATAGTTAAAGTGCCTGCTAGGTAACCTACATAGTCCAAGTGCCCGCTAGGCAACCTAAATAGTCCAAATGCCCGCTAGGGAAACTACATAGTCCAAGTGCCCGCTAGTTAACCTAGATGTTCCAAGTGCCCCCTAGTAAACCTACATAATCCATGGGCCCGCTAGTTAACCTACATAGTGCAAGGGCCCGCTAGTTAACCTAGATCGTGCAAGTGTCCGCTAGTTAACCTACATAGTCCAAGTGTCCGCTAGGTAACCTAGAGAGTTCAAGTGCCCGCTAGTTAACCTATATAGTCCAAGTGCCCGCTAGTTAACCTAGATAGTCCAAGTGCCCGCTAGTAAAGCTAGATAGTCCAAGGGCCTGCTAGTTAACCTAGATAGTCCAAGTGCCCGCTAGTTAACCTAAATCGTCCAAGTGTCCGCTAGGTAACCTACATAGTCCAAGTGCCTGCTAGGTAACCTAGATAGTTCAAGTGCCTGATACCTAACCTACATAGTCCAAGTGTCCGTTCGTTAACCTAGATAGTCCAAGTGCCCATTGAGTAACCTACATAGTCCAAGTGCCCGCCTGGTAACCTGGTTAGTCCAAGTGCCCGCTAGTTAACCTACATAGTCCAAGTGCCTTCTAGGGAGCCTACATAGTCCACGTGACCGCTAGGGAACCTACATAGTCCAAGTGCCCGCTAGGTAACCTACATAGTCCAAATGCCCGCAAGGAAACCTACATAGTCTAAATGTCCGCTAGGCAACCTACATAATACAAGTGCCCACTCTGGAACATACATAGTCCAAGTGCCCGTTAGCTAACCTAGATAGTCCAAGGGCCCGCTAGTTGACCTACATAGTCCAAGTGCCAGCTAGATAACCTACATAGTCCAAGTGCCCACTAGGTAACCTAAATAATCCAAATGCCCGCTAGGGAAACTACATAGTCCAAGTGCCCGTTAGTTAACCTAGATAGTCCAAGTGCCCGCTAGTAAACCTAGATAGTCCAAGGGCCTGCTAGTTAACCTAGATAGTCCAAGTGCCCGCTAGTTAACCTAAATCGTCCACGTGTGCGCTAGGTAACCCAGATAGTCCAAGTGCCTGATAGCTAACCTACATAGTCCAAGTGTCCGTTCGTTAACCTAGATAGTCCAAGTGCCCATTGGGTAACCTACATAGTCCAAGTGCCCGCTAGTTAACCTACATACTCCAAGTGCCTTCTAGGGAGCCTACATAGTCCACGTGACCGCGAGGGAACCTACATACTCAAAGTGCCCTTTAGGGAACCTACATTGTCCAAGTGCCCGCTAGGTAACCTACATAGTCCAAATGCCCGCAAGGAAACCTACATAGTCTAAATGTCCGCTAGGCAACCTACATAATCCAAGTGCCCGCTCTGGAACATACATAGTCCAAGTGCCCGTTAGCTAACCTAGATAGTCCAAGGGCCCGCTAGTTGACCTACATAGTCCAAGTGCCAGCTAGGTAACCTAGATAGTACAAGTGCCCGCTAGGGAACATAGATAGTCCAAGTGGTGGCTAGGTAACCTACATAGTCCAAGTGCCCGTTCGTTAACCTAGATAATCCAAGTGCCCGTTAGGTAACCTAGACAGTCCAAGTGCCCGCTAGTTACCCTACATAGTCCAAGTGCCCGTTAGTTAACCTAGATAGTCAAAGTGCCTGCTAGGTAACCTAGATAGTCCAAGTGTCCGCTAGATAACCTACATAGTCCAAGTGACCACTAGGTTACCTACATAGTCCAAGTGCCAGTTAGCTATCCTAGGTAGTCCAAGGGCCCGCTAGTTGACCTACATAGTCCAAGTGCCCGCTAGGTTATCTATATAGTCCAAATGCCCGCTAGGGAAACTACATAGTCCACGTACCCGCTAATTAACCTACATAGTCCAAGTGACCATTAGCTAATCTAGATAGTCTAAGGGCCCACTAGTTAACCTACATAGTTCAAGTGCCCGCTAGGTAACTTAGATAATCCAAGTGCCCGCTAGTTAACCTACATAGTCGAAGGGCCCCTTAGTTAACCAAGATAGTCCACGTGCCCGCTAGTTAACTTAGATTGTCCAAGTGTCCGCTAGTTAACCTACATAGTCCAAGTGCCCTTAGGTAACCTACATAGTCCAAGTTCCCGCTAGGTAACCTAGATAGTCAAGGGCCCGTTACCTATCCTAGATTGTCCAATTGCCCGCTGGGCAACCTACATAGTCCGAGTGCCCGTTCGTTAACATAGAAGTCCAAGTGCCCGCTAGGTAACCTAGACAGTCCAAGTGCCCGCTAGGTTACCTGCATAGCCCAAGTGCCCGCTAGTTAACCTACATAGTCCAAGTGCCAGTTAGCTATCCTAGGTAGTCCAAGGGCCCGCTTGTTGACCTACATAGTCCAAATGCCCGCTAGGTAACCTAGATAATCCAAGTGCCCGCTAGGGAACCTTCATAGTCCAAGTGCCAGCTAGGTAACTTAGATAGTCCAAGTGCCCGCTCGTTAACCTAGATAGTCCTAGTGCCCGTTAGGTAACCTAGAGTGTCCAAGTGCCCACGAGGGTACGTACTTAGTCCAAGTGCCCGTTAGCTAACCTAGATAGTCCAAGGGCCCCGCTAGTTAACATTGATCATCCAAGTGCCCGCTAGTTAACCTAGATAGTCCAAGTGCCCGCTAGGTGGCCTAAGTAGTCCAAATGTTCGATAGGGATCCTACATAGTCCAAGTGCCCGCTAGGTAACCTAGACTGTCCAACTGCCCGCTAGGTTACCTACATAGTCCAAGTGCCCGTTCGTTAACCTAGATAGTCCAAGTGCACGCTAGGTAACCTAGACTGTCCAAGTGCCCGCTAGGTTACCTACATAGTCCAAGTGCCCGTTCGTTAACCTAGATAGTCCAAGGACCCGCTAGGAAACCTACATAGTCAAAGGCCCCGCTCGGTAACCTAGAATCCAAGTGCTCGCTAGTTAACCTACATAGTCCAAGTGCCCGCTATGTAACCTAGATAGTCAAAGTGCCCGCTAGGTAACTTACATTGTCCAAGTTCCCGCTAGGTAACCTAGATACTCAAAGTGCCCGTTACCTAACCTAGATAGTCCAAGTGCCCGCTAAGCAACCTACATAGTCCAAGTGCCCGTCGTTAACCTAGAAGTCCAAGTGCCCGCTAGGTAACCTAGACAGTCCAAGTACCCGCTAGGTTACCTGCACATACCAAGTGCCCGTTCGTTAACCTAGATAGTCCAAGTGCCCGTTAGTTAACCTAGATAGTCCAAGTGCCCGCTAGTAAACCTAGATAGTCCAAGGGCCTGCTAGTTAACGTAGATAGTCCAAGTGCCCGCTAGTTAACCTAAATCGTCCAAGTGTCCGCTAGGTAACCTAGATAGTCCAAGTGCTTGATAGCTAACCTACATAGTCCAAGTGTCCGTTCGTTAACCTAGATAGTCCAAGTGCCCATTGGGTAACATACATAGTCCAAGTGCCCGCTAGTTAACCTACATAGTCCAAGTGCCTTCTAGGGAGCCTAAATAGTCCACGTGACCGCTAGGGAACCTACATAGTCCAAGTGCCCGTTAGGGAACCTACATAGTCCAAGTGCCCGCTAGGTAACCTACATAGTCCAAATGCCCGCAAGGAAACCTACATAGTCTAAATGTCCGCTAGGCAACCTACATAATCCAAGTGCCCGCTCTGGAACATACATAGTCCAAGTGCCCGTTAGCTAACCTAGATAGTCCAAGGGCCCGCTAGTTGACCTACATAGTCCAAGTTCCAGCTGCTTAATCTAGATAGTACAAGTGCCCGCTAGGGGACCTAGATAGTCCAATTGCCTTTTAGCTAACCTAGATAGTCCAAGTGGTGGCTAGGTAACCTACATAGTCCAAGTGCCCGTTCGTTAACCTAGATAATCCAAGTGCCCGTTAGGTAACCTAGACAGTCCAAGTGCCCGCTAGTTACTCTACATTGTCCAAGTGCCCGTTAGTTAACCTAGATAGTCAAAGTGCCTGCTAGGTAACCTAGATAGTCCAATTGCCCGCTGGGCAACCTACATAGTCCGAGTGCCCGTTCGTTAACATAGAAGTCCAAGTGCCCGCTAGGTAACCTAGACAGTCCAAGTGCCCGCTAGGTTACCTGCATAGTCCAAGTGCCCGTTAGGTAACCTACATACTCCAAGGGTCCGCTAGTTAACCTACATAGTCCAATGCCAATTAGCTAACCTAGATAGTCCAAGGGCCCGCTAGTTGACCTACATAGTCCAAGTGCCCGCTAGGTAACCTAGATAATCCAAGTGCCCGCTAGGTAACCTAGACAGTCCAAGTGCCCGCTAGGTTACCTGCACATATCAAGTGCCCGTTCGTTAACCTAGATAGTCCAAGTGCCCGTTAGTTAACCTAGATAGTCCAAGTGCCCGCTAGTAAACCTAGATAGTCCAAGGGCCCGCTAGTTAACCTAGATCGTGCAAGTGTCCGCTAGTTAACCTACACAGTCCAAGTGCCCGCTAGGTAACCTACATAGTGCAGGTGTCCGCTAGGTAACCTACATAGTCCAAGTGCCCGCTAGTTAACATAGATAGTCCAAGTGCCCGCTAGGTAATGTACAGAGTCCAAGATCCCGCTAGGTAACCTAGAGAGTGCAAATGCCCGATACTTAACCTACATAGTCCAAGTGCCTGCTAGGTAACCTAGATAGTCCAAGGGCCTGCTAGTTAACCTAGATAGTCCAAATGCACGCTAGGTAACCTACATAGTGCTAGTGTCTGCTAGTTAACCTACGTAGTCCAAGGAATCCCAAGTTAACCTAGATAGTCCAAGTACCCGCTAGTTAACCTAGATCATCCAATTGTCCGATAGTTAACCTACATAGTCCAAGTGTCCTTTAGGGAAACTAGATAGTCCATGTGCCCGCTAAGGAACCTACATAGTCCAATTGTCCGCTCTGGAACATACATAGTTCAAGTGCCTGTTAGTTAACCTAGATAATCCAAGTGCCCGCTAGTTAACCTACATAGTCCAAGTGCCCGCTAGGCAGCCTACATAATCCAAGTGCCCGCTAGGTAACCTATATAGTCCAAATGCCCGCTAGGGAACCTACATAGTCCAAGTGCCCGCTAGTTAACCTAGAGAGTCCAAGTGCACGCTAGTTAACCTACATAGTTCAAGTGTCCGCTAGGTAACCTAGACAGTCCAAGTGACCACTAGGTTACCTACATAGTCCAAGTGCCCGTTCGTTAACCTACATAGTCCAAGTGCCCGCTAGGTAACGTAGATAGCCCAAGTGCCCGCTAGGGAACGTACATAGTCCCAGTGCCCGCTAGGTAACCTAGACAGTCCAATTGCCCGGTAGTTAACCTACATAGTCCAAGTGCCTGCTAGGTAAACTACATAGTCCAAGTGCCCACTAGGTAACCTAGACAGTCCAATTGCCCGCTAGTTAACCTAGACAGTCCAAGTACCCGCTAGGGAACCTACATAGTCCAAGCGCCCGCTAGGGAACCTACATACTCCAAGTGCTCGCTTGGCAACCTACATAGTTCAAGTGCCCCTTAGGTAACCAAGATAGTCAAAGTGCCTGCTAGGTAACCTAGATAGTCCAATTGCCCGCTAGGTAACCTACATAGTCCAAGTGCCCGTTAGGTAACCTTGATAGTCCAATTGCCCGTTAGCTAATCTAGATTGTCCAAGTGACCGCAAGTTAACCTACATAGTCCAAGTGCCCGTTCGTTAACCTAGATAGTCCAAGTGCCCACTAGTTAACCTACATAGTTCAAGTGCCCGCTAGGTAACCTAGTTTGTCCTATTGCCCGTTAGTTAACCCAGATAGTCCAAGTGCCCGCTAGGGTATGTACATAGACCAAGTGCCCGCTAGGTAACCTAGATAATCCAAGTGCCTGCTAGGTAACCTAGACAGTCCAAGTGCCCGTTAGGTTACCTACATAGCCCAAGTGCACTTTCGTTTACCTAGATAGTCCAAGTGCCCGCTAGGTAACCTACATAGTCCAAGAGCCCGCTAGGTAACCTTGATAGTCCAAGTGCCTTCTAGTTAACCTACATAGTCCAAGTGCCCGCTGGGTAACCTAGATAGTCTCAGTGCCCGCTAGGTAACCTAGATAGTCCATGTGCCGGCTAGTTAACCTACATAGTCCAAATGCCCGATAGAAACCTACATAGTCCAAGTGCCCTTTAGGGAACCTACATAGTCCAAGTGCCCGTTAGGGAACCAATAGTCTTAGTGCTGGCTAGGGAACCTGTATCATCCAAGTGCCCGCTAGGTAACCTAGATAGTCCAAGTGCCCGCTAGGTAACCTACAAAGTCCAAGTGCCCGCTAGGTTATCTCTATAGTCCAAATGCCCGCTAGGGAACCTACATAGTCCACGTACCCGCTAATTAACCTACATAGTCCAAGTGACCATTAGCTAACCTAGATAGTCTAAGGGCCCACTAGTTAACCTACATAGTTCACGTGCCCGCTAGGTAACTTAGATAATCCAAGTGTCCGCTAGTTAACCTACATATTCCAAAGGCCCGCTAGTTAACCTACATAGTCCAAGGGCCCGCTAGTTGACCTACATAGTCCAAGTGCCCGCTAGGTAACCTAGATTGTCCTATTGCCCGTTAGTTAACCTAGATAGTCCAAGTGCCCGCTAGGTAACCCAGATAGTCCAAGTGCCCGCTAGGGTATGTACATAGACCAAGTGCCCGCAAGGTAACCTAGATAGTCCAAGTGCCCGCTAGTTAACCTACATAGTCGAAGGGCCCCTTAGTTAACCTAGATAGTCCATGTGCCCGCTAGTTAACCTAGATTGTCCAAGTGTCCGCTAGTTGACCTAGATAGTCCAAGTGCCCGCTAGTTAACCTAGATAGTCCAAGTGCCAGCTAGGTGGCCTAAGTAGTCCAAATGTCCGATAGGGATCCTACATAGTCCAAGTGCCCGCTAGGTAACCTATATAGTCCAAGTGCCCGTTCGTTAACCTCGATAGTCCAAGTGCACGCTAGGTAACCTAGACTGTCCAAGTGCCCGCTAGGTTACCTACATAGTCCAAGTGCCCTTAGGTAACCTACAAAGTCCAAGTTCCCGCTAGGTAACCTAGATAGTCAAGGGCCCGTTACCTATCCTAGATCGTCCAATTGCCCCCTGGGCAACCTACATAGTCCGAGTGCCCGTTCGTTAACATAGAAGTCCAAGTGCCCGCTAGGTTACCTGCATAGTCCAAGTGCCCGTTAGTTAACCTACATAGTCCAAGTGTCCGCTAGTTAACCTACATAGTCCAAGTGCCAGTTAGCTAACCTAGATAGTCCAAGGGCCTGCTAGTTGACCTACATAGTCCAAGTGCCCGCTAGGTAACCTAGATAATCCAAGTGCCCGTAAGGGTACCTTCATAGTCCAAGTGCCAGCTAGGTAACTTAGATAGTCCAAGTGCCCGCTCGTTAACCTAGATAGTCCTAGTGCCCGTTAGTTAACCTAGAGTGTCCAAGTGCCCACGAGGGGACGTACTTAGTCCAAGTGCCCGTTAGCTAACCTAGATAGTCGAAGGGCCCCGCTAGTTAACATTGATCATCCAAGTGCCCGCTAGTTAACCTACGTAGTCCAAGGTCCGCTAGTTAACCTAGATAGTCCAAGTGCTCGCTAGTTAACCTACATAGTACAAGGGCCCGCTAGTTGACCTAGATAGTCCAAGTGCCCGCTAGTTAACCTAGATAGTCTAAGTGCCCGCTAGGTAGCGTAAGTAGTTCAAATGTCCGATAGGGATCCTACATAGTCCAAGTGCCCGCTAGGTAACCTATATAGTCCAAGTGCCCGTTCGCTAACCTAGATAGTGCTAGTGCACGCTAGGTAACCTAGACTGTCCATGTGCCCGTTGGTTACCTACATAATCCAAGTGCCCGTTCTTTAACCGAGATAGTCCAAGTACCCGCTAGGAAACCTACATAGTCAAAGGGCCCGCTAGGTAACCTAGAGTCCAAGTGCTCGCTAGTTAACCTACATAGTCCAAGTGCCCGCTATGTAACCTAGATAGTCAAAGTGCCCGCTAGGTAACTTACATTGTCCAAGTTCCCGCTAGGTAACCTAGATACTCAAAGTGCCCGTTACCTAACCTAGATAGTCCAAGTGCCCGCTAAGCAACCTACATAGTCCAAGTGCCCGTCGTTAACCTAGAAGTCCAAGTGCCCGCTAGGTAACCTAGACAGTCCAAGTGCCCGCTAGGTTACCTGCACATACCAAGTGCCCGTTAGTTAACCTAGATAGTCCAAGTGCCCGCTAGTAAACCTAGATAGTCCAAGTGCCCATTGGGTAACCTACATAGTCCAAGTGGCCGATAGGTAACCTACATAGTCCAAGTGCCTTCTAGGGAGCCTACATTGTCCACGTGACCGCTAGGGAACCTACATAGTCCAAGTGCCCGTTAGGGAACCTATATAGTCTAAATGTCCTCTAGGCAACCTACATAATCAAAGTGCCCGCTCTGGAACATACATAGTCCAAGTGCCCGTTAGCTAACCTAGATAGTCCAAGGGCCCGCTAGTTGACCTACATAGTCCAAGTGCCAGCTAGGTAACCTAGTGCCCGCTAGGGAACCTAGATAGTCCAAGTGCCTTTTAGCTAACCTAGATAGTCCAAGTGGTGGCTAGGTAACCTACATAGTCCAAGTGCCCGTTCGTTAACCTAGATAATCCAAGTGCCCGTTAGGTGACCTAGACAGTCCAAGTGCCCGCTAGTTACCCTACATAGTCCACGTGCCCGTTAGTTAACCTAGATAGTCAAAGTTCCTGCTAGGTAACCTAGATAGTCCAAGTGCCCGCCATGTAACCTACATAGTCCAAATGCCCGCTAGGCAACCTAAATAGTCCAAATGCCCGCTAGGGAAACTACATAGTCCAAGTGCCCGCTAGTTAACCTAGATAGTCCAAGTGCCCCCTAGTAAACCTACATAATCCATGGGCCAGCTAGTTAACCTACATAGTGCAAGGGCCCGCTAGTTAACCTAGATCGTGCAAGTGTCCGCTAGTTAACCTACATAGTCCAAGTGCCAGCTAGGTAACCTAGATAGTCCAATTGCCCGCTAGGGATCCTTCATAATCCAAGTGCCTGCTAGGTAACCTAGATAGTCCAAGTGGCCGCTAGGGAAGGTACATAGTCCAAGTGTCCGCTAGGTAACCTAGAGAGTGCAAGTGCCCGCTAGTTAACCTACATAGTCCAAGTGCCCGCTACTTAACCTAGATAGTCCAAGTGCCCGCTAGTAAACCTAGATAGTCCAAGGGCCTGCTAGTTAACCTCGATAGTCCAAGTGCCCGCTAGTTAACCTAAATCGTCCAAGTGTCCGCTAGGTAACCTACATAGTCCAAGTGCCTGCTAGGTAACCTAGATAGTCCAAGTGCCTGATAGCTAACCTACATAGTCCAAGTGTCCGTTCGTTAACCTAGATAGTCCAAGTGCCCATTGGGTAACCTACATAGTCCAAGTGCCCGCTTGGTAACCTGGTTAGTCCAAGTGCCCGCTAGATAACCTACATAGTCCAAGTGCCTTCTAGGGAGCCTATATAGTCCACGTGACCGCTAGGGAACCTACATAGTCCAAATGCCCACAAGGAAACCTACATAGTCTAAATGTCCGCTAGGCAACCTACATAATCCAAGTGCCCGCTCTGGAACATACACAGTCCAAGTGCCCGTTAGCTAACCTAGATAGTCCAAGGGCCCGCTAGTTGACCTACATAGTCCAAGTGCCAGCTAGGTAACCTAGATAGTACAAGTGCCCGCTAGGGAACCTAGAGAGTCCAAGTGCCTTTTAGCTAACCTAGATAGTCCTAGTAGTGGCTAGGTAACCTACATAGTCCAAGTGCCCGTTCGTTAACCTAGATAATCCAAGTGCCCGTTAGGTGACCTAGACAGTCCAAGTGCCCGCTAGTTACCCTACATAGTCCACGTGCCCGTTAGTTAACCTAGATAGTCAAAGTGCCTGCTAGGTAACCTAGATAGTCCAAGTGCCCGCCAGGTAACCTACATAGTCCAAGTGCCCGCTAGGCAACCTAAATAGTCCAAATGCCCGCTAGGGAAACTACATAGTCCAAGTGCCCGCTAGTTAACCTAGATAGTTCAAGTGCCCCCTAGTAAACCTACATAATCCATGGGCCAGCTAGTTAACCTACATAGTGCAAGGGCCCGCTTGTTAACCTAGATCGTGCAAGTGTCCGCTAGTTAACCTACATAGTCCAAGTGCCAGCTAGGTAACCTAGATAGTCCAATTGCCCGCTAGGGATCCTTCATAATCCAAGTGCCTGCTAGGTAACCTAGATAGTCCAAGTGCCCGCTAGGGAAGGTACATAGTCCAAGTGTCCGCTAGGTAACCTAGAGAGTGCAAGTGCCCGCTAGTTAACCTACATAGTCCAAGTGCCCGCTAGTTAACCTAGATAGTCCAAGTGCCCGCTAGTAAACCTAGATAGTCCAAGGGCCTGCTAGTTAACCTAGATAGTCCAAGTTCCCGGTAGTTAACTTAAATCGTCCAAGTGTCCGCTAGGTAACCTACATAGTCCAAGTGCCTGCTAGGTAACCTAGATAGTCCAAGTGCCTGATAGCTAACCTACATAGTCCAAGTGTCCGTTCGTTAACCTAGATAGTCCAAGTGCCCATTGGGTAACCTACATAGTCCAAGTGCCCGCTTGGTAACCTGGTTAGTCCAAGTGCCCGCTAGATAACCTACATAGTCCAAGTGCCTTCCAGGGAGCCTACATAGTCCACATGACCGCTAGGGAACCTACATAGTCCAAATGCCCGCAAGGAAACCTACATAGTCTAAATGTCCGCTAGGCAACCTACATAATCCAAGTGCCCACTCAGGAACATACATAGTCCAAGTGCCCGTTAGCTAACCTAGATAGTCCAAGGGCCCGCTAGTTGACCTACATAGTCCAAGTGCCAGCTAGGTAACCTAGATAGTACAAGTGCCCGCTAGGGTACCTAGATAGTCCAAGTGCCTGTTAGCTAACCTAGATAGTCCAAGTGGTGGCAAGGTAACCTACATAGTCCAAGTGCCCGTTCGTTAACCTAGATAATCCAAGTGCCCGTTAGGTGACCTAGACAGTCCAAGTGCCCGCTAGTTACCCTACATAGTCCAAGTGCCCGTTAGTTAACCTAGATAGTCAAAGTGCCAACTAGGTAACCTAGATAGTCCAAGTGCCCGCTAGATAACCTACATAGTCCAAGTGCCCGCTAGGTAACCTAAATAGTCTCAGTGCCCGCTAGGTAACCTAGATAGTCCATGTGCCCGCTAGCTAACCTACATAGTCCAAGTGCCCGATAGAAACCTATATTGTCCAAGTGCCTTTTAGGGAACCTACATAGTCCAAGTGCCCGTTAGGGAACCAATAGTCTTAGTGCTGGCTAGGGAACCTGTATCATCCAAGTGCCTGCTAGGTAACCTAGATAGTCCAAGTGCCCGCTAGGTAACCTAAAAGTCCAAGTGCCCGCTAGGTTATCTATATAGTCCAAATGCCCGCTAGGAAACCTAAATAGTCCACGTACCCGCTAATTAACCTACATAGTCCAAGTGACCATTAGCTAACCTAGATAGTCTAAGGGCCCACTAGTTAACCTACATAGTTCAAGTGCCCGCTAGGTAACTTAGATAATCCAAGTGCCCGCTAGTTAACCTACATAGTCCAAAGGCCCGCTAGTTACCCTACATAGTCCAAGGGCCCGCTAGGTAACCTAGATTGTCCTATTGCCCGTTAGTTAACCTAGATAGTCCAAGTGCCCGCTAGGGTTTGTACATAGACCAAGTGCCCGCTAGGTAACCTAGATAGTCCAAGTGCCCGCTAGTTAACCTACATAGTCGAAGGGCCCCTTAGTTAACCTAGATAGTCCACGTGCCCGCTAGTAAACCTAGATTGTCCAAGTGCCCGCTAAGTAACCTACAAAGTCCAAGTGCCCGCTAGGTTATCTATATAGTCCAAATGCCCGCTAGGAAACCTACATAGTCCACGTACCCGCTAATTAACCTACATAGTCCAAGTGACCATTAGCTAACCTAGATAGTCTAAGGGCCCACTAGTTAACCTACATAGTTCAAGTGCCCGCTATGTAACTTAGATAATCCAAGTGCCCGCTAGTTAACCTACATAGTCCAAAGGCCCGCTAGTTAACCTACATAGTCCAAATGCCCGCTAGGTTACCTACATAGTCCAAGTGCCCGCTAGGTAACCTAGATTGTCCTATTGCCCGTTAGTTAACCCAGATAGTCCAAGTGCCCGCTAGGGTATGTACATAGACCAAGTGCCCGCTAGGTAACCTAGATAGTCCAAGTGCCCGCTAGGTAACCTAGACAGTCCAAGTGCCCGTTAGGTTACCTACATAGCCCAAGTGCACTTTCGTTTACCTAGATTGTCCAAGTGCCCGCTGGTAACCTACATAGTCCAAGGGCCCGCTAGTTGACCTACATAGTCCAAGTGCCCGCAAGGTAACCTAGATTGTCCTATTGCCCGTTAGTTAACCTAGATAGTCCAAGTGCCTGCTAGGTAACCCAGATAGTCCAAGTGCCCGCTAGGGTATGTACATAGACCAAGTGCCCTCTAGGTAACCTAGATAGTCCAAGTGCCCGCTAGTTAACCTACATAGTCGAAGGGCCCCTTAGTTAACCTAGATAGTCCACGTGCCTGCTAGTTAACCTAGATTGTCCAAGTGTCCGCTAGTTGACCTAGATAGTCCATGTGCCCGCTAGTTAACCTAGATAGTCCAAGTGCCCGCTAGGTGGCCTAAGTAGTCCAAATGTCCGATAGGGATCCTACATAGTCCAAGTGCCCGCTAGGTAACCTATATAGTCCAAGTGCCCGTTCGTTAACCTAGATAGTCCAAGTGCACGCTAGGTAACCTAGACTGTCCAAGTGCCCGCTAGGTCACCTACATAATCCATGTGCCCTTAGGTAACCTACAAAGTCCAAGTTCCCGCTAGGTAACCTAGATAGTTAAGGGCCCGTTTCTTATCCTAGATCGTCCAATTGCCCGCTGGGCAACCTACATAGTCCGAGTGCCCGTTCATTAACATAGAAGTCCAAGTGCCCGCTAGGTAACCTAGACAGTCCAAGTGCCCGCTAGGTTACCTGCATAGTCCAAGTGCCCGTTAGTTAACCTACATAGTCCAAGTGTCCGCTAGTTAACCTACATAGTCCAAGTGCCAGTTAGCTAACCTAGATAGTCCAAAGGCCCGCTAGTTGACCTACATAGTCCCAGTGCCCGCTAGGTAACCTAGATAATCCAAGTGCCCGCTAGGGAACCTTCATAGTCCAAGTGCCAGCTAGGTAACTTAGATAGTCCAAGTGCCCGCTCGTTAACCTAGATAGTCCTAGTGCCCGTTAGTTAACCTAGAGTGTCCAAGTGCCCACGAGGGGACGTACTTTGTCCAAGTTCCCGTTAGCTAACCTAGATAGTCCAAGGGCCCCGCTAGTTAACATTGATCATCCAAGTGCCCGCTAGTTAACCTACGTAGTCCATGGTCCGCTAGTTAACCTAGATAGTCCAAGTGCTCGCTAGTTAACCTACATAGTACAAGGGCCCGCTAGTTGACCTAGATAGTCCAAGTGCCCGCTAGGTAGCGTAAGTAGTTCAAATGTCCGATAGGGATCCTACATAGTCCAAGTGCCCGCTAGGTAACCTATATAGTCCAAGTGCCCGTTCGTTAACCTAGATAGTGCAAGTGCACGCTAGGTAACCTAGACTGTCCAAGTGCCCGCTAGGTTACCTACATAGTCCAAGTGCCCGTTCGTTAACCTAGATAGTCCAAGTACCCGCTAGGAAACCTACATAGTCAAAGGGCCCGCTAGGTAACCTAGAGTCCAAGTGCTCGCTAGTAAACCTACATAGTCCAAGTGCCCGCTATGTAACCAAGATAGTCAAAGTGCCCGCTAGGTAACTTACATTGTCCAAGTTCCTGCTTGATAACCTAGATACTCAAAGTGCCCGTTACCTAACCTAGATAGTCCAAGTGCCCGCTAAGCAACCTACATAGTCCAAGTCCCCGTCGTTAACCTAGAAGTCCAAGTGCCCGCTAGGTAACCTAGACAGTCCAAGTGCCCGCTAGGTTACCTGCACATACCAAGTGCCCATTAGTTAACCTAGATAGTCCAAGTGCCCGCTAGTAAACCTAGATAGTCCAAGGGCCTGATAGTTAACCTAGATAATCCAAGTGCCCGCTAGTTAACCTAAATCGTCCAAGTGTCCGCTAGGTAACCTAGATAGTCCAAGTGCCTGATAGCTAACCTACATAGTCCAAGTGTCCGTTCGTTAACCTAGATAGTCCAAGTGCCCATTGGGTAACCTACATAGTCCAAGTGCCCGCTAGTTAACTTAAATCGTCCAAGTGTCCGCTAGGTAACCTACATAGTCCAAGTGCCTGCTAGGTAACCTAGATAGTCCAAGTGCCTGATAGCTAACCTACATAGTCCAAGTGTCCGTTCGTTAACCTAGATAGTCCAAGTGCCCATTGGGTAACCTACATAGTCCAAGTGCCCGCGTGGTAACCTGGTTAGTCCAAGTGCCCGCTAGATAACCTACATAGTCCAAGTGCCTTTTAGGGAGCCTACATTGTCCACGTGACAGCTAGGGAACCTACATAGTCCAAGTGCCCGTTAGGGAACCTATATAGTCTAAATGTCCTCTAGGCAACCTACATAATCAAAGTAACCGCTCTGGAACATACATAGTCCAAGTGCTCGTTAGCTAACCTAGATAGTCCAATGGCCCGCTAGTTGACCTACATAGTTCAAGTGCCAGCTAGGTAACCTAGATAGTACAAGTGCCCGCTAGGGAACCTAGATAGTCCAAGTGCATTTTAGCTAACCTAGATAGTCCAAGTGGTGGCTAGGTAACCTCCATAGTCTAAGTGCCCGTTCGTTAACCTAGATAATCCAAGTGCCCGTTAGGTGACCTAGATAGTCCAAGTGCCCGTTAGGTAACCTAGACAGTCCAAGTGCCCGCTATTTACCCTACATAGTCCACGTGCCTGTTAGTTAACCTAGATAGTCAAAGTGCCTGCTAGGTAACCTAGATAGTCCAAGTGCCCGCCAGGTAACCTACATAGTCCAAGTGCCCGCTAGGCAACCTAAATAGTCCAAATGCCGCTAGGGAAACTACATAGTCCAAGTGCCCGCTAGTTAACCTAGATAGTCCAACTGCCCCCTAGTAAACCTACATAATCCATGGGCCAGCTAGTTAACCTACATAGTGCAAGGGCCCGCTAGTTAACCTAGATCGTGCAAGTGTCCGCTAGTTAACCTACATAGTCCAAGTGCCAGCTAGGTAACCTAGATAGTCCAATTGCCCGCTAGGGATCCTTCATAATCCAAGTGCCTGCTAGGTAACCTAGATAGTCCAAGTGCCCGCTAGGGAAGGTACATAGTCCAAGTGTCCGCTAGGTAACCTAGAGAGTGCAACTGCCCGCTAGTTAACCTACAAAGTCCAAGTGCCCGCTAGTTAACCTAGATAGTCCAAGTGCCCGCTAGTAAACCTAGATAGTCCAAGGGCCTGCTAGTTAACCTAGATAGTCCAAGTGCCCGCTAGTTAAGCTAAATCGTCCAAGTGTCCGCTAGGTAATCTACATAGTCCAAGTGCCTGCTAGGTAACCTAGATAGTCCAAGTGCCTGATACCTAACCTACATAGTCCAAGTGTCCGTTCGTTAACCTAGATAGTCCAAGTGCCCATTGGGTAACCTACATAGTCCAAGTGCCCGCTTGGTAACCTGGTTAGTCCAAGTGCCCGCTAGTTAACCTACATAGTCCAAGTGCCTTCTAGGGAGCCTACATAGTCCACGTGACCGCTAGGGAACCTACATAGTCCAAATGCCCGCAAGGAAACCTACATAGTCTAAATGTCCGCTAGGCAACCTACATAATCCAAGTGCCCACTCTGGAACATACATAGTCCAAGTGCCCGTTAGCTAACCTAGATAGTCCAAGGGCCCGCTAGTTGACCTACATAGTCCAAGTGCCAGCTAGGTAACCTAGATAGTACAAGTGCCCGCTAGGGAACCTAGATAGTCCACGTGCCTTTTAGCTAACCTAGATAGTCCAAGTGGTGGCAAGGTAACCTACATAGTCCAAGTGCCCGTTCGTTAACCTAGATAATCCAAGTGCCCGTTAGGTGACCTAGACAGTCCAAGTGCCCGCTAGTTACCCTACATAGTCCAAGTGCCCGTTAGTTAACCTAGATAGTCAAAGTGCCTGCTAGGTAACCTAGATAGTCCAATTGCCCGCTAGATAACCTACATAGTCCAAGTGCCCGCTAGGTAACCTAAATAGTCCAAATGTCCGCTAGGGAAACTACATAGTCCAAGTGTCCGCTAGTTAACCTAGATAGTCCAAGTGCCCCCTAGTAAACCTACATAATCCATGGGCCCGCAAGTTAACCTACATAGTGCAAGGGCCCGCTAGTTAACCTAGATCGTGAAAGTGTCCGCTAGTTAACCTACATAGTCCAAGTGCCTGCTAGGTAACCTACATATTGCAGGTGTCCGCTTGGTAACCTACATAGTCCAAGTGCCTGCTAGGTAACCTAGATAGTCCAAGTGCCCGCTAGGGAAGGTACATAGTCCAAGTGCCCGCTAGGTAACCTAGAGAGTGCAAAGGCCCGCTAGTTAACCTACATAGTCCAAGTGCCTGCTAGGTAACGTAGATAGTCCAAGGGCCTGCTAGTTAACCTAGATAGTCCAAGTGCACGCTAGGTAACCTACAGAGTGCAAGTGTCCGCTAGTTAACCTACGTAGTCCAAGGAACCCCTAGTTAACCTAGATAGTCCAAGTACCCGCTAGTTTACCTAGATCATCAAATTGTCCGCTAGTTAACCTACATAGTCCAAGTGTCCTTTAGGGAACCTAGATAGTCCAAGTGCCCGCTAAGGAACCTACATAGCCCAATTGTCCGCTCTGGAACATACATAGTTCAAGTGCCTGTTATTTAACCTAGATAATCCAAGTGCCCGCTAGTTAACCTACATAGTCCAAGTGCCCGCTAGGCAACCTACATAATCCAAGTGCCCGCTAGGTAACCTATATAGTCCAAATGCCCCCTAGGGAACCTACATAGTACAAGTGCCCGCTAGTTAACCTAGATAGTCCACGTGCCCGCTAGTTAACCTAGATCATCAAATTGTCCGCTAGGTAACCTAGACAGTCCAAGTGACCTCTAGGTTACCTACATAGTCCAAGTGCCCGTTCGTTAACCTACATAGTCCAAGTGCCCGCTAGGTAACGTAGATAGCCCAAGTGCCCGCTAGGGAACGTACATAGTCAAAGTGCCCGCTAGGTAACCTAGATAGTCCAAGTGCCCGCTAGTTAACCTACATAGTCCAAGTGCCTGCTAGGTAAACTACATAGTCCAAGTGCCCACTAGGTAACCTAGACAGTCCAATTGCCCGCTAGTTCACCTAGACAGTCCAAGTACCCGCTAGGGAACCTACATAGTCCAAGCGCCCGCTAGGGAACCTACATAGTCCAAGTGCTCGCTTGGCAACCTACATAGTTCAAGGGCCCCTTAGTTAACCAAGATAGTCAAAGTGCCTGCTAGGTAACCTAGACAGTCCAAGAGCCCGCTAGGTAACCTACATAGTCCAAGTGCCCGCTAGGCAACCTAAATAGTCCAAATGCCCGCTAGGGAAACTACATAGTCCAAGTGCTCGCTAGTTAACCTAGATATTCCAAGTGCCCCCTAGTAAACCTACATAATCCATGGGCCCGCTAGTTAACCTACATAGTGCAAGGGCCCGCTGGTTAACCTAGATCGTTCAAGTGTCCGCTAGTTAACCTACATAGTCCAAATGCCTGCTAGGTAACCTAGATACTCCAAGGGCCTGCTAGTTAACCTAGATAGTCCAAGTGCCCGCTAGGTAACCTACATAGTGCAAGTGTCCGATAGTTAACCTACGTAGTCAAAGGAACCCCTAGTTAACCTAGATAGTCCAAGTACCCGCTAGTTAGCCTAGATCATCCAATTGTCCGCTAGTTAACCTACATAGTCCAAGTGTCCTTTAGGGAACCTAGATAGTCCAAGTGCCCGCTAAGGAACATACATAGTCCAATTGTCCGCTCTGGAACATACATAGTTCAAGTGCCTGTTAGTTAACCTAGATAATCCAAGTGCCCGCTAGTTAACCTACATAGTCCAAGTGCCCGCTAGGCAACCTACATAATCCAAGTGCCCGCTAGGTAACCTAGATAGTCCTAGTGCACGCTAGTTAACCTACATAGTCCAAGTGTCCGCTAGGTAACCTAGACAGTCCAAGTGACCACTAGGTTACCTACATAGTCCAAGTGCCCGTTCGTTAACCTACATAGTCCAAGTGCCCGCTAGTTAACGTAGATAGCCCAAGTGCCCGCTAGGGAACGTACATAGTCAAAGTGCCCGCTAGGTAACCTAGATAGTCCAAGTGCCCGCTAGTTAACCTACATAGTCCAAGTGCCTGCTAGGTAAACTACATAGTCCAAGTGCCCACTAGGTAACCTAGACAGTCCAATTGCCCGCTAGTTAACCTTGACAGTCCAAGTACACGCTAGGGAACCTACATAGTCCAAGCGCCCGCTAGGGAACCTACATAGTCCAAGTGCTCGCTTGGCAACCTACATAGTTCAAGTGCCCCTTAGTTAACCAAGATAGTCAAAGTGCCTGCTAGGTAACCTAGATAGTCCAATTGCCCGCTAGGTAACCTACATACTCCAAGTGCCCGTTAGGTAACCTTGATAGTCCAATTGCCCGTTAGCTAATCTAGATAGTCCAAGTGTCCGCTAGTTAACCTACATAATCCAAGTGCCCGTTCGTTAACCTAGATAGTCCAAGTGCCCGTTAGGTTACCTACATAGCTCAAGTGCACTTTCGTTTACCTTGATAGTGTAAGTGCCCGCTGGTAACCTACATAGTCCAAGAGCCCGCTAGGTAACCTTGATAGTCCAAGTGCCTTCTAGTTAACCTACATAGTCCAAGTGCCCGCTAGGTAACCTAGATAGTCTCAGTGCCCGCTAGGTAACCTAGATAGTCCATGTGCCCACTAGTTAACCTACATAGTCCAAGTGCCCGATAGAAACCTATATAGTCCAAGTGCCCTTTAGGGAATCTACATAGTCCAAGTGCCCGTTAGGGAACCAATAGTCTTAGTGCTGGCTAGGGAACCTGTATCATCCAAGTGCCCGCTAGGTAACCTAGATAGTCCAAGTGCCCGCTAGGTAACCTACAAAGTCCAAGTGCCCGCTAGGTTATCTATATAGTCCAAATGCCCGCTAGGGAACCTACATAGTCCATGTACCCGCTAATTAACCTACATAGTCCAAGTGACCATTAGCTAACCTAGATAGTCTAAGGGCCCACTAGTTAACCTACATAGTTCAAGTGCCCGCTAGGTAACTTAGATAATCCAAGTGCCCGCTAGTTAACCTACATAGTCAAAAGGCCCGCTAGTTAACCTACATAGTCCAAGGGCCCGCTAGTTGACCTACATAGTCCAAGTGCCCGCTAGGTAACCTAGATTGTCCTATTGCCCGTTCGTTAACCTAGATAATCCAAATGCCCGTTAGGTGACCTAGACAGGCCAAGTGCCCGCTAGTTAACCTACATAGTCCAAGTGCCCGTTAGTTAACCTAGATAGTCAAAGTGCCTGCTAGGTAACCTAGACAGTCCAAGAGCCCGCTAGGTAACCTACATAGTCCAAGTGCCTGCTAGGCAACCTAAATAGTCCAAATGCCCGCTAGGGAAACTTCATAGTCCAAGTGCCCGCTAGTTAACCTAGATATTCCAAGTGCCCGCTAGTTAACCTAGATATTCCAAGTGCCCCCTAGTAAACCTACATAATCCATGGGCCCGCTAGTTAACCTACATAGTGCAAGGGCCCGCTGGTTAACCTAGATCGTTCAAGTGTCCGCTAGTTAACCTACATAGTCCAAGTGCCTGCTAGGTAACCTAGATAGTCCAAGGGCCTGCTAGTTAACCTAGATAGTCCAAGTGCCCGCTAGGTAACCTACATAGTGCAAGTGTCCGCTAGTTAACCTACGTAGTCAAAGGAACCCCTAGTTAACCTAGATAGTCCAAGTACCCGCTAGTTAGCCTAGATCATCCAATTGTCCGCTAGTTAACCTACATAGTCCAAGTGTCCTTTAGGGAACCTAGATAGTCCAAGTGCCCGCTAAGGAACCTACATAGCCCAATTGTCCGCACTGGAACATACATAGTTCAAGTGCCTGTTATTTAACCTAGATAATCCAAGTGCCCGCTAGTTAACCTACATAGTCCAAGTGCCCGCTAGGCAACCTACATAATCCAAGTGCCCGCTAGGTAACCTATATAGTCCAAATGCCCCCTAGGGAACCTACATAGTCCAAGTGCCCGCTAGTTAACCTAGATAGTCCACGTGCCCGCTAGTTAACCTACATAGTCCAAGTGTCCGCTAGGTAACCTAGACAGTCCAAGTGACCTCTAGGTTACCTACATAGTCCAAGTGCCCGTTCGTTAACCTACATAGTCCAAGTGCCCGCTAGGTAACGTAGATAGCCCAAGTGCCCGCTAGGGAACGTACATAGTCAAAGTGCCCGCTAGGTAACCTAGATAGTCCAAGTGCCCGCTAGTTAACCTACATAGTCCAAGTGCCTGCTAGGTAAACTACATAGTCCAAGTGCCCACTAGGTAACCTAGACAGTCCAATTGCCCGCTAGTTAACCTAGACAGTCCAAGTACCCGCTAGGGAACCTATATAGTCCAAGCGCCCGCTAGGGAACCTACATAGTCCAAGTGCTCGCTTGGCAACCTACATAGTTCAAGTGCCCCTTAGTTAACCAAGATAGTCAAAGTGCCTGCTAGGTAACCTAGACAGTCCAAGAGCCCGCTAGGTAACCTACATAGTCCAAGTGCCCGCTAGGCAACCTAAATAGTCCAAATGCCCGCTAGGGAAACTACATAGTCCAAGTGCTCGCTAGTTAACCTAGATATTCCAAGTGCCCCCTAGTAAACCTACATAATCCATGGGCCCGCTAGTTAACCTACATAGTGCAAGGGCCCGCTGGTTAACCTAGATCGTTCAAGTGTCCGCTAGTTAACCTACATAGTCCAAATGCCTGCTAGGTAACCTAGATATTCCAAGGGCCTGCTAGTTAACCTAGATAGTCCAAGTGCCCGCTAGGTAACCTACATAGTGCAAGTGTCCGATAGTTAACCTACGTAGTCAAAGGAACCCCTAGTTAACCTAGATAGTCCAAGTACCCGCTAGTTAGCCTAGATCATCCAATTGTCCGCTAGTTAACCTACATAGTCCAAGTGTCCTTTAGGGAACCTAGATAGTCCAAGTGCCCGCTAAGGAACATACATAGTCCAATTGTCCGCTCTGGAACATACATAGTTCAAGTGCCTGTTAGTTAACCTAGATAATCCAAGTGCCCGCTAGTTAACCTACATAGTCCAAGTGCCCGCTAGGCAACCTACATAATCCAAGTGCCCGCTAGGTAACCTAGATAGTCCTAGTGCACGCTAGTTAACCTACATAGTCCAAGTGTCCGCTAGGTAACCTAGACAGTCCAAGTGACCACTAGGTTACCTACATAGTCCAAGTGCCCGTTCGTTAACCTACATAGTCCAAGTGCCCGCTAGTTAACGTAGATAGCCCAAGTGCCCGCTAGGGAACGTACATAGTCAAAGTGCCCGCTAGGTAACCTAGATAGTCCAAGTGCCCGCTAGTTAACCTACATAGTCCAAGTGCCTGCTAGGTAAACTACATAGTCCAAGTGCCCACTAGGTAACCTAGACAGTCCAATTGCCCGCTAGTTAACCTAGACAGTCCAAGTACCCGCTAGGGAACCTACATAGTCCAAGCGACCGCTAGGGAACCTACATAGTCCAAGTGCTCGCTTGGCAACCTACATAGTTCAAGTGCCCCTTAGTTAACCAAGATAGTCAAAGTGCCTGCTAGGTAACCTAGATAGTCCAATTGCCCGCTAGGTAACCTACATACCCCAAGTGCCCGTTAGGTAACCTTGATAGTCCAATTGCCCGTTAGCTAATCTAGATAGTCCAAGTGTCCGCTAGTTAACCTACATAATCCAAGTGCCCGTTCGTTAACCTAGATAGTCCAAGTGCCCGTTAGGTTACCTACATAGCCCAAGTGCACTTTCGTTTACCTAGATAGTGTAAGTGCCCGCTGGTAACCTACATAGTCCAAGAGCCCGCTAGGTAACCTTGATAGTCCAAGTGCCTTCTCGTTAACCTACATAGTCCAAGTGCCCGCTAGGTAACCTAGATAGTCTCAGTGCCCGCTAGGTAACCTAGATAGTCCATGTGCCCACTAGTTAACCTACATAGTCCAAGTGCCCGATAGAAACCTATATAGTCCAAGTGCCCTTTAGGGAATCTACATAGTCCAAGTGCCCGTTAGGGAACCAATAGTCTTAGTGCTGGCTAGGGAACCTGTATCATCCAAGTGCCCGCTAGGTAACCTAGATAGTCCAAGTGCCCGCTAGGTAACCTACAAAGTCCAAGTGCCCGCTAGGTTATCTATATAGTCCAAATGCCCGCTAGGGAACCTACATAGTCCATGTACCCGCTAATTAACCTACATAGTCCAAGTGACCATTAGCTAACCTAGATAGTCTAAGGGCCCACTAGTTAACCTACATAGTTCAAGTGCCCGCTAGGTAACTTAGATAATCCAAGTGCCCGCTAGTTAACCTACATAGTCCAAAGGCCCGCTAGTAAACTTACATAGTCCAAGGGCCCGCTAGTTGACCTACATAGCCCAAGTGCCCGCTAGGTAACCTAGATTGTCCTATTGCCCGTTCGTTAACCTAGATAATCCAAATGCCCGTTAGGTGACCTAGACAGGCCAAGTGCCCGCTAGTTAACCTACATAGTCCAAGTGCCCGTTAGTTAACCTAGATAGTCAAAGTGCCTGCTAGGTAACCTAGACAGTCCAAGAGCCCGCTAGGTAACCTACATAGTCCAAGTGCCTGCTAGGCATCCTAAATAGTCCAAATGCCCGCTAGGGAAACTACAAAGTCCAAGTGCCCGCTAGTTAACCTAGATATTCCAAGTGCCCCCTAGTAAACCTACATAATCCATGGGCCCGCTAGTTAACCTACATAGTGCAAGGGCCCGCTGGTTAACCTAGATCGTTCAAGTGTCCGCTAGTTAACCTACATAGTCCAAGTGCCTGCTAGGTAACCTAGATAGTCCAAGGGCCTGCTAGTTAACCTAGATAGTCCAAGTGCCCGCTAGGTAACCTACATAGTGCAAGTCCGCTAGTTAACCTACGTAGTCAAAGGAACCCCTAGTTAACTTAGATAGTCCAAGTACCCGCTAGTTAGCCTAGATCATCCAATTGTCCGCTAGTTAACCTACATAGTCCAAGTGTCCTTTAGGGAACCTAGATAGTCCAAGTGCCCGCTAAGGAACCTACATAGTCCAATTGTCCGCTCTGGAACATACATAGTTCAAGTGCCTGTTAGTTAACCTAGATAATCCAAGTGCCCGCAAGTTAACCTACATGGTCCAAGTGCCCGCTAGGCAACCTACATAATCCAAGTGCCCGCTAGGTAACCTATATAGTCCAAATGCCCCCTAGGGAACCTACATAGTCCAAGTGCCCGCTAGTTAACCTACATAGTCCAAGTGTCCGCTAGGTAACCTAGACAGTCCAAGTGACCTCTAGGTTACCTACATAGTCCAAGTGCCCGTTCGTTAACCTACATAGTCCAAGTGCCCGCTAGGTAATGTAGATAGCCCAAGTGCCCGCTAGGGAACGTACATAGTTCAAGTGCCCGCTAGGTAACCTAGATAGTCCAAGTGCCCGCTAGTTAACCTACATAGTCCAAGTGCCTGCTAGGTAAACTACATAGTCCAAGTGCCCACTAGGTAACCTAGACAGTCCAATTGCCCGCTAGTTAACCTAGATAGTCCAAGTACCCGCTAGGGAACCTACATAGTCCAAGCGCCCGCTAGGGAACCTACATAGTCCAAGTGCTCGCTTGGCAACCTACATAGTTCAAGTGCCCCTTAGTTAACGAAGATAGTCAAAGTGCCTGCTAGGTAACCTAGATAGTCCAATTGCCCGCTAGGTAACCTACATAGTCCAAGTGCCCGTTAGGTAACCTTGATAGTCCAATTGCCCGTTAGCTAATCTAGATAGTCCAAGTGCCCGTTCGTTAACCTAGATAGCCCAAGTGCCCGCTAGGTAACCTAGACAGTCCAAGTGCCCGTTAGGTTACCTACATAGCCCAAGTGCACTTTCGTTTACCTAGATAGTCCAAGTGCCCGCTGGTAACCTACATAGTCCAAGAGCCCTTTAGGTAACCTTGATAGTCCACGTGCCTTCTAGTTAACCTACATAGTCCATGTGCCCGCTAGGTAACCTAGATAGTCTCAGTGCCCGCTAGGTAACCTAGATAGTCCATGTGCCCGCTAGTTAACCTACATAGTCCAACTGCCCGATAGAAACATATATAGTCCAAGTGCCCTTTAGGGAACCTACATAGTCCAAGTGCCCGTTAGGGAACCAATAGTCTTAGTGCTGGCTAGGGAACCTGTATCATCCAAGTGCCCGCTAGGTAACCTTGATAGTGCAAGTGCCCGCTAGGTAACCTACAAAGTCCAAGTGCCCGCTAGGTTATCTATATAGTCCAAATGCCCGCTAGGGAACCTACATAGTCCACGTACCCGCTAATTAACCTACATAGTCCAAGTGACCATTAGCTAACCTAGATAGTCTAAGGGCCCACTAGTTAACCTACATAGTTCAAGTGCCCGCTAGGTAACTTAGATAATCCAAGTGCCCGCTAGTTAACCTACATAGTCCAAAGGCCCGCTAGTTAACCTACATAGTCCAAGGGCCCGCTAGTTGACCTACATAGTCCAAGTGCCCACTAGGTAACCTAGATTGTCCTATTACCCGTTAGTTAACCTAGATAGTCCAAGTGCCCGCTAGGTAACCCAGATAGTCCAAGAGCCCGCTAGGGTATGTACATAGACCAAGGGCCCCCTAGGCAACCTAGATAGTCCAAGTGCCCGCTAGTTAACCTACATAGTCGAAGGGCCCCTTAGTTAACCTAGATAGTCCACGTGCCCGCTAGTTAACCTAGATTGTCCAAGTGTCCGCTAGTTAACCTACATAGTCCAAGTGCCCTTAGGTAACCTACATAGTCCAAGTTCCCGCTAGGTAACCTAGATAGTCAAGGGCCCGTTACCTATCCTAGATCGTCCAATTGCCCGCTGGGCAACCTACATAGTCCGAGTGCCCGTTCGTTAACATAGAAGTCCAAGTGCCCGCTAGGTAACCTAGACAGTCCAAGTGCCCGCTAGGTTACCTGCATAGTCCAAGTGCCCGTTAGGTAACCTACATAGTCCAAGTGTCCGCTAGTTAACCTACATAGTCCAAGTGCCAGTTAGCTAACCTAGATAGTCCAAGGGCCCGCTAGTTGACCTTCATAGTGCAAGTGCCCGCTAGGTAACCTAGATAATCCAAGTGCCCGCTAGGGAACCTTCATAGTCCAAGTGCCAGCTAGGTAACTTAGATAGTTCAAGTGCCCGCTCGTTAACCTAGATAGTCCTAGTGCCCGTTAGTTAACCTAGAGTGTCCAAGTGCCCACTAGGGGACGTACTTAGTCCAAGTGCCCGTTAGCTAACCTAGATAGTCCAAGGGCCCCGCTAGTTAACATTGATCATCCAAGTGCCCGCTAGTTAACCTACGTAGTCCAAGGTCCGCTAGTTAACCTAGATAGTCCAAGTGCTCGCTAGTTAACCTACATAGTACAAGGGCCCGCTAGTTGACCTAGATAGTCCAAGTTCCCGCTAGTTAACCTAGATAGTCCAAGTGCCCGCTAGGTGGCCTAAGTAGTTCAAATGTCCGATAGGGATCCTACATAGTCCAAGTGCCCGCTAGGTAACCTATATAGTCCAAGTGCCCGTTCGTTAACCTAGATAGTCCAAGTGCACGCTAGGTAACCTAGACTGTCCAAGTGCCCGCTAGGTTACATACATAGTCCAAGTGCCAGTTCGTTAACCTAGATAGTCCAAGTACCCGCTAGGAAACCTACATAGTCAAAGGGCCCGCTAGGTAACCTAGAGTCCAAGTGCTCGCTAGTTAACCTACATAGTCCAAGTGCCCGCTATGTAACCTAGGTAGTCAAAGTTCCCGCTAGGTAACTTACATTGTCCAAGTTCCCGCTAGGTAACCTAGATACTCAAAGTGCCCGTTACCTAACCTAGATAGTCCAAGTGCCCGCTAAGCAACCTACATAGTCCAAGTGCCCGTCGTTAACCTAGAAGTCCAAGTGCCCGCTAGGTAACCTAGACAGTCCAAGTGCCCGCTAGGTTACCTGCACATACCAAGTGCCCGTTAGTTAACCTAGATAGTCCAAGTGCCCACTAGGTAACCTAGATAGTCCAAGTGCCCGCTAGGTAACCTAGATAGTCCAAGTGCCCGCTAGGTAACCTAGATAGTCCAAGGGCCCGCTAGTTAACCTACATAGTCCAAGGGCTCACTTGTTAACTTTGATAGTCCAAGTGCCCGCTAGTTAACCTAGATCGTCCAAATGCCTGCTAGTTAACCTAGATTGTCCAAGTGCCCGCTAGTTAACCTACATAATCCAAGGGCCCACAAGTTAACCTAGATAGTCCAAGTGTCCTCTAGTTAACCTACATAGTCCAAGTACCCGCTACTTAACCTAGATCGTCCAAATGCCTGCTAGTTAACCTAGATTGTCCAAGTGCGCGCTAGTTAACCTACATAGTCCAAGGGCCCACAAGTTAACCTAGATAGTCCAAGTGTCCTCTAGTTAACCTACATAGTCCAAGTGCCCGCTAGTTAACCTATATACCAAGTGCCCGCTACGTAACCTAGATAGTCCAAGTGCCTGCTAAAGAACCTACATAATCCAAGTGCACACTAGTTAACCTAGATAGTCCAAGTGCCTGCTAGGTAACCTACATAGTGCAAGTGTCCACTAGTTAACCTACATATTCCAAGTGCCCGCTAGTTAACATAGATATTCCAAGTGCCCGCTAGGGAACGTACATAGTCCAAGTGCCCGCTAGGTAACCTAAAGAGTGCAAGTGCGCGCTAGTTAACCTAGATAGTTCAAGTACCCGCTAGGTAACCTAGATCGTCCAAGGGCCCCCTAGTTAGCCTACATAGTCCAAGTGCCCGCTGAGGAACCTATATAGTCCAAGTGCCCGTTAGGGAACCTAGATAGTCCAAGTGCCCGTAGTGAACCTACATAGTCAATGTGCCCGCTAGGGAACCTGCATTGTACAAGTGCACGCTAATTAACCTCGATAGTCCAATTGCCCGTTAGTTAACCTAGATAGTCAAAGTGCCCACTAGTTAACATTGATCATCCACGTGCTCGCTAGTTAACCTACATAGTCCAAGTGCCTGATAGGGAACCTACATAGTCCAAGTGCCCGCTGAGGAACCTACATAGTCCAATTGCCCGATAGGGAACCTACATATTCCAAGTGCCCGTTAGGGTACCTAGATAGTCCAAGTGCCCGTAGGGAACCTATATAGTCCAAGTGCCCGCTAGGGAACCTACATAGTCAAAGTGCCCGCTAGGGAACCTGCATTGTGCAAATGCCCGCTAGTTAACCTAGATAGTCCAAGTGCCCGCTAGTTAACCAAGATAGTCCAAGTGCCCGCTAGTTAACCTACATAGTCCAAGGGCCCGCTAGTTAACCTAGATATTCCAAGTGCCCACTAGTTAACCTAGATAGTCCAAGTGTCCGCTAGTTAACCTACATAGTCCAAGTTACAGTTAGGTAACCTAGATAGTACAAGTGCCCGCAATGTAACCTTCATAGTCCAAGTTCCCGCTAGGTAACCTAGATATTCCAAGTTCCTGTTAGCTTACCTAGATAATCCAAGTGCCCGCTAGGGAACCTACATAGTCCAAGTGCCCTTTCGTTAACCTAAATAGTCCACGTGCCCGCTAGGTAACCTAGACTGTCCAATTGTCCGCTAGGTTACCTACATAGTCCAAGTGCACGTTCGTTAACCTAGATAGTCCACGTGCCCGCTACGTAACCTACATAGTCCAAGGGCCCTCTAGGTAACCTATATAGTCCAAGTGCCCGCTAGTTAACCTACATAGTCCAAGTGCCCGCTAAGAAACCTAGATGGTCCAAGTGCCCGTTAGGTAACCTAGATAGTCCAAGTGCCCGTTACCTAACCTAGATAGTCCAATTGCCCGCTATGCAACATACATAGTCCAAGTGCCCGTTCGTTAACCTAGAAGTCCAAGTGCCCGCTAGGTAACCTAGACTGTCCAAGTGCCCGCTAGGTTACCTACATAGTCCAAATGCCCGTTCGGTAACCTAGATAGTGCAAGTGCCCGGTAGTTAACCTACATAGTCCAAGTGCCCAGGGGGCCAGTTTACTGTACCTCAGGCTATTGGAGGGGCAGACTATAGTTAAAATAACAACAAAAATTATGAAAAAATTCATGTGCACCATGCACATCTTGATTTGAAGTTCAAAAAAAAATAAATGCATCACATACACCCGACAGAAAGGCTCAATGTCCTCGGCTGTCTGCATGTGGCCCATAGGCTGTAGTTTGAGGACCCATGCTCTAGGCGGTCCCCAAGAGGATGTGGTTTTCACCCAATAGCTTGGAGACACTACAATTTGTTTAAAAGTAATGGGGCAGAAGGAGTCCCTGATTGACCCACGCAAGATTAGTTTTCCCATCCCCTATTATTAAGAGTTCATAGTTATGGTTAAGGGGAACCAGGACATCCCGATATGATCCCTTTAATTCAAGTGTGGGCTGACATTGCCACGAAGAAGCCTGCAAATATAAGACTTACTCCCTCCCTCAAAGACAGGGTCCTTGTTTCCAAGGTTTCAGGAAACATGGCAGGACCGGAAAAACAAACGGTCCAAGTTCCCAAAACCACATAGGTAGAGGCCATCCCTCCCCTACCCCCTACCCCACCACCTCCCTCTCCCCCATCTTCCCCTCCCCTCCCCTCCCGATCTCTCTCCCCTAATCGGCTTTATCCCATTTTGCAGGAGAACTCTGGGAGTGGGAGAGCTGGCTTCAGACCCTTTGGTTCCAACCCCGCCCTATAAGTTTTCTGGGTCCAGAAATAGAAAACTTCTAACAGGCCCTTATTGAGTCACTCCCTCCCCCACCGCCCCCACCAACCTCACCCCCACCCCCAACCAGCAGCCCCCCACACACACTAGTACTGGTATGTCTTCCATACTCATCAGCCCACCTGTATGATTGCCAGCAACTTCTCCAGGTGCTGTTCACCACGGAGGAAGGGTAGCCCTTCCAGACAGAGGCCCAGTACGCAGTCAGTGAACCTGATGGTCAGCGAGCGGGCACTCCCCACTTGAGAGAAACTCCTTTGGCCACTACGGATCAATGTGGGATCTCAATTCCTAGCAAGACCCAGAGGGCTTTACCAGGTATCACCCATTGCTCTTACATGACCCTCTGCGGAAGAACTAGGAAACCTATGACTGTATCTAAGGTCAGTGAGAACTTTCGGGCCTTATAAGAGAATGTCCGCCTGCCTTTCTAGAGTAGCTGATGTAAGCCTACGGGCTTTATACCCCTAACGGCCCCGAGAACCGGAGGGCAATAAGTATTGCCTTTATTTCTCAGTCAGTCTGTCTCAGACATGAAAAAGAAGTTGGAAGGGTTTGAATGGAAAAATCTTAGTGATTTGGTACAAGTGGCTCATTGAGTGTATAACAACAGAGATGACCCTAGCACGACAGAGACAAAGAAACTAGCTAAAATACTAGTAATTGCCATGAGAGACCCCAGAGACTCAGGAAAAGGAGAGCATGGCCCACTCACGGAGAGACTAACCTGTGGGCACCGCCAAGCCATGGGGAAGGATCAATGTGCCTACTGCAGGAAAGAAGGACACTGGAAAAATCAGTGTCTTGAAACCCCAGGAGAGGTGCATAACCCTCCACTAGAGTGGACGGGCCTCATCTGCACCTAGAAAAACCAAGCAAGAGACAATAATTCTTGAAGAAGCTGAATGAAGGGGTCAGAGTTCTTTTTCCCTTCGCCACCAAGCCCAGGCTAACTCTCCTTGTAGGGGGCCAGCCAGTAAATTTCTTGGTGGACACCGGGGCCACCTTCTCAAGTTCAGAAAGGAATACGGGCACATTTTCAAAAAGAAAGATGTGAATTACTGTGAGCCTATGATTCCATCCACAGATCACTCACACCAGAAGGTTTTCATGGAGGTTAGGTGGGCTTCCCAAGACAACAAGATAACAAATATCTATCTGCCCTTTTTCCCAGTTAGCCACCTGGTTATGATATCACTGGCTCCTGGCTCAGCTGCTGAGCCAGTGAAGCAGTTATAGCAGGAGAAGACTAGGTGGCCAGTGGCCATCAACTGAAGGACCAAATCTCCACAGTGGGGTTCCTGTTTCAATATAGAGCCACGTATGTCACCTGCTGGACACCATCTCTATCCTGAGCTCATAATTGCCATCCCAGGTCTAGAATGCGGCGCGCAGGTACACACTATATGAAACAGTCTCTGATTAACTCCTCTGGATAACTTGCTGACATGGGAGTCTGGATAATCCAGTACATTTACTTTCCAGATGAGAAAACTCACTTAAAAACACACAGGAGTTGACCCAGAGACACACAATTGGTTAACAACAAAGTCATATTCACAACCAGCGTCTGCACCAAGAGCACGGTGCCGCAAAGAACTGTGCCCATCAAGCAGTCAATATCTCCTGGACTCTCAAAAGATCTGAGCTGCCACCCATCCCCCACATCCTTGCAGCCCCCAAAGATTGTATTTCACAGGATGGCACCGGATCTGCAGCTCGCGGAGAGGGACATATCTGATCAGAGAACACAGGGCAGAACAAGGGGGAGGAGGGGAGAATGGAGCACATCCTGGCCCTCTACACCTTGAGGATGATGTTCCCAATCAGAGAAGCCAGTCCACAGAGAAGACCACATGGGCAGCCCCACGATGAGAAACGTCCCTCAAAGACCCATAGCCCAAGAGTGGACAACACTGGAGACACAGTGTGGGAACTGCGCCCGAACTGATCCTGCCACATCGAAGCATGACACTAAGAGAGTGCAGCGGAAGAGAAAGAAAATGGAGCATCAAAGTCCCCGGGGAATGCCAAAGGTGGACTTTGTGGTCAGGGCTCGGTGCCCCAACAGACTGGACTGGAAAACACTCCTAAAGTTGACCACACAGTCCTTGTACTTTTCTTTCTTGGTTAGTGTTGTTTTCTTTTAGTGTCATTGGATTTTGGTTGGGTTTTGTTTTCATTTTTGTATGTTTTTTTTCTTTTTGCTGCTTGGATTTGCTCAGTCTTGTTTTGTGCATGTTATTACCTTTACAGGTCTGTCTAATTAAGAGAGGCTGGATGAACAATCTGGAGGAGTAAACATGTGACCGGCCCTTTCATTGGGCATGGGAGTGAGCACGCTGGGGGTAAAGGGAGTGGTGTAAAGAAACCCAGAGACAAAGGAACAACAGGTGATGGAAATCGGTGATTAGGGGGATGTAGGAGGCCTGGTAGGGCATAATCAAGGGTAATGTGACCAAGAGGAATTACTGAAACACAAAGGAAGGCTGAGCATGGCAGTGGGCACAAGAGGAAAATCAAAGGGTATAGAAGAGTGAGATGGGAAGCAAGGGCCAGTTATAGACGTCTAAATAAAGTCATGTACATATATTTTCAAAGAGGCATGGGGAAATAGATCTATGTCCATATGTTTATAGATTTAGTATTAAGTAGGCAGATGGACATAGGGCCTCCGCTCAAGGACTCCCTCATTGCAAGAACAGTGTTCTATTAATTTGGCATTCTACAATGCTCACCTTCCCTACACGATCACTCAGCACAAAGCGGCTGCATAAGCAAATGTGGTGAAGAAAGCCGATGGTGTCCATCTACCAAAAGATATAGCGTGTGGGGTCTTAAAATCTTGAAGGTACAGAAGCAGTCATGTAGCTCAGAAGCAACAGAGCCCACATGTAGGAAGCATACCAGCCTGTGTGATCACAAAGTTTCAAAGGGATAAGGCAACAGGCATCATGAAAACAAATAAAACTTATCATGGAAAATGAGAGGGGACTGCCGGGTATAGAACCAAAACCTATTTGCAGTGCACTGGAAATCCCCTTACAGAAGAATCTCAGAGAGGAGATTAAAGAATACAGGTTATGAGACAGCAAAGATGAAACACAACTTTCCTCTAGTTCTTAATGCTTCCTCTTGCCCCACTATCATGATCCCAGTTCTACCATACTAATCTGGCCAAACTAGAGAAGGTATTCTAGTACCGATAGGAATTTCAAACACGGGGAATCCAGGGTGGATGGGCCCTTTAGGACCAGTGTTATGAGTGGAGATATTGGGAGGGTGGAGGAAGGGCAGAATGGAAAGTGGGTACCGATTACAAGGATCTTCATTGACCTCAAAAGAAAGGTGGGTGAAGATATGACAAAAGAATTAGTACATTTCAAAGGATTGATGAGGGATGGGTGGCGGGCATTGAGGGGGGAAAAATGAGGAGCTGAGGCCAGGGGCTTGGGTGAAGAGTAGATATTTTGAGAATAATGAGGGCACTTAATGTACAGATGTGCATCAAACAGCTGATGTATATATATTTTGTGGGTAGTGTTGTAGGAGCCACTAATGAAAAGATCATAAAAGAAACAAAAATAATCTGGGCAGAGGGCTCATGCAAGGATGATCTCAGGCTGGATTAGACCAGTCAAAACAGCTACTGCAGCCGCCTCACCCTGTGTCAATTCCTGAGTCAGGCATGAAGCTTAGGGCCCACAGCCCCAGCAGCTGGCTAGTGAGGGACGTGGGTCTCTGAGGCCATTCCACAGGGGGAATGGTCCTCTTTCCTGCAGGGCCCACCCTCCTATGTAAGCGTTCTGTCTGGGACAGGGCTTACATGGAGTCCACACCATGGGAGCTCTACTACTCATGGGGGATTGGCAGGAAGCCTCTGCTCATGCGCACTCACCACCAACTAGCTGGAGGATCTCTGTGAACAAAGCCTGAGGGACAACAAGCCCACTAACTGATGCTATAAGAGATACAATCTGCATCCAGAAACCTGCAACTGGGAGTAAGAGGCAGCATACCTTGGTCCTAGCCCCTCCCACTCTAATCTACAAGGAGTGACATTGCAAAGCAGAGCGTTTTCATAAAGCACAGCCAGGACCGTGGAATTAGCAGCCTCATTTGTGGAAATGGATACTCTGTGATCCAGACGTACTACCTCCTCCCTTCCAGTCAGCTGAGACAAAAACCCTTGCAAGCAGAAAGCCATGCATCTGAACAGTATCCACCAGCCACTCATGTGCAGCCTTACTGCCTCCAAAGAGCCTTCCTGAGTTAGAGAGAAATCACGCAGAAGCCTGGTCAGTCACTCACGTGAGTTTTATGAGCGTTAGGGAGGTGTGGTGGGGAAGCCTGGCGGACCCCAGTGGATGAATTTAATTTACATGGCCTAGGTTGGTCAATCCAGGTACAGGACCCACCCAGGTGTACCTCCCCTTCATGGCCAGAACCTGGATCTCTGAGCATGCACAGGGTGCCTCTCCTAACTGGGCTCTTATCCTAGCCCTATGGGCATGCATAACGGATGCCCCAATCCCTAGCATAGCTACCTAACATTTGCCCCCCTGAAGAGATATGGATCCAAATCTTTGGGGTACTGGGCGACCATATCTCTAGCTACTTCTTGCTGGCAAAAGGGGCATATTGGGGCTTTGGGTCCATACCCTTCCTACACTGCTGGGAGGGGTTGTCCATTGAGGGCAACTTTATCCAGGATGGATAAGGTTGAGGTGGTTCAGGAGATGGTAGTCGTGGAGCTGGCACACTTGGTTCGGAAGCTTTAGTCACCCGATAACTTCTGGGAAAAACAAACTGTCAAAAAGGTGAACATTTTGAATGCGACAAGGCTAAGCTTGTGAGGTGGCAGTGGCCTTGAAATTAGGTGAGTGTCACAGGAAACAAAAAAAATCTTAGGATTACCAGACATGTGTGTTTGTTCATTGGAAATACAGGAAGAGGGATAAAAGCATTCACACTTTCCCCTAGGAGGGCACAGGTTTGGGCACTACTAGGTGCAGTGGGATCACTGACACATTTATGATGTTAACATATTGGACCCGCTGATAAGACCCATCCTTCTTTTTTCCCTATAACCCATCACGTTTAATTTAGGGAAAAAATTATTTCCTTATTGTTGTGGACTTTCATAGTTATAAATATATATATATATGAATATATACATTTTTAAATGTTATGAAAACATCATTCTCCGCGTTATAGAGTTAAATGTAAATAATGGGCTAGTACAGGAGGAGTCAAAAGTGACCAAATAGAGTAACTGCCTAAGTCATTTTGAATTTTCTTGGGTTCAATTGGAGTAAAGGCTTGTAAATTACCCGGGGTCCAAATTCCCATGGTGCCTCCTACAATGGGTAGAATGTTCAGGGATGTTTCAGGGCTGGGAGATTAGTAACCTCTAAGTCCAGGATACCTTAGGGCAGCGGTCCTGAAACTGTTTACCCAAAGGGCCAGTTCAATGTCCCTCAGGCCATTGGAGGGACAGACTAGAGTTTAAAAAAAACAAAAATTACGAACAAATTCATGTGCACACTGCAAATCTTGATTTGAAGTTCAAAAAAAATTAATGGGGCACATACAAACGTCAGAAAGGATCAATGTCCTCGGCTCTCTGCATGTGGCCCACAGGTTGTAGTTTGAGGACTCCAGCTCTAGGCGTTCACCAAGAGGATGTGGTTTCAACCCAAAAGCTTGTAGACTCTACAATTTGTTTAAAAGTGATGGGGCAGAAGGAGTCCCTGATTGACCCACACAAGACTAATTTTCCCATCCCCTATTACTAAGAGTTCATAGTTATGGTTAAGGGGAACCAGGACATCACGATCTGATCCCTTTAATTCAAGTGTGGGCTGACTTTGCCACTAAGAAGCCTGCAAATATAAAAGACTTACTCCCTCCCTCAAAGAAAGGGTCTTTGTTTCCAAGGTTTCAGGAAACATGGCACCGGAAAAAGAAACGGTCCAAGTTCCCAAAACCACATAGGTGGAGGCCCTCCCTCACTTTCCCCCTCCCCAAACCCCTCCCCTTCCCCCTCCTTTCCGCTCCCCTCCCCTCCCGATCTCTCTCCCCTAATCGGCTTTATCCCATTTTGCAAGAGAACTCTGGGAGTGGGAGAGCTGGCTTCAGACCCTTTGGTTCCATCCCCGCCCTATAAGGTTTCTAGGGGCCAGAAATAGAAAACTTCTAACAGGCCGTTATTGAGTCTCTCCCTCCCACACCGGCCCCCCAACCTCACCCACACCCCTAACCAGCAGCCCCCCACACACACTAGTACTGGTATTTCTTCCATACTCATTAGCCCACCTTGAATGATTGCCAGCAACTTCTCCAGGTGCTGTTCACAACGGAGGAAGGGTAGCCCTTCCAAACAGAGGCCCAGTAAGCAGTCAGTGAACCTGATGGTCAGCGAGCGGGCACTACCCACTTGAGAGAAACTCTTTTGGCCACTACACGGAGAATGTGGGATCTCAATTCCTAGCAAGGCCATGAGCGCTTTACCAGGTATCACCCGTTGCTGTTACATGACACTCTGCGGAAGAGCTAGGAAACCTATGAATTTATCTAAGGTCAGTGAGAATTTTCAGGTTCCTATAAGAGAATGTCCGCCTGCCTTTCTAGAGTGGCTGATGTAAGCCTACGGGCTTTATACCCCTAACGGCCCGGAGGCACTGAGAACAGGAGGGCAATAAGTATTGCCTTTATTACTCAGTCAGTCTGCCTCAGACATGACAACGAAGTGGGAAGGGTTTGAAAGGAAAATCTTAGCGATTTGGTACAAGTGGCTCATTGAGTGTATAACAACAGAGATGACCCTAGCACGACAGAGACAAAGAAGCTAGCTAAAATAATCGTAATTGCCATGAGATACCCCAGAGACTCAGGAAAAGGAGAGCATGGCTCACTCACGGAGAGACTAACCTGTGGGCACCGCCAAGCCATGGGGAAGGACCAATGTGCCTACTGCAGGAAAGAAGGACACTGGAAAAATCAGTGCCTTGAAAACCCCAGGAGAGGTGCACGACCCTCCACTAGAGTGGATGGGCCTCATCTGCACGTAGAAAGACCCAAGCAAGAGACAATAATGCTTGAAGAAGCTCAATGAAGGGGTCAGGGCTCTGTTTCGCTTCGCCGCCAAAAGCCCAGGCTAACTCTCCAAGTAGGAGGCCAGGCAGTAAATTTCTTGGTGGACACAGGGGCCACCTTCTCAGGTTCAGAAAGGAATATGGACACATTTTCAAGAAGAAAGATGTGAATTACTGTGAGCCCATGATTCCTTCCACAGATAACTCACACCAGAAGGTTTGCATGGAGGGTAGGTGGGTTTCCCAAGACAACAAGATAACAAATATCTATCAGCCCTTTGGCCCAGTTAGCCACCTGGTTATGATATCACTGGCTTCTGGCTCAGCTGCTGAGCCAGTGAAGCAGTTATAGCAGGAGAAGACTAGGTGGCCGGTGGCCATCAACGGAAGGACCAAATCTCCACAGTGGGCTTCCTGTTTCAATATGGAGCCACGTATGTTACCTGCTGGACACCATCTCTATCCTGAGCTCATAATTGCCATCCCAGGTCTAGAATGCGGCGCGCAGGTACACACTATATGAAACAGTCTCTGATTAACTCCTCTGGATAACTTTCTGACATGGGAGTCTGGATAATCCTGTACATTTACTTTGCAGATTAGAAAACTCACTCAAAAACACACGGGAGTTCACCCAGAGACACACAACTGGTTAACAACAAAGTCATATTCAAACCAGCGTCTGGACCAAGAGCACGGTGCCCCACAGAACTGTGCCCATCGAGCAGTCAATATCTCCTGGACTCTCAAAAGATCTGAGCTGACACCCACCCCCCCCACATCCTTGCAGCCCCAAAAGATTGTATTTCACAGGATGGCACCGGATCTGCAGCTCGCGGAGAGGGACATATCTGATCAGAGAACACAGGGCAGAACAAGGGGGAGGAGGGAAGAATGGAGCACACCCTGGCCCAATACACCTTGAGGATGATGTTCCCAATCAGAGAAGCCAATCCACAGAGAAGACCACATGGGCAGCCCCACGATGAGAAACGTCCCTCAAAGACCCATAGCCTTAGAGGGGACAACACTGGACACACAGTGTGGGAACTGCGCCCGAACTGATCCTGCCACTTCGAGGCATGACACTAAGAGAGTCAGCGGAAGAGAAAGAAAACGGAGCATCAAAGTCCCCGGGGAATGCCAAAGGTGGACTTTGTGGTCAGGGTTCGGTGCCCCCACAGACTGGACTGGAAAACACTCCTAAAGTTGACCACACAGTCCTTGTACTTTTCTTTCTGGTTAGTGTTGTTTTCTTTTAGTGTCATTGGATTTGGGTTGGGTTTTGTTTTCATTTTTGTTTGTTTTTCTTTTTGCTGCTTGGTTTAGCTCAGTCTTGTTTTGTGCATGTTATTACCTTTACAGGTCTGTCTAATTAAGAGAGGCTGGATGAAGAATCTGGAGGAGTAAACATGTGACGGCCCTTTCCATTGGGCATGGGAGTGAGGAGGGTGGGGGGAAAGGAAGTGGTGTAAAGAAACCCAGAGACAAGGGTACAACAAGTGATGGAAAATGGTAGTGAGGGGGATGTAGGAGGCCTGGTAGGGCGTGATCAAAGGTAATGTAACCAAGAGGAATTACTGAAACCCAAAGGAAGACTGAGCATGTCAGTGGGCACAAGAGGAAAATCAAAGGGTATAGAAGAGTGAGCTGGGAAGCAAGGGCCAGTTATACACGTCTAAAAAAAGGCATGTACATATGTACATATATTTACAAAGGGGCATGGGGAAATAGATCTATGTCCATATGTTTATAGATTTAGTATTGAGGTAGCAGATGGACATAGGGCCTCCGCTCAAGGAATCCCTCATTGCAAGAACACTGTTTTATAAAATTGGCATTCTAAGATGCTCACCTTTCCTACACAATCACTGACCACAAAGCGGCTGCATAAGCAAATGTGGTGAAGAAATCCGATGGTGTCCAGCTACCTAAAGATATAGCGTGTGGGGTCTTAAAGGCTTGAGGGTAAAGAAACAGCCATCTGGCTCTGAAGCAGCAGAGCCCACATGGAGAAAGCATACCAGCCTGTGTGATCACAAAGTTTTAAAGGGATAAGGCAACAGGCATCATGAGAACAAAAAAATCTTATCATGGAGAATGAGAGGGGACTGCCGGGTATAGACCCAAAACCTATTTGCAGTGCACTGGACATCCCCTTACAGAAGGAACTCAGAGTGGAGATTAAAGAATACAGGGTATGAGACAGCAAAGATGAAACACAACTTTCCTCTAGTTCTTAATGCTTCCTCTTGCCCCACTATCATGATCCCAGTTCTACCATACTAATCTGGCCAAACTAGAGAAGGTATTCTAGTACCGATAGGAATTTCAAACACGGGGAATCCAGAGTGGATGGGCCCTTTACCAGTGTTATGAGTGGAGATACTGGGAGGGTGGAGGAAGGGCAGGATGGAAAGTGGGAACCGATTACAAGGATCTTCATTGACCTCAAAAGAAAGGTGGGTGAAGATATGACAAAAGAATTAGTACATTTCCAAGGATTGATGAGGGATGGGTGGCGGGCATTGAGGGGGGAAAAATGAGGAGCTGAGGCCAGGGGCTTGGGTGGAGAGTGGATATTTTGTGAATAAGGAGGGCAATTAATGTACAGATGTGCTTCAAACAGATGATGTATTTATGGATTGCGGTTAGTGTTGTAGGAGCCACTAATGAAAAGATCATAAAAGAAACAAAAATAATCTTGGCAGAGGGCTCATGCAAGGATGATCTCAGGCTGGATGAGACCAGTCAAAACAGCTACTGGAGTGGCCTCACCCTGTGTCTATTACTGAGTCAGCCATGATGCTTAGGACCCACAGCCCCAGCAGCTGGCCAGAGAGGGAGGTGGATCTCTGAGGCCATTCCACAGGGGGAATGGTCTTCTGTCCTGCAGGGCCCACCCTCCTTTGTAAGCGTGCTGCCTGGGGCAAGGCTTTCATGGAGTCCACACCATGGGAGCTCTACTACTCATGGGGGATTGGCAGGAAGCCTCTGCTCATGTGCATACACCACCACCTAGCTGGAGGATCTCCGTGAACAAAGCCTGAGGCAGACAACAAGCCCACTAACTGATGCTGTAAGAGATACAATCAGCATCCAGAAAACTGCAACTGGGAGCAAGAGGCAGCATACCTTGGTCCCAGCCCCTCCCACTCTAATCTACAAGGAGTGACATTGCAAAGCAGAGGGTTTTCATAAAGCACTTCCAGGACAGTGGAATGAGCAGCCTCGTTTGTGGACATGGATACTCTGTGATCCAGACATACTACCTCCTCCCTTCCAGTCAGCTGAGACAAAAACCCTTGCAAGCAGAAAGCCATGCATCTGAACAGTATCCACCAGCCACTCTTGTGCAGCCCAGCTGCCTCCAAAGAGCCTTCCTGAGTGTGAGAGAAATCATGCAGAAGCCTGGTCTGCACTCAAGAGAGTTTTATGAGCGTTAGGGAGGCGTGGTGGGCAAGTCTGGCCGACCCCAGTGGCTGAATTGAATTTACATGGCCTAGATTGGTCAATCCAGGTACAGGAACCACCCAGGTGACCTCCCCTTCATGGCCAGAAATCTGGACCTCTGAGCATGCACAGGGTGCCTCTCCTAACTGGGCTCTTTTCTTGGCCCTATGGGCATGCATAACGGATGCCCCAGTCCCTAGCATAGCTACCTAACATTTGCCCCCCTGAAGAGATATGGACCCAACTCTTTGGGGTACTGGGCGACGACATCTCTAGCTACTTCCTGCTGGAAAAAGGGGCCAATGGGGTTTTGGGTCCATACGCTTCTTACATTGCTAAGAGTGGTTGTCCATTGAGGGCAACTTTATCCAGGATGGATAAGGTTGAGGTGGTCCAGGAGAGGGTAGTCGTGGACCTGGCACACTTGGTTCAGAAGCTTTAATCACCCGATAACTTCTGAGAAAAACAAACGGTCTAAAAGGTGAACAGTTTGACTACGACAAGGCTAATCTTGTGAGGTGGCAGTGGCCTTGAAATTAGGTGAGTGTCACAGGAAACAAAAAAAATCTTAGGATTACCAGACATGTGTGTTTGTTCATTGGAAGTACAGGAAGAGGGATAAAAGCATTCACACTTTCCCCTAGGAGGGCACAGGTTTGGGCACTACTAGGTGCAGTCGGATCACTGATTCATTTATGATGCTAAGGTCTTGGACACGCTGATCAGACCCATCCTTCTTTTTAACCCTATAACGCTTCAATTTTAATTTTGGGAAAAAATTTTCTTTTTGTTGTGGACTTTCATAGTTATAAATATATATATATATATATGTATTAATATATACATTTTTTAATGTTATGAAAACATCATGCTTCGCGTTATAGAGTTAAATGGAAATAATGGGCTAGTGCAGGACGAGTCAAAAGTGACCAAAATAGAGTAACTGCCTAAGTCATTTTGAATTTTCTTGGGTTCAATTGGAGTAAAGGCTTGTAAATTACCCGGGGTCCAAATTCCCATGGTGCCTCCTACAACGGGTAGAATGTTCAGGGATGTTTCGGGGCTGGGAGATTAATAACCCCTAAGTCCAGGATACCTTAGGGCAGGGGTCCTGAAACTGTTTACCCAGGGGGCCAGTTCACTATCCCTCAGGCCTTTTGAAGGAAAGACTATAGTTTAAAAAAACAAATATTACGAACAAATTCATGTACACACTGCACATATTGATTTGAAGTTCAAAAAAAAAATAAATGGGGCACATACACCCGGCAGAAAGGATCAACGTCCTCGGCTGTCTGCATGTGGCCCACAGGTTGTAGTTTGAGGACCCCTGCTCTCGGCATTCACCAAGAGGATGTGGTTTCAACCCAAAAGCTTGGAGACTCTACAATTTGTTTAAAAGTGATGGGGCAGAAGGAGTCCCTGATTGACCCACGCAAGACTAGTTTTCCCATCCCCTATTACTAAGAGTTCATAGTTATGGTTAAAGGGAACCAGGATATCCCGATCTGATCCCGTTACTTCAAGTGTGGGCTGACATTGCCACTAAGAAGCCTGCAAATATAAAAGACTTACTCCCTCCCGCAAAGAAAGGGCCCTTGTTTCCAAGGTTTCAGGAAACATGGAAGGACCAGAAAAACAAACGGTCCAAGTTCCCAAAACCACATAGGTGGAGGCCATCCCTCCCCATCACCCTCCCCCACCCCTCCCCCACCCCTCCCCCACCCCACTCCTCCCCTCCCCTCCCCTCCCCTCCCCTCACGATCTCTCTCCTCTAATCGGCTTTATCCCATTTTGCAGGAGAACTCTGAGAGAGGGGAGCTGGCTTCAAACCCTTTCTTTCAACCCCCGCCCTATAAGGTTTCTAGGGTCCAGAAATAGAAAACTTCTAACAGGCCCTTATTGAGTCACTCCCTCCCCCACCGGCCCCACAACCTCACCCCCACCCCTAACAAGCAGCCCCCCACACACACTAGTACTGGTATGACTTCCATACTCATCAGCCCACCTGGAATGCTTGCCAACAACTTTTCCAGGTGCTGTTCACAACGGAGGAGGGTAGCCCTTCCAGACAGAGGCCCAGTAAGCAGTCAGAGAACCTGATGGTCAGCGAGCGGGCACTCCCCACTTGAGAGAAACTCTTGGCCACTACACCAACAATGTGGGATCTCAATTCCTAGCAAGGCCCAGAGGGCTTTACCAGGTATCACCCATTGCTCTTACATGACCCTCTGCGGAAGAGCTAGGAAACCTATGAATTTATCTAAGGTCAGTGAGAATTTTCAGGCTAAGAGAATGTCTGCCTTCCTTTCTAGAGTGGCTGATGGAAGCCTACAGGCTTTATACCCCTAACAGCCCGGAGGCCCCGAGAACAGGAGGGCAATAAATATTGCCTTTATGACTCAGTCAGTCTGCCTCAGACATGAAAAAGAAGTGGGAAGGGTTTCAAGGGAAAAATCTTAGTGATTTGATACAAGTGGTTCATTGAGTATATAACAACCGAGATGACCCTAGCACGACAGAGACAAAGAAACTAGCTAAAATACTAGGAATTGCCATGAGAGACCCCAGAGACTCAGGAAAAGGAGAGCATGGCCCACTCACGGAGAGACTAACCTCTGGGCACCTCCAAGCCATGGGGAAGGATCAATGTGCCTACTGCAGGAAAGAAGGACACTGGAAAAATCAGTGCCTTGAAAACCCCAGGAGAGATCCACGACCCTCCACAAGAGTGGACGGGCCTCATCTGCAACAAGAAAGACCCAAGCAAGAGACAATAAGGCTTGAAGAGCTGAATGAAGGGGTCAGGGCTCTGTTTCACTTCGCCGCCAAAACCCAGGCTAACACTCCATGTAGGAGGCCAGGAAGTAAATTTCTTGGTGGACACAGGAGCCACCTTCTCAGGTTCAGAAAGGAATACGGGCACATTTTCAAAAAGAAAGATGTGTATTACTGTGAGCCTATGATTCCTTCCACAGATAACTCACACCAGAAGGTTTGCATGGAGGTTAGGTGGGCTTCCCAAGACAACAAGATAACAAATATCTATCTGCCCTTTCTCCCAGTTAGCCACCTGGTTATGATGGCACTGGCTCCTGGCTCAGCTGCTGAGCCAGTGAAGCAGTTATAGCAGGAGAAGACTAGGTGGCCGGTGGCCATCAACGGAAGGACCAAATCTCCACAGTGGGCTTCCTGTTTCAATATGGAGCCACGTCTGTCACCTACTGGACACCATCTCTATTCTGAGCTCATAATTGCCACCCCAGGTCTTGAATGCAGCGCGCAGATACACACTATATGAAACAGTCTCTGATTAACCCTTCTCAATAACTTGCTGATATGGGCTTCTGGATAATCCAGTACATTTACTTTCCAGATGAGAAAACTCCCTCAAAACACACAGGAGTTGACCCAGAGACACACAACTGGTTAACAACAAAGTCATATTCACAACCAGCTTCTGGACCAAGAGCACGGTGCCTCACAGAACTGTGCCCATCGAGAAGTCAATATCTCCTGGACTCTCAAAAGATCTGAGCTGATGCCCCCCCTCCCACCTCCTTGCAGCCCCCAAAGATTGTATTTCACAGGATGGCACCGGAGCTGCAGCTCGCAGAGAGGGACATATCTGATCAGAGAACACAGAGCAGAACAAGGCGGAGGAGGGGAGAATGGAGCACATCCTGGCCCACTACACCTTGAGGATGATGTTCCCAATCAGAGAAGCCAGTCCACAGAAAAGACCACATGGGCAGCCCCACGATGAGAAACGTCCCTCAAAGACCCATTGCCCTAGAGGGGACAACACTGGAGACACAGTGTGGGAACTGCGCCCGAACTGATCTTGCTACATCGAGGCATGACACTAAGGGAATGCAGCGGAAGAGCTAGAAAACGGAGCATCAAAGTTCCCGGGGAATGCCAAAGGTGGACTTTGTGGTCAGGGCTCGGTGCCCCAACAGACTGGACTGGAAAACACTCCTAAAGTTCACCACACAGTCCTTGTACTAACTATGAGCTTTTCTTTCTTGGTTAGTTTTGTTTTCTTTTAGTGTCATTGGATTTTTGTTGTCTTGGTTTTTTTGCGTTGCTTGTCTTGGTTTTGTGCATGTTATTACCTTTTCTGGTCTGTCTAAATTAGATAGGCTGGATGTCCAATCTGGAGGACAAAACCCAGGACCAACACTTCTGGGGGGTGGGGCATGGGAAAGAGGGAGGTGGGCATAAAGGAAGCGGTGTTACGAAACCCAGAAACAAGAGAACAGGAAGTCATGCATATCCGTGGTGAGGTAGATGTAGGAGGCCTGGTAGGGTGGGATCAAGGGTAATGGAACCAAGAAGAATTACTGAAACCCAAAGGAAGACTGAGCATGGCAGTGGGCACAAGAGGAAAATGAAAGGGAAATAGAAGAGCAAGCGAGGAAGCAAGGGCCTGTTATAGAGGTCTTTAAAAAAGTATGTCCATATGTAAATATATTCATATATGAGCATGGGGAAATAGACCTACGTCCATATATTTATAGGTTTCGTATTAAGGTAGCAGATGGACTCTGGGCCTCCACTCAAGTACTCCCTCATTGCAAGAATACTTTGTTCTATTAAATTGGCATTCTATGGTGCTCACCTTCCCCACAGGTACACTGAAGACAAAGCTGATGGTGCCCAGCTGTCAAAAGATATAGCGTCTGAGGTCTTAAAAGCTTGAATGTAAACAAGCGGCCACCTAGCTCAGAAGCAACAAAGCCCATATGGAATAATCACACCAGCCTATGAGATCACGAGGTTTCGAAGGGATCAGGTGTCAGGCATCGTCAGAACAAAAACATCTTATTGGGAATGAGAAGAGTGCTTGGTAGAGACCCAAAGCCCATTTCCAGACCACTGGACAATACCTTACAGAAGGGTCTCAGAGAGGAGATGAGCCAAGACTAGGTACGAGATAGCAACGATGAAACACAACTTTCCTCTCGTTGCTAAATGCTTTCTCTCCCCCCATTATCATGACCCCAATTCTACCTTACAAATCTGGCTAGACCAGAGAATGTACACTGGTACAGATAGCAACTGGAAACACAGGGAATCCAGGGTGGATGAGTCCTTTAGGACCAGTATTATGAGTGAAGACACTGAGAGGGTAAGAGGGAGGGCAGTTTGGAAACGGGGAACTGATTACAAGGATGTACATTTTACTTCAACAGAAAAGTGGGTGAAGGGGGATATCAGACAGTGCAAGATATGACAAAAATTAGTAAATTACCAAGGATTGATGAGCGAGGGGTAGCGCACATGGGGGGTGGGGATGGGAATGAGGAGCTGAGGCCATGGGCTTGGGTGGAGAGTGGATATTTTGAGAATGAGGGAAATGAATGTACAAATGTGCTTTACACAACTGATGTATGCATAGAATGTGTTTAGTGTTGTATGAGCCCCTAATAAAACGTTAAAAAAAAAGATCTGGGCAGAGGACTCATTCAAGGATTATCTCAGGCTGGATTAGACCCTTCTAAGTAGAAAGTCCTGCATCTGAACAGTATCCACCAGCCATTCATGTCCAGTTATGCTGCCTCCAAAGAGCCTTCCTGGGTTTGTCAGATCTCTCTGAGGACAGACAGACCTTGGTCCTCTGCTCTGCGTGAGAAAGAATGCATGTAGAAGCCTGATTGTCATCCAAGTGGGTTTTATGAGCATTAGGGAGGCATGGTGGGCAACCCTGGTCAACCCCAGCAGCTGAATTTAATTTACTTGGCCTTGGTGGGTCAATCAAGTTGCAGCACTCACCCAGGTGTACCTCCTCTTCCTGGCCGGAAACCTGAACCTCTGAGCATGCACAGTGTGCCACTCCTTCTTGGGCTGCTACCTTGGCCCTCTGGGCATGCATAATGGACACCCCAGTCCCTAGGATAGCTACCTAACATTTGCCCCCTGAAGAGGTATGGACCCAAATCTTTGGGGTACTGGGCGACGACATCTCTAAGTACTTCCTGCTGCAAAAGGGGCAAATGGGGCTCAGAAGGGATTGTCCACTCAGGTCCCAGGATGGATAAAGTTGAGGTTGTTCAGGAAATCGTGGTCCTGCAGCTGGCACACTTGGTTTGGAGGCCTTGGTAACCTGAGAACTTCTGGAAAAACAAACAAAAAGACAAAAGGTTGAAGAGTTTAAGTGAGACAAGTCTAAGATTCGGAGGAGGTCGTTCCCTTCAAGTTAGGTGAGTGTCACAAGAAATAAATATACTTAGGATTATCAGGCATGTGTTTGTTCACTCTAAGTACAGGAACGGGGATTAAAGCATTCACAATTTCCCTAGGAGGGCACAGGGTTTGGGCACTACTAGGTGAAGTGGGATCACTGCTTCATTTATGATCCTAAGGTCTTACACCTGCTGATAAGACCCATCCTTTTTAACCCTATAATGGCTCAATTTTCAATTTGGGGGAAATGTTTTTGTTTTTATTCTTTATTTTCAAAGTTATCTACCTATTTATCTGTCTGTTTATCTATCTATCTATTAATATCTACATTTCTTTATATGTTATGGAAATATGCTCAGCGTTATAGAGTTAAATGGTAATATTGGGGTACTACAGGGGGAGTCAACCGTAATCAAAAGTAGAGTAACTGCCTAAGTCATTTTTAATTTTCTTGGCTTCAATTTGAATAAAAGGCTGGTAAATTACCCAGGGACCAAATTTCCCTGGTGCCTCTACTATGGGTAGAATGATCAGGGGTGTGTCAGGGCTGCGAGAATAGTAACCCCTAAGTCCAGGATCCCTTAGGGCAGGGGTCCTCAAACTGTTTACCTAGGGGGCCAGTTCTGTCCCTCAGATCATTGGAGGGTCAGACTATAGTTTTTTAAAAACCTATGAACAAGTTCCTATGCACACTGCACGAGTCGGCTGCTAAGCAGGACAGGCAGAGGCAGCAAAAACACCCTGAGGGTGGAATAAATATCATCAGGCCACATGTGTCCCACGGGCCACAGTTTGAGGACGCCTGCCTTAGGGGTTCCTGTGTGCACTGGGGATGAAGGTCTCTACTGCTCCTCAAAAGGAGAAATGCTCTAACTTCTGGCATCTCCGCCCATTTCCCATCACTCTACAGAACTGTTCCAGGTGAATCAGGGTTGGAAGGAAAAGTGTGCCATTCTCTGGCCACCATTCTCCTTTCTCAAATAAAGTTGCATAGTGTATCAGCTTTTGTTTGTCTAGCCTCTGTGTCAACTCTATCCCAATTGGACAGGATTCATGCAAGGGGGCAATTCCTGAGTATGAAGCTGCTAAGTCCCATCTGGAAAGCACAAAACAAGGCTATTTAGAGCTTGCTGCCTCAAGGTCAATAACCCCGCTTCAGAGCAGACCCCTGGTGTGCTATTAAACTGATGCCTCTGACAGGTGCCCCCACCATAGACAAAGGGTCAAAGAGCAGTCGCTGTGGGTGACTTTAGGTCCAACCATTTTCTAGACAATAAGCCAGGAGGACCACTGCTTGGGATGGCCCCACAGCCTTCTAAGATGCCTGCTGGCAGGAGCAGACTCTCAAATCTCTGAAGGGAAGGGGCATCTGGCAGCTCAGGGAACCTTTAGGAAAATAGGAATTTCTGGCTGGAACATCATGGCAGCTGAGCTATATTAAGAGCTGTCCCCAAAAGTGCATGAAGAAACACCACTGAAAGCCTAAAAGTAAGGGTTACCCAGGCTAGGCTTCCGAACGCCTTTGTCTTAAGACTGAGCAACGGAAAACCAGCCAGTAACAAGGAACAAACCTACACTGGTAGAACACTAACCCTAGAACACCTGAAGTTTTCAATGCAGGAAATAATATTTTTTTGTTTTTATTCTTTACTTTCATTGTTATCAATATATATGACAACCAAAGTATATTTTAAAAGTATAAATTTTCAAAAATATAACCAAATTGTCATATTTATAATATATAATTTTGGTACCAGATACATTTTAATTAAATGTTACAAAAAAGTCCTGCTCAGTGTTATAGGGCTCAAGCAGCTTGTTTTAAAAACCAGGAGAAAGGCAAAGGGAACGGAGGGGAAAAGGGAAACATTTGGCTGCCGGGACAAGGCAGGGCTATCTCCCAGGCCTAAATCAACCAGCTCCCGAGGCAGTGCCCTTCCACGTGTTTGGACTGGTGGGCACCATTTTGGCCAGGGTCATAGGCCCTGTTTCCCCATGGCGGCTATGTAGGTTCTCTGGTAAAACCATAAAGAGCCTTGATAATGGTGAAGCCATTCTGAACTGACAGAAGCCACCATGAAAGGTAAATAAAGTAGCTATGAACTGTCAATGAACTAGCTGATATTGGGGTGGTAGGTCGTGCAGACGTAGCCCAAGGGAATGTCCCAAAGGAAATGGATGTTCAGAAGGCTTTTGAGAACAAGAGCAGTTTTTGTTCAACTAAGAATGGCTAACCGCAACACCCCACTTCTCTACTCTGCCTGCTTGCACACCTGCACATTGCACAAGTATAAAAACCTTTGGAAAATTCAACTGGGGGCTGCTCAGTCTCCTCTCAAGAGGGCTGACAGACCCTGTGCAGAAAATAAAACTTTTTCTGTTGAACTTGCCGGTGGTCGGAGATGCTTTCTTTCTGGGAATGGACAGTAGCTACAACATTTCGAGGTGCACCAAGATCCGAGTGCCACTGTCGGAGCCTGCTTAGAAAGGGGAACCAGGACATCCTGATCTGATCCCTTAAATTCATGTGTGGATTGACATTGCCACTAAGAAGCCAACATATATAAAAGACTTCCTCCCCCAACATAAAGAGTTCTTGTTTCCAAGATTTCAGTAAACATCGCAGGACCGGAAAAACAACCTGTCCAAGTTCCTAAAATCACCAAGGTGGAGGCTGTCCCTGTCCCTCCCCCTCCCTTCCCCCTTTCCCTCCCTGTCTGATTTATCCCATTTTGCAAGAGGACTCTGGGAGCAGGAGAGCTGGCTTCCGACCCTTGGTGCCGCTGCCACCCTATCAGGTTCCCAAGGGGCCGGAGAGAGGAATACTCACAGCCTCTTTTTGAGCCCCCCCACCCCACAACAAATACACTAGGGCAGGCATGTCTTAACAACCCCCAGAGAAAGATCACTCAGCAGCAGCCATTCTCCCCTTAAGGCAAGCAGCCCCCAAACCTGGGAAGACTCCCGAATCCCTTTTTCAGTATATGTTCCCTTTTGTTCCAGGGATTTGTATAATTGGAACCAACAAAACCCCTTTTTTCTGACAAACCATTAGGTCTGATTTCTTTGCTAGATATGGTTTTCCATACGCATCAGCCCACCTGAGGTGATTTCCTGCAACTTCTCCAGGTGCTGTTCATATCAGAGGAATGGGACCCCTTCCAGAGAGGCCCAGAAGGCAGTCAATGGACCTAATGGTCAGCCAGCGGGCACTCCCCACTTGAGAGAAATTTTTTTCCCCACTGCACAACCAATGTGGGATCCAAACTCCTAGCAAGGCCCAGAGGGCTTAAGCAGATATCACCAGTTGCTCTTGCAGGGCCTCCGCTTAACCTCTAGGAAGCCTATAAATTTATCTAAGGTCAGTGAGAATTCTCAGGCTCCTACAAGAGAATGTCCGCCTGCCTTTTTAGAGTGGCTGATGGACGCCTACGGGCTTTATACCCCTATTGACCTGAAAGCCCCCTGAGAACAGGAGGGAAGTAAGTATTGCCTGTATTATTCAGTCAGTCTGCCTCAGACATGAAAAAGAAGTGGGAAGGGTTTGAAGGGAAAAATCCTAGTGATTTGGTAGAAGTGGCTCATTGAGTGTATAACAACAGAGACAAAGAAACTAGCTAAAATACTAGTAATTGCCATGAGAGACCCCAGAGGCTCAGGAAATGGAGAGCATGGCCCACTCACGGAGAGACTAACCTGTGGGCACCACCAAGCCCCGAAGAAGGATCAATGTGCCTACTGCAGGAAAGAAGGACATTGGAAACATCAGTCCCTTGAAAACGCCAGGAGAGGTGCACGACCCTCCACTAGAGAGGACGGGCCTCATTCACACCTAGAAAGACCCAAGCGAGAGACAATAATGCTTGAAGAAGCTGAATGAAGGTGTCAGGGCTGTTTCACTTGGCCTCCAGGATCCCACGCTAACACTCCAAAAAGGGGGCCAGCCAGTAAATTTCTTGGTGGACACAGGGGCCACCTTCTTGGTTTTGGAAAAGACTACAGGTGCATTGTCAAAAGGAAAGATTTTAATTACAGGTGCCACATGGCAGACCCAAGCATACCCATGGACAACAGCCAGAATAACAGATTTAGCACAAGAGACAGTTCCACACTCCTTCCTGGTAATGCCTCAGGGCCCCTTTCCCCTAATTGGTCGGGATTTATTCGATAAATGGTGGCCATGATTACTTTCTCATCTGCTGCAACCACCTTAACCCTTGAACTTGAAAAGGCAAAGGTTTTGCTCACCGCTCCACTGCCAGAGGGATATGTGTTTTATCAAAGAGCAGAAGAAACCTCCTCAAAGGAACTTCTTGATAAATGGCTAAAAGATATTCCTTTTGTTTGGGCAGAGAACAACCTGCCAGACCTTGCTGAACATCAGGTGCCTGCGGTCGTACAACTTCTGAGCTCAGCCACACTGGTGAGTGTCAAGCAAAACCCTACTCCCTGGAAAGCACAGGTGGGTATTGCTGTTCACATATGCAGACTAAAGAGGACAGGCATTTTGGTGCCCTGCAAGTCCACATGGAACGCTCCCCTGCTGCCCATGCCGAAACCGGGAACTGAGGACTTCCAAATGGTGCAGGATCTCGGAGAGGTAAATGCGAGGGTAGAAACTGTCCACTCCACGGTACCAAACTCCGAGACCCTCCTGAGTACTATCCCATCAAACTGAATTTGTTATACTGTTTTGGACTTAAAGGATGCTTTGTTCTCCATACCCTTGTCCTCTGTACGTCAACCCAATGAAGACTTACAGGAATACAAGGAGGAACACCCCCAAACCCCCTTGCTCCAGTATGCAGATGACCTCCTCCTGGCCTCCGAAACCCTGGAGGAATGCCCAAGTGCTACCGAGGACCTGTTAATAGTCCTTGGCCAATTGGGGTCCAGGGAATCTGAAAGAGAGGCTTAACTGTGTGTCAATAAAGCTGTATACCTAGGCTACCAACTGGAGGAGGGAAAACAGACCTTGTCCCCCAGCCGCACTGAGGTGATCCTCAAAATCCCAGTCCCTGAGACTAAGAGGCAGGTGTGAGAGTTTCTAGGATTTGTGGGGTACTGTCCATTGTGGAATTTGGGATTTGATGGATTAGCCAAACTCCTATATGCAAGTACTGGGGAAAGGAAAAAACTTCAATGGACTGAAGTAGAACAGCAAGCCTTTGAATCCTTAAAAACGTCGTTCATATGGGCACCCTCTCTTCCCCTTCCAGACATAGAAAATCCCTTCCAATTGTCTATCAGGCCAGGGGCACAGCAAAAGGAATGCTAACTCAGAACTTGCAGCCATGAAAGAGACCTGTGGCCGATCTTTCAATCACACTAGACTCTGCAACTGCAGGATGGCCGAGCTGCATGCGAGCTGAGGCTGCCATGGCCATCCTAGTTATAGAAGCTAGGAAGCTTACACTGGGGCAGGATATTGCTGGGGTAGGGGGACCTATGGTTGAGCCCCTCCTAACAAGTCCCCTGGACCGGTGGATCTCGAATGCCAGGATTATACCACAAATCCCCAAGGTAATGGCCATGACCATGCCATCCCCAGTGTTACTGCCACAACCTACATACTCGGAAAATGATCTAAAGGTAAGCCAAGAGCTGGGCTGCCAAAGAAACTCGGAGCATCCAGGTGGCTGCTGCATCCTGATGGAAGAAGATTCATGCCAGAAGCTCTGGGAGAGATCTGATTCAAGGACTACATGAAGGTATGCACTCAGGATCCTCTAAATGGTCTCAGTTGCTCCTCAGGTACTTTTACATACCCAGGCTTGGACACTGGGTGGCAGATGACACCACTGTTGCTTGCACTGTGCTCGCTCGGGGAAACATCCCTACAAAAGAAAAGGAGCAACCCCAACCACAAGCTCGAGGTAGTACTCCTGGAGAATTCTGGGAGGTGGACTTTATGGATATCAAACTTAGAAAGTATGGCTACGGGTATTTGCTGGTGCTAGTGGACACCTATTCTGGATGGGTGGGAGACTTCCCAACGAAGAAGGACACTGCTGCCACTGGGTGTAAATTATTAGTAACTAAAATTGTCCCTAGATTTGGCTTCCCACCACCTTGGGGTCCAACAATGGCCCAGTATTCATTGCTCAAATTACTAAAGTATTAGCAATGCTTCTAAATATTAACTGGAAGCTCTACTGGGCTTATAGGCCCCAAAGTTCAAGGCAAGTAGAAAGAATAAACAGAACCCTAAAGGAATTGTTAGTTAAGTTGCATTTAGAAACTGGCGAGAACTGGATTGATCCTTTCTTTACCTTTTGCCCTACTTCGAGTCCGATGCACTCCCTATGTGAAAAGCACGACCCCGTTTCAATTTAAGTTTGGCAGACCTTCCCCAATCCTCCCAAGACTGAAGGAAGTAGAAGTAATGGAAGTCACTACTTGTTCCTTCATGAAGTGCCTGCAGGCTGTCCAGCAGGTGAGACAAATCATCTGCTCCGACACCTTCATTTTGGGCCCAACCAAGGGAAAAGTGAAGAGGCAGCCCACAACTTGCAACCTGGAGACTGAACGTGGGTAAAGAAGCACTGACCCGAGACCTTAGAACCTAGGGGGAGTGGCCCATACTAGGTGATACTTATAACACCAACTGCTATTAAAGTAGTGGGGAAGGGGCCGTGGATTCATCAGTCACAAGTCAAAAAAAGCCCTCCCTGAGCATATCCTGAAAAGATGAACACTCAGAAAGACAGAAAAACCCTCAAAATTAAGGCTTTACAGAACTTAATTGTTTTTGTCTGAGCATTGCTGTCAGCACCCGCCATTTCGCCCAACCACAAACACATCTGTGGACTGCTACTCGAACCTCCAACAGTGAATATGTAACTTCTTACACTGGGTCTGACCCCGTTTCTGCTTTGATTTGTTTGATTTGCTAGGAAAGAGCTGGCATTCCGGATCCTTTAAAGGTAAAGGGCACAATGGGGCCCATAACCGGAATCCCGTCCTATGGGTGCGGAATACCCTCTATAGAAAGAAGGCTCCAAACACACCATTTCTATAGATGCCCGGCTCATGGGCTCCCTAACTGCCAAGGGGAGGGACATTGCCATTGTGCAGCTTAGGGTTGTGAAACTATCATCTTCAGGGTGGAAACTTGTTAAAGACGACCCTATTGTTTTTACAAGAATGGGACTCAAGTCGGAGGGGTTTGATCCCACCACGTGTATGGTTTCCAAATGTAACCCAATAAGAACTGGATTCAAGCGTTATTGGGTTCACTGGGAACACATGGGGAATTCAGTATTATGTAAATGATAGAGATCCCGGGACAACCTTTACTATGCAGCAAAGTAAAATATGGCAACTTCCTGTCCATAAATAGGCCCAAACCTGGTGATAAATCCTGAAGAGCCACAGCTGGGTATCATTAAGATTCCTTTGCCGCACCCTCCAGACTCTTCAGTAACTTTCCCGTTCACTGCCAGCCCAACTCAAAGGGCCCTTCCCATTCAGGAGCCACCTCAAGGTTCTGTGTTTGATACTCTGGATGCTGTATTCCAATTTATGAACTCAAATCCTAACCTCGCAACTGATTGTTGGCTTTGTCTGAACCCTGCTCCCCCTTACTCGGTAGGCACAGCTACAAATAGCACTATTGGTGCAGAGCGTAATCCAATTAGAAATGTTAGTAAGAAGGATTACACGAAGCAGCAGTCTGTAGGTGAGGTTAGAGTGGACTTAACTCTAGCTCACTTTAAAAGATTACCAAGGGCGAAGACTGTTTTTATTCATCTAATTATCCCTTTAATATATCAAAATATCAAGATTTTTGCCTTCAAGCTGTTCCTATTGAACCAAATGGTGATCCTTATTTGTTATCTGCCACAACGGGTACTTGCTTTACTTGTTCCACAGGACTAGCACCCTGTCTCCTTTCCCCAGTATTAGCAGCAGACCCGGGTATTTGTGTCCTAGTGCATGTTATTCCTCAAGTGTACCTGTGTTCTGGTGAAGGAGGTAGGGATAACTTTGGAATTTCTGGATGAGCTAAAAGAGCCCCAATGTCAGTCCCACTGTTAACGGTGCTTGGGATTATGGGATTAGCTGCAGTCGGGTCAGTTGCTTTAATACAAGGAAACTTAAACTATCAGACTCTTTGTCAGCAAATTGCTTTAGATATACAGGGATAAAAATACCATGTTTCCCATTTAGAAAGATCCTTACACTCCCTTGTAGAAGTGTGTTGCCAAACCGCCGACGGCTTGACTTGCTCCTTTTGAAACAAGGAGTGTTGTGCATGGCATTAGGAGAAACTTGTTTTATGCAAACCATTCAGGAATCATTAAAGATAGTTTAGCCCTGGTTAGGAAAAGATTAGAGGAAAGAGTCAAGAAAAGAAATGAAGAAACCAATTGGTTTGAAAAGCTACTTAATTGGGCAACCTGGCGAACCACCCTAGTAACGCCCCTAGCCGGACCCCTAATCCTCCTCCTGCTAAACCTCACGTTTGGACCAATAATAACCAATAAGCTAGTGGCAGTCCTCACACAGAAAGTACAAACCATAAAACTCTTAGTGCTGAGCCCACCATACACTGGGCTGGCTACCGCAGATTCAATGATTTGAACTCGGCTAAGAAGAGGAGGGAATGTAGCAGCTCTGGGCAAAGCTTAAACAGCCTTGACAAGAGAAGTCATTTTGAGCTGATAGAAGCCATTATGAACAGTAAATAAACTAGCTATGAACTGTCAACGAACTAGCTGATATTGGGGAGGTAGGCTGTGCAGACATAGCCCAAGGGAACGTACAGAAGGAAAGACCAGAGCATGTAATGTTCAACTAAGAATGGCTAACTGCAACACCCTGCTTCTCTACTCTACCTGCTTGCACACCTGCACATTGCAAAAGTATAAAAACCTTTGGAAAATTAGACTGGGGGCCACTCAGTCTCCTCTCAAGAGAGCTGACAGTCTCTGCGCAGAAAATAAAACTTGTTCTGTTGAACTTGCCCGCGGTCTGGGTGGCTTTCTTTCTGGGAAGAGACAGTAGCTACAACAGACACAGGTGGCGCCATTCTGCCTGGGAGTGGAGTCATGTGGCTGGGAAAATGGAAGCCGCAGATTGTGGCCTAGCCGAAAGCCAGCCTGGAGCCAACCACCCAGCCAGAGACCTGCCCAAACCAACAGGGTAGATGTGGGCGCTCCCAGCCATCTTGCTTGGCGGAGCCGCAGCACACCACTGTGTCCCAGTCTTGGTGCAACAGACTCCATTTAGAGGCCTGCACCTCCATCTTAGCTCTCAAGACTGACCCCTAACCGACCTCCCCTCCCCTGCTCTACCCCAAATTCCTGGAACCAGCTCGTCCCAAAGCCAGAATGTTTTCTGAATATATGGTCACTCCAACCCTCCCTCACATATAGATAAGATTAACGACCCCTCTGAAGCACCTATGTGTGCAGATCCTCCCCAGCCATGATCGAAATACTCTACGGACAACCTTTTCTTTTCTCGCCTCTTCCTGCAACTGATTGCCCTCCGCTAGCTTCGTACCTTCCATACTTGTCCTTGCTCCGCAACCTTCTTAGACAACACGAAAACTCCCCCATCCCTGAACCATCTCCGACCACTGCTGATCACCAAAAACCAGTGCATCCTGGAAATGCTGTGTTAATTAAATCCCTAGCACCCAGACCCTTAGCACCCCGGTGGGAAGGCCCTTACACCGTAGTGCTCACCACTCCCTTGGCAGTCAAGGGTCTTGGAATAGATTCCTGGGTACATTTGTCCCGAGTCAAGGCAGCAGTGAACTCTGACCATGGCTCCCAGTGGTCTGGCTCAGTCTACTGGTCCTATGTCTCTCCACCTCACTCGCCTCACCAAGCCAGCCAGCTAAACCTAATATAATTTCCCCTTTTGCTGGCGATTTTACTTGACTGAAAACTATACCAATTACGCCCGCACTAAGCGTTATGATTATTTGCTGGCCACCGCTGACTGCCCACCCACAGGGTGCAGAACACCCATATACTTAAATTTCACTGACTTTAAGCGGCATCAAGGAAAAGCTGATCCCATCATTTGCTACCTGTATGACCAGAAGGCAACTACCCAATGTGCAAAAAGGTGAATACAGAAAAATGTAGGGTGTCCTTGGTCTTCCTGCCAGATACTTTACCTTTCCCTTTGTCCCCAGGGATGATTCTACTACCATCAATCTAAATACACTCTCACAATCCCAGACCCCTGGGATAGCCGCTGGACACCTCTGGTTCCAGGAGCGTGGTACGCCACTCGCCGAGAGAAATTTCCAGACGCCAAACTCTATGTATGGAGGTCGCTACTCCAGGTCCAATCCACCATCCACTGTAATATTCAGATCCAAGACCTTCAACTCACTAAGCAAATTTCTAAACCTTCTGAGTCTCCCTTCTCCCAGCTTACCCTGCTACAGCAGGGACTGGCCATCGCCACTTTGCTGGACTAGGCAACCTCTCCACCTGCTGCATGTGTGCAGCCCTAGAACGCCCTCCTCTGGTAGCAGTACCAGGTCCTGCCCTGTCATTTTCATCCAACGTAAAGACCACAAAACCCATAACCATCCCCAATATTCCTCTGTACATCCAACCAGAAAACACTCAAGTGCCCTTTTGCTACTCCAATCCATCGACACAGACATGTAATGTCACCCAAATCCCCTCCAAACCACTAACAGCGCCAGAAAAAAATTTTCTTTTGGTGCAACTATACACTAAGCATTTAAACATCAGTTCTACCTTACCCTTTTGTGCCTGCCCGTCACTCTGGTTCCGCAGCTCACTACATACACTCCGGCTGAGGTCCAGGACAAATACATCCAGGTATACAGTCGCCAAACTAAAAGAGCAGTTTTTCTTCCGATAGCAGTGAGAATCTCCTTAGCCTCAGCAGCAGGTGCAGTAGGACTCAGCGGCGGGACCCTTAGACCCTCTATCACCACAGCAGACAAGTTATCCACACGCTTCCAGCTGGCAGTCGATGCCTCTGCCAAATCTCTAGCCTCCCTGCAGAAACAAACAACCTCTGTTGCCCAAGTTGCCTTGCAGAGCCGTTGCACTTTAGACCTCATCACTGCTGAAAAAGGAGGAACCTGCTTATTCCTCCAGGAGGAATGCCGTTATTACATCAATAAGCTGGGAATTGTGGAAACTAGAGTCCAGACCCTCAACAAGCTAAACCGTGAGCTGCAAAACAACAGATTCAGAAGAGACGGATCCTCTTCCTGGTGGAACTCTTATCTGTACTCCTTCCTAGCCCCCATACTAGAACCCATAATTTTAGTAGTAATTTTGCTCTTAATTGCTCCTTGTCTCATTCAGCTCCTGCAAAGTCGACTCCGCGAAATCACCCGTATAGCAGTCCACCAGCAACAACAACCTCTCCACCCTGTGCCAGGCCGCAACTCCCAGTACTCTGCCTGGAAAAGCCCCTCGCCTTGCTCTTCGCCCACTACCCACAGGAAGCAGTTACAGAAATGGACTAATGTTGTCCCTTTTCCCTATAGGGTCAGTCTAAAACGTCCTGTCTTGGCACAACAGACTCCATTTTAGCTCTCAAGACTGACCCCTAACTGACCTCCCCTCCTCTGCTCAACCCCAAATTCCTGGAACCAGCTCCTCCCAAAGCCAGAAGGTTTTCTGAAGCTATGGTCACTCCACACGTCCCTGACATATATAGGTAAGATTAACGACCTTCTCCCTTCGGAAGCACCTGTGTGCGCAGATCCAAACCCCCCCCCCCCAAGCTATGATTCTCCCCAGCTGTGCCTGCCAGCAGTGGGCATAAAAACGCCGCCAGGATTTTTTCCCTGGCGTGGCTTCAATAGCTCAATACCCTGTGTTGCTGAACCCGCCACAAGTTCGCAATAAAGCCTGCTTCTAAAACTTAATTAATTGGGTCTTTGATTCTGTTTTCGAGTCCAAATAAACTTTTACACTGAGCCTCGAGAAGGCTTTGGGAGTCAAAATCCTCCCAGCCTCCAGGCAGCAGCGTCCCAGCCCCCTCCCAAATGCAGCCCGGGAAGGCAGGCACAGAGAGGCACATCAAGTCCCGCACACCAGCAAGGAACGGCGCAAAGACCGACACCAGCAAGAAACGGCGCAAAGACAGACACCAGGAAGAAACGGCGCAAAGACAGACACCAGCAAGGAACGGCGCAAAGACCGACACCAGCAAGAAACGGCGCAAAGACCGACACCAGCAAGAAACGGCGCAAAGACCAACACCAGCAAGAAACGGCGCAAAGACCGACACCAGCAGGAAACGGCGCAAAGACTGACACCAGCAAGAAATGGCGCAAAGACCGACACAAAAGGCTGGGGCTGCGGCAATACGCTACAAGCGTCCCCAGGGGCCTCCACCGTATTGGGTGGGGCGCCACTTGGATTGGCTCACCTAGGCCAGGTGAACTCAACCCAACAATTGTCCCAAGGGTGGTGAGGTGAAAGGAGCCCAGAGGGGCCCACAACCCGTGAGACCAGCATGGGAAGGCCCACTCCTGGGGCCGGCTTACCTCATAGCTTCCAGTCACACAGCACCGCTTCTGTTGGACCTCACCTGGGGCAGGTGTGCCTCGGTCCGCGGCTCCACCCAGAAACAGCTCACGCCGAGGCCTGGTTTGGGATCCTCTTGAGTTTCATGAGCGGTTAGGGAGGCGTGGTCGATGACGTAGTTCGACCTCATTGGCTGTATTGTTGAATTGAATTCACCTGGCCTAGGTGAGCCAATGCAGGTACAGCGCCCACCCAGGCGTAGCTCCCCCTGCTGGCTGGAAACCTGAACTTCTGAGCATGCAGTGAGCCTCTACTTCATGAGCCGGTAGCTCAGACCTCTGAGCTTGTGTAATGGGCCTGCCAGTCCCTATGCTAGCTCCCTAACAGGTTTTCCAGCCAAAGGTCTGCCTTCTGGGGCTGTTCTACAGAAAGCACTTGGTTCCTGACCCCTACGCATTCGGGGTGGTGGATGCCCTTGCTTCCATGCTTGCTTCTATGTAATTCTGGAATGGTCCTTGTTTCACACGGTCGGCGAGGTCAGGAATTCTGGACTGGTTGTTGGCTACCAGGCACAAAATAAATAGCCAACGGATTGAAATCTCAACCCCTATATGGGTTTATTATGGACCACACAGACTTGTCTTCTGGAACTTCCCTCCTCAATTTCTGAACCCTTGAACTCCTTGCCACCTCTACGTGGAAAACAAGGATTCCAAACTCCGATCACCACATCTGCCTGCCCCCCCCAGTCCCTCTGTGGTCCCCCTTGTCTTCCAGAGGTGCATTGTCAACCAGCAAAGTCGGGCCTCTCCATTTCTCAGAAGCTGCAGATTGTTACGTGACATCACCCTGTGTTTAAATGTTAGTGATTATGCTATCTAAAAAACAAATCTGAGCCAACTGGGGACAAACAAAACTCATTTCAAACACCAGCTCTGTCTCCCATAAGGTCCCGTGTACAACTGCTACAACACAACAGTGGGTCCTGCTGGGTCTCCACTAGCATCTGGGAGGAAGGCTATTTATTACCGGGAATCCTACCTTGGTCCCTTGGTGTTAATTGCAGACTCACTGGGTGACGGATTGTATCTGACACGCACCATGTTTCCCGCAGCAAACACAACACTTTGTCAAACTCCGTTTGGTATTGCTCCATCCCTCCATCATTCTCCCTAATGACAAAAATAATTAACACATTCATATAAAAGCACAGGATGAGGAGAGCTTTAATTTATTCATCTAGTTCAGGGTCATCCCTGTTATCAATATATGACAAGTTAATGTCATATATTAATTAAAAAGCAACAGTGAAGCAATTTAGGAAACTGAGGGATTGTCATGGGTCCTGGTTGTGACAGCATGTTTTGGGCATCATGGAAGATTACAGATTTGCCTTCTGTGGTATCTCATATCCATCATCCAAAAACTACCTGCTCTTAAGGGTAGAGAGAGCGAGCTTGTCTTTGAAAAAGGTGCCTGGGTCTCTTTTCCGGTTGCCGCAGCGCTAGGAACCATGAGTACCAAAGTCTCTCGCGACACCCTCTACGAGGCGGTGCGGGAAGTCCTGCACAGGAACCAGCGCAAGCGCCGGAAGTTTTTGGAGACGGTGGAGCTGCAGAGCAGCCTGAAGAACTACGACCCTCAGAAGGACAAACGCTTCTCTGGCACCGTCAGGCTTAAGTCCACCCCGCGCCCCAAGTTCTCAGTGTGTGTCCTTGGGGACCAGCAGCACTGCGACAAGCGAAGGCCGTGGAGATCCCTCACATGGACATCGAGGCGCTCAAGAAGCTCAACAAGAATAAGAAGTTGGTCAAAAAGCTGGCCAAGAAGTATGATGCCTTTTTGGCCTCAGAGACCCTGATCAAGCAGATTCCTCGAATTCTGGGCCCGGGCCTGAACAAGGCCGGGAAATTCCCTTCCCTGCTGACCCACAATGAGAACATGGTGGCCAAGGTCGACGAGGTGAAGTCCACCTTCAAGTTCCAGATGAAGAAGGTGCTGTGTCTGGCAGTGGCAGTTGGCCATGTGAAGATGACAGATGATGAACTCGTGTACAACATCCACTTGGCTGTCAACTTTTTGGTTTCGCTGCTGAAGAAGAATTGGCAGAATATCCGTGCTTTGTACATTAAGAGCACCGTGGGGAAACCCCAGCGCCTGTACTAAGCTACGGTTCAATAAACTTTATTGTTCCTGTTAAAAAAAAAAAGAAAGAAAGAAAAAAGTGCCTGGGTTTGGTAGCTGCTCACAGGATGGCAGGTGTAACGTATTATGAGAATTTAACAAGGCTCTGAGTAGACGGTTATTGGAAGTTCTGGCTGGAGGGCAAGGCCATGACTCCTGAAAGATTCTGGATCCAAAAGTCAAGTCAGAACTGGATGCCACAGACTTTCTCAATCCAGCCCACTTTGCCCCTCCCCTAAGGCCAATACATTTCTTTTTTTTTTTCTTTCATTCTTTATTTATTTATTTTAATCGTTTTATTGGGGCTCATAAGGCTCTTATCACAATCTGTACATACATCAATTGAGCAAAGCACCCTTATACATTCGGGCACTTGGACTTTGTAGGTTACCTAGCGGGCACTTGCACTATCTAGGTTACCTAGCGGGCACTTGGACTATGTAGGTTAATTAGCGGGCACTTGGACTATCTAGGTTACCGAACGGGCATTTGGACTATGTAGGTTGCCTAGCAGGCACTTGGACTTCTAGGTTAACGAATGGGCACTTGGACTATGTATGTTGCATAGCGGGCAATTGGATTATCTAGGTTAGGTAACGGGCACTTGGACTATATAGGTTACCTAGCGGGAACTTGGACTATGTAGGTTACCTAGCGGGCACTTGGACTATCTAGGTTACCTAGCGGGCACTTGAACTATGTACATACCCTGGCGGGCACTTGGACTATCTAGGTTACCTAGTGGGCACTTGGACTATGTACGTCCCCTAGCGGGCACTTGGACTATCTACGTTAACTAGAGGGCCCTTGGAATATGTAGGTTAACTAGCGGGCACTTGGATTATCTAGGTTAACTAGCGGGCCCTTAGACGATCTAGGTTAACTAGCGGGCACTTGGACTATCTAGGTTAACTAGCGGGCACTTGGACTATCTAGATTAACTAGCGGGCCCTTGGACTATGTAGGTTTACTAGCGGGCACTTGGACTATCTAGGTTAACTAGCGGGCACTTGGACTATGTAGGTTAACTAGCGGACACTTCGACTATCTAGGTTAGCTAACGGGCAATTGGACTATCTAGGTTAACTAGAAGGCACTTGGACTATCAAGGTTACCTAGCAGGCCCTTGTACTATGTAGGTTACCAGCGGGCACTTGGACTATCTAGGTTAACGAACGTGCACTTGGACTATGTAGGTAACCTAGCGGGCACTTGGACTGTCTAGGTTACCTAGCAGGCACTTGGCCTATCTACGTTAACGAACGGGCACTTGGACTATGTAGGTTAACTAGCGAACACTTCGACTATCTAGGTTAGCTAACGGGCAATTGGACTATCTAGGTTATCTAGCAGGCACTTGGACTATGTAGGTTCCCTAGCGGGCACTTGGACTATTTAGGTTACCTAGCAGGCACTTTGACTATCTAGGTTAACGAACGTGCACTTGGACTATGTAGGTAACCTAGCGAGCACTTGGACTGTCTAGGTTACCTAGCAGGCACTTGGCCTATCTACGTTAACGAACGGGCACTTGGACTATGTAGGTTAACTAGCTGACACTTCGACTATCTAGGTTAGCTAACGGGCAATTGGACTATCTAGGTTACCTAGCGGGCACTTGGACTATGTAGGTTGCCTAGAGAGCACTTGGACTATGTAGGTTCCCTAGCGAGCACTTGGACTATGTAGGTTGCCTATGGGGTACTTGGACTGTCTAGGTTAACTAGGGGGCAATTGGACAGTCTAGGTTACCTAGTGGGCACTTGGACTATGTAGTTTACCTAGGAGGCACTTGGACTATGTTGGTAAACTAGCGGGCACTTGGACTATCTAGGTTACCTAGCGGGCACTTGGACTATGTACGTTCCCTAGCGGGCACTTGGGCTATCTACGTTACCTAGCGGGCACTTGGACTATGTAGGTTAACGAACGGGCACTTGGACTATGTAGGTAACCTAATGGTCACTTGGACTGTCTAGGTTACCTAGCGGGAAATTGGACTATGTAGGTTAACTAGCGGGTACTTGGACTATGTAGGTTAACTAGCGGGCACTTGGACTATCTAGGTTAACTAGCTGACCTTGGACTATGTAGGTTAACTAGCGGGCACTTGGACTATCTAGGTTAACTAGCTGACCTTGGACTATGTAAGTTAACTAGCGGGCACTTGGACTATCTAGGTTAACTAGCGGGCACTTGCACAATGCAGGTTCCCTAGCGGGCACTTTGACTATGTAGGTTCCCTAGCGGGCACTTGGACTATATAGGTTCCCTGCGGGCACTTGGACTATCTAGTTTCCCTAACGGGCACTTGGAATATGTAGGTTCCCTATCGGGCACTTGGACTATGTAGGTTCCTCTGCGGGCACTTGGACTATGTAGGTTCCCTATCAGGCACTGGGACTATGTAGGTTAACTAGCGGGCCCTTGAACTATGTAGATTAACTAGCGGCAATTGGACTATCTACGTTAACTAGCGGGCCCTTGGACTATGTAGATTCCCGAGCGGGCACTTGGACTACATAGGTACCCTAGCGGGCACTCAGACTCTATATGTTCCCTAGCGGGCACTTGGACTATATATGTTCCTTATGGACACTTGAACTATGTAAGTTAACTACCGGGCACTTGGACTATGTAGGTTAACTAGCGGGCCCGTAGACTATCTAGGTTACCTAGCGGGCACTTGGACTATGTAGGTTAACTACCGGGCACTTGCACTATCTAGGTTACCTAGCGGGCACTTGGACTATGTACGTTCCCTAGAGGGCACTTGGACTATCTATGTTAAATAGCGGGCACTTGGACTATGTACGTTAACTAGGGGACACTTGCACTATGTAGGTTACCTAGCGGCACTGGGACTATCTAGGTTAACTAGCGGGCACTTGCACAATGCAGGTTCCCTAGCGGGCACTTTGACTATGTAGGTTCCCTAGAGGGCACTTGGACTATATAGGTTCCCTACGGGCACTTGGACTATCTAGGTTCCCTAACGGGCACTTGGAATATGTAGGTTCCCTATCGGGCACTTGGACTATATAAGTTCCTCAGCGGGCACTTGGACTTTGTAGGTTCCCTATCGGGCATTGGACTATGTAGGTTAACTAGCAGGACCTTGGACTATCTAGGTTACCTAGCGGGCACTTGGACTATGTAGGTTAACTAGCGCACACTTGGACAATCTAGGTTACCTAGCGGGCACTTGAACTATGTACATACCCTAGGGGGCACTTGGACTATCTAGGTTACCTAGCGGGCACTTGGACTATGTACGTCACCTAGCGGGCACTTGGACTATCTAGGTTACCTAGCGGGCACTTGAACTATGTACATACCCTAGCGGGCACTTGGACTATCTAGGTTACCTAGCGGGCACTTGGACTATGTACGTCCCCTAGCGGGCAATTGGACTATCTAGGTTAACTAGCGGGCACTTGGATTATCTAGGTTAACTAGCGGGCACTTGGACAATGGAGGTTCCCTAGCGGGCACTTGGACTATATAGGTTAACTACTATGTAGGTTAACTAGCGTGCACTTGGACGATCTAGGTTAACTAGCGGGTACTTGGACTATCTACGTTAACTAGCGGGCCCTTGGACTATGTAGATTCCCTAGCGGGAACTTGGATTCTGTATGTTCCCTACAGACACTTGAACTATGTAGGTTCCCTAGCAGGCACTTGGACTATGTAGGTTGCAGAGGGGGCACTTGGACTATGTAAGTTAACTACCGGGCACTTGGACTATGTAGGTTAACTAGCGGGCCCTTGGACTATCTAGGTTACCTAGCGGGCACTTGGACTATGTAGGTTAACTACCGGGCACATGCACTATCTAGATTACCTAGCGGGCACTTGGACTATGTATGTTCCCTAGCGGGCACTTGGACTATCTATGTTAACTAGTGGGCACTTGGACTATCTATGTTAACTACCGGCCACTTGGACTATGTAGGTTAACTAGGGGACACTTGCAATATGTAGGTTACCTAGCGGCACTTGTACTATGTAGGTTAACTAGCGTGCATTTGGACTATGTAGGTTAAGTAGAGGACACTTAGACGATCTAGGTTAACCAGTGGGCCCTTGGACTATGTAGGTTAACGAACGGGCATTTGGACTATGTAGGTTACCTAGCAGACACTTGGACTGTCTAGGTTACCTAGCGGGCACTTGGCTATCTACGTTAACGAACGGGCACTTGGACTATCTAGGTTGCCTAGCGGGCATTTAGACTATGTAAGTTACCTAGCGGGCACTTGGACTATCTAGGTTACCTAGCGGACACTTGGACTATGTAGGTTAACTAGCGGGTACTTGGACTATGTATGTTGCATAGCTGGCAATTGGACTATCTAGGTTAGGTAACGGGCACTTGGACTATATAGGTTACCTAGCGGACCCTTTGACTATGTAGGTTACCTAGCGGGCACTTGGACTATGTAGGTTACCTAGCGGGCACTTCGATTATCTAGGTTAGCTAACAGGAACTTGGAATAACTAGGTTACCTAGCGGGCACATGGACTATGTAGGTTCCCTAGCGGGCACTTCGACTATCTAGGTTAACTAGCGGGCACTTGGACTATCTAGGTTAATTAGCGGGCACTTTTACAATGCAGGTTCCCTAGCGGGCACATTGACTATGTAGGTTAACTAGCGGGTTCTTGGACTATGTAGGTTAACTAGCGGGCACGTGGACTATCTAGGTTAACTAGCTGACCTTGGACTATGTAGGTTAACTAGCGGGCACTTCGACTATCAAGGTTAACTAGCTGACCTTGGACTATGTAAGTTAACTAGCGGGCACTTGGATTATCTAGGTTAACTAGCGGGCACTTGCACAATGCAGGTTTCCTAGCGGGCACTTTGACTATGTAGGTTCCCTAGCGGGCACTTGGACTATCTAGGTTCCCTAACGGGCACTTGGAATATGTAGGTTCCCTATCGGACACTTGGACTATGTAGGTTCCTCTGCGGGCACTTGGACTATGTAGGTTCCCTATCAGGCACTTGGACTATGTAGGTTAACTAGCGGGCCCTTGAACTATGTAGATTAACTAGCGGCACTTGGACTATCTACGTTAACTAGCGGGCCCTTGTACTATGTAGATTCCCAGCGGGCACTTGGACTACATAGGTTCCCTAGCGGGCACTTAGACTCTGTATATTCCCTAGCGGGCACTTGGACTATATATGTTCCTTACGGACACTTGAACTATGTAAGTTAACTACCGGGCACTTGGACTATGTAGGTTAACTAGCGGGCCCTTAGACTATCTAGGTTACCTAGCGGGCACTTGGACTATGTAGTTTAACTCCCAGCACTTGCACTATCTAGGTTACCTAGCGGGCACTTGGACTATGTACGTTAACTAGGGGACACTTGCACTATGTAGGTTACCCAGCGGCACTTGGACTATCTAGGTTAACTAGCGGGCACTTGGACTATCTGGGTTAACTAGCGTGCACTTGGACTATGTAGGTTCCTTAGCGGGCACTTGGACTATCTAGTTTACCTAGCGGGCACTTGGACTATGTAGGTTAACTAGCGAGCCCTTGGACTATCTAGGTTACATAGCTGGAACTTGGACTATATAGGTTACCTTGCGGGCACTTGGACTATGTAGGTTAACCAAAGACACTTGGACGATCTAGGTTAAATAATGGGCCCTTGGACTATGTAGGTTAACGAAGGGGCATTTGGACAATGTAAGTTACCTAGCAGGCACTTGGACTGTCTAGGTGACCTAGCGGGCACTTGGACTATCTAGGTTAACGAACGGGCACTTGGACTATCTAGGTTAACTAGCGGGCACTTGGACTATGTAGGTTACCTAGCGGGCACTTGCACTATCTAGGTTACCTAGCGGGCACTTGGACTATGTAGGTTAATTAGCGGGCACTTGGACTATCTAGGTTACCGAACGGGCATTTGGACTATGTAGGTTACCTAACGGGCACTTGGACTTCTAGGTTAACGAATGGGCACTTGGACTATGTATGTTGCATAGCGGGCAATTGGATTATCTAGGTTAGGTAACGGGCACTTGGACTATCTAGGTTACGTAGCGGGAACTTGGACTATGTAGGTTACCTAGAGGGCACTTGGACTATCTAGGTTAACGAAAGGGCACTTGGACTATGTAGGTTACCTAGCAGGCACTTGGATTATCTAGTTTAGATAACAGGAACTTGGAATATCTAGGTTAACTAACAGGCCCTTGGACTATGTAGGTTAACTAGCGGGCACTTGGACTATCTAGGTTAACTAGGAGGTTCTTGGACTATGTAGTTTAACTAGCGGGCACTTGGACTATCTAGGTTAACTAGCTGACCTTGGACTATGTAGGTTAACTATCGGGCACTTCGACAATCTAGGTTAACTAGCGGGCACTTGGACTATCTAGGTTAACTAGCGGGCACTTGCACAATGCAGGCTCCCTAGCGGGCACTTTAACAATGTAGGTTCCCTAGCGGGCACTTCGACTATCTAGGTTAACTAGCGGGCACTTGGACTATCTAGGTTAATTAGCGAGCACTTTTACAATGCCGATTCCCTAGCGGGCACTTTGACTATGTAGGTTCCCTAGAGGGCACTTGGACTATATAGGTTCCCTACGGGCACTTGGACTATCTAGGTTCCCTAACGGGCACTTGGAATATGTAGGTTCCCTATCGGGGACTTGGACAATATAGGTTCCTCAGCGGGCACTTGGACTTTGTAGGTTCCCTATCGGGCTTTGGACTATGTAGGTTATCTAGCAGGACCTTGGACTATCGAGGTTACCTAGCGGGCACTTGGACAATGTAGGTTAACTAGCGCACACTTGGACAATCTAGGTTACCTAGCGGGCACTTGAACTATGTACATACCCTAGCGGGCACTTGGACTATCTAGGTTACCTAGCGGGCACTTGTTCTATGTACGTCCCCTAGCGGGCACTTGGACTATCTAGGTTAACTAGAGGGCCCTTGGACTATGTAAGTTAACTAGCGGGCACTTGGATTATCTAGGTTAACCAGCGGGCCCTTAGACGATCTAGGTTAACTAGCGGGCACTTGGACTGTCTAGGTTAACTAGCGGGCCCTTGGACTATCTAGGTTTACTAGCGGGCACTTGGACTATCGAGGTTAACTAGCGGGCACTTGGACTATGTAGTTTAACTAGCGGGTACTTGGACTATGTATGTTGCATAGCTGGCAATTGGACTATCTAGGTTAGGTAACGGGCACTTGGACTATATAGGTTACCTAGCGGACCCTTTGACTATGTAGGTTACCTAGCGGGCACTTGGACTATGTAGGTTACCTAGCGGGCACTTCGATTATCTAGGTTAGCTAACAGGAACTTGGAATAACTAGGTTACCTAGCGGGCACATGGACTATGTAGGTTCCCTAGCGGGCACTTCGACTATCTAGGTTAACTAGCGGGCACTTGGACTATCTAGGTTAATTAGCGGGCACTTTTACAATGCAGGTTCCCTAGCGGGCACATTGACTATGTAGGTTAACTAGCGGGTTCTTGGACTATGTAGGTTAACTAGCGGGCACGTGGACTATCTAGGTTAACTAGCTGACCTTGGACTATGTAGGTTAACTAGCGGGCACTTCGACTATCAAGGTTAACTAGCTGACCTTGGACTATGTAAGTTAACTAGCGGGCACTTGGATTATCTAGGTTAACTAGCGGGCACTTGCACAATGCAGGTTTCCTAGCGGGCACTTTGACTATGTAGGTTCCCTAGCGGGCACTTGGACTATCTAGGTTCCCTAACGGGCACTTGGAATATGTAGGTTCCCTATCGGGCACTTGGACTATGTAGGTTCCTCTGCGGGCACTTGGACTATGTAGGTTCCCTATCAGGCACTTGGACTATGTAGGTTAACTAGCGGGCCCTTGAACTATGTAGATTAACTAGCGGCACTTGGACTATCTACGTTAACTAGCGGGCCCTTGTACTATGTAGATTCCCAGCGGGCACTTGGACTACATAGGTTCCCTAGCGGGCACTTAGACTCTGTATATTCCCTAGCGGGCACTTGGACTATATATGTTCCTTACGGACACTTGAACTATGTAAGTTAACTACCGGGCACTTGGACTATGTAGGTTAACTAGCGGGCCCTTAGACTATCTAGGTTACCTAGCGGGCACTTGGACTATGTAGTTTAACTCCCAGCACTTGCACTATCTAGGTTACCTAGCGGGCACTTGGACTATGTACGTTAACTAGGGGACACTTGCACTATGTAGGTTACCCAGCGGCACTTGGACTATCTAGGTTAACTAGCGGGCACTTGGACTATCTGGGTTAACTAGCGTGCACTTGGACTATGTAGGTTCCTTAGCGGGCACTTGGACTATCTAGTTTACCTAGCGGGCACTTGGACTATGTAGGTTAACTAGCGAGCCCTTGGACTATCTAGGTTACATAGCTGGAACTTGGACTATATAGGTTACCTTGCGGGCACTTGGACTATGTAGGTTAACCAAAGACACTTGGACGATCTAGGTTAAATAATGGGCCCTTGGACTATGTAGGTTAACGAAGGGGCATTTGGACAATGTAAGTTACCTAGCAGGCACTTGGACTGTCTAGGTGACCTAGCGGGCACTTGGACTATCTAGGTTAACGAACGGGCACTTGGACTATCTAGGTTAACTAGCGGGCACTTGGACTATGTAGGTTACCTAGCGGGCACTTGCACTATCTAGGTTACCTAGCGGGCACTTGGACTATGTAGGTTAATTAGCGGGCACTTGGACTATCTAGGTTACCGAACGGGCATTTGGACTATGTAGGTTACCTAACGGGCACTTGGACTTCTAGGTTAACGAATGGGCACTTGGACTATGTATGTTGCATAGCGGGCAATTGGATTATCTAGGTTAGGTAACGGGCACTTGGACTATCTAGGTTACGTAGCGGGAACTTGGACTATGTAGGTTACCTAGAGGGCACTTGGACTATCTAGGTTAACGAAAGGGCACTTGGACTATGTAGGTTACCTAGCAGGCACTTGGATTATCTAGTTTAGATAACAGGAACTTGGAATATCTAGGTTAACTAACAGGCCCTTGGACTATGTAGGTTAACTAGCGGGCACTTGGACTATCTAGGTTAACTAGGAGGTTCTTGGACTATGTAGTTTAACTAGCGGGCACTTGGACTATCTAGGTTAACTAGCTGACCTTGGACTATGTAGGTTAACTATCGGGCACTTCGACAATCTAGGTTAACTAGCGGGCACTTGGACTATCTAGGTTAACTAGCGGGCACTTGCACAATGCAGGCTCCCTAGCGGGCACTTTAACAATGTAGGTTCCCTAGCGGGCACTTCGACTATCTAGGTTAACTAGCGGGCACTTGGACTATCTAGGTTAATTAGCGAGCACTTTTACAATGCCGATTCCCTAGCGGGCACTTTGACTATGTAGGTTCCCTAGAGGGCACTTGGACTATATAGGTTCCCTACGGGCACTTGGACTATCTAGGTTCCCTAACGGGCACTTGGAATATGTAGGTTCCCTATCGGGGACTTGGACAATATAGGTTCCTCAGCGGGCACTTGGACTTTGTAGGTTCCCTATCGGGCTTTGGACTATGTAGGTTATCTAGCAGGACCTTGGACTATCGAGGTTACCTAGCGGGCACTTGGACAATGTAGGTTAACTAGCGCACACTTGGACAATCTAGGTTACCTAGCGGGCACTTGAACTATGTACATACCCTAGCGGGCACTTGGACTATCTAGGTTACCTAGCGGGCACTTGTTCTATGTACGTCCCCTAGCGGGCACTTGGACTATCTAGGTTAACTAGAGGGCCCTTGGACTATGTAAGTTAACTAGCGGGCACTTGGATTATCTAGGTTAACCAGCGGGCCCTTAGACGATCTAGGTTAACTAGCGGGCACTTGGACTGTCTAGGTTAACTAGCGGGCCCTTGGACTATCTAGGTTTACTAGCGGGCACTTGGACTATCGAGGTTAACTAGCGGGCACTTGGACTATGTAGTTTCCCTAGCGGGCATTTGGATTACTTAGGTTACCTAGTGGGCACTTGGACTTTGTAGGTTACCTAGCGAGCACATGGACTATGTAGGTTAACTAGAAGGCACTTGGACTCTCAAGGTTACCTAGCGGGCCCTTGTACTATGTAGGTTACCAGCGGGCACTTGGACTATCTAGGTTAACGAACGTGCACTTGGACTATGTAGGTAACCTAGCGGGCACTTGGACTGTCTAGGTTACCTAGCAGGCACTTGGCCTATCTACATTAACGAACGGGCACTTGGACTATGTAGGTTAACTAGCGGACACTTCGACTATCTAGGTTAGCTAACGGGCAATTGGACTATCTAGGTTACCTAGCGGGCACTTGGACTATGTAGGTTCCCTAGCGTGCACTTGTACTATTTAGGTTACCTAGCAGGCACTTTGACTATCTAGGTTAACGAACGTGCACTTGGACTATGTAGGTAACCTAGCGGGCACTTGGACTGTCTAGGTTACCTAGCAGGCACTTGGCCTATCTACGTTAACGAACGGGCACTTGGACTATGTAGGTTAACTAGCGGACACTTCGACTATCTAGGTTAGCTAACGGGCAATTGGACTATCTAGGTCACCTAGCGGGCACTTGGACTATGTAGGTTGCCTAGCGAGCACTTGGACTATGTAGGTTCCCTAGCGAGCACTTGGACTATGTAGGTTCCCTATGGGGTACTTGGACTGTCTAGGTTAACTAGGGGGCAATTGGACAGTCTAGGTTACCTAGTGGGCACTTGGACTATGTAGTTTACCTAGGAGGAACTAGGACTATGTTGGTTAACTAGCGGTCACTTGGACTATGTACGTTCCCTAGCGGGCACTTGGGCTATCTACGTTACCTAGCGGGCACTTGGACTATGTAGGTTAACGAACGGGCACTTGGACTATGTAGGTAACCTAATGGTCACTTGGACTGTCTAGGTTACCTAGCGGGAACTTGGACTATGTAGGTTAACTAGCGGGCACTTGGACTATCAAGGTTAACTAGCGGGCCCTTGCTCTATGTAGGTTAACTAGCAGGCCTTTGGACTCTGTAAGTTAACTAGAGGGCACTTTGATGATCCTGGTTAACTAGCGGGCACTTGGACTATCTAGGTTAACTAGCGGGCACTTGGACTATCTAGGTTAACTAGCGGGCACTTGGACTATGTAGGTTCCCTAGCGGGCACTTTGACTATGTAGGTTCCCTAGCGGGCACTTGGACTATATAGGTTAACTAGCGGGCCCTTGGACTATGTAGGTTAACTAGCGTGCACTTGGACGATCTAGGTTGACTAGCGGGTACTTGGACTATCTACGTTAACTAGCGGGCCCTTGGACTATGTAGATTCCCTAGCGGGCACTTGGATTCTGTGTGTTCCCTACGGACACTTGAACTATGTAGGTTCCCTAGCAGGCACTTGGACTATGTAGGTTCCAGAGGGGGCACTTGGACTATGTAAGTTAACTACCGGGCACTTGGACTATGTAGGTTAACTAGCGGGCCCTTGGACTATCTAGGTTACCTAGCGGGCACTTGGACTATGTAGGTTAACTACCGGGCACATGCACTATCTAGGTTACCTAGCGGGCACTTGGACTATGTATGTTCCCTAGCGGACACTTGGACTATCTATGTTAACTAGTGGGCACTTGGACTATCTATGTTAACTACCGGCTACTTGGACTATGTAGGTTAACTAGGGGACACATGCACTATGTAGGTTACCTAGCGGCACTTGGACTATGTAGGTTAACTAGCGTGCATTTGGACTATGTAGGTTAAGTAGAGGACACTTAGACGATCTAGGTTAACTAGTGGCCCCTTGGACTATGTAGGTTAACGAACGGGCATTTGGGCTATGTAGGTTACCTAGCAGACACTTGGACTGTCTAGTTTACCTAGCGGGCACTTGGCTATCTAGGTTAACGAACGGGCACTTGGACTATCTAGGTTGCCTAGCGGGATTTGGACTATGTAAGTTACCTAGCGGGCACTTGGACTATCTAGGTTACCTAGCGGGCACTTGGACTATGTAGGTTAACTAGCGGGCACTTGGACTATGTATGTTGCATAGCGGGCAATTGGACTATCTAGGTTAGGTAACGGGCTCTTGGACTATATAGGTTACCTAGCGGACCCTTTGACTCTGTAGGTTACCTAGCGGGCACTTGGACTATCTAGGTTAATGAAAGGGCACTTGGACTATGTAGGTTACCTAGCGGGCACTTGGATTATCTAGGTTAGTTAACAGGAACTTGGAATATCTAGGTTACCTAGCGGGCACTTGGACTATGTAGGTTACCTTGCGGGCACTTTTACTATCTAGGTTACCTAACGGGAACTTGGACTATATAGGTTAACTAGCGGGCACTTGGAATATCTAGGTTAACTAGCGAGCCCGAGAACTATGTAGGTTAACTATCGGGCACTTGGAATATCTAGGTTAACTAGCGGGTTCTTGGAGTATGTAGGTTAACTAGCGGGCACTTGGACTATCTAGGTTAACTAGCTGACCTCGGACTATGTAGGTTAACTAGCGGGCACTTGGACTATCTAGGTTAACTAGCTGACCTTGGACTATGTAAGTTAACTAGCGGGCACTTGGACTATCTAGGTTAACTAGCGGGCACTTGCACAATGCAGGTTCCCTAGCGGGCACTTTGACTATGTAGGTTCCCTAGCGGGCACTTGGACTATATAGGTTCCCTGCGGGCACTTGTACTATCTAGGTTCCCTAACGGGCACTTGGAATATGTAGGTTCCCTATCGGGCACTTGGACTATGTAGGTTCCTCTGCGGGCACTTGGACTATGTAGGTTCCCTATCAGGCACTTGGACTATGTAGGTTAAGTAGCGGGACCTTGAACTATGTAGATTAACTAGCAGCACTTGGACTCTCTACGTTAACTAACGGGCCCTTGGACTATGTAGATTCCCTAGCGGGCACTTGAACTACGTAGGTTCCCTAGCGGGCACTTAGACTCTGTATGTTCCCTAGCGGGCACTTGGACTACATATGTTCCTTACGGACACTTGAACTATGTAAGTTAACTACCGGGCACTTGGACTATGTAGGTTAACTAGCGGGCCCTTAGACTATCTAGGTTACCTAGCGGGCACTTGGACTATGTAGGTTAACTACCGGGCACTTGCAGTATCTAGGTTACCTAGCGGGCACTTGGACTATGTACGTTCCCTAGAGGGCACTTGGACTATCTATGTTAACTAGCGGGCACTTGGACTATGTAGGTTAACTAGGGGACACTTGCACTATGTAGGTTAATTAGCGGCACTTGGACTATCTAGGTTAACTAGCGGGCACTTGGACTATCTGGGTTAACTAGCGTGCACTTGGACTATGTAGGTTCCTTAGCGGGCACTTGGACTATCTAGTTTAACTAGCGGGCACTTGGACTATGTAGGTTATCTAGCGGGCCCTTGGACTATCTAGGTTACATAGCTGGAACTTGGACTATATAGGTTACCTTGCGGGCACTTGGACTATGTAGGTTAACCAAAGACACTTGGACGATCCAGGTTAAATAATGGGCCCTTGGACTGAGTAGGTTAACGAAGGGGCATTTGGACAATGTAAGTTACCTAGCAGGCACTTGGACTGTCTAGGTGACCTAGCGGGCACTTGGACTATCTAGGTTAACGAACGGGCACTTGGACTATCTAGGTTAACTAGCGGGCACTTGGACTATGTAGGTTACCTAGCGGGCACTTGCACTATCTAGGTTACCTAGCGGGCACTTGGACTATGTAGGTTAATTAGCGGGCACTTGGACTATCTAGGTTACCGAACGGGCATTTGGACTATGTAGGTTACCTAACGGGCACTTGGACTTCTAGGTTAACGAATGGGCACTTGGACTATGTATGTTGCATGGCGGGCAATTGGATTATCTAGGTTAGGTAATGGGCACTTGGACTATCTAGGTTACGTAGCGGGAACATGGACTATGTAGGTTACCTAGCGGGCACTTGGACTATCTTGGTTTCTTAGCGGGCACTTGGACTATATAGGTTACCTAGCGGGCCCTTGGACTATGTAGGTTACCTAGCGGGCACTTGGATTATCTAGGTTAGCTAACAGGAACTTGGAATATCTAGGTTACCTAGCGGGCACTTGGACTATGTAGGTTACCTTGCAGGCACTTGTACTATCTAGGTTACCTAATGGGAACTTGGACTATGTAGGTTAACTAGCGTACACTTGGACGATCTAGGTTAACAAGCGGGCACTTGGAATATCTAGGTTAACTAGCGGGCCCTTGGACTATGTAGGTTAACTAGCGGGCACTTGGACTATCTAGGTTAACTAGCAGGTTCTTGGACTATGTAGGTTAACTAGCGGGCACTTGGACTATCTAGGTTAACTAGCTGACCTTGGACTATGTAGGTTAACTATCGGGCACTTCGACAATCTAGGTTAACTAGCGGGCACTTGGACTATCTAGGTTAACTAGCGGGCACTTGCACAATGCAGGCTCCCTAGCGGGCACTTTAATTATGTAGGTTCCCTAGCGGGCACTTGGACTATCTAGGTTCCCTATAGGGCACTTGGACTATGTAGGTTCCTCTGCGGGCACTTGGACTATGTAGGTTCCTCTGCAGGCACTTGGACTATGTAGGTTCCCTAACAGGCACTTGGACTATGTAGGTTAACTAGCGGGCACTTGTATGATCAAGGTTAACCAGCGGGCACTTGGACTGTCTAGGTTAACTAGCGGGCACTTGGACTATCTAGGTTAATTAGCGGGCACTTGTACAATGCAGGTTCCCTAGCGGGCACTTTGACTATGTAGGTTCCCTAGCGGGCACTTGGACAATATAGGTTCCCTACGGGCACTTGGACTATCTAGGTTCCCTAATGGGCACTTGGTATATGTAGGTTCCCTATCGGGCACTTGGACTATGTAGGTTCCTCAGCGGGCACTTGGACTTTGTATGTTCACTATCGGGCATTGGACTATGTAGGTTAACTAGCAGGACCTTGGACTATCTAGGTTACCTAGCGGGCACTTGGACTATGTAGGTTAACTTGCGGACACTTGGACAATCTAGGTTACCTAGCGGGAACTTGAACTACGTACATACCCTAGCGGGCACTTGGACTATCTAGGTTTCCTAGCGGACACTTGGACTATCTAGATTAACTAGCGGGCCCTTGGACTATCTAGGTTTCCTAGCGGGCACTTCGACTATCTAGGTTAGCTAACGGGCAATTGGACTATCTAGGTTACCTAGCGGGCACTTGGACTATGTAGGTTCCCTAGCGAGCACTTGGACTATTTAAGTTACCTAGTAGGCACTTTGACTATCTAGGTTAACGAACGTGCACTTGGACTATGTAGGTAACCTAGCCGGCACTTGGACTGTCTAGGTTACCTAGCAGGCACTTGGCCCATCTAGGTTAACGAACGGGCACTTGGACTATGTAGGTTAACTAGCGGACACTTCGACTATCTAGGTTAGCTAACGGGCAATTGGACTATCTAAGTTACCTAGCGGGCACTTGGACTATGTAGGTTGCCTAGCGAGCACTTGGACTATGTAGGTTCCCTATCGGGTACTTGGACTGTCTAGGTTACCTAGTGGGCACTTGGACTGTGTAGTTTACCTAGGAGGCACTTGGACTATGTTGGTTAACTAGCGGGCACTTGGGCTATCTACGTTACCTAGCGGGCACTTGGACTATGTAGGTTAACGAACGGGCACTTGGACTATGTAGGTAACCTAAAGGTCACTTGGACTGTCAAGGTTACCTTGCGGGAACTTGGACTATGTAGGTTAACTAGCGGGCACTTGTACTATCAAGGTTAACTAGAGGGCCCTTACTCTATGTAGGTTAACTAGCAGGCCTTTGGACTATGTAAGTTAACTAGAGGGCACTTTGATGATCCTGGTTAACTAGCGGGCACTTGGACTATCTAGGTTAACTAGCGGGCACTTGGACTATCTAGGTTAACTAGCGTGCACTTGGACTATGTAGGTTCCCTAGCGGGCAATTTGACTATGTAGGTTCCCTAGCGGGCACTTGGACTATATAGGTTAACTAGCGGGCCCTTGGACTATGTAGGTTAACTAGCGTGCACTTGGACGATCTAGGTTAACTAGCGGGTACTTGGACTATCTACGTTAACTAGCGGGCCCTTGGACTATGTAGATTCCCTAGCGGGCACTTGGATTCTGTGTGTTCCCTACGGACACTTGAACTATGTAGGTTCCCTAGCAGGCACTTGGACTATGTAGGTTCCAGAGGGGGCCTTGGACTATGTAAGTTAACTACCGGGCACTTGGACTATGTAGGTTAACTAGCGGGCCCTTGGACTATCTAGGTTACCTAGCGGGCACTTGGACTATGTAGGTTAACTACCGGGCACATTCACTATCTAGGTTACCTAGCGGGCACGGACTATGTATGTTCCCTAGCGGACACTTGGACTATCTATGTTAACTAGTGGGCACTTGGACTATCTATGTTAACTACCGGCTACTTGGACTATGTAGGTTAACTAGGGGACACTTGCACTATGTAGGTTACCTAGCGGCACTTGGACTATGTAGGTTAACTAGCGTGCATTTGGACTATGTAGGTTAAGTAGAGGACACTTAGACGATCTAGGTTAACTAGTGGGCCCTTGGACTATGTAGGTTAACGAACGGGCATTTGGGCTATGTTGGTTACCTAGCAGACACTTGGACTGTCTAGTTTACCTAGCGGGCACTTGGCTACCTAGGTTAACGAACGGGCACTTGGACTATCTAGGTTGCCTAGCGGGGTTTGGACTATGTAAGTTACCTAGCGGGCACTTGGACTATCTAGGTTACCTAGTGGGCACTTGGACTATGTAGGTTAACTAGCGGGCACTTGGACTATGTATGATCTGCAGCTCGTGGAGAGGGACATATCTGATCAGAGAACAAAGGGCATAACAAGGGGGAGGAGGGAAGAATGGAGCACACCCTGGCCCAATACACCTTGAGGATGATGTTCCCAATCAGAGAAGCCAATCCACAGAGAAGACCACATGGGCAGCCCCACGATGAGAAACGTCCCTCAAAGACCCATAGCCTTAGAGGGGACAACACTGGACACACAGTGTGGGAACTGCGCCCGAACTGATCCTGCCACTTCGAGGCATGACACTAAGAGAGTGCAGCGGAAGAGAAAGAAAACGGAGCATCAAAGTCCCCAGGGAATGCCAAAGGTGGACTTTGTGGTCAGGGTTCGGTGCCCCCACAGACTGGACTGGAAAACACTCCTAAAGTTGACCACACAGTCCTTGTACTTTTCTTTCTGGTTAGTGTTGTTTTCTTTTAGTGTCATTGGATTTGGGTTGGGTTTTGTTTTCATTTTTGTTTGTTTTTCTTTTTGCTGCTTGGTTTAGCTCAGTCTTGTTTTGTGCATGTTATTACCTTTACAGGTCTGTCTAATTAAGAGAGGCTGGATGAAGAATCTGGAGGAGTAAACATGTGACCGGCCCTTTCCATTGGGCATGGGAGTGAGGAGGGTGGGGGGAAAGGAAGTGGTGTAAAGAAACCCAGAGACAAGGGTACAACAAGTGATGGAAAACGGTAGTGAGGGGGATGTAGGAGGCCTGGTAGGGCGTGATCAAAGGTAATGTAACCAAGAGGAATTACTGAAACCCAAAGGAAGACTGAGCATGTCAGTGGGCACAAGAGGAAAATCAAAGGGTATAGAAGAGTGAGCTGGGAAGCAAGGGTCAGTTATAGACGTCTAAAAAAAGGCATGTACATATGTACATATATTTACAAAGGGGCATGGGGAAATAGATCTATGTCCATATGTTTATAGATTTAGTATTGAGGTAGCAGATGGACATAGGGCCTCCGCTCAAGGAATCCCTCATTGCAAGAACACTGTTTTATAAAATTGGCATTCTAAGATGCTCACCTTTCCTACACAATCACTGACCACAAAGCGGCTGCATAAGCAAATGTGGTGAAGAAATCCGATGGTGTCCAGCTACCTAAAGATATAGCGTGTGGGGTCTTAAAGGCTTGAGGGTAAAGAAACAGCCATCTGGCTCTGAAGCAACAGAGCCCACATGGAGAAAGCATACCAGCCTGTGTGATCACAAAGTTTTAAAGGGATAAGGCAACAGGCATCATGAAAACAATAAATCTTATCATGGAGAATGAGAGGGGACTGCCGGGTATAGACCCAAAACCTATTTGCAGTGCACTGGACATCCCCTTACAGAAGGATCTCAGAGTGGAGATTAAAGAATACAGGGTAAGAGACAACAAAGATGAAACACAACTTTCCTCTAGTTCTTAATGCTTCCTCTTGCCCCACTATCATGATCCCAGTTCTACCATACTAATCTGGCCAAACTAGAGAAGGTATTCTAGTACCGATAGGAATTTCAAACACGGGGAATCCAGAGTGGATGGGCCCTTTACCAGTGTTATGAGTGGAGATACTGGGAGGGTGGAGGAAGGGCAGGATGGAAAGTGGGAACCGATTACAAGGATCTTCATTGACCTCAAAAGAAAGGTGGGTGAAAATATGACAAAAGAATGAGTACATTTCCAAGGATTGATGAGGGATGGGTGGCGGGCATTGAGGGGGCAAAAATGAAGAGCTGAGGCCAGGGGCTTGGGTGGAGAGTGGATATTTTGTGAATAAGGAGGGCAATTAATGTACAGATGTGCTTCAAACAGATGATGTATTTATGGATTGCGGTTAGTGTTGTAGGAGCCACTAATGAAAAGATCATAAAAGAAACAAAAATAATCTGGGCAGAGGACTCATGCAAGGATGATCTCAGGCTGGATGAGACCAGTCAAAACAGCTACTGGAGTGGCCTCACCCTGTGTCTATTACTGAGTCAGCCATGATGCTTAGGACCCACAGCCCCAGCAGCTGGCCAGAGAGGGAGGTGGATCTCTGAGGCCATTCCACAGGGGGAATGGTCTTCTGTCCTGCAGGGCCCGCCCTCCTTTGTAAGCGTGCTGCCTGGGGCAAGGCTTTCATGGAGTCCACACCATGGGAGCTCTACTACTCATGGGGGATTGGCAGGAAGCCTCTGCTCATGTGCATACACCACCACCTAGCTGGAGGATCTCCGTGAACAAAGCCTGAGGCAGACAACAAGCCCACTAACTGATGCTGTAAGAGATACAATCAGCATCCAGAAACCTGCAACTGGGAGCAAGAGGCAGCATACCTTGGTCCCAGCCCCTCCCACTCTAATCTACAAGGAGTGACATTGCAAAGCAGAGGGTTTTCATAAAGCACTTCCAGGACAGTGGAATGAGCAGCCTCGTTTGTGGACATGGATACTCTGTGATCCAGACGTACTACCTCCTCCCTTCCAGTCAGCTGAGACAAAAACCCTTGCAAGCAGAAAGCCATGCATCTGAACAGTATCCACCAGCCACTCTTGTGCAGCCCAGCTGCCTCCAAAGAGCCTTCCTGAGTGTGAGAGAAATCATGCAGAAGCCTGGTCTGCACTCAAGAGAGTTTTATGAGCGTTAGGGAGGCGTGGTGGGCAAGTCTGGCCGACCCCAGTGGCTGAATTGAATTAACATGGCCTAGATTGGTCAATCCAGGTACAGGAACCACCCAGGTGACCTCCCCTTCATGGCCAGAAATCTGGACCTCTGAGCATGCACAGGGTGCCTCTCCTAACTGGGCTCTTATCTTGGCCCTATGGGCATGCATAACGGATGCCCCAGTCCCTAGCATAGCTACCTAACATTTGCCCCCCTGAAGAGATATGGACCCAAATCTTTGGGGTACTGGGCGACGACATCTCTAGCTACTTCCTGCTGGAAAAAGGGGCGAGGTGGGGCTTTGGGTCCATACCCTTCCTACACTGGTGGGAGGGGTTGTCCATTGAGGGCAACTTTATCCAGGATGGATAAGGTTGAGGTGGTCCAGGAGATGGTAGTCGTGGACCTGGCACACTTTGTTCAGAAGCTTTAATCACCCGATAACTTCTGAGAAAAACAAACGGTCTAAAAGGTGAACAGTTTGACTACGACAAGGCTAAGCTTGTGAGGTGGCAGTGGCCTTGAAATTGGGTGAGTGTCACAGGAAACAAAAAAAATCTTAGGATTACCAGACATGTGTGTTTGTTCATTGGAAGTACAGGAAGAGGGATAAAAGCATTCACACTTTCCCCTAGGAGGGCACAGGTTTGGGCACTACTAGGTGCAGTCGGATCACTGATTCTTTTATGATGCTAAGGTCTTGGACACGCTGATGAGACCCATCCTTCTTTTTAACCCTATAACGCTTCAATTTTAATTTTGGAAAAAAAATTTTCTTTTTGTTGTGGACTTTCATAGTTATAAATATATATATATATGTATTAATATATACATTTTTAATGTTATGAAAACATCATGCTTCGCGTTATAGAGTTAAATGGAAATAATGGGCTAGTGCAGGACGAGTCAAAAGTGACCAAAATAGAGTAACTGCCTAAGTCATTTTGAATTTTCTTGGGTTCAATTGGAGTAAAGGCTTGTAAATTACCCGGGGTCCAAATTCCCATGGTGCCTCCTACAACGGGTAGAATGTTCAGGGATGTTTCGGGGCTGGGAGATTAATAACCCCTAAGTCCAGGATACCTTAGGGCAGGGGTCCTGAAACTGTTTACCCAGGGGGCCAGTTCACTATCCCTCAGGCCTTTTGAAGGAAAGACTATAGTTTAAAAAAACAAATATTACGAACAAATTCATGTGCACACTGCACATATTGATTTGAAGTTCAAAAAAAAAAATAAATGGGGCACATACACCCGGCAGAAAGGATCAACGTCCTCGGCTGTCTGCATGTGGCCCACAGGTTGTAGTTTGATGACCCCTGCTCTCGGCATTCACCAAGAGGATGTGGTTTCAACCCAAAAGCTTGGAGACTCTACAATTTGTTTAAAAGTGATGGGGCAGAAGGAGTCCCTGATTGACCCACGCAAGACTAGTTTTCCCATCCCCTATTACTAAGAGTTCATAGTTATGGTTAAAGGGAACCAGGATATCCCGATCTGATCCCGTTACTTCAAGTGTGGGCTGACATTGCCACTAAGAAGCCTGCAAATATAAAAGACTTACTCCCTCCCGCAAAGAAAGGGCCCTTGTTTCCAAGGTTTCAGGAAACATGGAAGGACCGGAAAAACAAACGGTCCAAGTTCCCAAAACCACATAGGTGGAGGCCATCCCTCCCCATCACCCTCCCCCACCCCTCCCCTCCCCTCCCCCACCCCTCCCCTCCCCATCACCCTCCCCCCCTCCCCTCCCCTCCCCAACCCCTCCCCTCCCCAACCCCTCCCCTCCCCTCTCCCCTCCCCTCCCCTCCCCTCCCCTCCCCTCCCCTCCCCTCCCCTCCCGATCTCTCTCCCCTAATCGGCTTTATCCCATTTTGCAGGAGAACTCTGAGAGTGGGAGAGCTGGCTTCAATCCCTTTCTTTCAACCCCCGTCCTATAAGGTTTCTAGGGTCCAGAAATGGAAAACTTCTAACAGGCCCTTATTGAGTCACTCCCTCCCCCACCGGCCCCACAACCTCACTCCCACCCCTAACAAGCAGCCCCCCACACACACTAGTACTGGTATGACTTCCATACTCATCAGCCCACCTGGAATGCTTGCCAACAACTTTTCCAGGTGCTGTTCACAACGGAGGAGGGTAGCCCTTCCAGATAGAGGCCCAGTAAGCAGTCAGTGAACCTGATGGTCAGCGAGCAGGCACTCCCCACTTGAGAGAAACTCTTTTGGCCACTACACCAACAATGTGGGATCTCAATTCCTAGCAAGGCCCAGAGGGCTTTACCAGGTATCACCCATTGCTCTTACATGACCCTCTGCGGAAGAGCTAGGAAACCTATGAATTTATCTAAGGTCAGTGAGAATTTTCAGGTTCCTATAAGAGAATGTCCGCCTGCCTTTCTAGAGTGGCTGATGTAAGCCTACGGGCTTTATACCCCTAACGGCCCGGAGGCACTGAGAACAGGAGGGCAATAAGTATTGCCTTTATTACTCAGTCAGTCTGCCTCAGACATGACAACGAAGTGGGAAGGGTTTGAAAGGAAAATCTTAGCGATTTGGTACAAGTGGCTCATTGAGTGTATAACAACAGAGATGACCCTAGCACGACAGAGACAAAGAAACTAGCTAAAATAATCGTAATTGCCATGAGATACCCCAGAGACTCAGGAAAAGGAGAGCATGGCTCACTCACGGAGAGACTAACCTGTGGGCACCGCCAAGCCATGGGGAAGGACCAATGTGCCTGCTGCAGGAAAGAAGGACACTGGAAAAATCAGTGCCTTGAAAACCCCAGGAGAGGTGCACGACCCTCCACTAGAGTGGATGGGCCTCATCTGCACGTAGAAAGACCCAAGCAAGAGACAATAATGCTTGAAGAAGCTCAATGAAGGGGTCAGGGCTCTGTTTCGCTTCGCCGCCAAAAGCCCAGGCTAACTCTCCAAGTAGGAGGCCAGGCAGTAAATTTCTTGGTGGACACAGGGGCCACCTTCTCAGGTTCAGAAAGGAATATGGGCACATTTTCAAGAAGAAAGATGTGAATTACTGTGAGCCCATGATTCCTTCCACAGATAACTCACACCAGAAGGTTTGCATGGAGGGTAGGTGGGTTTCCCAAGACAACAAGATAACAAATACCTATCAGCCCTTTGGCCCAGTTAGCCACCTGGTTATGATATCACTGACTTCTGGCTCAGCTGCTGAGCCAGTGAAGCAGTTATAGCAGGAGAAGACTAGGTGGCCGGTGGCCAACAACGGAAGGACCAAATATCCACAGTGGGCTTCCTGTTTCAATATGGAGCCACGTATGTTACCTGCTGGACACCATCTCTATCCTGAGCTCATAATTGCCATCCCAGGTCTAGAATGCGGCGCGCAGGTACACACTATATGAAACAGTCTCTGATTAACTCCTCTGGATAACTTGCTGACATGGGAGTCTGGATAATCCTGTACATTTACTTTGCAGATTAGAAAACTCACTCAAAAACACACGGGAGCTCACCCAGAGACACACAACTGGTTAACAACAAAGTCAAATACAAACCAGCGTCTGGACCAAGAGCACGGTGCCCCACAGAACTGTGCCCATCGAGCAGTCAATATCTCCTGGACTCTCAAAAGATCTGAGCTGACACCCACCCCCCCCACATCCTTGCAGCCCCAAAAGATTGTATTTCACAGGATGGCACCGGATCTGCAGCTCGCGGAGAGGGACATATCTGATCAGAGAACACAGGGCAGAACAAGGGGGAGGAGGGAAGAATGGAGCACACCCTGGCCCAATACACCTTGAGGATGATGTTCCCAGTCAGAGAAGCCAATCCACAGAGAAGACCACATGGGCAGCCCCACAATGAGAAACGTCCCTCAAAGACCCATAGCCTTAGAGGGGACAACACTGGACACACAGTGTGGGAACTGCGCCCGAACTGATCCTGCCACTTCGAGGCATGATACTAAGAGAGTCGGCGGAAGAGAAAGAAAACGGAGCATCAAAGCCCCGGGGAATGCCAAAGGTGGACTTTGTGGTCAGGGTTCGGTGCCCCCACAGACTGGACTGGAAAACACTCCTAAAGTTCACCACACAGTCCTTGTACATTTCTTTCTGGTTAGTGTTGTTTTCTTTTAGTGTCATTGGATTTGGGTTGGGTTTTGTTTTCATTTTTGTTTGTTTTTCTTTTTGCTGCTTGCTTTAGCTCAGTCTTGTTTTGTGCATGTTATTACCTTTACAGGTCTGTCTAATTAAGAGAGGCTGGATGAAGAATCTGGAGGAGTAAACATGTGACCGGCCCTTTCCATTGGGCATGGGAGTGAGGAGGGTGGGGGGAAAGGAAGTGGTGTAAAGAAACCCAGAGACAAGGGTACAACAAGTGATGGAAAATGGTAGTGAGGGGGATGTAGGAGGCCTGGTAGGGCGTGATCAAAGGTAATGTAACCAAGAGGAATTACTGAAACCCAAAGGAAGACTGAGCATGGCAGTGGGCACAAGAGGAAAATCAAAGGGTATAGAAGAGTGAGCTCGGAAGCAAGGTTCAGTTATACACGTCTAAAAAAAGGCATGTACATATGTACATATATTTACAAAGGGGCATGGGGAAATAGATCTATGTCCATATGTTTATAGATTTAGTATTGAGGTAGCAGATGGACATAGGGCCTCCGCTCAAGGAATCCCTCATTGCAAGAACACTGTTTTATAAAATTGGCATTCTAAGATGCTCACCTTTCCTACACAATCACTGACCACAAAGCGGCTGCATAAGCAAATGTGGTGAAGAAATCCGATGGTGTCCAGCTACCTAAAGATATAGCGTGTGGGGTCTTAAAGGCTTGAGGGTAAAGAAACAGCCATCTGGCTCTGAAGCAACAGAGCACACATGGAGAAAGCATACCAGCCTGTGTGATCACAAAGTTTTAAAGGGATAAGGCAACAGGCATCATGAGAACAAAAAAATCTTATCATGGAGAATGAGAGGGGACTGCCGGGTATAGACCCAAAACCTATTTGCAGTGCACTGGACATCCCCTTACAGAAGGAACTCAGAGTGGAGATTAAAGAATACAGGGTATAAGACAGCAAAGATGAAACACAACTTTCCTCTAGTTCTTAATGCTTCCTCTTGCCCCACTATCATGATCCCAGTTCTACCATACTAATCTGGCCAAACTAGAGAAGGTATTCTAGTACCGATAGGAATTTCAAACACGGGGCATCCAGAGTGGATGGGCCCTTTACCAGTGTTATGAGTGGAGATACTGGGAGGGTGGAGGAAGGGCAGGATGGAAAGTGGGAACCGATTACAAGGATCTTCATTGACCTCAAAAGAAAGGTGGGTGAAAATATGACAAAAGAATTAGTACATTTCCAAGGATTGATGAGGGATGGGTGGCGGGCATTGAGGGGGGAAAAATGAGGAGCTGAGGCCAGGGGCTTGGGTGGAGAGTGGATATTTTGTGAATAAGGAGGGCAATTAATGTACAGATGTGCTTCAAACAGATGATGTATTTATGGATTGCGGTTAGTGTTGTAGGAGCCACTAATGAAAAGATCATAAAAGAAACAAAAATAATCTTGGCAGAGGGCTCATGCAAGGATGATCTCAGGCTGGATGAGACCAGTCAAAACAGCTACTGGAGTGGCCTCACCCTGTGTCTATTACTGAGTCAGCCATGATGCTTAGGACCCACAGCCCCAGCAGCTGGCCAGAGAGGGAGGTGGATCTCTGAGGCCATTCCACAGGGGGAATGGTCTTCTGTCCTGCAGGGCCCACCCTCCTTTGTAAGCGTGCTGCCTGGGGCAAGGCTTTCATGGAGTCCACACCATGGGAGCTCTACTACTCATGGGGGATTGGCAGGAAGCCTCTGCTCATGTGCATACACCACCACCTAGCTGGAGGATCTCCGTGAACAAAGCCTGAGGCAGACAACAAGCCCACTAACTGATGCTGTAAGAGATACAATCAGCATCCAGAAAACTGCAACTGGGAGCAAGAGGCAGCATACCTTGGTCCCAGCCCCTCCCACTCTAATCTACAAGGAGTGACATTGCAAAGCAGAGGGTTTTCATAAAGCACTTCCAGGACAGTGGAATGAGCAGCCTCGTTTGTGGACATGGATACTCTGTGATCCAGATGTACTACCTCCTCCCTTCCAGTCAGCTGAGACAAAAACTCTTGCAAGCAGAAAGCCATGCATCTGAACAGTATCCACCAGCCACTCTTGTGCAGCCCAGCTGCCTCCAAAGAGCCTTCCTGAGTGTGAGAGAAATCATGCAGAAGCCTGGTCTGCACTCAAGAGAGTTTTATGAGCGTTAGGGAGGCATGGTGGGCAAGTCTGGCCGACCCCAGTGGCTGAATTGAATTAACATGGCCTAGATTGGTCAATCCAGGTACAGGAACCACCCAGGTGACCTCCCCTTCATGGCCAGAAATCTGGACCTCTGAGCATGCACAGGGTGCCTCTCCTAACTGGGCTCTTATCTTGGCCCTATGGGCATGCATAACGGATGCCCCAGTCCCTAGCATAGCTACCTAACATTTGCCCCCCTGAAGAGATATGGACCCAAATCTTTGGGGTACTGGGCGACGACATCTCTAGCTACTTCCTGCTGGAAAAAGGGGCGAAGTGGGGCTTTGGGTCCATACCCTTCCTACACTGCTGGGAGGGGTTGTCCATTGAGGGCAACTTTATCCAGGATGGATAAGGTTGAGGTGGTCCAGGAGATGGTAGTCGTGGACCTGGCACACTTGGTTCAGAAGCTTTAATCACCCGATAACTTCTGAGAAAAACAAACGGTCTAAAAGGTGAACAGTTTGACTACGACAAGGCTAAGCTTGTGAGGTGGCAGTGGCCTTGAAATTAGGTGAGTGTCACAGGAAACAAAAAAAATCTTAGGATTACCAGACATGTGTGTTTGTTCATTGGAAGTACAGGAAGAGGGATAAAAGCATTCACAGTTTCCCCTAGGAGGGCACAGGTTTGGGCACTACTAGGTGCAGTCGGATCACTGATTCTTTTATGATGCTATGGTCTTGGACACGCTGATCAGACCCATCCTTCTTTTTAACCCTATAACGCTTCAATTTTAATTTTGGGAAAAAATTTTCTTTTTGTTGTGGACTTTCATAGTTATAAATATATATATATGTATTAATATATACATTTTTTAATGTTATGAAAACATCATGCTTCGCGTTATAGAGTTAAATGGAAATAATGGGCTAGTGCAGGACGAGTCAAAAGTGACCAAAATAGAGTAACTGCCTAAGTCATTTTGAATTTTCTTGGGTTCAATTGGAGTAAAGGCTTGTAAATTACCCGGGGTCCAAATTCCCATGGTGCCTCCTACAACGGGTAGAATATTCAGGGATGTTTCGGGGCTGGGAGATTAATAACCCCTAAGTCCAGGATACCTTAGGGCAGGGGTCCTGAAACTGTTTACCCAGGGGGCCAGTTCACTATCCCTCAGGCCTTTTGAAGGAAAGACTATAGTTTAAAAAAACAAATATTACGAACAAATTCATGTGCACACTGCACATATTGATTTGAAGTTCAAAAAAAAAAATAAATGGGGCACATACACCCGGCAGAAAGGATCAACGTCCTCGGCTGTCTGCATGTGGCCCACAGGTTGTAGTTTGAGGACCCCTGCTCTCGGCATTCACCAAGAGGATGTGGTTTCAACCCAAAAGCTTGGAGACTCTACAATTTGTTTAAAAGTGATGGGGCAGAAGGAGTCCCTGATTGACCCACGCAAGACTAGTTTTCCCATCCCCTATTACTAAGAGTTCATAGTTATGGTTAAAGGGAACCAGGATATCCCGATCTGATCCCGTTACTTCAAGTGTGGGCTGACATTGCCACTAAGAAGCCTGCAAATATAAAAGACTTACTCCCTCCCGCAAAGAAAGGGCCCTTGTTTCCAAGGTTTCAGGAAACATGGAAGGACCGGAAAAACAAACGGTCCAAGTTCCCAAAACCACATAGGTGGAGGCCATCCCTCCCCATCACCCTCCCCCACCCCTCCCCTCCCCTCCCCCACCCCTCCCTTCCCCATCACCGTCCCCCTCTCCCCTCCCCTCCCCAACCCCTCCCCTCCCCAACCCCTCCCTCCCCTCCCCCTCCCCCTCCCCCTCCCCTCCCCTTTCCACCCCTCCCCTCCCCTCACGATCTCTCTCCCCTAATCGGCTTTATCCCATTTTGCAGGAGAACTCTGAGAGTGGGAGAGCTGGCTTCAATCCCTTTCTTTCAACCCCCGCCCTATAAGGTTTCTAGGGTCCAGAAATAGAAAACTTCTAACAGGCCCTTATTGAGTCACTCCCTCCCCCACCGGCCCCACAACCTCACTCCCACCCCTAACAAGCAGCCCCACACACACACTAGTACTGGTATGACTTCCATACTCATCAGCCCACCTGGTATGCTTGCCAACAACTTTTCCAGGTGCTGTTCACAACGGAGGAGGGTAGCCCTTCCAGACAGAGGCCCAGTAAGCAGTCAGTGAACCTGATGGTCAGCGAGCGGGCACTCCCCACTTGAGAGAAACTCTTTTGGCCACTACACCAACAATGTGGGATCTCAATTCCTAGCAAGGCCCAGAGGGCTTTACCAGGTATCACCCATTGCTCTTACATGACCCTCTGCGGAAGAGCTAGGAAACCTATGAATTTATCTAAGGTCAGTGAGAATTTTCAGGTTCCTATAAGAGAATGTCCGCCTGCCTTTCTAGAGTGGCTGATGTAAGCCTACGGGCTTTATAACCCCAACGGCCCGGAGGCACTGAGAACAGGAGGGCAATAAGTATTGCCTTTATTACTCAGTCAGTCTGCCTCAGACATGACAACGAAGTGGGAAGGGTTTGAAAGGAAAATCTTAGCGATTTGGTACAAGTGGCTCATTGAGTGTATAACAACAGAGATGACCCTAGCACGACAGAGACAAAGAAGCTAGCTAAAATAATCGTAATTGCCATGAGATACCCCAGAGACTCAGGAAAAGGAGAGCATGGCTCACTCACGGAGAGACTAACCTGTGGGCACCGCCAAGCCATGGGGAAGGACCAATGTGCCTACTGCAGGAAAGAAGGACACTGGAAAAATCAGTGCCTTGAAAACCCCAGGAGAGGTGCACGACCCTCCACTAGAGTGGATGGGCCTCATCTGCACGTAGAAAGACCCAAGCAAGAGACAATAATGCTTGAAGAAGCTCAATGAAGGGGTCAGGGCTCTGTTTCGCTTCGCCGCCAAAAGCCCAGGCTAACTCTCCAAGTAGGAGGCCAGGCAGTAAATTTCTTGGTGGACACAGGGGCCACCTTCTCAGGTTCAGAAAGGAATATGGGCACATTTTCAAGAAGAAAGATGTGAATTACTGTGAGCCCATGATTCCTTCCACAGATAACTCACACCAGAAGGTTTGCATGGAGGGTAGGTGGGTTTCCCAAGACAACAAGATAACAAATATCTATCAGCCCTTTGGCCCAGTTAGCCACCTGGTTATGATATCACTGACTTCTGGCTCAGCTGCTGAGCCAGTGAAGCAGTTATAGCAGGAGAAGACTAGGTGGCCGGTGGCCATCAACGGAAGGACCAAATCTCCACAGTGGGCTTCCTGTTTCAATATGGAGCCACGTATGTTACCTGCTGGACACCATCTCTATCCTGAGCTCATAATTGCCATCCCAGGTCTAGAATGCGGCGCGCAGGTACACACTATATGAAACAGTCTCTGATTAACTCCTCTGGATAACTTGCTGACATGGGAGTCTGGATAATCCTGTACATTTACTTTGCAGATTAGAAAACTCACTCAAAAACACACGGGAGTTCACCCAGAGACAAACAACTGGTTAACAACAAAGTCATATTCAAACCAGCGTCTGGACCAAGAGCACGGTGCCCCACAGAACTGTGCCCATCGAGCAGTCAATATCTCCTGGACTCTCAAAAGATCTGAGCTGACACCCACCCCCCCACACATCCTTGCAGCCCCAAAAGATTGTATTTCACAGGATGGCACCGGATCTGCAGCTCGCGGAGAGGGACATATCTGATCAGAGAACACAGGGCAGAACAAGGGGGAGGAGGGAAGAATGGAGCACACCCTGGCCCAATACACCTTGAGGATGATGTTCCCAATCAGAGAAGCCAATCCACAGAGAAGACCACATGGGCAGCCCCACGATGAGAAACGTCCCTCAAAGACCCATAGCCTTAGAGGGGACAACACTGGACACACAGTGTGGGAACTGCGCCCGAACTGATCCTGCCACTTCGAGGCATGATACTAAGAGAGTCAGAGGAAGAGAAAGAAAATGGAGCATCAAAGTCCCCGGGGAATGCCAAAGGTGGACTTTGTGGTCAGGGTTCGGTGCCCCCACAGACTGGACTGGAAAACACTCCTAAAGTTGACCACACAGTCCTTGTACTTTTCTTTCTGGTTAGTGTTGTTTTCTTTTAGTGTCATTGGATTTGGGTTGGGTTTTGTTTTCATTTTTGTTTGTTTTTCTTTTTGCTGCTTGGTTTAGCTCAGTCTTGTTTTGTGCATGTTATTACCTTTACAGGTCTGTCTAATTAAGAGAGGCTGGATGAAAAATCTGGAGGAGTAAACATGTGACCGGCCCTTTCCATTGGGCATGGGAGTGAGGAGGGTGGGGGGAAAGGAAGTGGTGTAAAGAAACCCAGAGACAAGGGTACAACAAGTGATGGAAAATGGTAGTGAGGGGGATGTAGGAGGCCTGGTAGGGCGTGATCAAAGGTAATGTAACCAAGAGGAATTACTGAAACCCAAAGGAAGACTGAGCATGTCAGTGGGCACAAGAGGAAAATCAAAGGGTATAGAAGAGTGAGCTGGGAAGCAAGGGCCAGTTATAGACGTCTAAAAAAAGGCATGTACATATGTACATATATTTACAAAGGGGCATGGGGAAATAGATCTATGTCCATATGTTTATAGATTTAGTATTGAGGTAGCAGATGGACATAGGGCCTCCGCTCAAGGAATCCCTCATTGCAAGAACACTGTTTTATAAAATTGGCATTCTAAGATGCTCACCTTTCCTACACAATCACTGACCACAAAGCGGCTGCATAAGCAAATGTGGTGAAGAAATCCGATGGTGTCCAGCTACCTAAAGATATAGCGTGTGGGGTCTTAAAGGCTTGAGGGTAAAGAAACAGCCATCTGGCTCTGAAGCAACAGAGCCCACATGGAGAAAGCATACCAGCCTGTGTGATCACAAAGTTTTAAAGGGATAAGGCAACAGGCATCATGAGAACAAAAAAATCTTATCATGGAGAATGAGAGGGGACTGCCGGGTATAGACCCAAAACCTATTTGCAGTGCACTGGACATCCCCTTACAGAAGGATCTCAGAGTGGAGATTGAAGAATACAGGGTAAGAGACAACAAAGATGAAACACAACTTTCCTCTAGTTCTTAATGCTTCCTCTTGCCCCACAATCATGATCCCAGTTCTACCATACTAATCTGGCCAAACTAGAGAAGGTATTCTAGTACCGATAGGAATTTCAAACACGGGGAATCCAGAGTGGATGGGCCCTTTACCAGTGTTATGAGTGGAGATACTGGGAGGGTGGAGGAAGGGCAGGATGGAAAGTGGGAACCGATTACAAGGATCTTCATTGACCTCAAAAGAAAGGTGGGTGAAAATATGACAAAAGAATTAGTACATTTCCAAGGATTGATGAGGGATGGGTGGCGGGCATTGAGGGGGGAAAAATGAGGAGCTGAGGCCAGGGGCTTGGGTGGAGAGTGGATATTTTGTGAATAAGGAGGGCAATTAATGTACAGATGTGCTTCAAACAGATGATGTATTTATGGATTGCGGTTAGTGTTGTAGGAGCCACTAATGAAAAGATCATAAAAGAAACAAAAATAATCTGGGCAGAGGGCTCATGCAAGGATGATCTCAGGCTGGATGAGACCAGTCAAAACAGCTACTGGAGTGGCCTCACCCTGTGTCTATTACTGAGTCAGCCATGATGCTTAGGACCCACAGCCCCAGCAGCTGGCCAGAGAGGGAGGTGGATCTCTGAGGCCATTCCACAGGGGGAATGGTCTTCTGTCCTGCAGGGCCCACCCTCCTTTGTAAGCGTGCTGCCTGGGGCAAGGCTTTCATGGAGTCCACACCATGGGAGCTCTACTACTCATGGGGGATTGGCAGGAAGCCTCTGCTCATGTGCATACACCACCACCTAGCTGGAGGATCTCCGTGAACAAAGCCTGAGGCAGACAACAAGCCCACTAACTGATGCTGTAAGAGATACAATCAGCATCCAGAAAACTGCAACTGGGAGCAAGAGGCAGCATACCTTGGTCCCAGCCCCTCCCACTCTAATCTACAAGGAGTGACATTGCAAAGCAGAGGGTTTTCATAAAGCACTTCCAGGACAGTGGAATGAGCAGCCTCGTTTGTGGACATGGATACTCTGTGATTCAGACTTACTACCTCCTCCCTTCCAGTCAGCTGAGACAAAAACTCTTGCAAGCAGAAAGCCATGCATCTGAACAGTATCCACCAGCCACTCTTGTGCAGCCCAGCTGCCTCCAAAGAGCCTTCCTGAGTGTGAGAGAAATCATGCAGAAGCCTGGTCTGCACTCAAGAGAGTTTTATGAGCGTTAGGGAGGCGTGGTGGGCAAGTCTGGCCGACCCCAGTGGCTGAATTGAATTAACATGGCCTAGATTGGTCAATCCAGGTACAGGAACCACCCAGGTGACCTCCCCTTCATGGCCAGAAATCTGGACCTCTGAGCATGCACAGGGTGCCTCTCCTAACTGGGCTCTTATCTTGGCCCTATGGGCATGCATAACGGATGCCCCAGTCCCTAGCATAGCTACCTAACATTTGCCCCCCTGAAGAGATATGGACCCAAATCTTTGGGGTACTGGGCGACGACATCTCTAGCTACTTCCTGCTGGAAAAAGGGGCGAAGTGGGGCTTTGGGTCCATACCCTTCCTACACTGCTGGGAGGGGTTGTCCATTGAGGGCAACTTTATCCAGGATGGATAAGGTTGAGGTGGTCCAGGAGATGGTAGTCGTGGACCTGGCACACTTGGTTCAGAAGCTTTAATCACCCGATAACTTCTGAGAAAAAAAAACGGTCTAAAAGGTGAACAGTTTGACTACGACAAGGCTAAGCTTGTGAGGTGGCAGTGGCCTTGAAATTGGGTGAGTGTCACAGGAAACAAAAAAAATCTTAGGATTACCAGACATGTGTTCATTGGAAGTACAGGAAGAGGGATAAAAGCATTCACACTTTCCCCTAGGAGGGCACAGGTTTGGGCACTACTAGGTGCAGTCGGATCACTGATTCTTTTATGATGCTAAGGTCTTGGACACGCTGATGAGACCCATCCTTCTTTTTAACCCTATAACGCTTCAATTTTAATTTTGGAAAAAAAATTTTCTTTTTGTTGTGGACTTTCATAGTTATAAATATATATATATATGTATTAATATATACATTTTTAATGTTATGAAAACATCATGCTTCGCGTTATAGAGTTAAATGGAAATAATGGGCTAGTGCAGGACGAGTCAAAAGTGACCAAAATAGAGTAACTGCCTAAGTCATTTTGAATTTTCTTGGGTTCAATTGGAGTAAAGGCTTGTAAATTACCCGGGGTCCAAATTCCCATGGTGCCTCCTACAACGGGTAGAATGTTCAGGGATGTTTCGGGGCTGGGAGATTAATAACCCCTAAGTCCAGGATACCTTAGGGCAGGGGTCCTGAAACTGTTTACCCAGGGGGCCAGTTCACTATCCCTCAGGCCTTTTGAAGGAAAGACTATAGTTTAAAAAAACAAATATTACGAACAAATTCATGTGCACACTGCACATATTGATTTGAAGTTCAAAAAAAAAATAAATGGGGCACATACACCCGGCAGAAAGGATCAACGTCCTCGGCTGTCTGCATGTGGCCCACAGGTTGTAGTTTGATGACCCCTGCTCTCGGCATTCACCAAGAGGATGTGGTTTCAACCCAAAAGCTTGGAGACTCTACAATTTGTTTAAAAGTGATGGGGCAGAAGGAGTCCCTGATTGACCCACGCAAGACTAGTTTTCCCATCCCCTATTACTAAGAGTTCATAGTTATGGTTAAAGGGAACCAGGATATCCCGATCTGATCCCGTTACTTCAAGTGTGGGCTGACATTGCCACTAAGAAGCCTGCAAATATAAAAGACTTACTCCCTCCCGCAAAGAAAGGGCCCTTGTTTCCAAGGTTTCAGGAAACATGGAAGGACCGGAAAAACAAACGGTCCAAGTTCCCAAAACCACATAGGTGGAGGCCATCCCTCCCCATCACCCTCCCCCATCCCTCCCGCACCCCTCCCTCACCCCTCCCCCACCCCTCCCCAACCCCTCCCCTCCCCCACCCCTCCCCTCCCCTCCCCTCCCCTCCCCTCACGATCTCTCTCCCCTAATCGGCTTTATCCCATTTTGCAGGAGAACTCTGAGAGTGGGAGAGCTGGCTTCAAACCCTTTCTTTCAACCCCCGCCCTATAAGGTTTCTAGGGTCCAGAAATAGAAAACTTCTAACAGGCCCTTATTGAGTCACTCCCTCCCCCACCGGCCCCACAACCTCACTCCCACCCCTAACAAGCAGCCCCCCACACACACTAGTACTTGTATGACTTCCACACTCATCAGCCCACCTGGAATGCTTGCCAACAACTTTTCCAGGTGCTGTTCACAACGGAGGAGGGTAGCCCTTCCAGACAGAGGCCCAGTAAGCAGTCAGTGAACCTGATGGTCAGCGAGCGGGCACTCCCCACTTGAGAGAAACTCTTTTGGCCACTACACCAACAATGTGGGATCTCAATTCCTAGCAAGGCCCAGAGGGCTTTACCAGGTATCACCCATTGCTCTTACATGACCCTCTGCGGAAGAGCTAGGAAACCTATGAATTTATCTAATGTCAGTGAGAATTTTCAGGCTAAGAGAATGTCTGCCTTCCTTTCTAGAGTGGCTGATGGAAGCCTACAGGCTTTATACCCCTAACAGCCCGGAGGCCCCCAGAACAGGAGGGCAATAAATATTGCCTTTATGACTCAGTCAGTCTGCCTCAGACATGAAAAAGAAGTGGGAAGGGTTTCAAGGGAAAAATCTTAGTGATTTGATACAAGTGGTTCATTGAGTATATAACAACCGAGATGACCCTACCACGACAGAGACAAAGAAACTAGCTAAAATACTAGGAATTGCCATGAGAGACCCCAGAGACTCAGGAAAAGGAGAGCATGGCCCACTCACGGAGAGACTAACCTCTGGGCACCTCCAAGCCATCGGGAAGGATCAATGTGCCTACTGCAGGAAAGAAGGACACTGGAAAAATCAGTGCCTTGAAAACCCCAGGAGAGGTCCACGACCCTCCACAAGAGTGGACGGGCCTCATCTGCAACAAGAAAGACTCAAGCAAGAGACAATAAGGCTTGAAGAGCTGAATGAAGGGGTCAGGGCTCTGTTTCACTTCGCCGCCAAAACCCAGGCTAACACTCCATGTAGGAGGCCAGGAAGTAAATTTCTTGGTGGACATAGGAGCCACCTTCTCAGGTTCAGAAAGGAATACGGGCACATTTTCAAAAAGAAAGATGTGTATTACTGTGAGCCTATGATTCCTTCCACAGATAACTCACACCAGAAGGTTTGCATGGAGGTTAGGTGGGCTTCCCAAGACAACAAGATAACAAATATCTATCTGCCCTTTCTCCCAGTTAGCCACCTGGTTATGATGGCACTGGCTCCTGGCTCAGCTGCTGAGCCAGTGAAGCAGTTATAGCAGGAGAAGACTAGGTGGCCGGTGGCCATCAACGGAAGGACCAAATCTCCACAGTGGGCTTCCTGTTTCAATATGGAGCCACGTCTGTCACCTACTGGACACCATCTCTATTCTGAGCTCATAATTGCCACCCCAGGTCTTGAATGCAGCGCGCAGATACACACTATATGAAACAGTCTCTGATTAACCCTTCTCAATAACTTGCTGATATGGGCTTCTGGATAATCCAGTACATTTACTTTCCAGATGAGAAAACTCCCTCAAAACACACAGGAGTTGACCCAGAGACACACAACTGGTTAACAACAAAGTCATATTCACAACCAGCTTCTGGACCAAGAGCACGGTGCCTCACAGAACTGTGCCCATCGAGAAGTCAATATCTCCTGGACTCTCAAAAGATCTGAGCTGATGCCCCCCCTCCCACCTCCTTGCAGCCCCCAAAGATTGTATTTCACAGGATGGCACCGGAGCTGCAGCTCGCAGAGAGGGACATATCTGATCAGAGAACACAGAGCAGAACAAGACGGAGGAGGGGAGAATGGAGCACATCCTGGCCCACTACACCTTGAGGATGATGTTCCCAATCAGAGAAGCCAGTCCACAGAAAAGACCACATGGGCAGCCCCACGATGAGAAACGTCCCTCAAAGACCCATTGCCCTAGAGGGGACAACACTGGAGACACAGTGTGGGAACTGCGCCCGAACTGATCTTGCTACATCGAGGCATGACACTAAGGGAATGCAGCGGAAGAGCTAGAAAACGGAGCATCAAAGTTCCCGGGGAATGCCAAAGGTGGACTTTGTGGTCAGGGCTCGGTGCCCCAACAGACTGGACTGGAAAACACTCCTAAAGTTCACCACACAGTCCTTGTACTAACTATGAGCTTTTCTTTCTTGGTTAGTTTTGTTTTCTTTTAGTGTCATTGGATTTTTGTTGTCTTGGTTTTTTTGCGTTGCTTGTCTTGGTTTTGTGCATGTTATTACCTTTTCTGGTCTGTCTAAATTAGATAGGCTGGATGTCCAATCTGTAGGACAAAACCCAGGACCAACACTTCTGGGGGGTGGGGCATGGGAAAGAGGGAGGTGGGCATAAAGGAAGCGGTGTTACGAAACCCAGAAACAAGAGAACAGGAAGTCATGCATATCCGTGGTGAGGTAGATGTAGGAGGCCTGGTAGGGTGGGATCAAGGGTAATGGAACCAAGAAGAATTACTGAAACCCAAAGGAAGACTGAGCATGGCAGTGGGCACAAGAGGAAAATGAAAGGGAAATAGAAGAGCAAGCGAGGAAGCAAGGGCCTGTTATAGAGGTCTTTAAAAAAGTATGTCCATATGTAAATATATTCATATATGAGCATGGGGAAATAGACCTACGTCCATATATTTATAGGTTTCGTATTAAGGTAGCAGATGGACTCTGGGCCTCCACTCAAGTACTCCCTCATTGCAAGAATACTTTGTTCTATTAAATTGGCATTCTATGGTGCTCACCTTCCCCACAGGTACACTGATGACAAAGCTGATGGTGCCCAGCTGTCAAAAGATATAGCGTCTGAGGTCTTAAAAGCTTGAATGTAAACAAGCGGCCACCTAGCTCAGAAGCAACAAAGCCCACATGGAATAATCACACCAGCCTATGAGATCACGAGGTTTCGAAGGGATCAGGTGTCAGGCATCGTCAGAACAAAAACATCTTATTGGGAATGAGAAGAGTGCTTGGTAGAGACCCAAAGCCCATTTCCAGACCACTGGACAATACCTTACAGAAGGGTCTCAGAGAGGAGATGAGCCAAGACTAGGTACGAGATAGCAACAATGAAACACAACTTTCCTCTCGTTGCTAAATGCTTTCTCTCCCCCCATTATCATGACCCCAATTCTACCTTACAAATCTGGCTAGACCAAAGAATGTACACTGGTACAGATAGCAACTGGAAACACAGGGAATCCAGGGTGGATGAGTCCTTTAGGACCAGTATTATGAGTGAAGACACTGAGAGGGTAAGAGGGAGGGCAGTTTGGAAACGGGGAACTGATTACAAGGATGTACATTTTACTTCAACAGAAAAGTGGGTGAAGGGGGATATCAGACAGTGCAAGATATGACAAAAATTAGTAAATTACCAAGGATTGATGAGCGAGGGGTAGCGCACATGGGGGGTGGGGATGGGAATGAGGAGCTGAGGCCATGGGCTTGGGTGGAGAGTGGATATTTTGAGAATGAGGGAAATGAATGTACAAATGTGCTTTACACAACTGATGTATGCATAGAATGTGTTTAGTGTTGTATGAGCCCCTAATAAAACGTTAAAAAAAAAGATCTGGGCAGAGGACTCATTCAAGGATTATCTCAGGCTGGATTAGACCCTTCTAAGTAGAAAGTCCTGCATCTGAACAGTATCCACCAGCCATTCATGTCCAGTTATGCTGCCTCCAAAGAGCCTTCCTGGGTTTGTCAGATCTCTCTGAGGACAGACAGACCTTGGTCCTCTGCTCTGCGTGAGAAAGAATGCATGTAGAAGCCTGATTGTCATCCAAGTGGGTTTTATGAGCATTAGGGAGGCATGGTGGGCAACCCTGGTCAACCCCAGCAGCTGAATTTAATTTACTTGGCTTTGGTGGGTCAATCAAGTTGCAGCACTCACCCAGGTGTACCTCCTCTTCCTGGCTGGAAACCTGAACCTCTGAGCACGCACAGTGTGCCACTCCTTCTTGGGCTGCTACCTTGGCCCTCTGGGCATGCATAATGGACACCCCAGTCCCTAGGATAGCTACCTAACATTTGCCCCCTGAAGAGGTATGGACCCAAATCTTTGGGGTACTGGGCGACGACATCTCTAAGTACTTCCTGCTGCAAAAGGGGCAAATGGGGCTCAGAAGGGATTGTCCACTCAGGTCCCAGGATGGATAAAGTTGAGGTTGTTCAGGAAATCGTGGTCCTGCAGCTGGCACACTTGGTTTGGAGGCCTTGGTAACCTGAGAACTTCTGGAAAAACAAACAAAAAGACAAAAGGTTGAAGAGTTTAAGTGAGACAAGTCTAAGATTCGGAGGAGGTCGTTCCCTTCAAGTTAGGTGAGTGTCACAAGAAATAAATATACTTAGGATTATCAGGCATGTGTTTGTTCACTCTAAGTACAGGAACGGGGATTAAAGCATTCACAATTTCCCTAGGAGGGCACAGGGTTTGGGCACTACTAGGTGAAGTGGGATCACTGCTTCATTTATGATCCTAAGGTCTTACACCTGCTGATAAGACCCATCCTTTTTAACCCTATAATGGCTCAATTTTCAATTTGGGGGAAATGTTTTTGTTTTTATTCTTTATTTTCAAAGTTATCTACCTATTTATCTGTCTGTTTATCTATCTATCTATTAATATATACATTTCTTTATATGTTATGGAAATATGCTCAGCGTTATAGAGTTAAATGGTAATATTGGGGTACTACAGGGGGAGTCAACCGTAATCAAAAGTAGAGTAACTGCCTAAGTCATTTTTAATTTTCTTGGCTTCAATTTGAATAAAAGGCTGGTAAATTACCCAGGGACCAAATTTCCCTGGTGCCTCTACTATGGGTAGAATGATCAGGGGTGTGTCAGGGCTGCGAGAATAGTAACCCCTAAGTCCAGGATCCCTTAGGGCAGGGGTCCTCAAACTGTTTACCTAGGGGGCCAGTTCTGTCCCTCAGATCATTGGAGGGTCAGACTATAGTTTTTTAAAAACCTATGAACAAGTTCCTATGCACACTGCACGAGTCGGCTGCTAAGCAGGACAGGCAGAGGCAGCAAAAACACCCTGAGGGTGGAATAAATATCGTCAGGCCACATGTGTCCCACGGGCCACAGTTTGAGGACGCCTGCCTTAGGGGTTCCTGTGTGCACTGGGGATGAAGGTCTCTACTGCTCCTCAAAAGGAGAAATGCTCTAACTTCTGGCATCTCCGCCCATTTCCCATCACTCTACAGAACTGTTCCAGGTGAATCAGGGTTGGAAGGAAAAGTGTGCCATTCTCTGGCCACCATTCTCCTTTCTCAAATAAAGTTGCATAGTGTATCAGCTTTTGTTTGTCTAGCCTCTGTGTCAACTCTATCCCAATTGGACAGGATTCATGCAAGGGGGCAATTCCTGAGTATGAAGCTGCTAAGTCCCATCTGGAAAGCACAAAACAAGGCTATTTAGAGCTTGCTGCCTCAAGGTCAATAACCCCGCTTCAGAGCAGACCCCTGGTGTGCTATTAAACTGATGCCTCTGACAGGTGCCCCCACCATAGACAAAGGGTCAAAGAGCAGTCGCTGTGGGTGACTTTAGGTCCAACCATTTTCTAGACAATAAGCTAGGAGGACCACTGCTTGGGATGGCCCCACAGCCTTCTAAGATGCCTGCTGGCAGGAGCAGACTCTCAAATCTCTGAAGGGAAGGGGCATCTGGCAGCTCAGGGAACCTTTAGGAAAATAGGAATTTCTGGCTGGAACATCATGGCAGCTGAGCTATATTAAGAGCTGTCCCCAAAAGTGCATGAAGAAACACCACTGAAAGCCTAAAAGTAAGGGTTACCCAGGCTAGGCTTCCGAACGCCTTTGTCTTAAGACTGAGCAACGGAAAACCAGCCAGTAACAAGGAACAAACCTACACTGGTAGAACACTAACCCTAGAACACCTGAAGTTTTCAATGCAGGAAATAATATTTTTTTGTTTTTATTCTTTACTTTCATTGTTATCAATATATATGACAACCAAAGTATATTTTAAAAGTATAAATTTTCAAAAATATAACCAAATTGTCATATTTATAATATATAATTTTGGTACCAGATACATTTTAATTAAATGTTACAAAAAAGTCCTGCTCAGTGTTATAGGGCTCAAGCAGCTTGTTTTAAAAACCAGGAGAAAGGCAAAGGGAACGGAGGGGAAAAGGGAAACATTTGGCTGCCGGGACAAGGCAGGGCTATCTCCCAGGCCTAAATCAACCAGCTCCCGAGGCAGTGCCCTTCCACGTGTTTGGACTGGTGGGCACCATTTTGGCCAGGGTCATAGGCCCTGTTTCCCCATGGCGGCTATGTAGGTTCTCTGGTAAAACCATAAAGAGCCTTGATAATGGTGAAGCCATTCTGAACTGACAGAAGCCACCATGAAAGGTAAATAAAGTAGCTATGAACTGTCAATGAACTAGCTGATATTGGGGTGGTAGGTCGTGCAGACGTAGCCCAAGGGAATGTCCCAAAGGAAATGGATGTTCAGAAGGCTTTTGAGAACAAGAGCAGTTTTTGTTCAACTAAGAATGGCTAACCGCAACACCCCACTTCTCTACTCTGCCTGCTTGCACACCTGCACATTGCACAAGTATAAAAACCTTTGGAAAATTCAACTGGGGGCTGCTCAGTCTCCTCTCAAGAGGGCTGACAGACCCTGTGCAGAAAATAAAACTTTTTCTGTTGAACTTGCCGGTGGTCGGAGATGCTTTCTTTCTGGGAATGGACAGTAGCTACAACATTTCGAGGTGCACCGAGATCCGAGTGCCACTGTCGGAGCCTGCTTAGAAAGGGGAACCAGGACATCCTGATCTGATCCCTTAAATTCATGTGTGGATTGACATTGCCACTAAGAAGCCAACATATATAAAAGACTTCCTCCCCCAACATAAAGAGTTCTTGTTTCCAAGATTTCAGTAAACATGGCAGGACCGGAAAAACAACCTGTCCAAGTTCCTAAAACCACCAAGGTGGAGGCTGTCCCTGTCCCTCCCCCTCCCTTCCCCCTTTCCCTCCCTGTCTGATTTATCCCATTTTGCAAGAGGACTCTGGGAGCAGGAGAGCTGGCTTCCGACCCTTGGTGCCGCTGCCACCCTATCAGGTTCCCAAGGGGCCGGAGAGAGGAATACTCACAGCCTCTTTTTGAGCCCCCCCACCCCACAACAAATACACTAGGGCAGGCATGTCTTAACAACCCCCAGAGAAAGATCACTCAGCAGCAGCCATTCTCCCCTTAAGGCAAGCAGCCCCCAAACCTGGGAAGACTCCCGAATCCCTTTTTCAGTATATGTTCCCTTTTGTTCCAGGGATTTGTATAATTGGAACCAACAAAACCCCTTTTTTCTGACAAACCATTAGGTCTGATTTCTTTGCTAGATATGGTTTTCCATACGCATCAGCCCACCTGAGGTGATTCCCTGCAACTTCTCCAGGTGCTGTTCATATCAGAGGAATGGGACCCCTTCCAGAGAGGCCCAGAAGGCAGTCAATGGACCTAATGGTCAGCCAGCGGGCACTCCCCACTTGAGAGAAATTTTTTTCCCCACTGCACAACCAATGTGGGATCCAAACTCCTAGCAAGGCCCAGAGGGCTTAAGCAGATATCACCAGTTGCTCTTGCAGGGCCTCCGCTTAACCACTTAAGCCTATAAATTTATCTAAGGTCAGTGAGAATTCTCAGGCTCTTACAAGAGAATGTCCGCCTGCCTTTTTAGAGTGGCTGATGGACGCCTACGGGCTTTATACCCCTATTGACCTGAAAGCCCCCTGAGAACAGGAGGGAAGTAAGTATTGCCTGTATTATTCAGTCAGTCTGCCTCAGACATGAAAAAGAAGTGGGAAGGGTTTGAAGGGAAAAATCCTAGTGATTTGGTAGAAGTGGCTCATTGAGTGTATAACAACAGAGACAAAGAAACTAGCTAAAATACTAGTAATTGCCATGAGAGACCCCAGAGGCTCAGGAAATGGAGAGCATGGCCCACTCACGGAGAGACTAACCTGTGGGCACCACCAAGCCCCGAAGAAGGATCAATGTGCCTACTGCAGGAAAGAAGGACATTGGAAACATCAGTCCCTTGAAAACGCCAGGAGAGGTGCACGACCCTCCACTAGAGAGGACGGGCCTCATTCACACCTAGAAAGACCCAAGCGAGAGACAATAATGCTTGAAGAAGCTGAATGAAGGTGTCAGGGCTGTTTCACTTGGCCTCCAGGATCCCACGCTAACACTCCAAAAAGGGGGCCAGCCAGTAAATTTCTTGGTGGACACAGGGGCCACCTTCTTGGTTTTGGAAAAGACTACAGGTGCATTGTCAAAAGGAAAGATTTTAATTACAGGTGCCACATGGCAGACCCAAGCATACCCATGGACAACAGCCAGAATAACAGATTTAGCACAAGAGACAGTTCCACACTCCTTCCTGGTAATGCCTCAGGGCCCCTTTCCCCTAATTGGTCGGGATTTATTCGATAAATGGTGGCCATGATTACTTTCTCATCTGCTGCAACCACCTTAACCCTTGAACTTGAAAAGGCAAAGGTTTTGCTCACCGCTCCACTGCCAGAGGGATATGTGTTTTATCAAAGAGCAGAAGAAACCTCCTCAAAGGAACTTCTTGATAAATGGCTAAAAGATATTCCTTTTGTTTGGGCAGAGAACAACCTGCCAGACCTTGCTGAACATCAGGTGCCTGCGGTCGTACAACTTCTGAGCTCAGCCACACTGGTGAGTGTCAAGCAAAACCCTACTCCCTGGAAAGCACAGGTGGGTATTGCTGTTCACATATGCAGACTAAAGAGGACAGGCATTTTGGTGCCCTGCAAGTCCACATGGAACGCTCCCCTGCTGCCCATGCCGAAACCGGGAACTGAGGACTTCCAAATGGTGCAGGATCTCGGAGAGGTAAATGCGAGGGTAGAAACTGTCCACTCCACGGTACCAAACTCCGAGACCCTCCTGAGTACTATCCCATCAAACTGAATTTGTTATACTGTTTTGGACTTAAAGGATGCTTTGTTCTCCATACCCTTGTCCTCTGTACGTCAACCCAATGAAGACTTACAGGAATACAAGGAGGAACACCCCCAAACCCCCTTGCTCCAGTATGCAGATGACCTCCTCCTGGCCTCCGAAACCCTGGAGGAATGCCCAAGTGCTACCGAGGACCTGTTAATAGTCCTTGGCCAATTGGGGTCCAGGGAATCTGAAAGAGAGGCTTAACTGTGTGTCAATAAAGCTGTATACCTAGGCTACCAACTGGAGGAGGGAAAACAGACCTTGTCCCCCAGCCGCACTGAGGTGATCCTCAAAATCCCAGTCCCTGAGACTAAGAGGCAGGTGTGAGAGTTTCTAGGATTTGTGGGGTACTGTCCATTGTGGAATTTGGGATTTGATGGATTAGCCAAACTCCTATATGCAAGTACTGGGGAAAGGAAAAAACTTCAATGGACTGAAGTAGAACAGCAAGCCTTTGAATCCTTAAAAACGTCGTTCATATGGGCACCCTCTCTTCCCCTTCCAGACATAGAAAATCCCTTCCAATTGTCTATCAGGCCAGGGGCACAGCAAAAGGAATGCTAACTCAGAACTTGCAGCCATGAAAGAGACCTGTGGCCGATCTTTCAATCACACTAGACTCTGCAACTGCAGGATGGCCGAGCTGCATGCGAGCTGAGGCTGCCATGGCCATCCTAGTTATAGAAGCTAGGAAGCTTACACTGGGGCAGGATATTGCTGGGGTAGGGGGACCTATGGTTGAGCCCCTCCTAACAAGTCCCCTGGACCGGTGGATCTCGAATGCCAGGATTATACCACAAATCCCCAAGGTAATGGCCATGACCATGCCATCCCCAGTGTTACTGCCACAACCTACATACTCGGAAAATGATCTAAAGGTAAGCCAAGAGCTGGGCTGCCAAAGAAACTCGGAGCATCCAGGTGGCTGCTGCATCCTGATGGAAGAAGATTCATGCCAGAAGCTCTGGGAGAGATCTGATTCAAGGACTACATGAAGGTATGCACTCAGGATCCTCTAAATGGTCTCAGTTGCTCCTCAGGTACTTTTACATACCCAGGCTTGGACACTGGGTGGCAGATGACACCACTGTTGCTTGCACTGTGCTCGCTCGGGGAAACATCCCTACAAAAGAAAAGGAGCAACCCCAACCACAAGCTCGAGGTAGTACTCCTGGAGAATTCTGGGAGGTGGACTTTATGGATATCAAACTTAGAAAGTATGGCTACGGGTATTTGCTGGTGCTAGTGGACACCTATTCTGGATGGGTGGGAGACTTCCCAACGAAGAAGGACACTGCTGCCACTGGGTGTAAATTATTAGTAACTAAAATTGTCCCTAGATTTGGCTTCCCACCACCTTGGGGTCCAACAATGGCCCAGTATTCATTGCTCAAATTACTAAAGTATTAGCAATGCTTCTAAATATTAACTGGAAGCTCTACTGGGCTTATAGGCCCCAAAGTTCAAGGCAAGTAGAAAGAATAAACAGAACCCTAAAGGAATTGTTAGTTAAGTTGCATTTAGAAACTGGCGAGAACTGGATTGATCCTTTCTTTACCTTTTGCCCTACTTCGAGTCCGATGCACTCCCTATGTGAAAAGCACGACCCCGTTTGAATTTAAGTTTGGCAGACCTTCCCCAATCCTCCCAAGACTGAAGGAAGTAGAAGTAATGGAAGTCACTACTTGTTCCTTCATGAAGTGCCTGCAGGCTGTCCAGCAGGTGAGACAAATCATCTGCTCCGACACCTTCATTTTGGGCCCAACCAAGGGAAAAGTGAAGAGGCAGCCCACAACTTGCAACCTGGAGACTGAACGTGGGTAAAGAAGCACTGACCCGAGACCTTAGAACCTAGGGGGAGTGGCCCATACTAGGTGATACTTATAACACCAACTGCTATTAAAGTAGTGGGGAAGGGGCCATGGATTCATCAGTCACAAGTCAAAAAAAGCCCTCCCTGAGCATATCCTGAAAAGATGAACACTCAGAAAGACAGAAAAACCCTCAAAATTAAGGCTTTACAGAACTTAATTGTTTTTGTCTGAGCATTGCTGTCAGCACCCGCCATTTCGCCCAACCACAAACACATCTGTGGACTGCTACTCGAACCTCCAACAGTGAATATGTAACTTCTTACACTGGGTCTGACCCCGTTTCTGCTTTGATTTGTTTGATTTGCTAGGAAAGAGCTGGCATTCCGGATTCTTTAAAGGTAAAGGGCACAATGGGGCCCATAACCGGAATCCCGTCCTATGGGTGCGGAATACCCTCTATAGAAAGAAGGCTCCAAACACACCATTTCTATAGATGCCCGGCTCATGGGCTCCCTAACTGCCAAGGGGAGGGACATTGCCATTGTGCAGCTTAGGGTTGTGAAACTATCATCTTCAGGGTGGAAACTTGTTAAAGACGACCCTATTGTTTTTACAAGAATGGGACTCAAGTCGGAGGGGTTTGATCCCACCACGTGTATGGTTTCCAAATGTAACCCAATAAGAACTGGATTCAAGCGTTATTGGGTTCACTGGGAACACATGGGGAATTCAGTATTATGTAAATGATAGAGATCCCGGGACAACCTTTACTATGCAGCAAAGTAAAATATGGCAACTTCCTGTCCATAAATAGGCCCAAACCTGGTGATAAATCCTGAAGAGCCACAGCTGGGTATCATTAAGATTCCTTTGCCGCACCCTCCAGACTCTTCAGTAACTTTCCCGTTCACTGCCAGCCCAACTCAAAGGGCCCTTCCCATTCAGGAGCCACCTCAAGGTTCTGTGTTTGATACTCTGGATGCTGTATTCCAATTTATGAACTCAAATCCTAACCTCGCAACTGATTGTTGGCTTTGTCTGAACCCTGCTCCCCCTTACTCGGTAGGCACAGCTACAAATAGCACTATTGGTGTAGAGCGTAATCCAATTAGAAATGTTAGTAAGAAGGATTACACGAAGCAGCAGTCTGTAGGTGAGGTTAGAGTGGACTTAACTCTAGCTCACTTTAAAAGATTACCAAGGGCGAAGACTGTTTTTATTCATCTAATTATCCCTTTAATATATCAAAATATCAAGATTTTTGCCTTCAAGCTGTTCCTATTGAACCAAATGGTGATCCTTATTTGTTATCTGCCACAACGGGTACTTGCTTTACTTGTTCCACAGGACTAGCACCCTGTCTCCTTTCCCCAGTATTAGCAGCAGACCCGGGTATTTGTGTCCTAGTGCATGTTATTCCTCAAGTGTACCTGTGTTCTGGTGAAGGAGGTAGGGATAACTTTGGAATTTCTGGATGAGCTAAAAGAGCCCCAATGTCAGTCCCACTGTTAACGGTGCTTGGGATTATGGGATTAGCTGCAGTCGGGTCAGTTGCTTTAATACAAGGAAACTTAAACTATCAGACTCTTTGTCAGCAAATTGCTTTAGATATACAGGGATAAAAATACCATGTTTCCCATTTAGAAAGATCCTTACACTCCCTTGTAGAAGTGTGTTGCCAAACCGCCGACGGCTTGACTTGCTCCTTTTGAAACAAGGAGTGTTGTGCATGGCATTAGGTGAAACTTGTTTTATGCAAACCATTCAGGAATCATTAAAGATAGTTTAGCCCTGGTTAGGAAAAGATTAGAGGAAAGAGTCAAGAAAAGAAATGAAGAAACCAATTGGTTTGAAAAGCTACTTAATTGGGCAACCTGGCGAACCACCCTAGTAACGCCCCTAGCCGGACCCCTAATCCTCCTCCTGCTAAACCTCACGTTTGGACCAATAATAACCAATAAGCTAGTGGCAGTCCTCACACAGAAAGTACAAACCATAAAACTCTTAGTGCTGAGCCCACCATACACTGGGCTGGCTACCGCAGATTCAATGATTTGAACTCGGCTAAGAAGAGGAGGGAATGTAGCAGCTCTGGGCAAAGCTTAAACAGCCTTGACAAGAGAAGTCATTTTGAGCTGATAGAAGCCATTATGAACAGTAAATAAACTAGCTATGAACTGTCAACGAACTAGCTGATATTGGGGAGGTAGGCTGTGCAGACATAGCCCAAGGGAACGTACAGAAGGAAAGACCAGAGCATGTAATGTTCAACTAAGAATGGCTAACTGCAACACCCTGCTTCTCTACTCTACCTGCTTGCACACCTGCACATTGCAAAAGTATAAAAACCTTTGGAAAATTAGACTGGGGGCCACTCAGTCTCCTCTCAAGAGAGCTGACAGTCTCTGCGCAGAAAATAAAACTTGTTCTGTTGAACTTGCCCGCGGTCTGGGTGGCTTTCTTTCTGGGAAGAGACAGTAGCTACAACAGACACAGGTGGCGCCATTCTGCCTGGGAGTGGAGTCATGTGGCTGGGAAAATGGAAGCCGCAGATTGTGGCCTAGCCGAAAGCCAGCCTGGAGCCAACCACCCAGCCAGAGACCTGCCCAAACCAACAGGGTAGATGTGGGCGCTCCCAGCCATCTTGCTTGGCGGAGCCGCAGCACACCACTGTGTCCCAGTCTTGGTGCAACAGACTCCATTTAGAGGCCTGCACCTCCATCTTAGCTCTCAAGACTGACCCCTAACCGACCTCCCCTCCCCTGCTCTACCCCAAATTCCTGGAACCAGCTCGTCCCAAAGCCAGAATGTTTTCTGAATATATGGTCACTCCAACCCTCCCTCACATATAGATAAGATTAACGACCCCTCTGAAGCACCTATGTGTGCAGATCCTCCCCAGCCATGATCGAAATACTCTACGGACAACCTTTTCTTTTCTTGCCTCTTCCTGCAACTGATTGCCCTCCGCTAGCTTCGTACCTTCCATACTTGTCCTTGCTCCGCAACCTTCTTAGACAACACGAAAACTCCCCCATCCCTGAACCATCTCCGACCACTGCTGATCACCAAAAACCAGTGCATCCTGGAAATGCTGTGTTAATTAAATCCCTAGCACCCACACCCTTAGCACCCCGGTGGGAAGGCCCTTACACCGTAGTGCTCACCACTCCCTTGGCAGTCAAGGGTCTTGGAATAGATTCCTGGGTACATTTGTCCCGAGTCAAGGCAGCAGTGAACTCTGACCATGGCTCCCAGTGGTCTGGCTCAGTCTACTGGTCCTATGTCTCTCCACCTCACTCGCCTCACCAAGCCAGCCAGCTAAACCTAATATAATTTCCCCTTTTGCTGGCGATTTTACTTGACTGAAAACTATACCAATTACGCCCGCACTAAGCGTTATGATTATTTGCTGGCCACCGCTGACTGCCCACCCACAGGGTGCAGAACACCCATATACTTAAATTTCACTGGCTTTAAGCGGCATCAAGGAAAAGCTGATCCCATCATTTGCTACCTGTATGACCAGAAGGCAACTACCCAATGTGCAAAAAGGTGAATACAGAAAAATGTAGGGTGTCCTTGGTCTTCCTGCCAGATACTTTACCTTTCCCTTTGTCCCCAGGGATGATTCTACTACCATCAATCTAAATACACTCTCACAATCCCAGACCCCTGGGATAGCCGCTGGACACCTCTGGTTCCAGGAGCGTGGTACGCCACTCGCCGAGAGAAATTTCCAGACGCCAAACTCTATGTATGGAGGTCGCTACTCCAGGTCCAATCCACCATCCACTGTAATATTCAGATCCAAGACCTTCAACTCACTAAGCAAATTTCTAAACCTTCTGAGTCTCCCTTCTCCCAGCTTACCCTGCTACAGCAGGGACTGGCCATCGCCACTTTGCTGGACTAGGCAACCTCTCCACCTGCTGCATGTGTGCAGCCCTAGAACGCCCTCCTCTGGTAGCAGTACCAGGTCCTGCCCTGTCATTTTCATCCAACGTAAAGACCACAAAACCCATAACCATCCCCAATATTCCTCTGTACATCCAACCAGAAAACACTCAAGTGCCCTTTTGCTACTCCAATCCATCGACACAGACATGTAATGTCACCCAAATCCCCTCCAAACCGCTAACAGCGCCAGAAAAAAATTTTCTTTTGGTGCAACTATACACTAAGCATTTAAACATCAGTTCTACCTTACCCTTTTGTGCCTGCCCGTCACTCTGGTTCCGCAGCTCACTACATACACTCCGGCTGAGGTCCAGGACAAATACATCCAGGTATACAGTCGCCAAACTAAAAGAGCAGTTTTTCTTCCGATAGCAGTGAGAATCTCCTTAGCCTCAGCAGCAGGTGCAGTAGGACTCAGCGGCGGGACCCTTAGACCCTCTATCACCACAGCAGACAAGTTATCCACACGCTTCCAGCTGGCAGTCGATGCCTCTGCCAAATCTCTAGCCTCCCTGCAGAAACAAACAACCTCTGTTGCCCAAGTTGCCTTGCAGAGCCGTTGCACTTTAGACCTCATCACTGCTGAAAAAGGAGGAACCTGCTTATTCCTCCAGGAGGAATGCCGTTATTACATCAATAAGCTGGGAATTGTGGAAACTAGAGTCCAGACCCTCAACAAGCTAAACCGTGAGCTGCAAAACAACAGATTCAGAACAGACGGATCCTCTTCCTGGTGGAACTCTTCTCTGTACTCCTTCCTAGCCCCCATACTAGAACCCATAATTTTAGTAGTAATTTTGCTCTTAATTGCTCCTTGTCTCATTCAGCTCCTGCAAAGTCGACTCCGCGAAATCACCCGTATAGCAGTCCACCAGCAACAACAACCTCTCCACCCTGTGCCAGGCCGCAACTCCCAGTACTCTGCCTGGAAAAGCCCCTCCCCTTGCTCTTCGCCCACTACCCACAGGAAGCAGTTACAGAAATGGACTAATGTTGTCCCTTTTCCCTATAGGGTCAGTCTAAAACGTCCTGTCTTGGCACAACAGACTCCATTTTAGCTCTCAAGACTGACCCCTAACTGACCTCCCCTCCTCTGCTCAACCCCAAATTCCTGGAACCAGCTCCTCCCAAAGCCAGAAGGTTTTCTGAAGATATGGTCACTCCACGCGTCCCTGACATATATAGGTAAGATTAACGACCTTCTCCCTTCGGAAGCACCTGTGTGCGCAGATCCAAACCCCCCCCCCCCAAGCTATGATTCTCCCCAGCTGTGCCTGCCAGCAGTGGGCATAAAAACGCCGCCAGGATTTTTTCCCTGGCGTGGCTTCAATAGCTCAATACCCTGTGTTGCTGAACCCGCCACAAGTTCGCAATAAAGCCTGCTTCTAAAACTTAATTAATTGGGTCTTTGATTCTGTTTTCGAGTCCAAATAAACTTTTACACTGAGCCTCGAGAAGGCTTTGGGAGTCAAAATACTCCCAGCCTCCAGGCAGCAGCGTCCCAGCCCCCTCCCAAATGCAGCCCGGGAAGGCAGGCACAGAGAGGCACATCAAGTCCCGCACACCAGCAAGGAACGGCGCAAAGACCGACACCAGCAAGAAACGGCGCAAAGACAGACACCAGCAAGAAACGGCGCAAAGACAGACACCAGCAAGGAACGGCGCAAAGACCGACACCAGCAAGAAACGGCGCAAAGACCGACACCAGCAAGAAACGGCGCAAAGACCGACACCAGCAAGAAATGGCCCAAAGTCCGACACCAGCAAGAAACGGCGCAAAGACCGACACCAGCAAGAAACGGCGCAAAGACCAACACCAGCAAGAAACGGCGCAAAGACTGACACCAGCAGGAAACGGCGCAAAGACTGACACCAGCAAGAAATGGCGCAAAGACCGACACAAAAGGCTGGGGCTGCGGCAATACGCTACAAGCGTCCCCAGGGGCCTCCACCGTATTGGGTGGGGCGCCACTTGGATTGGCTCACCTAGGCCAGGTGAACTCAACCCAACAATTGTCCCAAGGGTGGTGAGGTGAAAGGAGCCCAGAGGGGCCCACAACCCGTGAGACCAGCATGGGAAGGCCCACTCCTGGGGCCGGCTTACCTCATAGCTTCCAGTCACACAGCACCGCTTCTGTTGGACCTCACCTGGGGCAGGTGTGCCTCGGTCCGTGGCTCCACCCAGAAACAGCTCACGCCGAGGCCTGGTTTGGGATCCTCTTGAGTTTTATGAGCGGTTAGGGAGGCGTGGTCGATGACGTAGTTCGACCTCATTGGCTGTATTGTTGAATTGAATTCACTTGGCCTAGGTGAGCCAATGCAGGTACAGGCGTAGCTCCCCCTGCTGGCTGGAAACCTGAACTTCTGAGCATGCAGTGAGCCTCTACTTCATGAGCCGGTAGCTCAGACCTCTGAGCTTGTGTAATGGGCCTGCCAGTCCCTATGCTAGCTCCCTAACAGGTTTTCCAGCCAAAGGTCTGCCTTCTGGGGCTGTTCTACAGAAAGCACTTGGTTCCTGACCCCTACGCATTCGGGGTGGTGGATGCCCTTGCTTCCATGCTTGCTTCTATGTAATTCTGGAATGGTCCTTGTTTCACACGGTCGGCGAGGTCAGGAATTCTGGACTGGTTGTTGGCTACCAGGCACAAAATAAATAGCCAACGGATTGAAATCTCAACCCCTATATTGGTTTATTATGGACCACACAGACTTGTCTTCTGGAACTTCCCTCCTCAATTTCTGAACCCTTGAACTCCTTGCCACCTCTACGTGGAAAACAAGGATTCCAAACTCCGATCACCACATCTGCCTGCCCCCCCCAGTCCCTCTGTGGTCCCCCTTGTCTTCCAGAGGTGCATTGTCAACCAGCAAAGTCGGGCCTCTCCATTTCTCAGAAGCTGCAGATTGTTACGTGACATCACCCTGTGTTTAAATGTTAGTGATTATGCTATCTAAAAAACAAATCTGAGCCAACTGGGGACAAACAAAACTCATTTCAAACACCAGCTCTGTCTCCCATAAGGTCCCGTGTACAACTGCTACAACACAACAGTGGGTCCTGCTGGGTCTCCACTAGCATCTGGGAGGAAGGCTATTTATTACCGGGAATCCTACCTTGGTCCCTTGGTGTTAATTGCAGACTCACTGGGTGACGGATTGTATCTGACACGCACCATGTTTCCCGCAGCAAACACAACACTTTGTCAAACTCCGTTTGGTATTGCTCCATCCCTCCATCATTCTCCCTAATGACAAAAATAATTAACACATTCATATAAAAGCACAGGATGAGGAGAGCTTTAATTTATTCATCTAGTTCAGGGTCATCCCTGTTATCAATATATGACAAGTTAATGTCATATATTAATTAAAAAGCAACAGTGAAGCAATTTAGGAAACTGAGGGATTGTCATGGGTCCTGGTTGTGACAGCATGTTTTGGGCATCATGGAAGATTACAGATTTGCCTTCTGTGGTATCTCATATCCATCATCCAAAAACTACCTGCTCTTAAGGGTAGAGAGAGCGAGCTTGTCTTTGAAAAAGGTGCCTGGGTCTCTTTTCCGGTTGCCGCAGCGCTAGGAACCATGAGTACCAAAGTCTCTCGCGACACCCTCTACGAGGCGGTGCGGGAAGTCCTGCACAGGAACCAGCGCAAGCGCCGGAAGTTTTTGGAGACGGTGGAGCTGCAGAGCAGCCTGAAGAACTACGACCCTCAGAAGGACAAACGCTTCTCTGGCACCGTCAGGCTTAAGTCCACCCCGCGCCCCAAGTTCTCAGTGTGTGTCCTTGGGGACCAGCAGCACTGCGACAAGCGAAGGCCGTGGAGATCCCTCACATGGACATCGAGGCGCTCAAGAAGCTCAACAAGAATAAGAAGTTGGTCAAAAAGCTGGCCAAGAAGTATGATGCCTTTTTGGCCTCAGAGACCCTGATCAAGCAGATTCCTCGAATTCTGGGCCCGGGCCTGAACAAGGCCGGGAAATTCCCTTCCCTGCTGACCCACAATGAGAACATGGTGGCCAAGGTCGACGAGGTGAAGTCCACCTTCAAGTTCCAGATGAAGAAGGTGCTGTGTCTGGCAGTGGCAGTTGGCCATGTGAAGATGACAGATGATGAACTCGTGTACAACATCCACTTGGCTGTCAACTTTTTGGTTTCGCTGCTGAAGAAGAATTGGCAGAATATCCGTGCTTTGTACATTAAGAGCACCGTGGGGAAACCCCAGCGCCTGTACTAAGCTACGGTTCAATAAACTTTATTGTTCCTGTTAAAAAAAAAAGAAAGAAAGAAAAAAGTGCCTGGGTTTGGTAGCTGCTCACAGGATGGCAGGTGTAACGTATTATGAGAATTTAACAAGGCTCTGAGAAGACGGTTATTGGAAGTTCTGGCTGGAGGGCAAGGCCATGACTCCTGAAAGATTCTGGATCCAAAAGTCAAGTCAGAACTGGATGCCACAGACTTTCTCAATCCAGCCCACTTTGCCCCTCCCCTAAGGCCAATACATTTCTTTTTTTTTTTTCTTTCATTCTTTATTTATTTATTTTAATCATTTTATAGGGGCTCATAAGGCTCTAATCACAATCTGTACATACATCAATTGAGCAAAGCACCCTTATACATTCGGGCACTTGGACTTTGTAGGTTACCTAGCGGGCACTTGCACTATCTAGGTTACCTAGCGGGCACTTGGACTATGTAGGTTAATTAGCGGGCACTTGGACTATCTAGGTTACCGAACGGGCATTTGGACTATGTAGGTTGCCTAGAGGGCACTTGGACTTCTAGGTTAACGAATGGGCACTTGGACTATGTATGTTGCATAGCGGGCAATTGGATTATCAAGGTTAGGTAACGGGCACTTGGACTATATAGGTTACCTAGCGGGAACTTGGACTATGTAGGTTCCCTAGCGGGCACTTGGACTATATAGGTTAACTAGCGGGCCCTTGGACTATGTAGGTTAACTAGCGTGCACTTGGACGATCTAGGTTAACTAGCGAGTACTTGGACTATCTACGTTAACTAGCGGGCCCTTGGACTATGTAGATTCCCTAGCGGGCACTTGGATTCTGTATGTTCCCAACGGACACTTGAACTATGTAGGTTCCCTAGCAGGCACTTGGACTATGTAGGTTCCAGAGGGGGCACTTGGACTATGTAAGTTAACTACCGGGCACTTGGACTATATAGGTTAACTAGCGGGCCCTTGGACTATCTAGGTTACCTAGCAGGCACTTGGACTATGTAGGTTAAGTAACGGGCACATGCATTATCTAGGTTACCTAGCGGGCACTTGGACTATCTATGTTAACTAGTGGGCACTTGGACTATCTATGTTAACTACCGGCCACTTGGACTATGTAGGTTAACTAGGGGACACTTGCACTATGTAGGTTACCTAGCAGCACTTGGACTATGTAGGTTAACTATCGTGCATATGGACTATGTAGGTTAAGTAGAGGACACTTAGACGATCTAGGTTAACTAGTGGGCCCTTGGACTATGTAGGTTAACGAACGGGCATTTGGACTATGTAGGTTACCTAGAAGACACTTGGACTGTCTAGCTTACCTAGCGGGCACTTGGCTATCTAGCTTAACGAACGGGCACTTGGACTATCTAGGTTGCCTAGCGGGCATTTGGACTATGTAAGTTACCTAGCGGGCACTTGGACTATCTAGGTTAACTAGCGGGCACTTGGACTATGTAGTTTAACTAGCGGGTACTTGGACTATGTATGTTGCATAGCGGGCAATTGGACTATCTAAGTTAGGTAACGGGCACTTGGACTATATAGGTTACCTAGCGGACCCTTTGACTATGTAGGTTACCTAGCGGGCACTTGGACTATCTAGGTTACCTAACGGGAACTTGGACTATGTAGGTTAACTAGCGGACACTTGGACGATCTAGGTTAACTAGCGGGCACTTGGAATATCTAGGTTAACTAGCGGGCCCTAGGACTATGTAGGTTAACTAGCGGGCACTTGGACTATCTAGGTTAACTAGCGGGTTCTTGGACTATGTAGGTTAACTAGCGGGCACTTGGACTATCTAGGTTAACTAGCGGGCACTTGCACAATGCAGGTTCCCTAGCGGGCACTTTGAATATGTAGGTTCCCTAGCGGGCACTTGGACTATATAGGTTCCCTGCGGGCACTTGGACTATCTAGTTTCCCTAACGGGCACTTGGAATATGTAGGTTCCCTATCGGGCACTTGGACTATGTAGGTTCCTCTGCGGGCACTTGGACTATGTAGGTTCCCTATCAGGCACTGGGACTATGTAGGTTAACTAGCGGGCCCTTGAACTATGTAGATTAACTAGCGGCAATTGGACTATCTACGTTAACTTGCGGGCCCTTGGACTATGTAGATTCCCGAGCGGGCACTTGGACTACATAGGTACCCTAGCGGGCACTTAGACTCTGTATGTTCCCTAGCGGGCACTTGGACTATATATGTTCCTTATGGACACTTGAAATATGTAAGTTAACTACCGGGCACTTGGACTATGTAGGTTAACTAGCGGGCGCGTAGACTATCTAGGTTACCTAGCGGGCACTTGGACTATGTAGGTTAACTACCGGGCACTTGCACTATCTAGGTTACCTAGCGGGCACTTGGACTATGTACGTTCCCTAGAGGGCACTTGGACTATCTATGTTAAATAGCAGGCACTTGGACTATGTACGTTAACTATGGGACACTTGCACTATGTAGGTTACCTAGCGGCACTTGGACTATCTAGGTTAACTAGCGGGCACTTGTACAATGCAGGTTCCCTAGCGGGCACTTTGACTATGTAGGTTCCCTAGAGGACACTTGGACTATATAGGTTCCCTACGGGCACTTGGACTATCTAGGTTCCCTAACGGGCACTTGGAATATGTAGGTTCCCTATCGGGCACATGGACTATATAGGTTCCTCAGCGGGCACTTGGACTTTGTAGGTTCCCTATCGGGCATTGGACTATGTAGGTTAACTAGCAGGACCTTGGACTATCTAGGTTACCTAGCGGGCACTTGAACTATGTACATACCCTAGCGGGCACTTGGACTATCTAGGTTACCTAGCGGGCACTTGGACTATGTACGTCCCCTAGCGGGCACTTAGACTATCTAGGTTAACTAGCGGGCACTTGGATTATCTAGGTTAACTAGCGGGCACTTGGACTATGTAGGTTCCCTAGCGGGCACTTGGACTATGGAGGTTCCCTAGCGGGCACTTGGACTATATAGGTTAACTACTATGTAGGTTAAGTAGCGTGCACTTGGACGATCTAGGTTAACTAGCGGGTACTTGGACTATCTACGTTAACTAGCGGGCCCTTGGACTATGTAGATTCCCTAGCGGGAACTTGGATTCTGTATGTTCCCAACGGACACTTGAACTATGTAGGTTCCCTAGCAGGCACTTGGACTATGTAGGTCCCAGAGGGGGCACTTGGACTATGTAAGTTAACTACCGGGCACTTGGACTATATAGGTTAACTAGCGGGCCCTTGGACTATCTAGGTTACCTAGCAGGCACTTGGACTATGTAGGTTAAGTACCGGGCACATGCACTATCTAGGTTACCTAGCGGGCACTTGGACTATCTATGTTAACTAGTGGGCACTTGGACTATCTATGTTAACTACCGGCCACTTGGACTATGTAGGTTAACTAGGGGACACTTGCACTATGTAGGTTACCTAGCAGCACTTGGACTATGTAGGTTAACTAGCGTGCATATGGACTATGTAGGTTAAGTAGAGGACACTTAGACGATCTAGGTTAACTAGTGGGCCCTTGGACTATGTAGGTTAACGAACGGGCATTTGGACTATGTAGGTTACCTAGAAGATACTTGGACTGTCTAGCTTACCTAGCGGGCACTTGGCTATCTAGCTTAACGAACGGGCACTTGGACTATCTAGGTTGCCTAGCGGGCATTTGGACTATGTAAGTTACCTAGCGGGCACTTGGACTATCTAGGTTACCTAGCGGGCACTTGGACTATGTAGTTTAACTAGCGGGTACTTGGACTATGTATGTTGCATAGCGGGCAATTGGACTATCTAAGTTAGGTAACGGGCACTTGGACTATATAGGTTACCTAGCGGACCCTTTGACTATGTAGGTTACCTAGCGGGCACTTGGACTATCTAGGTTACCTAACGGGAACTTGGACTATGTAGGTTAACTAGCGGACACTTGGACGATCTAGGTTAACTAGCGGGCACTTGGAATATCTAGGTTAACTAGCGGGCCCTAGGACTATGTAGGTTAACTAGCGGGCACTTGGACTATCTAGGTTAACTAGCGGGTTCTTGGACTATGTAGGTTAACTAGCGGGCACTTGGACTATCTAGGTTAACTAGCTGACCTTGGACTATGTAGGTTAACTAGCGGGCACTTGGACTATCTAGGTTAACTAGCTGAACTTGGACAATGTAAGTTAACTAGCGGGCACTTGGACTATCTAGGTTAACTAGCGGGCACTTGCACAATGCAGGTTCCCTAGCGGGCACTTTGACTATGTAGGTTCCCTAGCGGGCACTTGGACTATATAGGTTCCCTGCGGGCACTTGGACTATCTAGTTTCCCTAACGGGCACTTGGAATATGTAGGTTCCCTATCGGGCACTTGGACTATGTAGGTTCCTCTGCGGGCACTTGGACTATGTAGGTTCCCTATCAGGCACTGGGACTATGTAGGTTAACTAGCGGGCCCTTGAACTATGTAGATTAACTAGCGGCACTTGGACTATCTACGTTAACTAAAGGGCCCTTGGACTATGTAGATTCCCTAGCGGGCACTTGAAATACGTAGGTACCCTAGCGGGCACTTAGACTCTGTATGTTCCCTAGCGGGCACTTGGACTATATATGTTCCTTATGGACACTTGAACTATGTAAGTTAACTACCGGGCACTTGGACTATGTAGGTTAACTAGCGGGCCCGTAGACTATCTAGGTTACCTAGCGGGCACTTGGACTATGTAGGTTAACTACCGGGCACTTGCACTATCTAGGTTACCTAGCGGGCACTTGGACTATGTACGTTCCCTAGAGGGCACTTGGACTATCTATGTTAAATAGCGGGCACTTGGACTATGTACGTTAACTATAGGACACTTGCACTATGTAGGTTACCTAGCGGCACTTGGACTATCTAGGTTAACTAGCGGGCACATGTACAATGCAGGTTCCCTAGCGGGCACTTTGACTATTTAGGTTCCCTAGAGGGCACTTGCACTATATAGGTTCCCTACGGGCACTTGGACTATCTAGGTTCCCTAACGGGCACTTAGAATATGTAGGTTCCCTATCGGGCACTTGGACTATATAGGTTCCTCAGCGGGCACTTGGACTTCGTAGGTTCCCTATCGGGCATTGGACTATGTAGGTTAACTAGCAGGACCTTGGATTATCTAGGTTACCTAGCGGGCACTTGGACTATGTAGGTTAACTAGCGCACACTTGGACAATCTAGGTTACCTAGCGGGCACTTAAACTATGTACATACCCTAGCGGGCACTTGGACTATATAGGTTACCTAGCGGGCACTTGGACTATGTACGTCCCCTAGCGGGCACTTAGACTATCTAGGTTAACTAGCGGGCACTTGGATTATCTAGGTTAACTAGCGGGCACTTGGACTATGTAGGTTCCCTAGCGGGCACTTGGACTATGTAGGTTCCCTAGCGGGCACTTGGACTATAGAGGTTCCCTAGCGGGCACTTGGACTATATAGGTTAACTACTATGTAGGTTAACTAGCGTGCACTTGGACGATCTAGGTTAACTAGCGGGTACTTGGACTATCTACGTTAACTAGCGGGCCCTTGGACTATGTAGATTCCCTCGCGGAAACTTGGATTCTGTATGTTCCCTACAGACATTTGAACTATGTAGGTTCCCTAGCAGGCACTTGGACTATGTAGGTTGCAGAGGGGGCACTTGGACTATGTAAGTTAACTACCGGGCACTTGGACTATGTAGGTTAACTTGCGGGCCCTTGGACTATCTAGGTTACCTAGCGGGCACTTGGACGATGTAGGTTAACTACCGGGCACATGCACTATCTAGGTTACCTAGCGGGCACTTGGATTATGTATGTTCCCTAGCGGGCACTTGGACTATCTATGTTAACTAGCGGGCACTTGGACTATCTAGGTTAATTAGCGGGCACTTTTACAATGCAGGTTCCCTAGCGGACACATTGACTATGTAGGTTAACTAGCGGGTTCTTGGACTATGTAGGTTAACTAGCGGGCACGTGGACTATCTAGGTTAACTAGCTGACCTTGGACTATGTAGGTTAACTAGCGGGCACTTGGACTATCTAGGTTAACTAGCTGACCTTGGACTATGTTAGTTAACTAGAGGGCACTTGGATTATCTAGGTTAACTAGCGGGCACTTGCACAATGCAGGTTTCCTAGCGGGCACTTTGACTATGTAGGTTCCCTAGCGGGCACTTGGACTATCTAGGTTCCCTAACGGGCACTTGGAATATGTAGGTTCCCTATCGGGCACTTGGACTATGTAGGTTCCTCTGCGGGCACTTGGACTATGTAGGTTACCTATCAGGCACTTGGACTATGTAGGTTAACTAGCGGGCCCTTGAACTATGTAGATTAACTAGCGGCACTTAGACTATCTACGTTAACTAGCGGGCCCTTGTACTATGTAGATTCCCTAGCGGGCACTTGGACTACATAGGTTCCCTAGCGGGCAGTTAGACTCTGTATATTCCCTAGCGGGCACTTGGACTATGTAGTTTAACTCCCAGCACTTGCACTATCTAGGTTACCTAGCGGGCACTTGGACTATGTACGTTAACTAGGGGACACTTGCACTATGTAGGTTACCCAGCGGCACTTGGACTATCTAGGTTAACTAGCGGGCACTTGGACTATCTGGGTTAACTAGCGTGCACTTGGACTATGTAGGTTCCTTAGCGGGCACTTGGACTATCTAGTTTACCTAGCGGGCACTTGGACTATTTAGGTTAACTAGCGGGCCCTTGGACTATCTAGGTTACATAGCTGGAACTTGGACTATATAGGTTACCTTGCGGGCACTTGGACTATGTAGGTTAACCAAAGACACTTGGACGATCTAGGTTAAATAGTGGGCCTTGGGCTATGTAGGTTAACGAAGGGGCATTTGGACAATGTAAGTTACCTAGCAGGCACTTGGACTGTCTAGGTGACCTAGCGGGCACTTGGACTATCTAGGTTAACGAACGGGCACTTGGACTATGTAGGTTAACTAGCGGGCACTTGGACTATGTAGGTTACCTAGCGGGCACTTGCACTATCTAGGTTACCTAGCGGGCACTTGGACTATGTAGGTTAATTAGCGGGCACTTGGACTATCTAGGTTACCGAACGGGCATTTGGACTATGTAGGTTACCTAACGGGCACTTGGACTTCTAGGTTAACGAATGGGCACTTGGACTATGTATGTTGCATAGCGGGCAATTGGATTATCTAGGTTAGGTAACGGGCACTTGGACTATCTAGGTTACCTAGCGGGAACTTGGACTATGTAGGTTACCTAGCGGGCACTTGGACTATCTAGGTTACCTAACGGGCACTTGGACTATCTTGGTTTCTTAGCGGGCACTTGGACTATCTAGGTTACGTAGCGGGCCCTTGGACTATGTAGGTTACCTAGCGGGCACTTGGATTATCTAGGTTAACGAAAGGGCACTTGGACTATGTAGGTTACCTAGCGGGCACTTGGATTATCTAGGTTAGATAACAGGAACTTGGAATATCTAGGTTAACTAGCAGGCCCTTGGACTATGTAGGTTAACTAGCGGGCACTTGGACTATCTAGGTTAACTAGCAGGTTCTTGGACTATGTAGTTTAACTAGCGGGCACTTGGACTATCTAGGTTAACTAGTTGACCTTGGACTATGTAGGTTAACTATCGGGCACTTCGACAATCTAGGTTAACTAGCGGGCACTTGGACTATCTAGGTTAACTAGCGGGCACTTGCACAATTCCCGATCCCTAGCGGGCACTTTAACAATGTAGGTTCCCTAGCGGGTACTTCGACTATCTAGGTTAACTAGCTGACCTTGGACTATGTAGGTTAACTAGCGGGCACTTGGACTATCTAGGTTAACTAGCTGACCTTGGACTATGTAAGTTAACTAGCGGGCACTTGGATTATCTAGGTTAACTAGCGGGCACTTGCACAATGCAGGTTTCCTAGCGGGCACTTTGACTATGTAGGTTCCCTAGCGGGCACTTGGACTATCTAGGTTCCCTAACGGGCACTTGGAATATGTAGGTTCCCTATCGGGCACTTGGACTATGTAGGTTCCTCTGCGGGCACTTGGACTATGTAGGTTCCCTATCAGGCACTTGGACTATGTAGGTTAACTAGCGGGCCCTTGAACTATGTAGATTAAATAGCGGCACTTGGACTATCTACGTTAACTAGCGGGCCCTTGTACTATGTAGATTCCCTAGCGGGCACTTGGACTACATAGGTTCTCTAGCGGGCAGTTAGACTCTGTATATTCCCTAGCGGGCACGTGGACTATGTAGTTTAACTCCCAGCACTTGCACTATCTAGGTTACCTAGCGGGCACTTGGACTATGTACGTTAACTAGGGGACACTTGCACTATGTAGGTTACCCAGCGGCACTTGGACTATCTAGTTTAACTAGCGGGCACTGGGACTATCTGGGTTAACTAGCGTGCACTTGGACTATGTAGGTTCCTTAGCGTGCACTTGGACTATGTAGGTTCCTTAGCGGGCACTTGGACTATTTAGGTTAACTAGCGGGCCCTTGGACTATCTAGGTTACATAGCTGGAACTTGGACTATATAGGTTACCTTGCGGGCACTTGGACTATGTAGGTTAACCAAAGACACTTGGACGATCTAGATTAAATAGTGGGCCTTGGGCTATGTAGGTTAACGAACGGGCATTTGGACTATGTAAGTTACCTAGCAGGCACTTGGACTGTCTAGGTTACCTAGCGGGCACTTGGACTATCTAGGTTAACGAACGGGCACTTGGACTATGTAGGTTAACTAGCGGGCACATGGACTATGTAGGTTACCTAGCGGGCACTTGCACTATCTAGGTTACCTAGCGGGCACTTGGACTATGTAAGTTAATTAGCGGGCACTTGGACTATCTAGGTTACCGAACGGGCATTTGGACTATGTAGGTGACCTAACGGGCACTTGGACTTCTAGGTTAACGAATGGGCACTTGGACTATGTATGCTGCATAGCGGGCAATTGGATTATCTAGGTTAGGTAACGGGCACTTGGACTATCTAGGTTACCTAGCGGGAACTTGGACTATGTAGGTTACCTAGCGGGCACTTGGACTATCTAGGTTACCTAACGGGCACTTGGACTATCTTGGTTTCTTAGCGGGCACTTGGACTATATAGGTTACCTAGCGGGCCCTTGGACTATGTAGGTTACCTAGCGGGCACTTGGATTATCTAGGTTAGATAACAGGAACTTGGAATATTGAGGTTAACTAGCAGGCCCTTGGACTATGTAGGTTAACTAGCGGGCACTTGGACTATCTAGGTTAACTAGCAGGTTCTTGGACTATGTAGTTTAACTAGCGGGCACTTGGACTATCTAGGTTAACTAGCTGACCTTGGACTATGTAGGTTAACTATCGGGCACTTCGACAATCTAGGTTAACTAGCGGGCACTTGCACAATGCAGAATCCCTAGCGGGCACTTTAACAATGTAGGTTCCCTAGCGGGTACTTCGACTATCTAGGTTAACTAGCGGGCACTTGGACTATCTAGGTTAATTAGCGAGCACTTTTACAATGCAGGTTCCCTAGCGGGCACTTTGACTATGTAGGTTCCCTAGAGGGCACTTGGACTATATAGGTTCCCTACGGGCACTTGGACTATCTAGGTTCCCTAACGGGCACTTGGAATATGTAGGTTCCCTATCGGGGACTTGGACTATATAGGTTCCTCAGCGGGCACGTGGACTTTGTAGGTTCCCTATGGGGCATTGGACTATGTAGGTTATCTAGCAGGACCTTGGACTATCTAGGTTACCTAGCGGGCACTTGGACTATGTAGGTTAACTAGCGCACACTTGGACAATCTAGGTTACCTAGCGGGCACTTGAACTATGTACATACCCTAGCGGGCACTTGGACTATCTAGGGTACCTAGCGGGCACTTGTTCTATGTACGTCCCCTAGCGGGCACTTGGACTATCTAGGTTAACTAGAGGGCCCTTGGACTATGTAAGTTAACTAGCGGGCAGCTGGATTATCTAGGTTAACCAGCGGGCCCTTAGACGATCTAGGTTAACTAGCGGGCACTTGGACTATCTAGGTTAACTCGCGGGCACTTGGACTATCTAGATTAACTAGCGGGCCCTTGGACTATGTAGGTTTACTAGCGGACACTTCGACTATCTAGGTTAACTAGCGGGCACTTGGACTATGTAGGTTAACTAGCGGACACTTTGACTATCTAGGTTAGCTAACGGGCAATTGGACTATCTAGGTTAACTAGAAGGCACTTGGACTATCAAGGTTACCTAGCGGGCCTTTGTACTAGGTAGGTTACCAGCGGGCACTTGGACTATCTAGGTTAACGAACGTGCACTTGGACTATGTAGGTAACCTAGCGGGCACTTGGACTGTCTAGGTTACCTAGCAGGCACTTGGCCTATCTACGTTAACGTACGGGCACTTGGACTATGTAGGTTAACTAGCGGACACTTCGACTATCTAGGTTAGCTAACGGGCAATTGGACTATCTAGGTTACCTAGCGGGCACTTGGACTATGTAGGTTGCCTAGAGAGCACTTGGACTATGTAGGTTCCCTAGCGAGCACTTGGACTATGTAGGTTCCCTATGGGGTACTTGGACTATCTAGGTTAACTAGCGGGCACTTGCACAATGCAGGCTCCCTAGCGGGCACTTTAACAATGTAGGTTCCCTAGCGGGCACTTCGACTATCTAGGTTAACTAGCGGGCACTTGGACTATCTAGGTTAATTAGCGAGCACTTTTACAATGCAGATTCCCTAGCGGGCACTTTGACTATGTAGGTTCCCTACGGGCACTTGTACTATCTAGGTTCCCTAACGGGCACTTGGAATATGTAGGTTCCCTATCGGGGACTTGGACAATATAGGTTCCTCAGCGGGGACTTGGACTTTGTAGGTTCTCTATCGGGCATTGGACTATGTAGGTTATCTAGCAGGACCTTGGACTATCTAGGTTACCTAGCGGGCACTTGGACTATGTAGGTTAACTAGCGCACACTTGGACAATCTAGGTTACCTAGCGGGCACTTGAACTATGTACATACCCTAGCGGGCACTTGGACTATCTAGGTTACCTAGCGGGCACTTGTTCTATGTACGTCCCCTAGCGGGCACTTGGACTATCTAGGTTAACTAGAGGGCCCTTGGAATATGTAAGTTAACTAGCGGGCACTTGGATTATCTAGGTTAACCAGCGGGCCTTTAGACGATCTAGGTTAACTAGCGGGCACTTGGACTATCTAGGTTAACTCGCGGGCACTAGGAATATCTAGATTAACTAGCGGGCCCTTGGACTATCTAGGTTTACTAGCGGGCACTTGGACTATCGAGGTTAACTAGCGGGCACTTGGACTATGTAGTTTCCCTAGCGGGCATTTGGATTACTTAGGTTACCTAGTGGGCACATGGACTTTGTAGGTTACCTAGCGAGCACATGAACTATGTAGGTTAACTAGAAGGCACTTGGACTATCAAGGTTACCTAGCGGGCCCTTGTACGATGTAGATTACCAGCGGGCACTTGGACTATCTAGGTTAACGAACGTGCACTTGGACTATGTAGGTAAGCTAGCGGGCACTTGGACTGTCTAGGTTACCTAGCAGGCACTTGGCCTATCTACGTTAACGTACGGGCACTTGGACTATGTAGGTTAACTAGCGGACACTTCGACTATCTAGGTTAGCTAACGGGCAATTGGACTATCTAGGTTACCTTGCGGGCACTTGGACTATGTAGGTTCCCTAGCGTGCACTTCTACTATTTAGGTTACCTAGCAGGCACTTTGACTATCTAGGTTAACGAACGTGCACTTGGACTATGTAGGTAACCTAGCGGGCACTTGGACTGTCTAGGTTACCTAGCAGGCACTTGGCCTATCTACGTTAACGAACGGGCACTTGGACTATGTAGGTTAACTAGCGGACACTTCGACTATCTAGGTTAGCTAACGGGCAATTGGACTATCTAGGTTACCTAGCGGGCACTTGGACTATGTAGGTTGCCTAGCGAGCACTTGGACTATGTAGGTTCCCTAGCGAGCACTTGGACTATGTAGGTTCCCTATGGGGTACTTGGACTATCTAGGTTAACTAGGGGGCAATTGGACAGGCTAGGTTACCTAGTGGGCACTTGGACTATGTAGTTTACCTAGGAGGAACTTGGACTATGTTGGTTAACTAGCGGTCACTTGGACTATCTAGGTTACCTAGCGGGCACTTGGACTATGTACGTTCCCTAGCGGGCACTTGGGCTATCTACGTTACCTAGCGGGCACTTGGACTATGTAGGTTAACGAACGGGCACTTGGACTATGTAGGTAACCTAATGGTCACTTGGACTGTCTAGGTTACCTAGCGGGAACTTGGACTATGTAGGTTAACTAGCGGGCACTTGGACTATCAAGGTTAACTAGCGGGCCATTGCTCTATGTAGGTTAACTAGCAGGCCTTTGGACTCTGTAAGTTAACTAGAGGGCACTTTGATGATCCTGGTTAACTAGCGGGCACTTGGACTATCTAGGTTAACTAGCGGGCACTTGGACTATCTAGGTTAACTAGCGGGCACTTGGACTATGTAGGTTCCCTAGCGGGCACTTTGACTATGTAGGTTCCCTAGCGGGCACTTGGACTATATAGGTTAACTAGCGGGCCCTTGGACTATGTAGGTTAACTAGCGTGCACTTGGACGATCTAGGTTAACTAGCGGGCACTTGGACTATGTAGGTTCCCTAGCGGGCACTTTGACTATGTAGGTTCCCTAGCGGGCACTTGGACTATATAGGTTAACTAGCGGGCCCTTGGACTATGTAGGTTAACTAGCGTGCACTTGGACGATCTAGGTTGACTAGCGGGTACTTGGACTATCTACGTTAACTAGCGGGCCCTTGGACTATGTAGATTCCCTAGCGGGCACTTGGATTCTGTGTGTTCCCTACGGACACTTGAACTATGTAGGTTCCCTAGCAGGCACTTGGACTATGTAGATTCCAGAGGGGGCACTTGGTCTATGTAAGTTAACTACCGGCCACTTGGACTATGTAGGTTAACTAGGGGACACTTGCACTATGTAGGTTACCTAGCGGCACTTGGACTATGTAGGTTAACTAGCGTGCATTTGGACTATGTAGGTTAAGTAGAGGACACTTAGACGATCTAGGTTAACTAGTGGGCCCTTTGACTATGTAGGTTAACGAACGGGCATTTGGACTATGTAGGTTACCTAGCAGACACTTGGACTGTCTAGGTTACCTAGCGGGCACTTGGCTATCTACGTTAACGAACGGGCACTTGGACTATCTAGGTTACCTAGCGGACACTTGGACTATGTAGGTTAACTAGCGGGTACTTGGACTATGTATGTTGCATAGCTGGCAATTGGACTATCTAGGTTAGGTAACGGGCACTTGGACTATATAGGTTACCTAGCGGACCCTTTGACTATGTAGGTTACCTAGCGGGCACTTGGACTATGTAGGTTACCTAGCGGGCACTTCGATTATCTAGGTTAGCTAACAGGAACTTGGAATAACTAGGTTACCTAGCGGGCACTTGGACTATGTAGGTTCCCTAGCGGGCACTTCGACTATCTAGGTTAACTAGCGGGCACTTGGACTATCTAGGTTAATTAGCGGGCACTTTTACAATGCAGGTTCCCTACCGGGCACATTGACTATGTAGGTTAACTAGCGGGTTCTTGGACTATGTAGGTTAACTAGCGGGTACGTGGACTATCTAGGTTAACTAGCTGACCTTGGACTATGTAGGTTAACTAGCGGGCACTTGGACTATCTAGGTTAACTAGCTGACCTTGGACTATGTAAGTTAACTAGCGGGCACTTGGATTATCTAGGTTAACTAGCGGGCACTTGCACAATGCAGGTTTCCTAGTGGGCACTTTGACTATGTAGGTTCCCTAGCGGGCACTTGGACTATCTAGGTTCCCTAACGGGCACTTGGAATATGTAGGTTCCCTATCGGGCACTTGGACTATGTAGGTTCCTCTGCGGGCACTTGGACTATGTAGGTTCCCTATCAGGCACTTGGACTATGTAGGTTAACTAGCGGGCCCTTGAACTATGTAGATTAACTAGCGGCACTTGGACTATCTACGTTAACTAGCGGGCCCTTGTACTATGTAGATTCCCAGCGGGCACTTGGACTACATAGGTTCCCTAGCGGGCACTTAGACTCTGTATATTCCCTAGCGGGCACTTGGACTATATATGTTCCTTACGGACACTTGAACTATGTAAGTTAACTACCGGGCACTTGGACTATGTAGGTTAACTAGCGGGCCCTTAGACTATCTAGGTTACCTAGCGGGCACTTGGACTATGTAGTTTAACTCCCAGCACTTGCACTATCTAGGTTACCTAGCGGGCACTTGGACTATGTACGTTAACTAGGGGACACTTGCACTATGTAGGTTACCCAGCGGCACTTGGACTATCTAGGTTAACTAGCGGGCACTTGGACTATCTGGGTTAACTAGCGTGCACTTGGACTATGTAGGTTCCTTAGCGGGCACTTGGACTATCTAGTTTACCTAGCGGGCACTTGGACTATGTAGGTTAACTAGCGGGCCCTTGGACTATCTAGGTTACATAGCTGGAACTTGGACTATATAGGTTACCTTGCGGGCACTTGGACTATGTAGGTTAACCAAAGACACTTGGACGATCTAGGTTAAATAATGGGCCCTTGGACTATGTAGGTTAACGAAGGGGCATTTGGACAATGTAAGTTACCTAGCAGGCACTTGGACTGTCTAGGTGACCTAGCGGGCACTTGGACTATCTAGGTTAACGAACGGGCACTTGGACTATCTAGGTTAACTAGCGGGCACTTGGACTATGTAGGTTACCTAGCGGGCACTTGCACTATCTAGGTTACCTAGCGGGCACTTGGACTATGTAGGTTAATTAGCGGGCACTTGGACTATCTAGGTTGCCGAACGGGCATTTGGACTATGTAGGTTACCTAACGGGCACTTGGACATCTAGGTTAACGAATGGGCACTTGGACTATGTATGTTGCATAGCGGGCAATTGTATTATCTAGGTTAGGTAACGGGCACTTGGACTATCTAGGTTACGTAGCGGGAACTTGGACTATGTAGGTTACCTAGCGGGCACTTGGACTATCTAGGTTAACGAAAGGGCACTTGGACTATGTAGGTTACCTAGTGTGCACTTGGATTATCTAGTTTAGATAACAGGAACTTGGAATATCTAGGTTAACTAGCAGGCCCTTGGACTATGTAGGTTAACTAGCGGGCACTTGGACTATCTAGGTTAACTAGCAGGTTCTTGGACTATGTAGTTTAACTAGCGGACACTTGGACTATCTAGGTTAACTAGCTGACCTTGGACTATGTAGGTTAACTATCGGGAACTTCGACAATCTAGGTTAACTAGCGGGCACTTGGACTATCTAGGTTAACTAGCGGGCACTTGCACAATGCAGGCTCCCTAGCGGGCACTTTAACAATGTAGGTTCCCTAGCGGGCACTTCGACTATCTAGGTTAACTAGCGGGCACTTGGACTATCTAGGTTAATTAGCGAGCACTTTTACAATGCAGATTCCCTAGCGGGCACTTTGACTATGTAGGTTCCCTAGAGGGCACTTGGACTATATAGGTTCCCTACGGGCACTTGGACTATCTAGGTTCCCTAACGGGCACTTGGAATATGTAGGTTCCCTATCGGGGACTTGGACAATATAGGTTCCTCAGCGGGCACTTGGACTTTGTAGGTTCCCTATCGGGCATTGGACTATGTAGGTTATCTAGCAGGACCTTGGACTATCTAGGTTACCTAGCGGGCACTTGGACTATGTAGGTTAACTAGCGCACACTTGGACAATCTAGGTTACCTAGCGGGCACTTGAACTATGTACATACCCTAGCGGGCACTTGGACTATCTAGGTTACCTAGCGGGCACTTGTTCTATGTACGTCCCCTAGCGGGCACTTGGACTATCTAGGTTAACTAGAGGGCCCTTGGAATATGTAAGTTAACTAGCGGGCACTTGGATTATCTAGGTTAACCAGCGGGCCTTTAGACGATCTAGGTTAACTAGCGGGCACTTGGACTATCTAGGTTAACTCGCGGGCACTAGGACTATCTAGATTAACTAGCGGGCCCTTGGACTATCTAGGTTTACTAGCGGGCACTTGGACTATCGAGGTTAACTAGCGGGCACTTGGACTATGTAGTTTCCCTAGCGGGCATTTGGATTACTTAGGTTACCTAGTGGGCACTTGGACTTTGTAGGTTACCTAGCGAGCACATGAACTATGTAGGTTAACTAGAAGGCACTTGGACTATCAAGGTTACCTAGCGGGCCCTTGTACGATGTAGATTACCAGCGGGCACTTGGACTATCTAGGTTAATGAACGTGCACTTGGACTATGTAGGTAAGCTAGCGGGCACTTGGACTGTCTAGGTTACCTAGCAGGCACTTGGCCTATCTACGTTAACGAACGGGCACTTGGACTATGTAGGTTAACTAGCGGACACTTCGACTATCTAGGTTAGCTAACGGGCAATTGGACTATCTAGGTTACCTAGCGGGCACTTGGACTATGTAGGTTCCCTAGCGTGCACTTGTACTATTTAGGTTACCTAGCAGGCACTTTGACTATCTAGGTTAACGAACGTGCACTTGGACTATGTAGGTAACCTAGTGGGCACTTGGACTGTCTAGGTTACCTAGCAGGCACTTGGCCTATCTACGTTAACGAACGGGCACTTGGACTATGTAGGTTAACTAGCGGACACTTCGACTATCTAGGTTAGCTAACGGGCAATTGGACTATCTAGGTTACCTAGCGGGCACTTGGACTATGTAGGTTGCCTAGCGAGCACTTGGACTATGTAGGTTCCCTAGCGAGCACTTGGACTATGTAGGTTCCCTATGGGGTACTTGGACTATCTAGGTTAACTAGGGAGCAATTGGACAGGCTAGGTTACCTAGTGGGCACTTGGACTATGTAGTTTACCTAGGAGGAACTTGGACTATGTTGGTTAACTAGCGGTCACTTGGACTATCTAGGTTACCTAGCGGGCACTTGGACTATGTACGTTCCTGAGCGGGCACTTGGGCTATCTACGTTACCTAGCGGGCACTTGGACTATGTAGGTTAACGAACGGGCACTTGGACTATGTAGGTAACCTAATGGTCACCTGGACTGTCTAGGTTACCTAGCGGGAACTTGGACTATGTAGGTTAACTAGCGGGCACTTGTACTATCAAGGTTAACTAGAGGGCCCTTACTCTATGTAGGTTAACTAGCAGGCCTTTGGACTATGTAAGTTAACTAGAGGGCACTTTGATGATCCTGGTTAACTAGCGGGCACTTGGACTATCTAGGTTAACTAGCGGGCACTTGGACTATCTAGGTTAACTAGCGGGCACTTGGACTATGTAGGTTCCCTAGCGGGCACTTTGACTATGTAGGTTCCCTAGCGGGCACTTGGACTATATAGGTTAACTAGCGGGCCCTTGGACTATGTAGGTTAACTAGCGTGCACTTGGACGATCTAGGTTAACTAGCGGGTACTTGGACTATCTACGTTAACTAGCGGGCCCTTGGATTATGTAGATTCCCTAGCGGGCACTTGGATTCTGTGTGTTCCCTACGGACACTTGAACTATGTAGGTTCCCTAGCAGGCACTTGGACTATGTAGGTTCCAGAGGGGGCACTTGGACTATGTAAGTAAACTACCGGCCAATTGAACTATGTAGGTTAACTAGCGGGCCCTTGGACTATCTAGGTTACCTAGCGGGCACTTGGACTATGTAGGTTAACTACCGGGCACATGCACTATCTAGGTTACCTAGCGGGCACTTGGACTATGTATGTTCCCTAGCGGACACTTGGACTATCTATGTTAACTAGTGGGCACTTGGACTATCTATGTCAACAACCGGCTACTTGGACTATGTAGGTTAACTAGGGGACACTTGCACTATGTAGGTTACCTAGCGGCACTTGGACTATGTAGGTTAACTAGCGTGCATTTGGACTATGTAGGTTAAGTAGAGGACACTTAGACGATCTAGGTTAACTAGTGGGCCCTTGGACTATGTAGGTTAACGAACAGGCATTTGGGCTATGTAGGTTACCTAGCAGACACTTGGACTGTCTAGTTTACCTAGCGGGCACTTGGCTATCTAGGTTAACGAACGGGCACTTGGACTATCTAGGTTGCCTAGCGGGCATTTGGACTATGTAAGTTACCTAGCGGGCACTTGGACTATCTAGGTTACCTAGTGGGCACTTGGACTATGTAGGTTAACTAGCGGGCACTTGGACTATGTATGTTGCATAGCGGGTAATTGGACTATCTAGGTTAGGTAACGGGCACTTGGACTATATAGGTTACCTAGCGGACCCTTTGACTCTGTAGGTTACCTAGCGGGCACTTGGACTATCTAGGTTAACGAAAGGGCACTTGGACTATGTAGGTTACCTAGCGGGCACTTGGATTATCTAGGTTAGTTAACAGGAACTTGGAATATCTAGGTTACCTAGCGGGCACTTGGACTATGTAGGTTACGTTGCGGGCACTTTTACTATCTAGGTTACCTAACGGGAACTTGGACTATGTAGGTTAACTAGCGGACACATGGACGATCTAGGTTAACTAGCGGGCACTTGGAATATCTAGGTTAACTAGCGAGCCCGAGAACTATGTAGGTTAACTATCGGGCACTTGGACTATCTAGGTTAACTAGCGGGTTCTTGGACTATGTAGGTTAACTAGCGGGCACTTGGACTAACCAGGTTACCAAGCGGGCACTTGGACTATGTAGGTTAACTAGCGGGCACTTGGACTATCTAGGTTAACTAGCTGACCTTGGACTATGTAAGTTAACTAGCGGGCACTTGGACTATCTAGGTTAACTAGCGGGCACTTGCACAATGCAGGTTCCCTAGCGGGCACTTGGACTATATAGGTTCCCTGCGGGCACTTGGACTATCTAGGTTCCCTATCGGGCACTTGGACTATGTAGGTTCCTCTGCGGGCACTTGGACTATGTAGGTTCCCTATCAGGCACTTGGACTATGTAGGTTAAGTAGCGGGACCTTGAACTATGTAGATTAACTAGCGGCACTTGGACTATCTACGTTAACTAACGGGCCCTTGGACTATGTAGATTCCCTAGCGGGCACTTGAACTACGTAGGTTCCCTAGCGGGCACTTAGAATCTGAATGTTCCCTAGCGGGCACTTGGACTATATATGTTCCTTACGGACACTTGAACTATGTAAGTTAACTACCGGGCACTTGGACTATGTAGGTTAACTAGCGGGCCCTTAGACTATCTAGGTTACCTAGCGGGCACTTGGACTATGTAGGTTAACTACCGGGCACTTGCACTATCTAGGTTACCTAGCGGGCACTTGGACTATGTACGTTCCCTAGAGGGCACTTGGACTATCTATGTTAACTAGCGGGCACTTGGACTATGTAGGTTAACTAGGGGACACTTGCACTATGTAGGTTACCTAGCGGCACTTGGACTATCTAGGTTAACTAGCGGGCACTTGGACTATCTGGGTTAACTAGCGTGCACTTGGACTATGTAGGTTCCTTAGCGGGCACTTGGACTATCTAGTTTACCTAGCGGGCACTTGGACTATGTAGGTTAACTAGCGGGCCCTTGGACTATCTAGGTTACATAGCTGGAACTTGGACTATATAGGTTACCTTGCAGGCACTTGGACTATGTAGGTTAACCAAAGACACTTGGACGATCCAGGTTAAATAATGGGCCCTTGGACTGTGTAGGTTAACGAAGGGGCATTTGGACAATGTAAGTTACCTAGCAGGCACTTGGACTGTCTAGGTGACCTAGCGGGCACTTGGTCTATCTAGGTTAACGAACGGGCACTTGGACTATCTAGGTTAACTAGCGGGCACTTGGACTATGTAGGTTACCTAGCGGGCACTTGCACTATCTAGGTTACCTAGCGGGCACTTGGACTATGTAGGTTAATTAGCGGGCACTTGGACTATCTAGGTTACCGAACGGGCATTTGGACTATGTAGGTTACCTAACGGGCACTTGGACTTCTAGGTTAACGAATGGGCACTTGGACTATGTATGTTGCATAGCGGGCAATTGGATTATCTAGGTTAGGTAATGGGCACTTGGACTATCTAGGTTACGTAGCGGGAACATGGACTATGTAGGTTACCTAGCGGGCACTTGGACTATCTTGGTTTCTTAGCGGGCACTTGGACTATATAGGTTACCTAGCGGGCCCTTGGACTATGTAGGTTACCTAGCGGGCACTTGGATTATCTAGGTTAGCTAACAGGAACTTGGAATATCTAGGTTACCTAGCGGGCACTTGGACTATGTAGGTTACCTTGCAGGCACTTGTACTATCTAGGTTACCTAATGGGAACTTGGACTATGTAGGTTAACTAGCGTACACTTGGACGATCTAGGTTAACAAGCGGGCACGTGGAATATCTACGTTAACTAGCGGGCCCTTGGACTATGTAGGTTAACTAGCGGGCACTTGGACTATCTAGGTTAACTAGCAGGTTCTTGGACTATGTAGGTTAACTAGCGGGCACTTGGACTATCTAGGTTAACTAGCTGACCTTGGACTATGTAGGTTAACTATCGGGCACTTCGACAATCTAGGTTAACTAGCGGGCACTTGGACTATCTAGGTTAAATAGCGGGCACTTGCACAATGCAGGCTCCCTAGCGGGCACTTTAACTATGTAGGTTCCCTAGCGGGCACTTGGACTATATAGGTTCCCTAACAGGCACTTGGACTATGTAGGTTCCTCTGCGGGCACTTGGACTATGTAGGTTCCCTAACAGGCACTTGGACTATGTAGGTTAACTAGCGGGCACTTGTATGATCAAGGTTAACCAGCGGGCACTTGGACTGTCTAGGTTAACTAGCGGGCACTTGGACTATCTAGGTTAATTAGCGGGCACTTGTACAATGCAGGTTCCCTAGCGGGCACTTTGACTATGTAGTTTCCCTAGCGGGCACTTGGACAATATAGGTTCCCTACGGGCACTTGGACTATCTAGGTTCCCTAACGGGCACTTGGACTATGTAGGTTCCTCTGCGGGCACTTGGACTATGTAGGTTCCCTAACAGGCACTTGGACTATGTAGGTTAACTAGCGGGCACTTGTATGATCAAGATTAACCAGCGGGCACTTGGACTGTCTAGGTTAACTAGCGGGCACTTGGACTATCTAGGTTAATTAGCGGGCACTTGTACAATGCAGGTTCCCTAGCGGGCACTTTGACTATGTAGTTTCCCTAGCGGGCACTTGGACAATATAGGTTCCCTACGGGCACTTGGACTATCTAGGTTCCCTAATGGGCACTTGGAATATGTAGGTTCCCTATCGGGCACTTGGACTATGTAGGTTCCTCAGCGGGCACTTGGACTTTGTATGTTCACTATCGGGCATTGGACTATGTAGGTTAAATAGCAGGACCTTGGACTATCTAGGTTACCTAGCGGGCACTTGGACTATGTAGGTTAACTTGCGGACACTTGGACAATCTAGGTTACCTAGCGGGAACTTGAACTACGTACATACCCTAGCGGGCACTTGGACTATCTAGGTTTCCTAGCGGACACTTGGACTATCTAGATTAACTAGCGGGCCCTTGGACTATCTAGGTTTCCTAGCGGGCACTTCGACTATCTAGGTTAGCTAACGGGCAATTGGACTATCTAGGTTACCTAGCGGGCACTTGGACTATGTAGGTTCCCTAGCGAGCACTTGGACTATTTAAGTTACCTAGTAGGCACTTTGACTATCTAGGTTAACGAACGTGCACTTGGACTATGTAGGTAACCTAGCCGGCACTTGGACTGTCTAGGTTACCTAGCAGGCACTTGGCCCATCTAGGTTAACGAACGGGCACTTGGACTATGTAGGTTAACTAGCGGACACTTCGACTATCTAGGTTAGCTAACGGGCAATTGGACTATCTAAGTTACCTACCGGGCACTTGGACTATGTAGGTTGCCTAGCGAGCACTTGGACTATGTAGGTTCCCTATCGGGTACTTGGACTGTCTAGGTTACCTAGTGGGCACTTGGACTGTGTAGTTTACCTAGGAGGCACTTGGACTATGTTGGTTAACTAGCGGGCATTTGGACTATCTAGGTTACCTAGCAGGCACTTGGACTATGTACGTTCCCTAGCGGGCACTTGGGCTATCTACGTTACCTAGCGGGCACTTGGACTATGTAGGTAACCTAAAGGTCACTTGGACTGTCTAGGTTACCTTGCGGGAACTTGGACTATGTAGGTTAACTAGCGGGCACTTGTACTATCAAGGTTAACTAGAGGGCCCTTACTCTATGTAGGTTAACTAGCAGGCCTTTGGACTATGTAAGTTAACTAGAGGGCACTTTGATGATCCTGGTTAACTAGCGGGCACTTGGACTATCTAGGTTAACTAGCGGGCACTTGGACTATCTAGGTTAACTAGCGGGCACTTGGACTATGTAGGTTCCCTAGCGGGCAATTTGACTATGTAGGTTCCCTAGCGGGCACTTGGACTATATAGGTTAACTAGCGGGCCCTTGGACTATGTAGGTTACCTAGCGGGCACTTGGATTATCTAGGTTAGCTAACAGGAACTTGGAATATCTAGGTTACCTAGCGGGCACTTGGACTATGTAGGTTACCTTGCAGGCACTTGTACTATCTAGGTTACCTAATGGGAACTTGGACTATGTAGGTTAACTAGCGTACACTTGGACGATCTAGGTTAACAAGCGGGCACTTGGAATATCTAGGTTAACTAGCGGGCCCTTGGACTATGTAGGTTAACTAGCGGGCACTTGGACTATCTAGGTTAACTAGCAGGTTCTTGGACTATGTAGGTTAACTAGCGGGCACTTGGACTATCTAGGTTAACTAGCTGACCTTGGACTATGTAGGTTAACTATCGGGCACTTCGACAATCTAGGTTAACTAGCGGGCACTTGGACTATCTAGGTTAAATAGCGGGCACTTGCACAATGCAGGCTCCCTAGCGGGCACTTTAACTATGTAGGTTCCCTAGCGGGCACTTGGACTATATAGGTTCCCTAACAGGCACTTGGACTATGTAGGTTCCTCTGCGGGCACTTGGACTATGTAGGTTCCCTAACAGGCACTTGGACTATGTAGGTTAACTAGCGGGCACTTGTATGATCAAGGTTAACCAGCGGGCACTTGGACTGTCTAGGTTAACTAGCGGGCACTTGGACTATCTAGGTTAATTAGCGGGCACTTGTACAATGCAGGTTCCCTAGCGGGCACTTTGACTATGTAGTTTCCCTAGCGGGCACTTGGACAATATAGGTTCCCTACGGGCACTTGGACTATCTAGGTTCCCTAACGGGCACTTGGACTATGTAGGTTCCTCTGCGGGCACTTGGACTATGTAGGTTCCCTAACAGGCACTTGGACTATGTAGGTTAACTAGCGGGCACTTGTATGATCAAGGTTAACCAGCGGGCACTTGGACTGTCTAGGTTAACTAGCGGGCACTTGGACTATCTAGGTTAATTAGCGGGCACTTGTACAATGCAGGTTCCCTAGCGGGCACTTTGACTATGTAGTTTCCCTAGCGGGCACTTGGACAATATAGGTTCCCTACGGGCACTTGGACTATCTAGGTTCCCTAATGGGCACTTGGAATATGTAGGTTCCCTATCGGGCACTTGGACTATGTAGGTTCCTCAGCGGGCACTTGGACTTTGTATGTTCACTATCGGGCATTGGACTATGTAGGTTAAATAGCAGGACCTTGGACTATCTAGGTTACCTAGCGGGCACTTGGACTATGTAGGTTAACTTGCGGACACTTGGACAATCTAGGTTACCTAGCGGGAACTTGAACTACGTACATACCCTAGCGGGCACTTGGACTATCTAGGTTTCCTAGCGGACACTTGGACTATCTAGATTAACTAGCGGGCCCTTGGACTATCTAGGTTTCCTAGCGGGCACTTCGACTATCTAGGTTAGCTAACGGGCAATTGGACTATCTAGGTTACCTAGCGGGCACTTGGACTATGTAGGTTCCCTAGCGAGCACTTGGACTATTTAAGTTACCTAGTAGGCACTTTGACTATCTAGGTTAACGAACGTGCACTTGGACTATGTAGGTAACCTAGCCGGCACTTGGACTGTCTAGGTTACCTAGCAGGCACTTGGCCCATCTAGGTTAACGAACGGGCACTTGGACTATGTAGGTTAACTAGCGGACACTTCGACTATCTAGGTTAGCTAACGGGCAATTGGACTATCTAAGTTACCTACCGGGCACTTGGACTATGTAGGTTGCCTAGCGAGCACTTGGACTATGTAGGTTCCCTATCGGGTACTTGGACTGTCTAGGTTACCTAGTGGGCACTTGGACTGTGTAGTTTACCTAGGAGGCACTTGGACTATGTTGGTTAACTAGCGGGCATTTGGACTATCTAGGTTACCTAGCAGGCACTTGGACTATGTACGTTCCCTAGCGGGCACTTGGGCTATCTACGTTACCTAGCGGGCACTTGGACTATGTAGGTAACCTAAAGGTCACTTGGACTGTCTAGGTTACCTTGCGGGAACTTGGACTATGTAGGTTAACTAGCGGGCACTTGTACTATCAAGGTTAACTAGAGGGCCCTTACTCTATGTAGGTTAACTAGCAGGCCTTTGGACTATGTAAGTTAACTAGAGGGCACTTTGATGATCCTGGTTAACTAGCGGGCACTTGGACTATCTAGGTTAACTAGCGGGCACTTGGACTATCTAGGTTAACTAGCGGGCACTTGGACTATGTAGGTTCCCTAGCGGGCAATTTGACTATGTAGGTTCCCTAGCGGGCACTTGGACTATATAGGTTAACTAGCGGGCCCTTGGACTATGTAGGTTAACTAGCGTGCACTTGGACGATCTAGGTTAACTAGCGGGTACTTGGACTATCTACGTTAACTAGCGGGCCCATGGACTATGTAGATTCCCTAGCGGGCACTTGGATTCTGTGTGTTCCCTACGGACACTTGAACTATGTAGGTTCCCTAGCAGGCACTTGGACTATGTAAGTTCCAGAGGGGGCACTTGGACTATGTAAGTTAACTACCGGGCACTTGGACTATGTAGGTTAACTAGCGGGCCCTTGGACTATCTAGGTTACCTAGCGGGCACTTGGACTATGTAGGTTAACTACCGGGCACATTCACTATCTAGGTTACCTAGCGGGCACTTGGACTATGTATGTTCCCTAGCGGACACTTGGACTATCTATGTTAACTAGTGGGCACTTGGACTATCTATGTCAACTACCGGCTACTTGGACTATGTAGGTTAACTAGGGGACACTTGCACTATGTAGGTTACCTAGCGGCACTTGGACTATGTAGGTTAACTAGCGTGCATTTGGACTATGTAGGTTAAGTAGAGGACACTTAGACGATCTAGGTTAACTAGTGGGCCCTTGGACTATGTAGGTTAACGAACGGGCATTTGGGCTATGTAGGTTACCTAGCAGACACTTGGACTGTCTAGTTTACCTAGCGGGCACTTGGCTATCTAGGTTAACGAACGGGCACTTGGACTATCTAGGTTGCCTAGCGGGCATTTGGACTATGTAAGTTACCTAGCGGGCACTTGGACTATCTAGGTTACCTAGTGGGCACTTGGACTATGTAGGTTAACTAGCGGGCACTTGGACTATGTATGTTGCATAGCGGGCAATTGGACTATCTAGGTTAGGTAACGGGCACTTGGACTATATAGGTTACCTAGCGGACCCTTTGACTCTGTAGGTTACCTAGCGGGCACTTGGACTATCTAGGTTAACGAAAGGGCACTTGGACTATGTAGGTTACCTAGCGGGCACTTGGATTATCTAGGTTAGTTAACAGGAACTTGGAATATCTAGGTTACCTAGCGGGCACTTGGACTATGTAGGTTACCTTGCAGGCACTTGTACTATCTAGGTTACCTAATGGGAACTTGGACTATGTAGGTTAACTAGCGTACACTTGGACGATCTAGGTTAACAAGCGGGCACTTGGAATATCTAGGTTAACTAGCGGGCCCTTGGACTATGTAGGTTAACTAGCGGGCACTTGGACTATCTAGGTTAACTAGCTGACCTTGGACTATGTAGGTTAACTATCGGGCACTTCGACAATCTAGGTTAACTAGCGGGCACTTGCACAATGCAGGCTCCCTAGCGGGCACTTTAACTATGTAGGTTCCCTAGCGGGCACTTGGACTATATAGGTTCCCTAACAGGCACTTGGACTATGTAGGTTCCTCTGCGGGCACTTGGACTATGTAGGTTCCCTAACAGGCACTTGGACTATGTAGGTTAACTAGCGGGCACTTGTATGATCAAGGTTAACCAGCGGGCACTTGGACTGTCTAGGTTAACTAGCGGGCACTTGGACTATCTAGGTTAATTAGCGGGCACTTGTACAATGCAGGTTCCCTAGCGGGCACTTTGACTATGTAGTTTCCCTAGCGGGCACTTGGACAATATAGGTTCCCTACGGGCACTTGGACTATCTAGGTTCCCTAACGGGCACTTGGACTATGTAGGTTCCTCTGCGGGCACTTGGACTATGTAGGTTCCCTAACAGGCACTTGGACTATGTAGGTTAACTAGCGGGCACTTGTATGATCAAGGTTAACCAGCGGGCACTTGGACTGTCTAGGTTAACTAGCGGGCACTTGGACTATCTAGGTTAATTAGCGGGCACTTGTACAATGCAGGTTCCCTAGCGGGCACTTTGACTATGTAGTTTCCCTAGCGGGCACTTGGACAATATAGGTTCCCTATGGGCACTTGGACTATCTAGGTTCCCTAATGGGCACTTGGAATATGTAGGTTCCCTATCGGGCACTTGGACTATGTAGGTTCCTCAGCGGGCACTTGGACTTTGTATGTTCACTATCGGGCATTGGACTATGTAGGTTAACTAGCAGGACCTTGGACTATCTAGGTTACCTAGCGGGCACTTGGACTATGTAGGTTAACTTGCGGACACTTGGACAATCTAGGTTACCTAGCGGGAACTTGAACTACGTACATACCCTAGCGGGCACTTGGACTATCTAGGTTTCCTAGCGGACACTTGGACTATCTAGATTAACTAGCGGGCCCTTGGACTATCTAGGTTTCCTAGCGGGCACTTCGACTATCTAGGTTAGCTAACGGGCAATTGGACTATCTAGGTTACCTAGCGGGCACTTGGACTATGTAGGTTCCCTAGCGAGCACTTGGACTATTTAAGTTACCTAGTAGGCACTTTGACTATCTAGGTTAACGAACGTGCACTTGGACTATGTAGGTAACCTAGCCGGCACTTGGACTGTCTAGGTTACCTAGCAGGCACTTGGCCCATCTAGGTTAACGAACGGGCACTTGGACTATGTAGGTTAACTAGCGGACACTTCGACTATCTAGGTTAGCTAACGGGCAATTGGACTATCTAAGTTACCTAGCGGGCACTTGGACTATGTAGGTTGCCTAGCGAGCACTTGGACTATGTAGGTTCCCTATCGGGTACTTGGACTGTCTAGGTTACCTAGTGGGCACTTGGACTGTGTAGTTTACCTAGGAGGCACTTGGACTATGTTGGTTAACTAGCGGGCATTTGGACTATCTAGGTTACCTAGCAGGCACTTGGACTATGTACGTTCCCTAGCGGGCACTTGGGCTATCTACGTTACCTAGCGGGCACTTGGACTATGTAGGTTAACGAACGGGCACTTGGACTATGTAGGTAACCTGAAGGTCACTTGGACTGTCTAGGTTACCTTGCGGGAACTTGGACTATGTAGGTTAACTAGCGGGCACTTGTACTATCAAGGTTAACTAGAGGGCCCTTTCTCTATGTAGGTTAACTAGCAGGCCTTTGGACTATGTAAGTTAACTAGAGGGCACTTTGATGATCCTGGTTAACTAGCGGGCACTTGGACTATCTAGGTTAACTAGCGGGCACTTGGACTATCTAGGTTAACTAGCGGGCACTTGGACTATGTAGGTTCCCTAGCGGGCAATTTGACTATGTAGGTTCCCTAGCGGGCACTTGGACTATATAGGTTAACTAGCGGGCCCTTGGACTATGTAGGTTAACTAGCGTGCACTTGGACGATCTAGGTTAACTAGCGGGTACTTGGACTATCTACGTTAACTAGCGGGCCCATGGACTATGTAGATTCCCTAGCGGGCACTTGGATTCTGTGTGTTCCCTACGGACACTTGAACTATGTAGGTTCCCTAGCAGGCACTTGGACTATGTAGGTTCCAGAGGGGGCACTTGGACTATGTAATTTAACTACCGGGCACTTGGACTATGTAGGTTAACTAGCGGGCCCTTGGACTATCTAGGTTACCTAGCGGGCACTTGGACTATGTAGGTTAACTACCGGGCACATTCACTATCTAGGTTACCTAGCGGGCACTTGGACTATGTATGTTCCCTAGCGGACACTTGGACTATCTATGTTAACTAGTGGGCACTTGGACTATCTATGTCAACTACCGGCTACTTGGACTATGTAGGTTAACGAGGGGACACTTGCACTATGTAGGTTACCTAGCGGCACTTGGACTATGTAGGTTAACTAGCGTGCATTTGGACTATGTAGGTTAAGTAGAGGACACTTAGACGATCTAGGTTAACTAGTGGGCCCTTGGACTATGTAGGTTAACGAACGGGCATTTGGGCTATGTAGGTTACCTAGCAGACACTTGGACTGTCTAGTTTACCTAGCGGGCACTTGGCTATCTAGGTTAACGAACGGGCACTTGGACTATCTAGGTTGCCTAGCGGGCATTTGGACTATGTAAGTTACCTAGCGGGCACTTGGACTATCTAGGTTACCTAGTGGGCACTTGGACTATGTAGGTTAACTAGCGGGCACTTGGACTATGTATGTTGCATAGCGGGCAATTGGACTATCTAGGTTAGGTAACGGGCACTTGGACTATATAGGTTACATAGCGGACCCTTTGACTCTGTAGGTTACCTAGCGGGCACTTGGACTATCTAGGTTAACGAAAGGGCACTTGGACTATGTAGGTTACCTAGCGGGCACTTGGATTATCTAGGTTAGTTAACAGGAACTTGGAATATCTAGGTTACCTAGCGGGCACTTGGACTATGTAGGTTACGTTGCGGGCACTTTTACTATCTAGGTTACCTAACGGGAACTTGGACTATGTAGGTTAACTAGTGGACACATGGACGATCTAGGTTAACTAGCGGGCACTTGGAATATCTAGGTTAACTAGCGAGCCCGAGAACTATGTAGGTTAACTATCGGGCACTTGGACTATCTAGGTTAACTAGCGAGTTCTTGGACTATGTAGGTTAACTAGCGGGCACTTGGACTATCTAGGTTAACTAGCTGACCTCGGACTATGTAGGTTAACTAGCGGGCACTTGGACTATCTAGGTTAACTAGCTGACCTTGGACTATGTAAGTTAACTAGCGGGCACTTGGACTATCTAGGTTAACTAGCGGGCACTTGCACAATGCAGGTTCCCTATCGGGCACTTGGACTATATAGGTTCCCTGCGGGCACTTGGACTATCTAGGTTCCCTAACGGGCACTTGGAATATGTAGGTTCCCTATCGGGCACTTGGACTATGTAGGTTCCTCTGCAGGCACTTGGACTATGTAGGTTCCCTATCAGGCACTTGGACTATGTAGGTTAAGTAGCGGGACCTTGAACTATGTAGATTAACTAGCGGCACTTGGACTATCTACGTTAACTAACGGGCCCTTGGACTATGTAGATTCCCTAGCGGGCACTTGAAATACGTAGGTTCCCTAGCGGGCACTTAGACTCTGAATGTTCCCTAGCGGGCACTTGGACTATATATGTTCCTTACGGACACTTGAACTATGTAAGTTAACTACCGGGCACTTGGACTCTGTAGGTTAACTAGCGGGCCCTTAGACTATCTAGGTTACCTAGCGGGCACTTGGACTATGTAGGTTAACTACCGGGCACTTGCACTATCTAGGTTACCTAGCGGGCACTTGGACTATGTACGTTCCCTAGAGGGCACTTGGACTATCTATGTTAACTAGCGGGCACTTGGACTATGTAGGTTAACTAGGGGACACTTGCACTATGTAGGTTACCTAGCGGCACTTGGACTATCTAGGTTAACTAGCGGGCACTTGGACTATCTGGGTTAACTAGCGTGCACTTGGACTATGTAAGTTCCTTAGCGGCCACTTGGACTATCTAGTTTACCTAGCGGGCACTTGGACTATGTAGGTTAACTAGCGGGGCCTTGGACTATCTAGGTTACATAGCTGGAACTTGGACTATATAGGTTACCTTGCGGGCACTTGGACTATGTAGGTTAACCAAAGACACTTGGACGATCCAGGTTAAATAATGGGCCCTTGGACTGTGTAGGTTAACGAAGGGGCATTTGGACAATGTAAGTTACCTAGCAGGCACTTGGACTGTCTAGGTGACCTAGCGGGCACTTGGACTATCTAGGTTAACGAACGGGCACTTGGACTATCTAGGTTAACTAGCGGGCACTTGGACTATGTAGGTTACCTAGTGGGCACTTGCACTATCTAGGTTACCTAGCGGGCACTTGGACTATGTAGGTTAATTAGCGGGCACTTGGACTATCTAGGTTACCTAGCGGGCACTTGGACTATGTAGGTTAACTACCGGGCACATTCACTATCTAGGTTACCTAGCGGGCACTTGGACTATGTATGTTCCCTAGCGGACACTTGGACTATCTATGTTAACTAGTGGGCACTTGGACTATCTATGTCAACTACCGGCTACTTGGACTATGTAGGTTAACTAGGGGACACTTGCACTATGTAGGTTACCTAGCGGCACTTGGACTATGTAGGTTAACTAGCGTGCATTTGGACTATGTAGGTTAAGTAGAGGACACTTAGACGATCTAGGTTAACTAGTGGGCCCTTGGACTATGTAGGTTAACGAACGGGCATTTGGGCTATGTAGGTTACCTAGCAGACACTTGGCCTATGTAGTTTACCTGGCGGGCACTTGGCTATCTAGGTTAACGAACGGGCACTTGGACTATCTAGGTTGCCTAGCGGGCATTTGGACTATGTAAGTTACCTAGCGGGCACTTGGACTATCTAGGTTACCTAGTGGGCACTTGGACTATGTAGGTTAACTAGCGGGCACTTGGACTATGTATGTTGCATAGCGGGCAATTGGACTATCTAGGTTAGGTAACGGGCACTTGGACTATATAGGTTACCTAGCGGACCCTTTGACTCTGTAGGTTTCCTAGCGGGCACTTGGACTATCTCGGTTAACGAAAGGGCACTTGGACTATGTAGGATACCTAGCGGGCACTTGGATTATCTAGGTTAGTTAACAGGAACTTGGAATATCTAGGTTACCTAGCGGGCACTTGGACTATGTAGGTTACGTTGCGGGCACTTTTACTATCTAGGTTACCTAACGGGAACTTGGACTATGTAGGTTAACTAGCGGACACATGGACGATCTAGGTTAACTAGCGGGCACTTGGAATATCTAGGTTAACTAGCGAGCCCGAGAACTATGTAGGTTAACTATCGGGCACTTGGACTATCTAGGTTAACTAGCGGGTTCTTGGACTATGTAGGTTAACTAGCGGGCACTTGGACTATCTAGGTTAACTAGCTGACCTCGGACTATGTAGGTTAACTAGTGGGCACTTGGACTATCTAGGTTAACTAGCTGACCTTGGACTATGTAAGTTAACTAGCCGGCACTTGGACTACCTAGGTTAACTAGCGGGCACTTGCTCAATGCAGGTTCCCTAGCGGGCACTTGGACTATATAGGTTCCCTGCGGGCACTTGGACTATCTAGGTTCCCTAACGGGCACTTGGAATATGTACGTTCCCTATCGGGCACTTGGACTATGTAGGTTCCTCTGCGGGCACTTGGACTATGTAGGTTCCCTATCAGGCACTTGGACTATGTAGGTTAAGTAGCGGGACCTTGAACTATGTAGATTAACTAGCGGCACTTGGACTATCTACGTTAACTAACGGGCCCTTGGACTATGTAGATTCCCTAGCGGGCACTTGAACTACGTAGGTTCCCTAGCGGGCACTTAGACTCTGAATGTTCCCTAGCGGGCACTTGGACTATGTAGGTTAACTAGCGGGCCCTTAGACTATCTAGGTTACCTAGCGGGCACTTGGACTATGTAGGTTAACTACCGGGCACTTGCACTATCTAGGTTACCTAGCGGGCACTTGGACTATGTACGTTCCCTAGAGGGCACTTGGACTATCTATGTTAACTAGCGGGCACTTGGACTATGTAGGTTAACTAGGGGACACTTGCACTATGTAGGTTACCTAGCGGCACTTGGACTATCTAGGTTAACTAGCGGGCACTTGGACTATCTGGGTTAACTAGCGTGCACTTGGACTATGTAGGTTCCTTAGCGGGCACTTGGACTATCTAGTTTACCTAGCGGGCACTTGGACTATGTAGGTTAATTAGCGGGCCCTTGGACTATCTAGGTTACATAGCTGGAACTTGGACTATATAGGTTACCTTGCGGGCACTTGGACTATGTAGGTTAACCAAAGACACTTGGACGATCCAGGTTAAATAATGGGCCCTTGGACTGTGTAGGTTAACGAAGGGGCATTTGGACAATGTAAGTTACCTAGCAGGCACTTGGACTGTCTAGGTGACCTAGCAGGCACTTGGACTATCTAGGTTAATGAACGGGCACTTGGACTATCTAGGTTAACTAGCGGGCACTTGGACTATGTAGGTTACCTAGCGGGCACTTGCACTATCTAGGTTACCTAGCGGGCACTTGGACTATGTAGGTTAATTAGCGGGCACTTGGATTATCTAGGTTACCGAACGGGCATTTGGACTATGTAGGTTACCTAACGGGCACTTGGACTTCTAGGTTAACGAATGGGCACTTGGACTATGTATGTTGCATAGCGGGCAATTGGATTATCTAGGTTAGGTAACGGGCACTTGGACTATCTAGGTTACGTAGCGGGAACATGGACTATGTAGGTTACCTAGCGGGCACTTGGACTATCTTGGTTTCTTAGCGGGCACTTGGACTATATAGGTTACCTAGCGGGCCCTTGGACTATGTAGGTTACCTAGCGGGCACTTGGATTATCTAGGTTAGCTAACAGGAACTTGGAATATCTAGGTTACCTAGCGGGCACTTGGACTATGTAGGTTACCTTGCAGGCACTTGTACTATCTAGGTTACCTAATGGGAACTTGGACTATGTAGGTTAACTAGCGTACACTTGGACGATCTAGGTTAACAAGCGGGCACTTGGAATATCTAGGTTAACTAGCGGGCCCTTGGACTATGTAGGTTAACTAGCGGGCACTTGGACTATCTAGGTTAACTAGCAGGTTCTTGGACTATGTAGGTTAACTAGCGGGCACTTGGACTATCTAGGTTAACTAGCTGACCTTGGACTATGTAGGTTAACTATCGGGCACTTCGACAATCTAGGTTAACTAGCGGGCACTTGGACTATCTAGGTTAACTAGCGGGCACTTGCACAATGCAGGCTCCCTAGCGGGCACTTTAACTATGTAGGTTCCCTAGCGGGCACTTGGACTATATAGGTTCCCTACGGGCACTTGGACTATCTAGGTTCCCTAACGGGCACTTGGACTATGTAGGTTCCTCTGCGGGCACTTGGACTATGTAGGTTCCCTAACAGGCACTTGGACTATGTAGGTTAACTAGCGGGCACTTGTATGATCAAGGTTAACCAGCGGGCACTTGGACTGTCTAGGTTAACTAGCGGGCACTTGGACTATCTAGGTTAATTAGCGGGCACTTGTACAATGCAGGTTCCCTAGCGGGCACTTTGACTATGTAGTTTCCCTAGCGGGCACTTGGACAATATAGGTTCCCTACGGGCACTTGGACTATCTAGGTTCCCTAATGGGCACTTGGAATATGTAGGTTCCCTATCGGGCACTTGGACTATGTAGGTTCCTCAGCGGGCACTTGGACTTTGTATGTTCACTATCGGGCATTGGACTATGTAGGTTAACTAGCAGGACCTTGGACTATCTAGGTTACCTAGCGGGCACTTGGACTATGTAGGTTAACTTGCGGACACTTGGACAATCTAGGTTACCTAGCGGGAACTTGAACTACGTACATACCCTAGCGGGCACTTGGACTATCTAGGTTTCCTAGCGGACACTTGGACTATCTAGATTAACTAGCGGGCCCTTGGACTATCTAGGTTTCCTAGCGGGCACTTCGACTATCTAGGTTAGCTAACGGGCAATTGGACTATCTAGGTTACCTAGCGGGCACTTGGACTATGTAGGTTCCCTAGCGAGCACTTGGACTATTTAAGTTACCTAGTAGGCACTTTGACTATCTAGGTTAACGAACGTGCACTTGGACTATGTAGGTAACCTAGCCGGCACTTGGACTGTCTAGGTTACCTAGCAGGCACTTGGCCCATCTAGGTTAACGAACGGGCACTTGGACTATGTAGGTTAACTAGCGGACACTTCGACTATCTAGGTTAGCTAACGGGCAATTGGACTATCTAAGTTACCTAGCGGGCACTTGGACTATGTAGGTTGCCTAGCGAGCACTTGGACTATGTAGGTTCCCTATCGGGTACTTGGACTGTCTAGGTTACCTAGTGGGCACTTGGACTGTGTAGTTTACCTAGGAGGCACTTGGACTATGTTGGTTAACTAGCGGGCATTTGGACTATCTAGGTTACCTAGCAGGCACTTGGACTATGTACGTTCCCTAGCGGGCACTTGGGCTATCTACGTTACCTAGCGGGCACTTGGACTATGTAGGTTAACGAACGGGCACTTGGACTATGTAGGTAACCTAAAGGTCACTTGGACTGTCTAGGTTACCTTGCGGGAACTTGGACTATGTAGGTTAACTAGCGGGCACTTGTACTATCAAGGTTAACTAGAGGGCCCTTACTCTATGTAGGTTAACTAGCAGGCCTTTGGACTATGTAAGTTAACTAGAGGGCACTTTGATGATCCTGGTTAACTAGCGGGCACTTGGACTATCTAGGTTAACTAGCGGGCACTTGGACTATCTAGGTTAACTAGCGGGCACTTGGACTATGTAGGTTCCCTAGCGGGCAATTTGACTATGTAGGTTCCCTAGCGGGCACTTGGACTATATAGGTTAACTAGCGGGCCCTTGGACTATGTAGGTTAACTAGCGTGCACTTGGACGATCTAGGTTAACTAGCGGGTACTTGGACTATCTACGTTAACTAGCGGGCCCTTGGACTATGTAGATTCCCTAGCGGGCACTTGGATTCTGTGTGTTCCCTACGGACACTTGAACTATGTAGGTTCCCTAGCAGGCACTTGGACTATGTAGGTTCCAGAGGGGGCACTTGGACTATGTAAGTTAACTACCGGGCGCTTGAACTATGTAGGTTAACTAGCGGGCCCTTGGACTATCTAGGTTACCTAGCGGGCACTTGGACTATGTAGGTTAACTACCGGGCACATTCACTATCTAGGTTACCTAGCGGGCACTTGGACTATGTATGTTCCCTAGCGGACACTTGGACTATCTATGTTAACTAGTGGGCACTTGGACTATCTATGTCAACTACCGGCTACTTGGACTATGTAGGTTAACTAGGGGACACTTGCACTATGTAGGTTACCTAGCGGCACTTGGACTATGTAGGTTAACTAGCGTGCATTTGGACTATGTAGGTTAAGTAGAGGACACTTAGACGATCTAGGTTAACTAGTGGGCCCTTGGACTATGTAGGTTAACGAACGGGCATTTGGGCTATGTAGGTTACCTAGCAGACACTTGGACTGTCTAGTTTACCTAGCGGGCACTTGGCTATCTAGGTTAACGAACGGGCACTTGGACTATCTAGGTTGCCTAGCGGGCATTTGGACTATGTAAGTTACCTAGCGGGCACTTGGACTATCTAGGTTACCTAGTGGGCACTTGGACTATGTAGGTTAACTAGCGGGCACTTGTACTATGTATGTTGCATAGCGGGCAATTGGACTATCTAGGTTAGGTAACGGGCACTTGGACTATATAGGTTACCTAGCGGACCCTTTGACTCTGTAGGTTACCTAGCGGGCACTTGGACTATCTAGGTTAACGAAAGGGCACTTGGACTATGTATGTTACCTAGCGGGCACTTGGATTATCTAGGTTAGTTAACAGGAACTTGGAATATCTAGGTTACCTAGCGGGCACTTGGACTATGTAGGTTACGTTGCGGGCACTTTTACTATCTAGGTTACCTATCGGGAACTTGGACTATGTAGGTTAACTAGTGGACACATGGACGATCTAGGTTAACTAGCGGGCACTTGGAATATCTAGGTTAACTAGCGAGCCCGAGAACTATGTAGGTTAACTATCGGGCACTTGGACTATCTAGGTTAACTAGCGGGTTCTTGGACTATGTAGGTTAACTAGCGGGCACTTGGACTATCTAGGTTAACTAGCTGACCTCGGACTATGTAGGTTAACTAGCGGGCACTTGGACTATCTAGGTTAACTAGCTGACCTTGGACTATGTAAGTTAACTAGCGGGCACTTGGACTATCTAGGTTAACTAGCGGGCACTTGCACAATGCAGGTTCCCTAGCGGGCACTTGGACTATATAGGTTCCCTGCGGGCACTTGGACTATCTAGGTTCCCTAACGGGCACTTGGAATATGTAGGTTCCCTATCGGGCACTTGGACTATGTAGGTTCCTCTGCGGGCACTTGGACTATGTAGGTTCCCTATCAGGCACTTGGACTATGTAGGTTAAGTAGCGGGACCTTGAACTATGTAGATTAACTAGCGGCACTTGGACTATCTACGTTAACTAACGGGCCCTTGGACTATGTAGATTCCCTAGCGGGCACTTGAAATACGTAGGTTCCCTAGCGGGCACTTAGACTCTGAATGTTCCCTAGCGGGCACTTGGAATATATATGTTCCTTACGGACACTTGAACTATGTAAGTTAACTACCGGGCACTTGGACTATGTAGGTTAACTAGCGGGCCCTTAGACTATCTAGGTTACCTAGCGGGCACTTGGACTATGTAGGTTAACTACCGGGCACTTGCACTATCTAGGTTACCTAGCGGGCACTTGGACTATGTACGTTCCCTAGAGGGCACTTGGACTATCTATGTTAACTAGCGGGCACTTGGACTATGTAGGTTAACTAGGGGACACTTGCACTATGTAGGTTACCTAGCGGCACTTGGACTATCTAGGTTAACTAGCGGGCACTTGGACTATCTGGGTTAACTAGCGTGCACTTGGACTATGTAGGTTCCTTAGTGGGCACTTGGACTATCTAGTTTACCTAGCGGGCACTTGGACTATGTAGGTTAACTAGCGGGCTCTTGGACTATCTAGGTTACATAGCTGGAACTTGGACTATATAGGTTACCTTGCGGGCACTTGGACTATATAGGTTAACCAAAGACACTTGGACGATCCAGGTTAAATAATGGGCCCTTGGACTGTGTAGGTTAACGAAGGGGCATTTGGACAATGTAAGTTACCTAGCAGGCACTTGGACTGTCTAGGTGACCTAGCGGGCAATTGGACTATCTAGGTTAACGAACGGGCACTTGGACTATCTAGGTTAACTAGCGGGCACTTGGACTTTGTAGGTTACCTAGTGGGCACTTGCACTATCTAGGTTACCTAGCGGGCACTTGGACTATGTAGGTTAATTAGCGGGCACTTGGACTATCTAGGTTACCTAGCGGGCACTTGGACTATGTAGGTTAACTACCGGGCACATTCACTATCTAGGTTACCTAGCGGGCACTTGGACTATGTATGTTCCCTAGCGGACACTTGGACTATCTATGTTAACTAGTGGGCACTTGGACTATCTATGTCAACTACCGGCTACTTGGACTATGTAGGTTAACTAGGGGACACTTGCACTATGTAGGTTACCTAGCGGCACTTGGACTATGTAGGTTAACTAGCGTGCATTTGGACTATGTAGGTTAAGTAGAGGACACTTAGACGATCTAGGTTAACTAGTGGGCCCTTGGACTATGTAGGTTAACGAACGGGCATTTGGGCTATGTAGGTTACCTAGCAGACACTTGGACTGTCTAGTTTACCTAGCGGGCACTTGGCTATCTAGGTTAACGAACGGGCTCTTGGACTATCTAGGTTGCCTAGCGGGCATTTGGACTATGTAAGTTACCTAGCGGGCACTTGGACTATCTAGGTTACCTAGTGGGCACTTGGACTATGTAGGTTAACTAGCGGGCACTTGGACTATGTATGTTGCATAGCGGGCAATTGGACTATCTAGGTTAGGTAACGGGCACTTGGACTATATAGGTTACCTAGCGGACCCTTTGACTCTGTAGGTTACCTAGCGGGCACTTGGACTATCTAGGTTAACGAAAGGGCACTTGGACTATGTAGGTTACCTAGCGGGCACTTGGATTATCTAGGTTAGTTAACAGGAACTTGGAATATCTAGGTTACCTAGCGGGCACTTGGACTATGTAGGTTACGTTGCGGGCACTTTTACTATCTAGGTTACCTAACGGGAACTTGGACTATGTAGGTTAACTAGCGGACACATGGACGATCTAGGTTAACTAGCGGGCACTTGGAATATCTAGGTTAACTAGCGAGCCCGAGAACTATGTAGGTTAACTATCGGGCACTTGGACTATCTAGGTTAACTAGCGGGTTCTTGGACTATGTAGGTTAACTAGCGGGCACTTGGACTATCTAGGTTAACTAGCTGACCTTGGACTATGTAAGTTAACTAGCCGGCACTTGGACTATCTAGGTTAACTAGCGGGCACTTGCACAATGCAGGTTCCCTAGCGGGCACTTGGACTATATAGGTTCCCTGCGGGCACTTGGACTATCTAGGTTCCCTAACGGGCACTTGGAATATGTAGGTTCCCTATCGGGCACTTGGACTATGTAGGTTCCTCTGCGGGCACTTGGACTATGTAGGTTCCCTATCAGGCACTTGGACTATGTAGGTTAAGTAGCGGGACCTTGAACTATGTAGATTAACTAGCGGCACTTGGACTATCTACGTTAACTAACGGGCCCTTGGACTATGTAGATTCCCTAGCGGGCACTTGAAATACGTAGGTTGCCTAGCGGGCACTTAGACTCTGAATGTTCCCTAGCGGGCACTTGGACTATATATGTTCCTTACGGACACTTGAACTATGTAAGTTAACTACCGGGCACTTGGACTATGTAGGTTAACTAGCGGGCCCTTAGACTATCTAGGTTACCTAGCGGGCACTTGGACTATGTAGGTTAACTACCGGGCACTTGCACTATCTAGGTTACCTAGCGGGCACTTGGACTATGTACGTTCCCTAGAGGGCACTTGGACTATCTATGTTAACTAGCGGGCACTTGGACTATGTAGGTTAACTAGGGGACACTTGCACTATGTAGGTTACCTAGCGGCACTTGGACTATCTAGGTTAACTAGCGGGCACTTGGACTATCTGGGTTAACTAGCGTGCACTTGGACTATGTAGGTTCCTTAGCGGGCACTTGGACTATCTAGTTTACCTAGCGGGCACTTGGACTATGTAGGTTAACTAGCGGGCCCTTGGACTATCTAGGTTACATAGCTGGAACTTGGACTATATAGGTTACCTTGCGGGCACTTGGACTATGTAGGTTAACCAAAGACACTTGGACGATCCAGGTTAAATAATGGGCCCTTGGACTGAGTAGGTTAACGAAGGGGCATTTGGACAATGTAAGTTACCTAGCAGGCACTTGGACTGTCTAGGTGACCTAGCAGGCACTTGGACTATCTAGGTTAACGAACGGGCACTTGGACTATCTAGGTTAACTAGCGGGCACTTGGACTATGTAGGTTACCTAGCGGGCACTTGCACTATCTAGGTTACCTAGCGGGCACTTGGACTATGTAGGTTAATTAGCGGGCACTTGGACTATCTAGATTACCGAACGGGCATTTGGACTATGTAGGTAACCTAACGGGCACTTGGACTTCTAGGTTAACGAATGGGCACTTGGACTATGTATGTTGCATAGCGGACAATTGGATTATCTAGGTTAGGTAACGGGCACTTGGACTATCTAGGTTACGTAGCGGGAACATGGACTATGTAGGTTACCTAGCGGGCACTTGGACTATCTTGGTTTCTTAGCGGGCACTTGGACTATATAGGTTACCTAGCGGGCCCTTGGACTATGTAGGTTACCTAGCGGGCACTTGGATTATCTAGGTTAGCTAACAGGAACTTGGAATATCTAGGTTACCTAGCGGGCACTTGGACTATGTAGGTTACCTTGCAGGCACTTGTACTATCTAGGTTACCTAATGGGAACTTGGACTATGTAGGTTAACTAGCGTACACTTGGACGATCTAGGTTAACAAGCGGGCACTTGGAATATCTAGGTTAACTAGCGGGCCCTTGGACTATGTAGGTTAACTAGCGGGCACTTGGACTATCTAGGTTAACTAGCAGGTTCTTGGACTATGTAGGTTAACTAGCGGGCACTTGGACTATCTAGGTTGACTAGCTGACCTTGGACTATGTAGGTTAACTATCGGGCACTTCGACAATCTAGGTTAACTAGCGGGCACTTGGACTATCTAGGTTAACTAGCGGGCACTTGCACAATGCAGGCTCCCTAGCGGGCACTTTAACTATGTAGGTTCCCTAGCGGGCACTTGGACTATATAGGTTCCCTACGGGCACTTGGACTATCTAGGTTCCCTAACGGGCACTTGGACTATGTAGGTTCCTCTGCGGGCACTTGGACTATGTAGGTTCCCTAACAGGCACTTGGACTATGTAGGTTAACTAGCGGGCACTTGTATGATCAAGGTTAACCAGCGGGCACTTGGACTGTCTAGGTTAACTAGCGGGCACTTGGACTATCTCGGTTAATTAGCGGGCACTTGTACAATGCAGGTTCCCTAGCGGGCACTTTGACTATGTAGTTTCCCTAGCGGGCACTTGGACAATATAGGTTCCCTACGGGCACTTGGACTATCTAGGTTCCCTAATGGGCACTTGGAATATGTAGGTTCCCTATCGGGCACTTGGACTATGTAGGTTCCTCAGCGGGCACTTGGACTTTGTATGTTCACTATCGGGCATTGGACTATGTAGGTTAACTAGCAGGACCTTGGACTATCTAGGTTACCTAGCGGGCACTTGGACTATGTAGGTTAACTTGCGGACACTTGGACAATCTAGGTTACCTAGCGGGAACTTGAACTACGTAGGTTCCCTAGCGGGCACTTGGACTATCTAGGTTTCCTAGCGGACACTTGGACTATCTAGATTAACTAGCGGGCCCTTGGACTATCTAGGTTACCTAGCGGGCACTTGGACTATGTAGGTTAACTACCGGGCACATTCACTATCTAGGTTACCTAGCGGGCACTTGGACTATGTATGTTCCCTAGCGGACACTTGGACTATCTATGTTAACTAGTGGGCACTTGGACTTTCTATGTTAACTACCGGCTACTTGGACTATGTAGGTTAACTAGGGGACACTTGCACTATGTAGGTTACCTAGCGGCACTTGGACTATGTAGGTTAACTAGCGTGCATTTGGACTATGTAGGTTAAGTAGAGGACACTTAGACGATCTAGGTTAACTAGTGGGCCCTTGGACTATGTAGGTTAACGAACGGGCATTTGGGCTATGTAGGTTACCTAGCAGACACTTGGATTGTCTAGTTTACCTAGCGGGCACTTGGCTATCTAGGTTAACGAACGGGCACTTGGACTATCTAGGTTGCCTAGCGGGCATTTGGACTATGTAAGTTACCTAGCGGGCACTTGGACTATCTAGGTTACCTAGTGGGCACTTGGACTATGTAGGTTAACTAGCGGGCACTTGGACTATGTATGTTGCATAGCGGGCAATTGGACTATCTAGGTTAGGTAACGGGCACTTGGACTATATAGGTTACCTAGCGGACCCTTTGACTCTGTAGGTTACCTAGCGGGCACTTGGACTATCTAGGTTAACGAAAGGGCACTTGGACTATGTAGGTTACCTAGCGGGCACTTGGATTATCTAGGTTAGTTAACAGGAACTTGGAATATCTAGGTTACCTAGCGGGCACTTGGACTATGTAGGTTACGTTGCGGGCACTTTTACTATCTAGGTTACCTAACGGGAACTTGGACTATGTAGGTTAACTAGCGGACACATGGACGATCTAGGTTAACTAGCGGGCACTTGGAATATCTAGCTTAACTAGCGAGCCCGAGAACTATGTAGGTTAACTATCGGGCACTTGGACTATCTAGGTTAACTAGCGGGTTCTTGGACTATGTAGGTTAACTAGCGGGCACTTGGACTATCTAGGTTAACTAGCTGACCTCGGACTATGTAGGTTAACTAGCGGGCACTTGGACTATCTAGGTTAACTAGCTGACCTTGGACTATGTAAGTTAACTAGCCGGCACTTGGACTATCTAGGTTAACTAGCGGGCACTTGGACTATCTAGGTTAACTAGCGGGCACTTGGACTATGTAGGTTACCTAGCGGGCACTTGCACTATCTAGGTTACCTAGCGGGCACTTGGACTATGTAGGTTAATTAGCGGGCACTTGGACTATCTAGATTACCGAACGGGCATTTGGACTATGTAGGTTACCTAACGGGCACTTGGACTTCTAGGTTAACGAATGGGCACTTGGACTATGTATGTTGCATAGCGGACAATTGGATTATCTAGGTTAGGTAACGGGCACTTGGACTATCTAGGTTACGTAGCGGGAACATGGACTATGTAGGTTACCTAGCGGGCACTTGGACTATCTTGGTTTCTTAGCGGGCACTTGGACTATATAGGTTACCTAGCGGGCCCTTGGACTATGTAGGTTACCTAGCGGGCACTTGGATTATCTAGGTTAGCTAACAGGAACTTGGAATATCTAGGTTACCTAGCGGGCACTTGGACTATGTAGGTTACCTTGCAGGCACTTGTACTATCTAGGTTACCTAATGGGAACTTGGACTATGTAGGTTAACTAGCGTACACTTGGACGATCTAGGTTAACAAGCGGGCACTTGGAATATCTAGGTTAACTAGCGGGCCCTTGGACTATGTAGGTTAACTAGCGGGCACTTGGACTATCTAGGTTAACTAGCAGGTTCTTGGACTATGTAGGTTAACTAGCGGGCACTTGGACTATCTAGGTTGACTAGCTGACCTTGGACTATGTAGGTTAACTATCGGGCACTTCGACAATCTAGGTTAACTAGCGGGCACTTGGACTATCTAGGTTAACTAGCGGGCACTTGCACAATGCAGGCTCCCTAGCGGGCACTTTAACTATGTAGGTTCCCTAGCGGGCACTTGGACTATATAGGTTCCCTACGGGCACTTGGACTATCTAGGTTCCCTAACGGGCACTTGGACTATGTAGGTTCCTCTGCGGGCACTTGGACTATGTAGGTTCCCTAACAGGCACTTGGACTATGTAGGTTAACTAGCGGGCACTTGTATGATCAAGGTTAACCAGCGGGCACTTGGACTGTCTAGGTTAACTAGCGGGCACTTGGACTATCTCGGTTAATTAGCGGGCACTTGTACAATGCAGGTTCCCTAGCGGGCACTTTGACTATGTAGTTTCCCTAGCGGGCACTTGGACAATATAGGTTCCCTACGGGCACTTGGACTATCTAGGTTCCCTAATGGGCACTTGGAATATGTAGGTTCCCTATCGGGCACTTGGACTATGTAGGTTCCTCAGCGGGCACTTGGACTTTGTATGTTCACTATCGGGCATTGGACTATGTAGGTTAACTAGCAGGACCTTGGACTATCTAGGTTACCTAGCGGGCACTTGGACTATGTAGGTTAACTTGCGGACACTTGGACAATCTAGGTTACCTAGCGGGAACTTGAACTACGTAGGTTCCCTAGCGGGCACTTGGACTATCTAGGTTTCCTAGCGGACACTTGGACTATCTAGATTAACTAGCGGGCCCTTGGACTATCTAGGTTACCTAGCGGGCACTTGGACTATGTAGGTTAACTACCGGGCACATTCACTATCTAGGTTACCTAGCGGGCACTTGGACTATGTATGTTCCCTAGCGGACACTTGGACTATCTATGTTAACTAGTGGGCACTTGGACTTTCTATGTTAACTACCGGCTACTTGGACTATGTAGGTTAACTAGGGGACACTTGCACTATGTAGGTTACCTAGCGGCACTTGGACTATGTAGGTTAACTAGCGTGCATTTGGACTATGTAGGTTAAGTAGAGGACACTTAGACGATCTAGGTTAACTAGTGGGCCCTTGGACTATGTAGGTTAACGAACGGGCATTTGGGCTATGTAGGTTACCTAGCAGACACTTGGATTGTCTAGTTTACCTAGCGGGCACTTGGCTATCTAGGTTAACGAACGGGCACTTCGACTATCTAGGTTGCCTAGCGGGCATTTGGACTATGTAAGTTACCTAGCGGGCACTTGGACTATCTAGGTTACCTAGTGGGCACTTGGACTATGTAGGTTAACTAGCGGGCACTTGGACTATGTATGTTGCATAGCGGGCAATTGGACTATCTAGGTTAGGTAACGGGCACTTGGACTATATAGGTTACCTAGCGGACCCTTTGACTCTGTAGGTTACCTAGCGGGCACTTGGACTATCTAGGTTAACGAAAGGGCACTTGGACTATGTAGGTTACCTAGCGGGCACTTGGATTATCTAGGTTAGTTAACAGGAACTTGGAATATCTAGGTTACCTAGCGGGCACTTGGACTATGTAGGTTACCTTGCGGGCACTTTTACTATCTAGGTTACCTAACGGGAACTTGGACTATGTAGGTTAACTAGCGGACACATGGACGATCTAGGTTAACTAGCGGGCACTTGGAATATCTAGCTTAACTAGCGAGCCCGAGAACTATGTAGGTTAACTATCGGGCACTTGGACTATCTAGGTTAACTAGCGGGTTCTTGGACTATGTAGGTTAACTAGCGGGCACTTGGACTATCTAGGTTAACTAGCTGACCTCGGACTATGTAGGTTAACTAGCGGGCACTTGGACTATCTAGGTTAACTAGCTGACCTTGGACTATGTAAGTTAACTAGCCGGCACTTGGACTATCTAGGTTAACTAGCGGGCACTTGCACAATGCAGGTTCCCTAGCGGGCACTTGGACTATATAGGTTCCCTGCGGGCACTTGGACTATCTAGGTTCCCTAACGGGCACTTGGAATATGTAGGTTCCCTATCGGGCACTTGGACTATGTAGGTTCCTCTGCGGGCACATGGACTATGTAGGTTCCCTATCAGGCACTTGGACTATGTAGGTTAAGTAGCGGGACCTTGAACTATGTAGATTAACTAGCGGCACTTGGACTATCTACGTTAACTAACGGGACCTTGGACTATGTAGATTCCCTAGCGGGCACTTGAAATACGTAGGTTCCCTAGCGGGCACTTAGACTCTGAATGTTCCCTAGCGGGCACTTGGACTATATATGTTCCTTACGGACACTTGAACTATGTAAGTTAACTACCGGGCACTTGGACTATGTAGGTTAACTAGCGGTCCCTTAGACTATCTAGGTTACCTAGCGGGCACTTGGACTATGTAGGTTAACTACCGGGCACTTGCACTATCTAGGTTACCTAGCGGGCACTTGGACTATGTACGTTCCCTAGAGGGCACTTGGACTATCTATGTTAACTAGCGGGCACTTGGACTATGTAGGTTAACTAGGGGACACTTGCACTATGTAGGTTACCTAGCGGCACTTGGACTATCTAGGTTAACTAGCGGGCACTTGGACTATCTGGGTTAACTAGCGTGCACTTGGACTATGTAGGTTCCTTAGCGGGCACTTGGACTATCTAGTTTACCTAGCGGGCACTTGGACTATGTAGGTTAACTAGCGGGCCCTTGGACTATCTAGGTTACATAGCTGGAACTTGGACTATATAGGTTACCTTGCGGGCACTTGGACTATGTAGGTTAACCAAAGACACTTGGACGATCCAGGTTAAATAATGGGCCCTTGGACTGAGTAGGTTAACGAAGGGGCATTTGGACAATGTAAGTTACCTAGCAGGCACTTGGACTGTCTAGGTGACCTAGCGGGCACTTGGACTATCTAGGTTAACGAACGGGCACTTGGACTATCTAGGTTAACTAGCGGGCACTTGGACTATGTAGGTTACCTAGCGGGCACTTGCACTATCTAGGTTACCTAGCGGGCACTTGGACTATGTAGGTTAATTAGCGGGCACTTGGACTATCCAGGTTACCGAACGGGCATTTGGACTATGTAGGTTACCTAACGGGCACTTGGACTTCTAGGTTAACGAATGGGCACTTGGACTATGTATGTTGCATAGCGGGCAATTGGATTATCTAGGTTAGGTAACGGGCACTTGGACTATCTAGGTTACGTAGCGGGAACATGGACTATGTAGGTTACCTAGCGGGCACTTGGACTATCTTGGTTTCTTAGCGGGCACTTGGACTATATAGGTTACCTAGCGGGCCCTTGGACTATGTAGGTTACCTAGCGGGCACTTGGATTATCTAGGTTAGCTAACAGGAACTTGGAATATCTAGGTTACCTAGCGGGCACTTGGACTATGTAGGTTACCTTGCAGGCACTTGTACTATCTAGGTTACCTAATGGGAACTTGGACTATGTAGGTTAACTAGCGTACACTTGGACGATCTAGGTTAACAAGCGGGCACTTGGAATATCTAGGTTAACTAGCGGGCCCTTGGACTATGTAGGTTAACTAGCGGGCACTTGGACTATCTAGGTTAACTAGCAGGTTCTTGGACTATGTAGGTTAACTAGCGGGCACTTGGACTATCTAGGTTAACTAGCTGACCTTGGACTATGTAGGTTAACTATCGGGCACTTCGACAATCTAGGTTAACTAGCGGGCACTTGGACTATCTAGGTTAACTAGCGGGCACTTGCACAATGCAGGCTCCCTAGCGGGCACTTTAACTATGTAGGTTCCCTAGCGGGCACTTGGACTATATAGGTTCCCTACGGGCACTTGGACTATCTAGGTTCCCTAACGGGCACTTGGACTATGTAGGTTCCTCTGCGGGCACTTGGACTATGTAGGTTCCCTAACAGGCACTTGGACTATGTAGGTTAACTAGCGGGCACTTGTATGATCAAGGTTAACCAGCGGGCACTTGGACTGTCTAGGTTAACTAGCGGGCACTTGGACTATCTAGGTTAATTAGCGGGCACTTGTACAATGCAGGTTCCCTAGCGGGCACTTTGACTATGTAGTTTCCCTAGCGGGCACTTGGACAATATAGGTTCCCTACGGGCACTTGGACTATCTAGGTTCCCTAATGGGCACTTGGAATATGTAGGTTCCCTATCGGGCACTTGGACTATGTAGGTTCCTCAGCGGGCACTTGGACTTTGTATGTTCACTATCGGGCATTGGACTATGTAGGTTAACTAGCAGGACCTTGGACTATCTAGGTTACCTAGCGGGCACTTGGACTATGTAGGTTAACTTGCGGACACTTGGACAATCTAGGTTACCTAGCGGGAACTTGAACTACGTACATACCCTAGCGGTCACTTGGACTATCTAGGTTTCCTAGCGGACACTTGGACTATCTAGATTAACTAGCGGGCCCTTGGACTATCTAGGTTACCTAGCGGGCACTTGGACTATGTAGGTTAACTACCGGGCACATTCACTATCTAGGTTACCTAGCGGGCACTTGGACTATGTATGTTCCCTAGCGGACACTTGGACTATCTATGTTAACTAGTGGGCACTTGGACTATCTATGTTAACTACCGGCTACTTGGACTATGTAGGTTAACTAGGGGACACTTGCACTATGTAGGTTACCTAGCGGCACTTGGACTATGTAGGTTAACTAGCGTGCATTTGGACTATGTAGGTTAAGTAGAGGACACTTAGACGATCTAGGTTAACTAGTGGGCCCTTGGACTATGTAGGTTAACGAACGGGCATTTGGGCTATGTAGGTTACCTAGCAGACACTTGGACAGTCTAGTTTACCTAGCGGGCACTTGGCTATCTAGGTTAACGAACGGGCACTTGGACTATCTAGGTTGCCTAGCGGGCATTCGGACTATGTAAGTTACCTAGCGGGCACTTGGACTATCTAGGTTACCTAGTGGGCACTTGGACTATGTAGGTTAACTAGCGGGCACTTGGACTATGTATGTTGCATAGCGGGCAATTGGACTATCTAGGTTAGGTAACGGGCACTTGGACTATCTAGGTTAACGAAAGGGCACTTGGACTATGTAGGTTACCTAACAGGCACTTGGACTATGTAGGTTAACTAGCGGGCACTTGTATGATCAAGGTTAACCAGCGGGCACTTGGACTGTCTAGGTTAACTAGCGGGCACTTGGACTATCTCGGTTAATTAGCGGGCACTTGTACAATGCAGGTTCCCTAGCGGGCACTTTGACTATGTAGTTTCCCTAGCGGGCACTTGGACAATATAGGTTCCCTACGGGCACTTGGACTATCTAGGTTCCCTAATGGGCACTTGGAATATGTAGGTTCCCTATCGGGCACTTGGACTATGTAGGTTCCTCAGCGGGCACTTGGACTTTGTATGTTCACTATCGGGCATTGGACTATGTAGGTTAACTAGCAGGACCTTGGACTATCTAGGTTACCTAGCGGGCACTTGGACTATGTAGGTTAACTTGCGGACACTTGGACAATCTAGGTTACCTAGCGGGAACTTGAACTACGTAGGTTCCCTAGCGGGCACTTGGACTATCTAGGTTTCCTAGCGGACACTTGGACTATCTAGATTAACTAGCGGGCCCTTGGACTATCTAGGTTACCTAGCGGGCACTTGGACTATGTAGGTTAACTACCGGGCACATTCACTATCTAGGTTACCTAGCGGGCACTTGGACTATGTATGTTCCCTAGCGGACACTTGGACTATCTATGTTAACTAGTGGGCACTTGGACTTTCTATGTTAACTACCGGCTACTTGGACTATGTAGGTTAACTAGGGGACACTTGCACTATGTAGGTTACCTAGCGGCACTTGGACTATGTAGGTTAACTAGCGTGCATTTGGACTATGTAGGTTAAGTAGAGGACACTTAGACGATCTAGGTTAACTAGTGGGCCCTTGGACTATGTAGGTTAACGAACGGGCATTTGGGCTATGTAGGTTACCTAGCAGACACTTGGATTGTCTAGTTTACCTAGCGGGCACTTGGCTATCTAGGTTAACGAACGGGCACTTGGACTATCTAGGTTGCCTAGCGGGCATTTGGACTATGTAAGTTACCTAGCGGGCACTTGGACTATCTAGGTTACCTAGTGGGCACTTGGACTATGTAGGTTAACTAGCGGGCACTTGGACTATGTATGTTGCATAGCGGGCAATTGGACTATCTAGGTTAGGTAACGGGCACTTGGACTATATAGGTTACCTAGCGGACCCTTTGACTCTGTAGGTTACCTAGCGGGCACTTGGACTATCTAGGTTAACGAAAGGGCACTTGGACTATGTAGGTTACCTAGCGGGCACTTGGATTATCTAGGTTAGTTAACAGGAACTTGGAATATCTAGGTTACCTAGCGGGCACTTGGACTATGTAGGTTACCTTGCGGGCACTTTTACTATCTAGGTTACCTAACGGGAACTTGGACTATGTAGGTTAACTAGCGGACACATGGACGATCTAGGTTAACTAGCGGGCACTTGGAATATCTAGCTTAACTAGCGAGCCCGAGAACTATGTAGGTTAACTATCGGGCACTTGGACTATCTAGGTTAACTAGCGGGTTCTTGGACTATGTAGGTTAACTAGCGGGCACTTGGACTATCTAGGTTAACTAGCTGACCTAGGACTATGTAGGTTAACTAGCGGGCACTTGGACTATCTAGGTTAACTAGCTGACCTTGGACTATGTAAGTTAACTAGCCGGCACTTGGACTATCTAGGTTAACTAGCGGGCACTTGCACAATGCAGGTTCCCTAGCGGGCACTTGGACTATATAGGTTCCCTGCGGGCACTTGGACTATCTAGGTTCCCTAACGGGCACTTGGAATATGTAGGTTCCCTATCGGGCACTTGGACTATGTAGGTTCCTCTGCGGGCACTTGGACTATGTAGGTTCCCTATCAGGCACTTGGACTATGTAGGTTAAGTAGCGGGACCTTGAACTATGTAGATTAACTAGCGGCACTTGGACTATCTACGTTAACTAACGGGCCCTTGGACTATGTAGATTCCCTAGCGGGCACTTGAAATACGTAGGTTCCCTAGCGGGCACTTAGACTCTGAATGTTCCCTAGCGGGCACTTGGACTATGTAAGTTAACTACCGGGCACTTGGACTCTGTAGGTTAACTAGCGGGCCCTTAGACTATCTAGGTTACCTAGCGGGCACTTGGACTATGTAGGTTAACTACCGGGCACTTGCACTATCTAGGTTACCTAGCGGGCACTTGGACTATGTACGTTCCCTAGAGGGCACTTGGACTATCTATGTTAACTAGCGGGCACTTGGACTATGTAGGTTAACTAGGGGACACTTGCACTATGTAGGTTACCTAGCGGCACTTGGACTATCTAGGTTAACTAGCGGGCACTTGGACTATCTGGGTTAACTAGCGTGCACTTGGACTATGTAGGTTCCTTAGCGGGCACTTGGACTATCTAGTTTACCTAGCGGGCACTTGGACTATGTAGGTTAACTAGCGGGCCCTTGGACTATCTAGGTTACATAGCTGGAACTTGGACTATATAGGTTACCTTGCGGGCACTTGGACTATGTAGGTTAACCAAAGACACTTGGACGATCCAGGTTAAATAATGGGCCCTTGGACTGAGTAGGTTAACGAAGGGGCATTTGGACAATGTAAGTTACCTAGCAGGCACTTGGACTGTCTAGGTGACCTAGCGGGCACTTGGACTATCTAGGTTAACGAACGGGCACTTGGACTATCTAGGTTAACTAGCGGGCACTTGGACTATGTAGGTTACCTAGCGGGCACTTGCACTATCTAGGTTACCTAGCGGGCACTTGGACTATGTAGGTTAATTAGCGGGCACTTGGACTATCCAGGTTACCGAACGGGCATTTGGACTATGTAGGTTACCTAACGGGCACTTGGACTTCTAGGTTAACGAATGGGCACTTGGACTATGTATGTTGCATAGCGGGCAATTGGATTATCTAGGTTAGGTAACGGGCACTTGGACTATCTAGGTTACGTAGCGGGAACATGGACTATGTAGGTTACCTAGCGGGCACTTGGACTATCTTGGTTTCTTAGCGGGCACTTGGACTATATAGGTTACCTAGCGGGCCCCTGGACTATGTAGGTTACCTAGCGGGCACTTGGATTATCTAGGTTAGCTAACAGGAACTTGGAATATCTAGGTTACCTAGCGGGCACTTGGACTATGTAGGTTACCTTGCAGGCACTTGTACTATCTAGGTTACCTAATGGGAACTTGGACTATGTAGGTTAACTAGCGTACACTTGGACGATCTAGGTTAACAAGCGGGCACTTGGAATATCTAGGTTAACTAGCGGGCCCTTGGACTATGTAGGTTAACTAGCGGGCACTTGGACTATCTAGGTTAACTAGCAGGTTCTTGGACTATGTAGGTTAACTAGCGGGCACTTGGACTATCTAGGTTAACTAGCTGACCTTGGACTATGTAGGTTAACTATCGGGCACTTCGACAATCTAGGTTAACTAGCGGGCACTTGGACTATCTAGGTTAACTAGCGGGCACTTGCACAATGCAGGCTCCCTAGCGGGCACTTTAACTATGTAGGTTCCCTAGCGGGCACTTGGACTATATAGGTTCCCTACGGGCACTTGGACTATCTAGGTTCCCTAACGGGCACTTGGACTATGTAGGTTCCTCTGCGGGCACTTGGACTATGTAGGTTCCCTAACAGGCACTTGGACTATGTAGGTTAACTAGCGGGCACTTGTATGATCAAGGTTAACCAGCGGGCACTTGGACTGTCTAGGTTAACTAGCGGGCACTTGGACTATCTAGGTTAATTAGCGGGCACTTGTACAATGCAGGTTCCCTAGCGGGCACTTTGACTATGTAGTTTCCCTAGCGGGCACTTGGACAATATAGGTTCCCTACGGGCACTTGGACTATCTAGGTTCCCTAATGGGCACTTGGAATATGTAGGTTCCCTATCGGGCACTTGGACTATGTAGGTTCCTCAGCGGGCACTTGGACTTTGTATGTTCACTATCGGGCATTGGACTATGTAGGTTAACTAGCAGGACCTTGGACTATCTAGGTTACCTAGCGGGCACTTGGACTATGTAGGTTAACTTGCGGACACTTGGACAATCTAGGTTACCTAGCGGGAACTTGAACTACGTACATACCCTAGCGGGCACTTGGACTATCTAGGTTTCCTAGCGGACACTTGGACTATCTAGATTAACTAGCGGGCCCTTGGACTATCTAGGTTACCTAGCGGGCACTTGGACTATGTAGGTTAACTACCGGGCACATTCACTATCTAGGTTACCTAGCGGGCACTTGGACTATGTATGTTCCCTAGCGGACACTTGGACTATCTATGTTAACTAGTGGGCACTTGGACTATCTATGTTAACTACCGGCTACTTGGACTATGTAGGTTAACTAGGGGACACTTGCACTATGTAGGTTACCTAGCGGCACTTGGACTATGTAGGTTAACTAGCGTGCATTTGGACTATGTAGGTTAAGTAGAGGACACTTAGACGATCTAGGTTAACTAGTGGGCCCTTGGACTATGTAGGTTAACGAACGGGCATTTGGGCTATGTAGGTTACCTAGCAGACACTTGGACAGTCTAGTTTACCTAGCGGGCACTTGGCTATCTAGGTTAACGAACGGGCACTTGGACTATCTAGGTTGCCTAGCGGGCATTTGGACTATGTAAGTTACCTAGCGGGCACTTGGACTATCTAGGTTACCTAGTGGGCACTTGGACTATGTAGGTTAACTAGCGGGCACTTGGACTATGTATGTTGCATAGCGGGCAATTGGACTATCTAGGTTAGGTAACGGGCACTTGGACTATATAGGTTACCTAGCGGACCCTTTGACTCTGTAGGTTACCTAGCGGACACTTGGACTATCTAGGTTAACGAAAGGGCACTTGGACTATGTAGGTTACCTAGCGGGCACTTGGATTATCTAGGTTAGTTAACAGGAACTTGGAATATCTAGGTTACCTAGCGGGCACTTGGACTATGTAGGTTACTTTGCGGGCACTTTTACTATCTAGGTTACCTAACGGGAACTTGGACTATGTAGGTTAACTAGCGGACACATGGACGATCTAGGTTAACTAGCGGGCACTTGGAATATCTAGCTTAACTAGCGAGCCCGAGAACTATGTAGGTTAACTATCGGGCACTTGGACTATCTAGGTTAACTAGCGGGTTCTTGGACTATGTAGGTTAACTAGCGGGCACTTGGACTATCTAGGTTAACTAGCTGACCTCGGACTATGTAGGTTAACTAGCGGGCACTTGGACTATCTAGGTTAACTAGCTGACCTTGGACTATGTAAGTTAACTAGCCGGCACTTGGACTATCTAGGTTAACTAGCGGGCACTTGCACAATGCAGGTTCCCTAGCGGGCACTTGGACTATATAGGTTCCCTGCGGGCACTTGGACTATCTAGGTTCCCTAACGGGCACTTGGAATATGTAGGTTCCCTATCGGGCACTTGGACTATGTAGGTTCCTCAGCGGGCACTTAGACTATGTAGGTTCCCTATCAGGCACTTGGACTATGTAGGTTAAGTAGCGGGACCTTGAACTATGTAGATTAACTAGCGGCACTTGGACTATCTACGTTAACTAACGGGCCCTTGGACTATGTAGATTCCCTAGCGGGCACTTGAACTACGTAGGTTCCCTAGCGGGCACTTAGACTCTGAATGTTCCCTAGCGGGCACTAGGACTATGTAGGTTAACTAGCGGGCCCTTAGACTATCTAGGTTACCTAGCGGGCACTTGGACTATGTAGGTTAACTACCGGGCACTTGCACTATCTAGGTTACCTAGCGGGCACTTGGACTATGTACGTTCCCTAGAGGGCACTTGGACTATCTATGTTAACTAGCGGGCACTTGGACTATGTAGGTTAACTAGGGGACACTTGCACTATGTAGGTTACCTAGCGGCACTTGGACTATCTAGGTTAACTAGCGGGCACTTGGACTATCTGGGTTAACTAGCGTGCACTTGGACTATGTAGGTTCCTTAGCGGGCACTTGGACTATCTAGTTTACCTAGCGGGCACTTGGACTATGTAGGTTAACTAGCGGGCCCTTGGACTATCTAGGTTACATAGCTGGAACTTGGACTATATAGGTTACCTTGCGGGCACTTGGACTATGTAGGTTAACCAAAGACACTTGGACGATCCAGGTTAAATAATGGGCCCTTGGACTGAGTAGGTTAACGAAGGGGCATTTGGACAATGTAAGTTACCTAGCAGGCACTTGGACTGTCTAGGTGACCTAGCGGGCACTTGGACTATCTAGGTTAACGAACGGGCACTTGGACTATCTAGGTTAACTAGCGGGCACTTGGACTATGTAGGTTACCTAGTGGGCACTTGCACTATCTAGGTTACCTAGCGGGCACTTGGACTATGTAGGTTAATTAGCGGGCACTTGGACTATCCAGGTTACCGAACGGGCATTTGGACTATGTAGGTTACCTAACGGGCACTTGGACTTCTAGGTTAACGAATGGGCACTTGGACTATGTATGTTGCATAGCGGGCAATTGGATTATCTAGGTTAGGTAACGGGCACTTGGACTATCTAGGTTACGTAGCGGGAACATGGACTATGTAGGTTACCTAGCGGGCACTTGGACTATCTTGGTTTCTTAGCGGGCACTTGGACTATATAGGTTACCTAGCGGGCCCTTGGACTATGTAGGTTACCTAGAGGGCACTTGGATTATCTAGGTTAGCTAACAGGAACTTGGAATATCTAGGTTACCTAGCGGGCACTTGGACTATGTAGGTTACCTTGCAGGCACTTGTACTATCTAGGTTACCTAATGGGAACTTGGACTATGTAGGTTAACTAGCGTACACTTGGACGATCTAGGTTAACAAGCGGGCACTTGGAATATCTAGGTTAACTAGCGGGCCCTTGGACTATGTAGGTTAACTAGCGGGCACTTGGACTATCTAGGTTAACTAGCAGGTTCTTGGACTATGTAGGTTAACTAGCGGGCACTTGGACTATCTAGGTTAACTAGCTGACCTTGGACTATGTAGGTTAACTATCGGGCACTTCGACAATCTAGGTTAACTAGCGGGCACTTGGACTATCTAGGTTAACTAGCGGGCACTTGCACAATGCAGGCTCCCTAGCGGGCACTTTAACTATGTAGGTTCCCTAGCGGGCACTTGGACTATATAGGTTCCCTACGGGCACTTGGACTATCTAGGTTCCCTAACGGGCACTTGGACTATGTAGGTTCCTCTGCGGGCACTTGGACTATGTAGGTTCCCTAACAGGCACTTGGACTATGTAGGTTAACTAGCGGGCACTTGTATGATCAAGGTTAACCAGCGGGCACTTGGACTGTCTAGGTTAACTAGCGGGCACTTGGACTATCTAGGTTAATTAGCGGGCACTTGTACAATGCAGGTTCCCTAGCGGGCACTTTGACTATGTAGTTTCCCTAGCGGGCACTTGGACAATATAGGTTCCCTACGGGCACTTGGACTATCTAGGTTCCCTAATGGGCACTTGGAATATGTAGGTTCCCTATCGGGCACTTGGACTATGTAGGTTCCTCAGCGGGCACTTGGACTTTGTATGTTCACTATCGGGCATTGGACTATGTAGGTTAACTAGCAGGACCTTGGACTATCTAGGTTACCTAGCGGGCACTTGGACTATGTAGGTTAACTTGCGGACACTTGGACAATCTAGGTTACCTAGCGGGAACTTGAACTACGTACATACCCTAGCGGTCACTTGGACTATCTAGGTTTCCTAGCGGACACTTGGACTATCTAGATTAACTAGTGGGCCCTTGGACTATCTAGGTTACCTAGCGGGCACTTGGACTATGTAGGTTAACTACCGGGCACATTCACTATCTAGGTTACCTAGCGGGCACTTGGACTATGTATGTTCCCTAGCGGACACTTGGACTATCTATGTTAACTAGTGGGCACTTGGACTATCTATGTTAACTACCGGCTACTTGGACTATGTAGGTTAACTAGGGGACACTTGCACTATGTAGGTTACCTAGCGGCACTTGGACTATGTAGGTTAACTAGCGTGCATTTGGACTATGTAGGTTAAGTAGAGGACACTTAGACGATCTAGGTTAACTAGTGGGCCCTTGGACTATGTAGGTTAACGAACGGGCATTTGGGCTATGTAGGTTACCTAGCAGACACTTGGACAGTCTAGTTTACCTAGCGGGCACTTGGCTATCTAGGTTAACGAACGGGCACTTGGACTATCTAGGTTGCCTAGCGGGCATTTGGACTATGTAAGTTACCTAGCGGGCACTTGGACTATCTAGGTTACCTAGTGGGCACTTGGACTATGTAGGTTAACTAGCGGGCACTTGGACTATGTATGTTGCATAGCGGGCAATTGGACTATCTAGGTTAGGTAACGGGCACTTGGACTATATAGGTTACCTAGCGGACCCTTTGACTCTGTATGTTACCTAGCGGACACTTGGACTATCTAGGTTAACGAAAGGGCACTTGGACTATGTAGGTTACCTAGCGGGCACTTGGATTATCTAGGTTAGTTAACAGGAACTTGGAATATCTAGGTTACCTAGCGGGCACTTGGACTATGTAGGTTACCTTGCGGGCACTTTTACTATCTAGGTTACCTAACGGGAACTTGGACTATGTAGGTTAACTAGCGGACACATGGACGATCTAGGTTAACTAGCGGGCACTTGGAATATCTAGCTTAACTAGCGAGCCCGAGAACTATGTAGGTTAACTATCGGGCACTTGGACTATCTAGGTTAACTAGCGGGTTCTTGGACTATGTAGGTTAACTAGCGGGCACTTGGACTATCTAGGTTAACTAGCTGACCTCGGACTATGTAGGTTAACTAGCGGGCACTTGGACTATCTAGGTTAACTAGCTGACCTTGGACTATGTAAGTTAACTAGCCGGCACTTGGACTATCTAGGTTAACTAGCGGGCACTTGCACAATGCAGGTTCCCTAGCGGGCACTTGGACTATATAGGTTCCCTGCGGGCACTTGGACTATCTAGGTTCCCTAACGGGCACTTGGAATATGTAGGTTCCCTATCGGGCACTTGGACTATGTAGGTTCCTCAGCGGGCACTTAGACTATGTAGGTTCCCTATCAGGCACTTGGACTATGTAGGTTAAGTAGCGGGACCTTGAACTATGTAGATTAACTAGCGGCACTTGGACTATCTACGTTAACTAACGGGCCCTTGGACTATGTAGATTCCCTAGCGGGCACTTGAACTACGTAGGTTCCCTAGCGGGCACTTAGACTCTGAATGTTCCCTAGCGGGCACTAGGACTATGTAGGTTAACTAGCGGGCCCTTAGACTATCTAGGTTACCTAGCGGGCACTTGGACTATGTAGGTTAACTACCGGGCACTTGCACTATCTAGGTTACCTAGCGGGCACTTGGACTATGTACGTTCCCTAGAGGGCACTTGGACTATCTATGTTAACTAGCGGGCACTTGGACTATGTAGGTTAACTAGGGGACACTTGCACTATGTAGGTTACCTAGCGGCACTTGGACTATCTAGGTTAACTAGCGGGCACTTGGACTATCTGGGTTAACTAGCGTGCACTTGGACTATGTAGGTTCCTTAGCGGGCACTTGGACTATCTAGTTTACCTAGCGGGCACTTGGACTATGTAGGTTAACTAGCGGGCCCTTGGACTATCTAGGTTACATAGCTGGAACTTGGACTATATAGGTTACCTTGCGGGCACTTGGACTATGTAGGTTAACCAAAGACACTTGGACGATCCAGGTTAAATAATGGGCCCTTGGACTGAGTAGGTTAACGAAGGGGCATTTGGACAATGTAAGTTACCTAGCAGGCACTTGGACTGTCTAGGTGACCTAGCGGGCACTTGGACTATCTAGGTTAACGAACGGGCACTTGGACTATCTAGGTTAACTAGCGGGCACTTGGACTATGTAGGTTACCTAGTGGGCACTTGCACTATCTAGGTTACCTAGCGGGCACTTGGACTATGTAGGTTAATTAGCGGGCACTTGGACTATCCAGGTTACCGAACGGGCATTTGGACTATGTAGGTTACCTAACGGGCACTTGGACTTCTAGGTTAACGAATGGGCACTTGGACTATGTATGTTGCATAGCGGGCAATTGGATTATCTAGGTTAGGTAACGGGCACTTGGACTATCTAGGTTACGTAGCGGGAACATGGACTATGTAGGTTACCTAGCGGGCACTTGGACTATCTTGGTTTCTTAGCGGGCACTTGGACTATATAGGTTACCTAGCGGGCCCTTGGACTATGTAGGTTACCTAGAGGGCACTTGGATTATCTAGGTTAGCTAACAGGAACTTGGAATATCTAGGTTACCTAGCGGGCACTTGGACTATGTAGGTTACCTTGCAGGCACTTGTACTATCTAGGTTACCTAATGGGAACTTGGACTATGTAGGTTAACTAGCGTACACTTGGACGATCTAGGTTAACAAGCGGGCACTTGGAATATCTAGGTTAACTAGCGGGCCCTTGGACTATGTAGGTTAACTAGCGGGCACTTGGACTATCTAGGTTAACTAGCAGGTTCTTGGACTATGTAGGTTAACTAGCGGGCACTTGGACTATCTAGGTTAACTAGCTGACCTTGGACTATGTAGGTTAACTATCGGGCACTTCGACAATCTAGGTTAACTAGCGGGCACTTGGACTATCTAGGTTAACTAGCGGGCACTTGCACAATGCAGGCTCCCTAGCGGGCACTTTAACTATGTAGGTTCCCTAGCGGGCACTTGGACTATATAGATTCCCTACGGGCACTTGGACTATCTAGGTTCCCTAACGGGCACTTGGACTATGTAGGTTCCTCTGCGGGCACTTGGACTATGTAGGTTCCCTAACAGGCACTTGGACTATGTAGGTTAACTAGCGGGCACTTGTATGATCAAGGTTAACCAGCGGGCACTTGGACTGTCTAGGTTAACTAGCGGGCACTTGGACTATCTAGGTTAATTAGCGGGCACTTGTACAATGCAGGTTCCCTAGCGGGCACTTTGACTATGTAGTTTCCCTAGCGGGCACTTGGACAATATAGGTTCCCTACGGGCACTTGGACTATCTAGGTTCCCTAATGGGCACTTGGAATATGTAGGTTCCCTATCGGGCACTTGGACTATGTAGGTTCCTCAGCGGGCACTTGGACTTTGTATGTTCACTATCGGGCATTGGACTATGTAGGTTAACTAGCAGGACCTTGGACTATCTAGGTTACCTAGCGGGCACTTGGACTATGTAGGTTAACTTGCGGACACTTGGACAATCTAGGTTACCTAGCGGGAACTTGAACTACGTACATACCCTAGCGGGCACTTGGACTATCTAGGTTTCCTAGCGGACACTTGGACTATCTAGATTAACTAGCGGGCCCTTGGACTATCTAGGTTACCTAGCGGGCACTTGGACTATGTAGGTTAACTACCGGGCACATTCACTATCTAGGTTACCTAGCGGGCACTTGGACTATGTATGTTCCCTAGCGGACACTTGGACTATCTATGTTAACTAGTGGGCACTTGGACTATCTATGTTAACTACCGGCTACTTGGACTATGTAGGTTAACTAGGGGACACTTGCACTATGTAGGTTACCTAGCGGCACTTGGACTATGTAGGTTAACTAGCGTGCATTTGGACTATGTAGGTTAAGTAGAGGACACTTAGACGATCTAGGTTAACTAGTGGGCCCTTGGACTATGTAGGTTAACGAACGGGCATTTGGGCTATGTAGGTTACCTAGCAGACACTTGGACAGTCTAGTTTACCTAGCGGGCACTTGGCTATCTAGGTTAACGAACGGGCACTTGGACTATCTAGGTTGCCTAGCGGGCATTTGGACTATGTAAGTTACCTAGCGGGCACTTGGACTATCTAGGTTACCTAGTGGGCACTTGGACTATGTAGGTTAACTAGCGGGCACTTGGACTATGTATGTTGCATAGCGGGCAATTGGACTATCTAGGTTAGGTAACGGGCACTTGGACTATATAGGTTACCTAGCGGACCCTTTGACTCTGTAGGTTACCTAGCGGGCACTTGGACTATCTAGGTTAACGAAAGGGCACTTGGACTATGTAGGTTACCTAGCGGGCACTTGGATTATCTAGGTTAGTTAACAGGAACTTGGAATATCTAGGTTACCTAGCGGGCACTTGGACTATGTAGGTTACGTTGCGGGCACTTTTACTATCTAGGTTACCTAACGGGAACTTGGACTATGTAGGTTAACTAGCGGACACATGGACGATCTAGGTTAACTAGCGGGCACTTGGAATATCTAGGTTAACTAGCGAGCCCGAGAACTATGTAGGTTAACTATCGGGCACTTGGACTATCTAGGTTAACTAGCGGGTTCTTGGACTATGTAGGTTAACTAGCGGGCACTTGGACTATCTAGGTTAACTAGCTGACCTCGGACTATGTAGGTTAACTAGCGGGCACTTGGACTATCTAGGTTAACTAGCTGACCTTGGACTATGTAAGTTAACTAGCCGGCACTTGGACTATCTAGGTTAACTAGCGGGCACTTGCACAATGCAGGTTCCCTAGCGGGCACTTGGACTATATAGGTTCCCTGCGGGCACTTGGACTATCTAGGTTCCCTAACGGGCACTTGGAATATGTAGGTTCCCTATCAGGCACTTGGACTATGTAGGTTAAGTAGCGGGACCTTGAACTATGTAGATTAACTAGCGGCACTTGGACTATCTACGTTAACTAACGGGCCCTTGGACTATGTAGATTCCCTAGCGGGCACTTGAACTACGTAGGTTCCCTAGCGGGCACTTAGACTCTGAATGTTCCCTAGCGGGCACTAGGACTATGTAGGTTAACTAGCGGGCCCTTAGACTATCTAGGTTACCTAGCGGACACTTGGACTATGTAGGTTAACTACCGGGCACTTGCACTATCTAGGTTACCTAGCGGGCACTTGGACTATGTACGTTCCCTAGAGGGCACTTGGACTATCTATGTTAACTAGCGGGCACTTGGACTATGTAGGTTAACTAGGGGACACTTGCACTATGTAGGTTACCTAGCGGCACTTGGACTATCTAGGTGAACTAGCGGGCACTTGGACTATCTGGGTTAACTAGCGTGCACTTGGACTATGTAGGTTCCTTAGCGGGCACTTGGACTATCTAGTTTACCTAGCGGGCACTTGGACTATGTAGGTTAACTAGCGGGCCCTTGGACTATCTAGGTTACATAGCTGGAACTTGGACTATATAGGTTACCTTGCGGGCACTTGGACTATGTAGGTTAACCAAAGACACTTGGACGATCCAGGTTAAATAATGGGCCCTTGGACTGTGTAGGTTAACGAAGGGGCATTTGGACAATGTAAGTTACCTAGCAGGCACTTGGACTGTCTAGGTGACCTAGCGGGCACTTGGACTATCTAGGTTAATGAACGGGCACTTGGACTATCTAGGTTAACTAGCGGGCACTTGGACTATGTAGGTTACCTAGCGGGCACTTGCACTATCTAGGTTACCTAGCGGGCACTTGGACTATGTAGGTTAATTAGCGGGCACTTGGACTATCCAGGTTACCGAACGGGCATTTGGACTATGTAGGTTACCTAACGGGCACTTGGACTTCTAGGTTAACGAATGGGCACTTGGACTATGTATGTTGCATAGCGGGCAATTGGATTATCTAGGTTAGGTAACGGGCACTTGGACTATCTAGGTTACGTAGCGGGAACATGGACTATGTAGGTTACCTAGCGGGCACTTGGACTATCTTGGTTTCTTAGCGGGCACTTGGACTATATAGGTTACCTAGCGGGCCCTTGGACTATGTAGGTTACCTAGCGGGCACTTGGATTATCTAGGTTAGCTAACAGGAACTTGGAATATCTAGGTTACCTAGCGGGCACTTGGACTGTGTAGGTTACCTTGCAGGCACTTGTACTATCTAGGTTACCTAATGGGAACTTGGACTATGTAGGTTAACTAGCGTACACTTGGACGATCTAGGTTAACAAGCGGGCACTTGGAATATCTAGGTTAACTAGCGGGCCCTTGGACTATGTAGGTTAACTAGCGGGCACTTGGACTATCTAGGTTAACTAGCAGGTTCTTGGACTATGTAGGTTAACTAGCGGGCACTTGGACTATCTAGGTTAACTAGCTGACCTTGGACTATGTAGGTTAACTATCGGGCACTTCGACAATCTAGGTTAACTAGCGGGCACTTGGACTATCTAGGTTAACTAGCGGGCACTTGCACAATGCAGGCTCCCTAGCGGGCACTTTAACTATGTAGGTTCCCTAGCGGGCACTTGGACTATATAGGTTCCCTACGGGCACTTGGACTATCTAGGTTCCCTAACGGGCACTTGGACTATGTAGGTTCCTCTGCGGGCACTTGGACTATGTAGGTTCCCTAACAGGCACTTGGACTATGTAGGTTAACTAGCGGGCACTTGTATGATCAAGGTTAACCAGCGGGCACTTGGACTGTCTAGGTTAACTAGCGGGCACTTGGACTATCTAGGTTAATTAGCGGGCACTTGTACAATGCAGGTTCCCTAGCGGGCACTTTGACTATGTAGTTTCCCTAGCAGGCACTTGGACAATATAGGTTCCCTACGGGCACTTGGACTATCTAGGTTCCCTAATGGGCACTTGGAATATGTAGGTTCCCTATCGGGCACTTGGACTATGTAGGTTCCTCAGCGGGCACTTGGACTTTGTATGTTCACTATCGGGCATTGGACTATGTAGGTTAACTAGCAGGACCTTGGACTATCTAGGTTACCTAGCGGGCACTTGGACTATGTAGGTTAACTTGCGGACACTTGGACAATCTAGGTTACTTAGCGGGAACTTGAACTACGTACATACCCTAGCGGGCACTTGGACTATCTAGGTTTCCTAGCGGACACTTGGACTATCTAGATTAACTAGCGGGCCCTTGGACTATCTAGGTTACCTAGAGGGCACTTGGACTATGTAGGTTAACTACCAGGCACATTCACTATCTAGGTTACCTAGCGGGCACTTGGACTATGTATGTTCCCTAGCGGACACTTGGACTATCTATGTTAACTAGTGGGCACTTGGACTATCTATGTTAACTACCGGCTACTTGGACTATGTAGGTTAACTAGGGGACACTTGCACTATGTAGGTTACCTAGCGGCACTTGGACTATGTAGGTTAACTAGCGTGCATTTGGACTATGTAGGTTAAGTAGAGGACACTTAGACGATCTAGGTTAACTAGTGGGCCCTTGGACTATGTAGGTTAACGAACGGGCATTTGGGCTATGTAGGTTACCTAGCAGACACTTGGACAGTCTAGTTTACCTAGCGGGCACTTGGCTATCTAGGTTAACGAACGGGCACTTGGACTATCTAGGTTGCCTAGCGGGCATTTGGACTATGTAAGTTACCTAGCGGGCACTTGGACTATCTAGGTTACCTAGTGGGCACTTGGACTATGTAGGTTAACTAGCGGGCACTTGGACTATGTATGTTGCATAGCGGGCAATTGGACTATCTAGGTTAGGTAACGGGCACTTGGACAATATAGGTTACCTAGCGGACCCTTTGACTCTGTAGGTTACCTAGCGGGCACTTGGACTATCTAGGTTAACGAAAGGGCACTTGGACTATGTAGGTTACCTAGCGGGCACTTGGATTATCTAGGTTAGTTAACAGGAACTTGGAATATCTAGGTTACCTAGCGGGCACTTGGACTATGTAGGTTACCTTGCGGGCACTTTTACTATCTAGGTTACCTAACGGGAACTTGGACTATGTAGGTTAACTAGCGGACACATGGACGATCTAGGTTAACTAGCGGGCACTTGGAATATCTAGCTTAAGTAGCGAGCCCGAGAACTATGTAGGTTAACTATCGGGCACTTGGACTATCTAGGTTAACTAGCGGGTTCTTGGACTATGTAGGTTAACTAGCGGGCACTTGGACTATCTAGGTTAACTAGCTGACCTCGGACTATGTAGGTTAACTAGCGGGCACTTGGACTATCTAGGTTAACTAGCTGACCTTGGACTATGTAAGTTAACTAGCCGGCACTTGGACTATCTAGGTTAACTAGCGGGCACTTGCACAATGCAGGTTCCCTAGCGGGCACTTGGACTATATAGGTTCCCTGCGGGCACTTGGACTATCTAGGTTCCCTAACGGGCACTTGGAATATGTAGGTTCCCTATCGGGCACTTGGACTATGTAGGTTCCTCAGCGGGCACTTAGACTATGTAGGTTCCCTATCAGGCACTTGGACTATGTAGGTTAAGTAGCGGGACCTTGAACTATGTAGATTAACTAGCGGCACTTGGACTATCTACGTTAACTAACGGGCCCTTGGACTATGTAGATTCCCTAGCGGGCACTTGAACTACGTAGGTTCCCTAGCGGGCACTTAGACTCTGAATGTTCCCTAGCGGGCACTAGGACTATGTAGGTTAACTAGCGGGCCCTTAGACTATCTAGGTTACCTAGCGGGCACTTGGACTATGTAGGTTAACTACCGGGCACTTGCACTATCTAGGTTACCTAGCGGGCACTTGGACTATGTACGTTCCCTAGAGGGCACTTGGACTATCTATGTTAACTAGCGGGCACTTGGACTATGTAGGTTAACTAGGGGACACTTGCACTATGTAGGTTACCTAGCGGCACTTGGACTATCTAGGTTAACTAGCGGGCACTTGGACTATCTGGGTTAACTAGCGTGCACTTGGACTATGTAGGTTCCTTAGCGGGCACTTGGACTATCTAGTTTACCTAGCGGGCACTTGGACTATGTAGGTTAACTAGCGGGCCCTTGGACTATCTAGGTTACATAGCTGGAACTTGGACTATATAGGTTACCTTGCGGGCACTTGGACTATGTAGGTTAACCAAAGACACTTGGACGATCCAGGTTAAATAATGGGCCCTTGGACTGAGTAGGTTAACGAAGGGGCATTTGGACAATGTAAGTTACCTAGCAGGCACTTGGACTGTCTAGGTGACCTAGCGGGCACTTGGACTATCTAGGTTAATGAACGGGCACTTGGACTATCTAGGTTAACTAGCGGGCACTTGGACTATGTAGGTTACCTAGCGGGCACTTGCACTATCTAGGTTACCTAGCGGGCACTTGGACTATGTAGGTTAATTAGCGGGCACTTGGACTATCTAGATTACCGAACGGGCATTTGGACTATGTAGGTTACCTAACGGGCACTTGGACTTCTAGGTTAACGAATGGGCACTTGGACTATGTATGTTGCATAGCGGACAATTGGATTATCTAGGTTAGGTAACGGGCACTTGGACTATCTAGGTTACGTAGCGGGAACATGGACTATGTAGGTTACCTAGCGGGCACTTGGACTATCTTGGTTTCTTAGCGGGCACTTGGACTATATAGGTTACCTAGCGGGCCCTTGGACTATGTAGGTTACCTAGCGGGCACTTGGATTATCTAGGTTAGCTAACAGGAACTTGGAATATCTAGGTTACCTAGCGGGCACTTGGACTATGTAGGTTACCTTGCAGGCACTTGTACTATCTAGGTTACCTAATGGGAACTTGGACTATGTAGGTTAACTAGCGTACACTTGGACGATCTAGGTTAACAAGCGGGCACTTGGAATATCTAGGTTAACTAGCGGGCCCTTGGACTATGTAGGTTAACTAGCGGGCACTTGGACTATCTAGGTTAACTAGCAGGTTCTTGGACTATGTAGGTTAACTAGCGGGCACTTGGACTATCTAGGTTAACTAGCTGACCTTGGACTATGTAGGTTAACTATCGGGCACTTCGACAATCTAGGTTAACTAGCGGGCACTTGGACTATCTAGGTTAACTAGCGGGCACTTGCACAATGCAGGCTCCCTAGCGGGCACTTTATCTATGTAGGTTCCCTAGCGGGCACTTGGACTATATAAGTTCCCTACGGGCACTTGGACTATCTAGGTTCCCTAACGGGCGCTTGGACTATGTAGGTTCCTCTGCGGGCACTTGGACTATGTAGGTTCCCTAACAGGCACTTGGACTATGTAGGTTAACTAGCGGGCACTTGTATGATCAAGGTTAACCAGCGGGCACTTGGACTGTCTAGGTTAACTAGCGGGCACTTGGACTATCTAGGTTAATTAGCGGGCACTTGTACAATGCAGGTTCCCTAGCGGGCACTTTGACTATGTAGTTTCCCTAGCGGGCACTTGGACAATATAGGTTCCCTACGGGCACTTGGACTATCTAGGTTCCCTAATGGGCACTTGGAATATGTAGGTTCCCTATCGGGCACTTGGACTATGTAGGTTCCTCAGCGGGCACTTGGACTTTGTATGTTCACTATCGGGCATTGGACTATGTAGGTTAACTAGCAGGACCTTGGACTATCTAGGTTACCTAGCGGGCACTTGGACTATGTAGGTTAACTTGCGGACACTTGGACAATCTAGGTTACCTAGCGGGAACTTGAACTACGTACATACCCTAGCGGGCACTTGGACTATCTAGGTTTCCTAGCGGACACTTGGACTATCTAGATTAACTAGCGGGCCCTTGGACTATCTAGGTTTCCTAGCGGGCACTTCGACTATCTAGGTTAGCTAACGGGCAATTGGACTATCTAGGTTACCTAGCGGGCACTTGGACTATGTAGGTTCCCTAGCGAGCACTTGGACTATTTAAGTTACCTAGTAGGCACTTTGACTATCTAGGTTAACGAACGTGCACTTGGACTATGTAGGTAACCTAGCCGGCACTTGGACTGTCTAGGTTACCTAGCAGGCACTTGGCCCATCTAGGTTAACGAACGGGCACTTGGACTATGTAGGTTAACTAGCGGACACTTCGACTATCTAGGTTAGCTAACGGGCAATTGGACTATCTAAGTTACCTAGCGGGCACTTGGACTATGTAGGTTGCCTAGCGAGCACTTGGACTATGTAGGTTCCCTATCGGGTACTTGGACTGTCTAGGTTACCTAGTGGGCACTTGGACTGTGTAGTTTACCTAGGAAGCACTTGGACTATGTTGGTTAACTAGCGGGCATTTGGACTATCTAGGTTACCTAGCAGGCACTTGGACTATGTACGTTCCCTAGCGGGCACTTGGGCTATCTACGTTACCTAGCGGGCACTTGGACTATGTAGGTTAACGAACGGGCACTTGGACTATGTAGGTAACCTAAAGGTCACTTGGACTGTCTAGGTTACCTTGCGGGAACTTGGACTATGTAGGTTAACTAGCGGGCACTTGTACTATCAAGGTTAACTAGAGGGCCCTTACTCTATGTAGGTTAACTAGCAGGCCTTTGGACTATGTAAGTTAACTAGAGGGCACTTTGATGATCCTGGTTAACTAGCGGGCACTTGGACTATCTAGGTTAACTAGCGGGCACTTGGACTATCTAGGTTAACTAGCGGGCACTTGGACTATGTAGGTTCCCTAGCGGGCAATTTGACTATGTAGGTTGCCTAGCGGGCACTTGGACTATATAGGTTAACTAGCGGGCCCTTGGACTATGTAGGTTAACTAGCGTGCACTTGGACGATCTAGGTTAACTAGCGGGTACTTGGACTATCTACGTTAACTAGCGGGCCCTTGGACTATGTAGATTCCCTAGCGGGCACTTGGATTCTGTGTGTTCCCTACGGACACTTGAACTATGTAGGTTCCCTAGCAGGCACTTGGACTATGTAGGTTCCAGAGGGGGCACTTGGACTATGTAAGTTAACTACCGGGCACTTGGACTATGTAGGTTAACTAGCGGGCCCTTGGACTATCTAGGTTACCTAGCGGGCACTTGGACTATGTAGGTTAACTACCGGGCACATTCACTATCTAGGTTACCTAGCGGGCACTTGGACTATGTATGTTCCCTAGCGGACACTTGGACTATCTATGTTAACTAGTGGGCACTTGGACTATCTATGTCAACTACCGGCTACGTGGACTATGTAGGTTAACGAGGGGACACTTGCACTATGTAGGTTACCTAGCGGCACTTGGACTATGTAGGTTAACTAGCGTGCATTTGGACTATGTAGGTTAAGTAGAGGACACTTAGACGATCTAGGTTAACTAGTGGGCCCTTGGACTATGTAGGTTAACGAACGGGCATTTGGGCTATGTAGGTTACCTAGCAGACACTTGGACTGTCTAGTTTACCTAGCGGGCACTTGGCTATCTAGGTTAACGAACGGGCACTTGGACTATCTAGGTTGCCTAGCGGGCATTTGGACTATGTAAGTTACCTAGCGGGCACTTGGACTATCTAGGTTACCTAGTGGGCACTTGGACTATGTAGGTTAACTAGCGGGCACTTGGACTATGTATGTTGCATAGCGGGCAATTGGACTATCTAGGTTAGGTAACGGGCACTTGGACTATATAGGTTACCTAGCGGACCCTTTGACTCTGTAGGTTACCTAGCGGGCACTTGGACTATCTAGGTTAACGAAAGGGCACTTGGACTATGTAGGTTACCTAGCGGGCACTTGGATTATCTAGGTTAGTTAACAGGAACTTGGAATATCTAGGTTACCTAGCGGGCACTTGGACTATGTAGGTTACCTTGCGGGCACTTTTACTATCTAGGTTACCTAACGGGAACTTGGACTATGTAGGTTAACTAGTGGACACATGGATGATCTAGGTTAACTAGCGGGCACTTGGAATATCTAGCTTAACTAGCGAGCCCGAGAACTATGTAGGTTAACTATCGGGCACTTGGACTATCTAGGTTAACTAGCGGGTTCTTGGACTATGTAGGTTAACTAGCGGGCACTTGGACTATCTAGGTTAACTAGCTGACCTCGGACTATGTAGGTTAACTAGCGGGCACTTGGACTATCTAGGTTAACTAGCTGACCTTGGACTATGTAAGTTAACTAGCGGGCACTTGGACTATCTAGGTTAACTAGCGGGCACTTGCACAATGCAGGTTCCCTAGCGGGCACTTGGACAATATAGGTTCCCTGCGGGCACTTGGACTATCTAGGTTCCCTAACGGGCACTTGGAATATGTAGGTTCCCTATCGGGCACTTGGACTATGTAGGTTCCTCTGCGGGCACTTGGACTATGTAGGTTCCCTATCAGGCACTTGGACTATGTAGGTTAAGTAGCGGGACCTTGAACTATGTAGATTAACTAGCGGCACTTGGACTATCTACGTTAACTAACGGGCCCTTGGACTATGTAGATTCCCTAGCGGGCACATGAAATACGTAGGTTCCCTAGCGGGCACTTAGACTCTGAATGTTCCCTAGCGGGCACTTGGACTATATATGTTCCTTACGGACACTTGAACTATGTAAGTTAACTACCGGGTACTTGGACTCTGTAGGTTAACTAGCGGGCCCTTAGACTATCTAGGTTACCTAGCGGGCACTTGGACTATGTAGGTTAACTACCGGGCACTTGCACTATCTAGGTTACCTAGCGGGCACTTGGACTATGTACGTTCCCTAGAGGGCACTTGGACTATCTATGTTAACTAGCGGGCACTTGGACTATGTAGGTTAACTAGGGGACACTTGCACTATGTAGGTTACCTAGCGGCACTTGGACTATCTAGGTTAACTAGCGGGCACTTGGACTATCTGGGTTAACTAGCGTGCACTTGGACTATGTAGGTTCCTTAGCGGGCACTTGGACTATCTAGTTTACCTAGCGGGCACTTGGACTATGTAGGTTAACTAGCGGGCCCTTGGACTATCTAGGTTACATAGCTGGAACTTGGACTATATAGGTTACCTTGCGGGCACTTGGACTATGTAGGTTAACCAAAGACACTTGGACGATCCAGGTTAAATAATGGGCCCTTGGACTGTGTAGGTTAACGAAGGGGCATTTGGACAATGTAAGTTACCTAGCAGGCACTTGGACTGTCTAGGTGACCTAGCGGGCACTTGGACTATCTAGGTTAACGAACGGGCACTTGGACTATCTAGGTTAACTAGCGGGCACTTGGACTATGTAGGTTACCTAGTGGGCACTTGCACTATCTAGGTTACCTAGCGGGCACTTGGACTATGTATGTTCCCTAGCGGACACTTGGACTATCTATGTTAACTAGTGGGCACTTGGACTATCTATGTCAACTACCGGCTACGTGGACTATGTAGGTTAACGAGGGGACACTTGCACTATGTAGGTTACCTAGCGGCACTTGGACTATGTAGGTTAACTAGCGTGCATTTGGACTATGTAGGTTAAGTAGAGGACACTTAGACGATCTAGGTTAACTAGTGGGCCCTTGGACTATGTAGGTTAACGAACGGGCATTTGGGCTATGTAGGTTACCTAGCAGACACTTGGACTGTCTAGTTTACCTAGCGGGCACTTGGCTATCTAGGTTAACGAACGGGCACTTGGACTATCTAGGTTGCCTAGCGGGCATTTGGACTATGTAAGTTACCTAGCGGGCACTTGGACTATCTAGGTTACCTAGTGGGCACTTGGACTATGTAGGTTAACTAGCGGGCACTTGGACTATGTATGTTGCATAGCGGGCAATTGGACTATCTAGGTTAGGTAACGGGCACTTGGACTATATAGGTTACCTAGCGGACCCTTTGACTCTGTAGGTTACCTAGCGGGCACTTGGACTATCTAGGTTAACGAAAGGGCACTTGGACTATGTAGGTTACCTAGCGGGCACTTGGATTATCTAGGTTAGTTAACAGGAACTTGGAATATCTAGGTTACCTAGCGGGCACTTGGACTATGTAGGTTACGTTGCGGGCACTTTTACTATCTAGGTTACCTAACGGGAACTTGGACTATGTAGGTTAACTAGTGGACACATGGACGATCTAGGTTAACTAGCGGGCACTTGGAATATCTAGCTTAACTAGCGAGCCCGAGAACTATGTAGGTTAACTATCGGGCACTTGGACTATCTAGGTTAACTAGCAGGTTCTTGGACTATGTAGGTTAACTAGCGGGCACTTGGACTATCTAGGTTAACTAGCTGACCTCGGACTATGTAGGTTAACTAGCGGGCACTTGGACTATCTAGGTTAACTAGCTGACCTTGGACTATGTAAGTTAACTAGCGGGCACTTGGACTATCTAGGTTAACTAGCGGGCACTTGCACAATGCAGGTTCCCTAGCGGGCACTTGGACAATATAGGTTCCCTGCGGGCACTTGGACTATCTAGGTTCCCTAACGGGCACTTGGAATATGTAGGTTCCCTATCGGGCACTTGGACTATGTAGGTTCCTCTGCGGGCACTTGGACTATGTAGGTTCCCTATCAGGCACTTGGACTATGTAGGTTAAGTAGCGGGACCTTGAACTATGTAGATTAACTAGCGGCACTTGGACTATCTACGTTAACTAACGGGCCCTTGGACTATGTAGATTCCCTAGCGGGCACATGAAATACGTAGGTTCCCTAGCGGGCACTTAGACTCTGAATGTTCCCTAGCGGGCACTTGGACTATATATGTTCCTTACGGACACTTGAACTATGTAAGTTAACTACCGGGTACTTGGACTCTGTAGGTTAACTAGCGGGCCCTTAGACTATCTAGGTTACCTAGCGGGCACTTGGACTATGTAGGTTAACTACCGGGCACTTGCACTATCTAGGTTACCTAGCGGGCACTTGGACTATGTACGTTCCCTAGAGGGCACTTGGACTATCTATGTTAACTAGCGGGCACTTGGACTATGTAGGTTAACTAGGGGACACTTGCACTATGTAGGTTACCTAGCGGCACTTGGACTATCTAGGTTAACTAGCGGGCACTTGGACTATCTGGGTTAACTAGCGTGCACTTGGACTATGTAGGTTCCTTAGCGGGCACTTGGACTATCTAGTTTACCTAGCGGGCACTTGGACTATGTAGGTTAACTAGCGGGCCCTTGGACTATCTAGGTTACATAGCTGGAACTTGGACTATATAGGTTACCTTGCGGGCACTTGGACTATGTAGGTTAACCAAAGACACTTGGACGATCCAGGTTAAATAATGGGCCCTTGGACTGTGTAGGTTAACGAAGGGGCATTTGGACAATGTAAGTTACCTAGCAGGCACTTGGACTGTCTAGGTGACCTAGCGGGCACTTGGACTATCTAGGTTAACGAACGGGCACTTGGACTATCTAGGTTAACTAGCGGGCACTTGGACTATGTAGGTTACCTAGTGGGCACTTGCACTATCTAGGTTACCTAGCGGGCACTTGGACTATGTAGGTTAATTAGCGGGCACTTGGACTATCTAGGTTACCGAACGGGCATTTGGACTATGTAGGTTACCTAACGGGCACTTGGACTTCTAGGTTAACGAATGGGCACTTGGACTATGTATGTTGCATAGCGGGCAATTGGATTATCTAGGTTAGGTAACGGGCACTTGGACTATCTAGGTTACGTAGCGGGAACATGGACTATGTAGGTTACCTAGCGGGCACTTGGACTATCTTGGTTTCTTAGCGGGCACTTGGACTATATAGGTTACCTAGCGGGCCCTTGGACTATGTAGGTTACCTAGCGGGCACTTGGATTATCTAGGTTAGCTAACAGGAACTTGGAATATCTAGGTTACCTAGCGGGCACTTGGACTATGTAGGTTACCTTGCAGGCACTTGTACTATCTAGGTTACCTAATGGGAACTTGGACTATGTAGGTTAACTAGCGTACACTTGGACGATCTAGGTTAACAAGCGGGCACTTGGAATATCTAGGTTAACTAGCGGGCCCTTGGACTATGTAGGTTAACTAGCGGGCACTTGGACTATCTAGGTTAACTAGCAGGTTCTTGGACTATGTAGGTTAACTAGCGGGCACTTGGACTATCTAGGTTAACTAGCTGACCTTGGACTATGTAGGTTAACTATCGGGCACTTCCACAATCTAGGTTAACTAGCGGGCACTTGGACTATCTAGGTTAACTAGCGGGCACTTGCACAATGCAGGCTCCCAAGCGGGCACTTTAACTATGTAGGTTCCCTAGCGGGCACTTGGACTATATAGGTTTCCTACGGGCACTTGGACTATCTAGGTTCCCTAACGGGCACTTGGACTATGTAGGTTCCTCTGCGGGCACTTGGACTATGTAGGTTCCCTAACAGGCACTTGGACTATGTAGGTTAACTAGCGGGCACTTGTATGATCAAGATTAACCAGCGGGCACTTGGACTGTCTAGGTTAACTAGCGGGCACTTGGACTATCTAGGTTAATTAGCGGGCACTTATACAATGCAGGTTCCCTAGCGGGCACTTTGACTATGTACTTTCCCTAGCGGGCACTTGGACAATATAGGTTCCCTACGGGCACTTGGACTATCTAGGTTCCCTAATGGGCACTTGGAATATGTAGGTTCCCTATCGGGCACTTGGACTATGTAGGTTCCTCAGCGGGCACTTGGACTTTGTATGTTCACTATCGGGCATTGGACTATGTAGGTTAACTAGCAGGACCTTGGACTATCTAGGTTACCTAGCGGGCACTTGGACTTTGTAGGTTAACTTGCGGACACTTGGACAATCTAGGTTACCTAGCGGGAACTTGAACTACGTACATACCCTAGCGGGCACTTGGACTATCTAGGTTTCCTAGCGGACACTTGGACTATCTAGATTAACTAGCGGGCCCTTGGACTATCTAGGTTACCAAGCGGGCACTTGGACTATGTAGGTTAACTACCGGGCACATTCACTATCTAGGTTACCTAGCGGGCACTTGGACTATGTATGTTCCCTAGCGGACACTTGGACTATCTATGTTAACTAGTGGGCACTTGGACTATCTATGTTAACTACCGGCTACTTGGACTATGTAGGTTAACTAGGGGACACTTGCACTATGTAGGTTACCTAGCGGCACTTGGACTATGTAGGTTAACTAGCGTGCATTTGGACTATGTAGGTTAAGTAGAGGACACTTAGACGATCTAGGTTAACTAGTGGGCCCTTGGACTATGTAGGTTAACGAACGGGCATTTGGGCTATGTAGGTTACCTAGCAGACACTTGGACTGTCTAGTTTACCTAGCGGGCACTTGGCTATCTAGGTTAACGAACGGGCTCTTGGACTATCTAGGTTGCCTAGCGGAATTTGGACTATGTAAGTTACCTAGCGGGCACTTGGACTATCTAGGTTACCTAGCGGGCACTTGGACTATGTAGGTTAACTAGCGGGCCCTTGGACTATCTAGGTTACATAGCTGGAACTTGGACTATATAGGTTACCTTGCGGGCACTTGGACTATGTAGGTTAACCAAAGACACTTGGACGATCCAGGTTAAATAATGGGCCCTTGGACTGTGTAGGTTAACGAAGGGGCATTTGGACAATGTAAGTTACCTAGCAGGCACTTGGACTGTCTAGGTGACCTAGCGGGCACTTGGACTATCTAGGTTAACGAACGGGCACTTGGACTATCTAGGTTAACTAGCGGGCACTTGGACTATGTAGGTTACCTAGTGGGCACTTGCACTATCTAGGTTACCTAGCGGGCACTTGGACTATGTAGGTTAATTAGCGGGCACTTGGACTATCTAGGTTACCGAACGGGCATTTGGACTATGTAGGTTACCTAACGGGCACTTGGACTTCTAGGTTAACGAATGGGCACTTGGACTATGTATGTTGCATAGCGGGCAATTGGATTATCTAGGTTAGGTAACGGGCACTTGGACTATCTAGGTTACGTAGCGGGAACATGGACTATGTAGGTTACCTAGCGGGCACTTGGACTATCTTGGTTTCTTAGCGGGCACTTGGACTATATAGGTTACCTAGCGGGCCCTTGGACTATGTAGGTTACCTAGCGGGCACTTGGATTATCTAGGTTAGCTAACAGGAACTTGGAATATCTAGGTTACCTAGCGGGCACTTGGACTATGTAGGTTACCTTGCAGGCACTTGTACTATCTAGGTTACCTAATGGGAACTTGGACTATGTAGGTTAACTAGCGTACACTTGGACGATCTAGGTTAACAAGCGGGCACTTGGAATATCTAGGTTAACTAGCGGGCCCTTGGACTATGTAGGTTAACTAGCGGGCACTTGGACTATCTAGGTTAACTAGCAGGTTCTTGGACTATGTAGGTTAACTAGCGGGCACTTGGACTATCTAGGTTAACTAGCTGACCTTGGACTATGTAGGTTAACTATCGGGCACTTCCACAATCTAGGTTAACTAGCGGGCACTTGGACTATCTAGGTTAACTAGCGGGCACTTGCACAATGCAGGCTCCCAAGCGGGCACTTTAACTATGTAGGTTCCCTAGCGGGCACTTGGACTATATAGGTTCCCTACGGGCACTTGGACTATCTAGGTTCCCTAACGGGCACTTGGACTATGTAGGTTCCTCTGCGGGCACTTGGACTATGTAGGTTCCCTAACAGGCACTTGGACTATGTAGGTTAACTAGCGGGCACTTGTATGATCAAGATTAACCAGCGGGCACTTGGACTGTCTAGGTTAACTAGCGGGCACTTGGACTATCTAGGTTAATTAGCGGGCACTTATACAATGCAGGTTCCCTAGCGGGCACTTTGACTATGTACTTTCCCTAGCGGGCACTTGGACAATATAGGTTCCCTACGGGCACTTGGACTATCTAGGTTCCCTAATGGGCACTTGGAATATGTAGGTTCCCTATCGGGCACTTGGACTATGTAGGTTCCTCAGCGGGCACTTGGACTTTGTATGTTCACTATCGGGCATTGGACTATGTAGGTTAACTAGCAGGACCTTGGACTATCTAGGTTACCTAGCGGGCACTTGGACTTTGTAGGTTAACTTGCGGACACTTGGACAATCTAGGTTACCTAGCGGGAACTTGAACTACGTACATACCCTAGCGGGCACTTGGACTATCTAGGTTTCCTAGCGGACACTTGGACTATCTAGATTAACTAGCGGGCCCTTGGACTATCTAGGTTACCTAGCGGGCACTTGGACTATGTAGGTTAACTACCGGGCACATTCACTATCTAGGTTACCTAGCGGGCACTTGGACTATGTATGTTCCCTAGCGGACACTTGGACTATCTATGTTAACTAGTGGGCACTTGGACTATCTATGTTAACTACCGGCTACTTGGACTATGTAGGTTAACTAGGGGACACTTGCACTATGTAGGTTACCTAGCGGCACTTGGACTATGTAGGTTAACTAGCGTGCATTTGGACTATGTAGGTTAAGTAGAGGACACTTAGACGATCTAGGTTAACTAGTGGGCCCTTGGACTATGTAGGTTAACGAACGGGCATTTGGGCTATGTAGGTTACCTAGCAGACACTTGGACTGTCTAGTTTACCTAGCGGGCACTTGGCTATCTAGGTTAACGAACGGGCTCTTGGACTATCTAGGTTGCCTAGCGGAATTTGGACTATGTAAGTTACCTAGCGGGCACTTGGACTATCTAGGTTACCTAGCGGGCACTTGGACTATGTAGGTTAACTAGCGGGCACTTGGACTATGTATGTTGCATAGCGGGCAATTGGACTATCTAGGTTAGGTAACGGGCACTTGGACTATATAGGTTACTTAGCGGACCCTTTGACTCTGTAGGTTACCTAGCGGGCACTTGGACTGTCTAGGTTACCTAGCGGGCACTTGGCTATCTAGGTTAACGAACGGGCACTTGGACTATCTAGGTTGCCTAGCGGGCATTTGGACTATGTAAGTTACCTAGCGGGCACTTGGACTATCTAGGTTACCTAGTGGGCACTTGGACTATGTAGGTTAACTAGCGGGCACTTGGACTATGTATGTTGCATAGCGGGCAATTGGACTATCTAGGTTAGGTAACGGGCACTTGGACTATATAGGTTACCTAGCGGACCCTTTGACTCTGTAGGTTACCTAGCGGGCACTTGGACTATCTAGGTTAACGAAAGGGCACTTGGACTATGTAGGTTACCTAGCGGGCACTTGGATTATCTAGGTTAGTTAACAGGAACTTGGAATATCTAGGTTACCTAGCGGGCACTTGGACTATGTAGGTTACGTTGCGGGCACTTTTATTATCTAGGTTACCTAACGGGAACTTGGACTATGTAGGTTAACTAGCGGACACATGGACGATCTAGGTTAACTAGCGGGCACTTGGAATATCTAGGTTAACTAGCGAGCCCGAGAACTATGTAGGTTAACTATCGGGCACTTGGACTATCTAGGTTAACTAGCGGGTTCTTGGACTATGTAGGTTAACTAGCGGGCACTTGGACTATCTAGGTTAACTAGCTGACCTCGGACTATGTAGGTTAACTAGTGGGCACTTGGACTATCTAGGTTAACTAGCTGACCTTGGACTATGTAAGTTAACTAGCCGGCACTTGGACTATCTAGGTTAACTAGCGGGCACTTGCACAATGCAGGTTCCCTAGCGGGCACTTGGACTATATAGGTTCCCTGCGGGCACTTGGACTATCTAGGTTCCCTAACGGGCACTTGGAATATGTAGGTTCCCTATCGGGCACTTGGACTATGTAGGTTCCTCTGCGGGCACTTGGACTATGTAGGTTCCCTATCAGGCACTTGGACTATGTAGGTTAAGTAGCGGGACCTTGAACTATGTAGATTAACTAGCGGCACTTGGACTATCTACGTTAACTAACGGGCCCTTGGACTATGTAGATTCCCTAGCGGGCACTTGAACTACGTAGGTTCCCTAGCGGGCACTTAGACTCTGAATGTTCCCTAGCGGGCACTTGGACTATGTAGGTTAACTAGCGGGCCCTTAGACTATCTAGGTTACCTAGCGGGCACTTGGACTATGTAGGTTAACTACCGGGCACTTGCACTATCTAGGTTACCTAGCGGGCACTTGGACTATGTACGTTCCCTAGAGGGCACTTGGACGATCTATGTTAACTAGCGGGCACTTGGACTATGTAGGTTAAATAGGGGACACTTGCACTATGTAGGTTACCTAGCAGGCACTTGGACTATCTAGGTTAACTAGCGGGCACTTGGACTATGTATGTTGCATAGCGGGCAATTGGACTATCTAGGTTAGGTAACGGGCACTTGGACTATATAGGTTACTTAGCGGACCCTTTGACTCTGTAGGTTACCTAGCGGGCACTTGGACTGTCTAGGTTACCTAGCGGGCACTTGGCTATCTAGGTTAACGAACGGGCACTTGGACTATCTAGGTTGCCTAGCGGGCATTTGGACTATGTAAGTTACCTAGCGGGCACTTGGACTATCTAGGTTACCTAGTGGGCACTTGGACTATGTAGGTTAACTAGCGGGCACTTGGACTATGTATGTTGCATAGCGGGCAATTGGACTATCTAGGTTAGGTAACGGGCACTTGGACTATATAGGTTACCTAGCGGACCCTTTGACTCTGTAGGTTACCTAGCGGGCACTTGGACTATCTAGGTTAACGAAAGGGCACTTGGACTATGTAGGTTACCTAGCGGGCACTTGGATTATCTAGGTTAGTTAACAGGAACTTGGAATATCTAGGTTACCTAGCGGGCACTTGGACTATGTAGGTTACGTTGCGGGCACTTTTATTATCTAGGTTACCTAACGGGAACTTGGACTATGTAGGTTAACTAGCGGACACATGGACGATCTAGGTTAACTAGCGGGCACTTGGAATATCTAGGTTAACTAGCGAGCCCGAGAACTATGTAGGTTAACTATCGGGCACTTGGACTATCTAGGTTAACTAGCGGGTTCTTGGACTATGTAGGTTAACTAGCGGGCACTTGGACTATCTAGGTTAACTAGCTGACCTCGGACTATGTAGGTTAACTAGTGGGCACTTGGACTATCTAGGTTAACTAGCTGACCTTGGACTATGTAAGTTAACTAGCCGGCACTTGGACTATCTAGGTTAACTAGCGGGCACTTGCACAATGCAGGTTCCCTAGCGGGCACTTGGACTATATAGGTTCCCTGCGGGCACTTGGACTATCTAGGTTCCCTAACGGGCACTTGGAATATGTAGGTTCCCTATCGGGCACTTGGACTATGTAGGTTCCTCTGCGGGCACTTGGACTATGTAGGTTCCCTATCAGGCACTTGGACTATGTAGGTTAAGTAGCGGGACCTTGAACTATGTAGATTAACTAGCGGCACTTGGACTATCTACGTTAACTAACGGGCCCTTGGACTATGTAGATTCCCTAGCGGGCACTTGAACTACGTAGGTTCCCTAGCGGGCACTTAGACTCTGAATGTTCCCTAGCGGGCACTTGGACTATGTAGGTTAACTAGCGGGCCCTTAGACTATCTAGGTTACCTAGCGGGCACTTGGACTATGTAGGTTAACTACCGGGCACTTGCACTATCTAGGTTACCTAGCGGGCACTTGGACTATGTACGTTCCCTAGAGGGCACTTGGACTATCTATGTTAACTAGCGGGCACTTGGACTATGTAGGTTAAATAGGGGACACTTGCACTATGTAGGTTACCTAGCGGCACTTGGACTATCTAGGTTAACTAGCGGGCACTTGGACTATCTGGGTTAACTAGCGTGCACTTGGACTATGTAGGTTCCTTAGCGGGCACTTGGACTATCTAGTTTACCTAGCGGGCACTTGGACTATGTAGGTTAACTAGCGGGCCCTTGGACTATCTAGGTTACATAGCTGGAACTTGGACTATATAGGTTACCTTGCGGGCACTTGGACTATGTAGGTTAACCAAAGACACTTGGACGATCCAGGTTAAATAATGGGCCCTTGGACTGTGTAGGTTAACGAAGGGGCATTTGGACAATGTAAGTTACCTAGCAGGCACTTGGACTGTCTAGGTGACCTAGCGGGCACTTGGACTATCTAGGTTAATGAACGGGCACTTGGACTATCTAGGTTAACTAGCGGGCACTTGGACTATGTAGGTTACCTAGCGGGCACTTGCACTATCTAGGTTACCTAGCGGGCACTTGGACTATGTAGGTTAATTAGCGGGCACTTGGACTATCTAGGTTACCGAACGGGCATTTGGACTATGTAGGTTACCTAACGGGCACTTGGACTTCTAGGTTAACGAATGGGCACTTGGACTATGTATGTTGCATAGCGGGCAATTGGATTATCTAGGTTAGGTAATGGGCACTTGGACTATCTAGGTTACGTAGCGGGAACATGGACTATGTAGGTTACCTAGCGGGCACTTGGACTATCTTGGTTTCTTAGCGGGCACTTGGACTATATAGGTTACCTAGCGGGCCCTTGGACTATGTAGGTTACCTAGCGGGCACTTGGATTATCTAGGTTAGCTAACAGGAACTTGGAATATCTAGGTTACCTAGCGGGCACTTGGACTATGTAGGTTACCTTGCAGGCACTTGTACTATCTAGGTTACCTAATGGGAACTTGGACTATGTAGGTTAACTAGCGTACACTTGGACGATCTAGGTTAACAAGCGGGCACTTGGAATATCTAGGTTAACTAGCGGGCCCTTGGACTATGTAGGTTAACTAGCGGGCACTTGGACTATCTAGGTTAACTAGCAGGTTCTTGGACTATGTAGGTTAACTAGCGGGCACTTGGACTATCTAGGTTAACTAGCTGACCTTGGACTATGTAGGTTAACTATCGGGCACTTCGACAATCTAGGTTAACTAGCGGGCACTTGGACTATCTAGGTTAACTAGCGGGCACTTGCACAATGCAGGCTCCCTAGCGGGCACTTTAACTATGTAGGTTCCCTAGCGGGCACTTGGACTATATAGGTTCCCTACGGGCACTTGGACTATCTAGGTTCCCTAACGGGCACTTGGACTATGTAGGTTCCTCTGCGGGCACTTGGACTATGTAGGTTCCCTAACAGGCACTTGGACTATGTAGGTTAACTAGCGGGCACTTGTATGATCAAGGTTAACCAGCGGGCACTTGGACTCTCTAGGTTAACTAGCGGGCACTTGGACTATCTAGGTTAATTAGCGGGCACTTGTACAATGCAGGTTCCCTAGCGGGCACTTTGACTATGTAGTTTCCCTAGCGGGCACTTGGACAATATAGGTTCCCTACGGGCACTTGGACTATCTAGGTTCCCTAATGGGCACTTGGAATATGTAGGTTCCCTATCGGGCACTTGGACTATGTAGGTTCCTCAGCGGGCACTTGGACTTTGTATGTTCACTATCGGGCATTGGACTATGTAGGTTAACTAGCAGGACCTTAGACTATCTAGGTTACCTAGCGGGCACTTGGACTATGTAGGTTAACTTGCGGACACTTGGACAATCTAGGTTACCTAGCGGGAACTTGAACTACGTACATACCCTAGCGGGCACTTGGACTATCTAGGTTTCCTAGCGGACACTTGGACTATCTAGATTAACTAGCGGGCCCTTGGACTATCTAGGTTTCCTAGCGGGCACTTCGACTATCTAGGTTAGCTAACGGGCAATTGGACTATCTAGGTTACCTAGCGGGCACTTGGACTATGTAGGTTCCCTAGCGAGCACTTGGACTATTTAAGTTACCTAGTAGGCACTTTGACTATCTAGGTTAACGAACGTGCACTTGGACTATGTAGGTAACCTAGCCGGCACTTGGACTGTCTAGGTTACCTAGCAGGCACTTGGCCCATCTAGGTTAACGAACGGGCACTTGGACTATGTAGGTTAACTAGCGGACACTTCGACTATCTAGGTTAGCTAACGGGCAATTGGACTATCTAAGTTACCTAGCGGGCACTTGTACTATGTAGGTTGCCTAGCGAGCACTTGGACTATGTAGGTTCCCTATCGGGTACTTGGACTGTCTAGGTTACCTAGTGGGCACTTGGACTGTGTAGTTTACCTAGGAGGCACTTGGACTATGTTGGTTAACTAGCGGGCATTTGGACTATCTAGGTTACCTAGCTGGCACTTGGACTATGTACGTTCCCTAGCGGGCACTTGGGCTATCTACGTTACCTAGCGGGCACTTGGACTATGTAGGTTAAGGAACGGGCACTTGGACTATGTAGGTAACCTAAAGGTCACTTGGACTGTCTAGGTTACCTTGCGGGAACTTGGACTATGTAGGTTAACTAGCGGGCACTTGTACTATCAAGGTTAACTAGAGGGCCCTTACTCTATGTAGGTTAACTAGCAGGCCTTTGGACTATGTAAGTTAACTAGAGGGCACTTTGATGATCCTGGTTAACTAGCGGGCACTTGGACTATCTAGGTTAACTAGCGGGCCCTTGGACTATCTAGGTTAACTAGCGGGCACTTGGACTATGTAGGTTCCCTAGCGGGCAATTTGACTATGTAGGTTCCCTAGCGGGCACTTGGACTATATAGGTTAACTAGCGGGCCCTTGGACTAAGTAGGTTAACTAGCGTGCACTTGGACGATCTAGGTTAACTAGCGGGTACTTGGACTATCTACGTTAACTAGCGGGCCCTTGGACTATGTAGATTCCCTAGCGGGCACTTGGATTCTGTGTGTTCCCTACGGACACTTGAACTATGTAGGTTCCCTAGCAGGCACTTGGACTATGTAGGTTCCAGAGGGGGCACTTGGACTATGTAAGTTAACTACCGGCCACTTGGACTATGTAGGTTAACTAGCGGGCCCTTGGACTATCTAGGTTACCTAGCGGGCACTTGGACTATGTAGGTTAACTACCGGGCACATTCACTATCTAGGTTACCTAGCGGGCACTTGGACTATGTATGTTCCCTAGCGGACACTTGGACTATCTATGTTAACTAGTGGGCACTTGGACTATCTATGTTAACTACCGGCTACTTGGACTATGTAGGTTAACGAGGGGACACTTGCACTATGTAGGTTACCTAGCGGCACTTGGACTATGTAGGTTAGCTAGCGTGCATTTGGACTATGTAGGTTAAGTAGAGGACACTTAGGCGATCTAGGTTAACTAGTGGGCCCTTGGACTATGTAGGTTAACGAACGGGCATTTGGGCTATGTAGGTTACCTAGCAGACACTTGGACTGTCTAGTTTACCTAGCGGGCACTTGGCTATCTAGGTTAACGAACGGGCACTTGGACTATCTAGGTTGCCTAGCGGGCATTTGGACTATGTAAGTTACCTAGCGGGCACTTGGACTATCTAGGTTACCTAGTGGGCACTTGGACTATGTAGGTTAACTAGCGGGCACTTGGACTATGTATGTTGCATAGCGGGCAATTGGACTATCTAGGTTAGGTAACGGGCACTTGGACTATATAGGTTACCTAGCGGACCCTTTGACTCTGTAGGTTACCTAGCGGGCACTTGGACTATCTAGGTTAACGAAAGGGCACTTGGACTATGTAGGTTACCTAGCGGGCACTTGGATTATCTAGGTTAGTTAACAGGAACTTGGAATATCTAGGTTACCTAGCGGGCACTTGGACTATGTAGGTTACGTTGCGGGCACTTTTACTATCTAGGTTACCTAACGGGAACTTGGACTATGTAGGTTAACTAGCGGACACTTGGAAGATCTAGGTTAACTAGCGGGCACTTGGAATATCTAGCTTAACTAGCGAGTTCGAGGACTATGTAGGTAAACTATCCGGCACTTGGACTATCTAGGTTAACTAGCGGGTTCTTGGACTATGTAGGTTAACTAGCGGGCACTTGGACTATCTAGGTTAACTAGCTGACCTTGGACTATGTAGGTTAACTAGCGGGCACTTGGACTATCTAAGTTAACTAGCTGACCTTGGACTATGTAAGTTAACTAGCGGGCACTTGGACTATCTAGATTAACTAGCGAGCACTTGCCCAATGCAGGTTCCCTAGCGGGCACTTTGAATATGTAGGTTCCCTAGCGGGCACTTGGACTATATAGGTTCCCAGCGGGCACTTGGATTATTTAGGTTCCCTAACGGGCACTTGGAATATGTAGGTTCCCTTTCGGCACTTGGACTATGTAGGTTAACTAGCGGGCCCTTGAACTATGTAGATTAACTAGCGGCACTTGGACTACATAGGTTCCCTAGCGGGCACTTAGACTCTGTATGTTCCCTAGCGGGCACTTGGACTATATATGTTCCTTACGGGCACTTGAACTATGTAAGTTAACTACCGGGCACTTGGACTATGTAGGTTAACTAGCGGGCCCTTAGACTATCTAGGTTACGTAGCGGTCACTTGGACTATGTAGGTTAACTACCGGGCACTTGCACTATCTAGGTTACCTAGCGGGCACTTGGACTATGTACGTTCCCTAGAGGGCACTTGGACTATCTATGTTAAATAGCGGGCACTTGGACTATGTAGGTTAACTAGGGGACACTTGCACTATGTAGGTTACCTAGCGGCACTTGGACTATCTAGGTTAACTATCGTGCACTTGGACTATGTAGGTTCCTTAGCGGGCACTTGGACAATCTAGGTTGCCTAGCAGGCACTTGTACTATGTAGGTTAACTAGCGTGCCCTTGGACTATCTAGGTTACGTAGCGGGCACTTGGTATATAGGTTAACTTGCGGGCATTTGGACTATGTAGGTTAACTAGCGGACACTTACACGATCTAGGTTAACTAGTGGGCCCTTGTACTATATAGGTTAACTAGCGGGCCATGGATTATGTAGGTTTACTAGCAGGCACTTGGACTATCTAGGCAAACTAGCGGGCACTTGGACTATGTAGCTTCCCTATAGGGCATTTGGACTATCTAGGTTACCTAGCGGGCACTTAGACTATCTAGCTTACCTAGCGAGCACTTGGACTATCTAAGTTACCTAGCAGGCCCTTTGACTATCTACGTTAACTAACGGGCACTTGGACAATGTAGGTGGTCTAGCGGGCACTTGGATTATGTAGGTTCCCTAGCGGGCACTTGAACTATCTAGATTAACGAACGGGCACTTGGACTGTCTAGGTTACATAGCGGGCACTTGGACTTCTAGGTTAACGAACGGGCACTTGGACTATGTATGTTGCCTAGCGGGCACTTGGACTATCTAGGTTAGCTAACGGGCACTTGGACTATCTAAGTAACCTAGCGGGAACTTGGACAATGTAGGTTACCTAGCAGGCTCTTGGACTATCTAGGTTACCTAACGGACACTTTCACTATCTAGGTTACCTAGCTGGCACTTGGACTATGTAGGTTAACTAGCGGGCACTTGGACGATCTAGGTTAACTAGCGAGCACTTGGACTATATAGGTTACCTAGCGGGCACTTGGACTATCGAGGTTAACGAACGGGCACTTGGACTATGTAGGTTACCTAGCAGGCACTTGGACTATCTAGGTTACCTATTTAGCACTTGGACTATATAGGTTCCCTAGCGGGCACTTGGACTACCTAGGTTAGCGAACGGGCACTTGGACTATGCAGGTAACCTAGCGGCACTTGGACTGTCTAGGTTACATAGCGGGCACTTGGACTTCTAGGTTAACGAACGGGCACTTGAACTATGTATGTTGCCTAGCGGGCACTTGGACTATCTAGGTTAGGTTACGGGCACTTGGACTATCTAGGTTACCTAGCGGGAATTGGACTATCTAGGTTACCTAGCAGGCACTTGGACTATCTAGATGACCTAACGGGCACTTTCACTATCTAGGTTACCTAGCTGGCACTTGGACTATGTAGGTTACCTAAAGGGCACATTGACTATCTAGGTTACCTAGCGGGCACTTGGACTATCTAGGTTAACTAGCAGGAACTTAGACTATCTAGGTTACCTAGCGGGGACTTGGATTATCTAGGTTACCTAGCGGTCCCCTGGACTATGTAGGTTACCTAGCGGGCACTTGGACTATCTAGGTTAATGAACGGGCACTTGGAATATGTAGGTACCTAGCGGGCACTTGGACTGTCTAGGTTACTTAGCGGGCACTTTTACTATCTAGGTTAACTAGCAGACCTTGGACTATGTAGGTTAACTAGAGGGCCCTTGGACTCTGTAGGTTAACTAGCGGGCACTTGGACTAACTAGGTTTCCTGGCAGGCCCTTGGACTATGTACATATACCCTAGCGCGCACTTGGACTATCTAGCTTACCTAGCGGGCACTTGGACTATGTACTTCCCCTAGTGGGCACGTGGACTATCTAGGTTAACTAGCGGGCACTTGGACTATCTAGGTTACCTAGCAGGCACTTGGATTATGAAGGATCCCTAGCGGGCCCTTGGACTATCTAGGTTAACTAGCGGGCACTTGGACTATGTAGGTTAACAAGCGGACACTTGCACGATCTAGGTTAACTGGCAGCCCTTTGCACTATGTAGGTTAACTAGCGGGCCCATGGATTATGTAGGTTTACTAGCAGGCACTTGGACTATCTAGGTTAACTAGCGGACACTTGGACTATGTAGTTTCCCTAGCGGGCATTTGGACTAATTAGGTTGCCAAGCGGGAACTTGGACTATGTAGGTTACCTAGTGGGCACTTGGACTATCTAAGTTACCTAGCAGGCACTTTGATTATCTAGGTTAACTAACGAGCACTTGGACTATGTAGGTTTCCTAGCGGGCACTTGGACTATGTAGGTTACCTAGCGGGCACTAGGATTATGTAGGTTCCCTATCGGGCACTTGGACTATGTAAGTTAACTAGCGCGCACTTGGACTATCTAGGTTACCTAGCGGGCACTTGGACTATGTACATCCCCTAGTGGGCACTTGGACTATCTAGGTTAACTAACGGGCACGAGGACTATCTAGGTTAACTAGCGGGCACTTGGACTATCTAGGTTACCTAGCAGGCACTTGGATTATGAAGGATCCCTAGCGGGCACTTGGACTCTCTAGGTTAACTAGCGGGCACTTGGACTATGTAGGTTAACTAGCGGACACTTGCACGATCTAGGTTAACTAGCGGGCCCTTGCACTATGTAGGTTAACTAGCGGGCCCATGGATTATGTAGGTTTACTAGCAGGCACTTGGACTATCTAGGTTAACTAGCGGGCCCTTGGACTATGTAGTTTCCCTAGCGGGCATTTGGACTATTAAGGTTACCAAGCGGGAACTTGGACTATGTAGGTTCCCTAGGGGGCACTTGGATTATGTAGGTTCCCTATCGGGCACTTGGACTATGTAGGTTACCTAGCAGGCACTTTGACTATCTAGGTTAAATAACGGGCACTTGGACTATGTAGGTTGCCTAGCGGGCACTTGGACTACGTAGGTTCCCTAGCGGGCACTTGGATTATGTAGGTTCCCTATCGGGCACTTGGACTATGTAGGTTAACTAGCAGGTACTTGGACTATCTAGGTTACCTAGCGGGCACTTGGATTATCTAGGTTAGCTAACAGGCACTTGGACTATCTAGGATCCCTAGCGGGCACTTGTACTATCTAGGTTACCTAGCTGGCACTTGGACTATGTAGGTCAACTAGGGGGCCCTTATACTACCTAGGTTAGCTAACGGGCACTTAGATTATGTAGTTTAACTAGGGGGCACTTGGAATTTGTAGGTTAACTAGCGGACACTTGCACTATGTAGGTTAACTAGCGGGCCCATGGACTATGTAGGTTTACTAGCGGGCCTTTGGACTATCTAGGTTCCCTCAAGGGCACTTGGGGTATCTTGGTTACCGAACGGGCACTTGAACTATCTAGGTTATCTAGCGGGCACTTGGACTATGTAGGCTAACTAGGGGGCCCTTGAACGATCGAGGTTACCTAGCGGGTACTAGAACTATCTAAGTTAACTAGCGGGCACTTGCACTATCTAAGTTACCTAGCGGGCACTTGGAATAAGTACGTTCTCTAGCGGGAATTTGGACTATGTACGTTCCCTAGCGGGCACTTGGACTATCTATGTTAACTGGCGGGCACTTGGAATATGTAGGTTAACTAGCGGACACTTGCACTATGTCGGTTACCTAGCAGGCACTTGGACTATCTAGGTTAACTAGCGTGCACTTGGACTATCTAGGTTAACTATCCTGCACTTGGACTATGTAGGTTCCTTAGCGGGCACTTGGACAATCTAGGTTGCCTAGCGGGCACTTGTACTATGTAGGTTAACTAGCGTGCCCTTGGACTATCTAGGTTACGTAACGGGCACTTGGTATATAGGTTAACTAGCGGGCATTTGGACTATGTAGGTTAATTAGCGGACACTTACACGATCTAGGTTAACTAGTGGGCCCTTGTACTATATAGGTTAACTAGCGGGCCATGGATTATGTAGGTTTACTAGCAGGTACTTGGACTATCTAGGCAAACTAGCGGGCACTTGGACTATGTAGCTTCCCTAGCGGGCACTTGGACTATCTAGGTTAGCTAACGGGCACTTGGACTATCTAAGTAACCTAGCGGGAACTTGGACAATGTAGGTTACCTAGCAGGCACCTGGACTATCTTGGTTACCTAACGGGCACTTTCACTATCTAGGTTACCTAGCTGGCACTTGGACTATGTAGGTTAACTAGCGGGCACTTGGACGATCTAGGTTAACTAGCGGGCACTTGGACTATATAGGTAACTTAGCGGGCACTTGGACTATCAAGGTTAACGAACGGGCACTTGGACTATGTAGGTTACCTAGCAGGCACTTGGACTATCTAGGTTACCTATTTAGCACTTGGACTATATAGGTTCCCTAGCGGGCACTTGGACTATCTAGGTTAACGAACGGGCACTTGGACTATGCAGGTAACCTAGCGCCACTTGGACTGTCTAGGTTACATTGCGCGCACTTGGACTTCTAGGTTAACGAACGGGCACTTGGATTATGTATGTTGCCTAGCGGGCACTTGGACTATCTAGGTTAGGTTAAGGGCACTTGGACTATCTAGGTTACCTAGCGGGAACTTGGACTATCTAGGTTACCTAGCAGGCACTTGGACTATCTAGGTTACCTAACGGGCACTTTCACTATCTAGGTTACCTAGCTGGCACTTGGACTATGTAGGTTACCTAAAGGGCACTTTGACTATCTAGGTTACCTAGCGGGCACTTGGACTATCTAGGTTAACTAGCGGGAACTTAGACTATCTAGGTTACCTAGCGGGCACTTGGATTATCTAGGTTACCTAACGGTCCCCTGGACTATGTAGGTTACCTAGAGGGCACTTGGACTATCTAGGTTAACGAACGGGCACTTGGACTATGTAGGTACCTAGCGGGCACTTGGACTGTCTAGGTTACCTAGCGGGCACTTTTACTATCTAGGTTAACTAGCAGACCTTGGAATATGTAGGTTAACTAGCGGGCCCTTGGACTATGTAGGTTAACTAGCGGGCACTTGGACTAACTAGGTTTCCTGGCAGGCCCTTGGACTATGTACATACCCTAGCGCGCACTTGGACTATCTAGCTTACCTAGCGGGCACTTGGACTATGTACTTCCCCTAGTGGGCACGTGGACTATCTAGGTTAACTAGCGGGCACTTGGACTATCTAGGTTACCTAGCAGGCACTTGGATTATGAAGGATCCCTAGCGGGCCCTTGGACTATCTAGGTTAACTAGCGGGCACTTGAACTATGTACATCCCCTAGTGGGCACTTGGACTATCTAGGTTAACTAACGGGCACGAGGAATATCTAGTTTAACTAGCGGGCACTTGGACTATCTAGGTTACCTAGCAGGCACTTGGATTATGAAGGATCCCTAGCGGGCCCTTGGACTATCTAGGTTAACTAGCGGGCACTTGGACTATGTAGGTTAACTAGCGGACACTTGCACGATCTAGGTTAACTAGCGGGCCCTTGCACTATGTAGGTTAACTAGTGGGCCCATGGATTATGTAGGTTTACTAGCAGGCACTTGGACTATCTAGGTTAACTAGCGGACACTTGGACTATGTAGTTTCCCTAGCGGGCATTTGGACTAATTAGGTTACCAAGCGGGAACTTGGACTATGTAGGTTACCTAGTGGGCACTTGAACTATCTAAGTTACGTACAGGCACTTTGATTATCTAGGTTAACTATCGGGCACTTGGACTATGTAGGTTGCCTAGCGGTCACTTGGACTATGTAGGTTACCTAGCGGGCACTTGGATTATGTAGGTTCCCTATCAGGCACTTGGACTATGTAAGTTAACTAGCGCGCACTGGGACTATCTAGGTTACCTAGCGGGCACTTGGACTATGTACATCCCCTAGTGGGCACTTGGCCTATCTAGGTTAACTAACGGTCACGAGGACTATCTAGGTTAACTAGCGGGCACTTGGACTATCTAGGTTACCTAGCAGGCACTTGGATTATGAAGGATCCCTAGCGGGCACTTGGACTATCTAGGTTAACTAGCGGGCACTTGGACTATGTACGTTAACTAGCGGACACTTGCACGATCTAGGTTAACTAGCGGGCCCTTGCACTATGTAGGTTAACTAGCGGGCCCATGGATTATGTAGGTTTACTAGCAGGCACTTGGACTATCTAGGTTAACTAGCGGGCCCTTGGACTATGTAGTTTCCCTAGCGGGCATTTGGATTATTAAGGTTATCAAGCGGGAACGTGGACTATGTAGTTTCCCTAGCGGGCACTTGGACTATGTAGGTTACCTAGCAGGCACTTTGACTATCTAGGTTAAATAACGGGCACTTGGACTATGTAGGTTGCCTAGCGGGCACTTGGACTATGTAGGTTCCCTAGCGGGCACTTGGATTATGTAGGTTCCCTATCGGGCACTTGGACTATGTAGGTTAACTAGCAGGTACTTGGACTGTCTAGGTTACCTAGCGGGCACTTGGATTATCTAGGTTAGCTAACAGGCACTTGGACTATCTAGGATCCCTAGCGGGCACTTGTACTATCTAGGTTACCTAGCTGGCACTTGGACTATGTAGGTCAACTAGCGGGCCCTTATACTACCTAGGTGAGCTAACGGGCACTTAGATTATGTAGTTTAACTAGGGGGCACTTGGAATTTGTAGGTTAACTAGCGGACACTTGCACTATGTAGGTTAACTAGCGGGCCCATGGACTATGTAGGTTTACTAGCGGGCCTTTGGACTATCTAGGTTCCCTCAAGGGCACTTGGGGTATCTTGGTTACCGAACGGGCACTTGAACTATCTAGGTTATCTAGCGGGCACTTGGACTATGTAGGCTAACTAGGGGGCCCTTGAACGATCGAGGTTACCTAGCGGGTACTAGAACTATCTAAGTTAACTAGCGGGCACTTGCACTATCTAAGTTACCTAGCGGGCACTTGGAATAAGTACGTTCCCTAGCGGGAATTTGGACTATGTACGTTCCCTAGCGGGCACTTGGACTATCTATGTTAACTGGCGGGCACTTGGAATATGTAGGTTAACTAGTGGACACTTGCACTATGTCGGTTACCTAGCAGGCACTTGGACTATCTAGGTTAACTAGCGGGCACTTGGACTATCTAGGTTAACTATCGTGCCCTTGGACTATGTAGGTTCCTTAGCGGGCACTTGGACAATCTAGGTTGCCAAGCGGGCACTTGTACTATGTAGGTTAACTAGCGTGCCCTTGGACTATCTAGGTTACGTAGCGGGCACTTGGTATATAGGTTAACTAGCGGGCATTTGGACTATGTAGGTTAACTAGCGGACACTTACACGATCTAGGTTAACTAGTGGGCCCTTGTACTATATAGGTTAACTAGCGGGCCATGGATTATGTAGGTTTACTAGCAGGCACTTGGACTATCTAAGTAACCTAGCGGGAACTTGGACAATGTAGGTTACCTAGCAGGCACTTGGACTATCTAGGTTACCTAACGGGCACTTTCACTATCTAGGTTACCTAGCTGGCACTTGGACTATGTAGGTTAACTAGCGGGCACTTGGACGATCTAGGTTAACTACCGGGCACTTGGACTATATAGGTTACCTAGCGGGCACTTGGACTATCAAGGTTAACGAACGGGTACTTGGACTATGTAGGTTACCTCGCAGGCACTTGGACTATCTAGGTTAACGAAAGGGCACTTGGACTATGCAGGTAACCTAGCGGCACTTGGACTGTCTAGGTTACATAGCGCGCACTTGGATTTCTAGGTTAACGAACGGGCACTTGGACTATGTATGTTGCCTAGCGGGCACTTGGACTCTCTAGGTTAGGTTACGGGCACTTGGACTATCTAGGTTACCTAGCGGGAACTTGGACTATCTAGGTTACCTAGCAGGCACTTGGACTATCTAGGTTACCTAACGGGCACTTTCACTATCTAGGTTACCTAGCTGGCACTTGGACTATGTAGGTTACCTAAAGGGCACTTTGACTATCTAGGCTACCTAGCGGGCACTTGGACTATCTAGGTTACCTAGCGGTCCCCTGGACTATGTAGGTTACCTAGCGGGCACTTGGACTATCTAGGTTAACGAAAGGGCACTTGGACTACGTAGGTACCTAGCGGGCACTTGGACTGTCTAGGTTACCTAGCGGGCACTTTTACTATCTAGGTTAACTAGCAGACCTTGAACAATGTAGGTTAACTAGCGGGCCCTTGGACTATCTAGGTTTCCTGGCAGGCCCTTGGACTATGTACATACCCTAGCGCGCACTTGGACTATCTAGCTTACCTAGCGGGCACTTGGACAATGTACTTCCCCTAGTGGGCACGTGGACTATCTAGGTTAACTAGCGGGCACTTGGACTATGTAGGTTAACTAGCGGACACTTGCACGATCTAGGTTAACTAGCGGGCCCTTGCACTATGTAGGTTAACTAGCGGGCCCATGGATTATGTAGGTTTACTAGCAGGCACTTGGACTATCTAGGTTACCTAGCGGGCCCTTGGACTATGTAGTTTCCCTAGCGGGCATTTGGACTATTAAGGTTACCAAGCGGGAACTTGGACTATGTAGGTTCCCTAGCGGGCACTTGGATTATGTAGGTTCCCTATCGGCCACTTGGACTATGTAGGTTACCTAGCAGGCACTTTGAATATCTAGGTTAAATAACGGGCACTTGGACTATGTAGGTTGCCTAGCGGGCACTTGGACAATGTAGGTTCCCTAGCGGGCACTTGGATTATGTAGGTTCCCTATCGGGCACTTGGACTATGTAGGTTAACTAGCGGGTACTTGGACTGTCTAGGTTACCTAGCGGGCACTTGGATTATCTAGGTTAGCTAACAGGCACTTGGACTATCTAGGATCCCTAGCGGGTACTTGTACTATCTAGGTTACCTAGCTGGCACTTGGACTATATAGGTCAACTAGCGGGCCCTTATACTGCCTAGGTTAGCTAAGGGGCACTTAGATTATGTAGTTTAACTAGGGGGCACTTGGAATTTGTAGGTTAACTAGCGGACACTTGCACTATGTAGGTTAACTAGTGGGCCCATGGACTATGTAGTTTCACTAGCGGGCCTTTGGACTATCTAGGTTCCCTCAAGGGCACTTGGGGTATCTTGGTTACCGAACGGGCACTTGAACTATCTAGGTTATCTAGCGGGCACTTGGACTATGTAGGCTAACTAGGGGGCCCTTGAACGATCGAGGTTACCTAGCGGGTACTAGAACTATCTAGGTCAACTAGCGGGCACTTGCACTATCTAAGTTACCTAGCGGGCACGTGGAATAAGTACGTTCCCTAGCGGGAACTTGGATTATGTATGTTCCCTAGCGGGCACTTGGACTATCTATGTTAACTGGCGGGCACTTGGAATATGTAGGTTAACTAGCGGACACTTGCACTATGTCGGTTACCTAGCAGGCACTTGGACTATCTAGGTTAACTAGCGGGCTCTTGGACTATGTAGGTTCCTTAGCGGGCACATGGACAATCTAGGTTGCCTAGCGGGCACTAGTACTATGTAGGTTAACTAGCGTGCCCTCGGACTATCTAGGTTACGTAGCGGGCACTTGGTATATAGGTTAACTAGCGGGCATTTGGACTATGTAGGTTAACTAGCGGACACTTACACGATCTAGGTTAACTAGCGGGCCCTTGTACTATATAGGTTAACAAGCGGGCCATGGATTATGTAGGTTTACTAGCAGGCACTTGGACTATCTAGGCAAACTAGCGGGCACTTGGACTATGCAGCTTCCCTAGCGGGCATTTGGACTATCTAGGTTACCTAGCGGGCACTTGGACTATCTAGCTTACCTAGCGAGCACTTGGACTATCTAAGTTTCCTAGCAGGCCCTTTGACTATCTAGGTTAACTAACGGGCACTTGGACTATGTAGGTTGCCTAGCGGGCACTTGGATTATGTAGGTTCCCTAGCGGGCACTTGGACTATCTAGGTTAACGAACGGGCACTTGGACTGTCAAGGTTACATACGGGCACTTGGACTTCTAGGTTAACGAACGGGCACTTGGACTATGTATGTTGCCTAGCGGGCACTTCGACTATCTAGGTTAGCTAACGGGCACTTGGACTATCTAAGTAACCTAGCGGGAACTTGGACAATGTAGGTTACCTAGCGGGCACTTGGACTATCTAGGTTACCTAACGGGCACTTTCACTATCTAGGTTACCTAGCTGGCACTTGGACTATGTAGGTTAACTAGCGGGCACTTGGACGATCTAGGTTAACTAGCGGGCACTTGGACTATATAGGTTACCTAGCGGGCACGTGGACTATCGAGGTTAACGAACGGGCACTTGGACTATGTAGGTTACCTAGCAGGCACTTGGACTATCTAGGTTACCTAGATAGCACTTGGACTATATAGGTTCCCTAGCGGGCACTTGGACTATCTAGGTTAACGAACGGGCACTTGGACTATGCAGGTAACCTAGCGGCACTTGGACTGTCTAGGTTACATAGCGGGCACTTGGACTTCTAGGTTAACGAATGGGCACTTGGACTATGTATGTTGCGTAGCGGGCACTTGGACTATCTAGGTTAGGTTACGGGCACTTGGACTATCTAGGTTACCTAGCGGGAACTTGGACAATGTAGGTTACCTAGCAGGCACTTGGACTATCTAGGTTACCTAACGGGCACTTTCACTATCTAGGTTACCTAGCTGGCACTTGGACTATGTAGGTTACCTAAAGGGCACTTTGACTATCTAGGTTTCCTAACGGGCACTTGGACTATCTAGGTTAACTAGCGAGAACTTAGACTATCTAGGTTACCTAGCGGGCACTTGGATTATCTAGGTTACCTAGCGCTCCCCTGGACTATGTAGGTTACCTAGCGGGCACTTGGACTATCTAGGTTAACGAACGGGCACTTGGACTATATAGGTAACCTAGCGGGCACGTGGACTGTGTAGGTTACCTAGCGGGCACTTTTACTATCTAGGTTAACTAGCAGACCTTCGACTATGTAGGTTAACTAGCGGGCCCTTGGACTATGTAGGTTAACTAGCGGGCACTTGGACTATCTAGGTTTCCGGGCAGGCCCTTGGACTATGTACATACCCTAGCGCGCACTTGGACTATCTAGCTTACCTAGCAGGCACTTGGACTATGTACTTCCCCTAGTGGGCACGTGGACTATCTAGGTTAACTAGCGGGCACTTGGACTATCTAGGTTACCTAGCAGGCACTTGGATTATGAAGGATCCCTAGCGGGCCCTTGGACTATCTAGGTTAACTAGCGGGCACATGGACTATGTAGGTTAACTAGCGGACACTTGCACGATCTAGGTTAACTAGCGGGCCCTAGCACTATGTAGGTTAACTAGCGGGCCCATGGATTATGTAGGTTTAAAAGCAGGCACTTGGACTATCTAGGTTAACTAGCGGGCACTTGGACTATGTAGTTTCCCTAGCGGGCATTTGGACTATTAAGGTTACCAAGCGGGAACTTGGACTATGTAGCTTACCTAGTGGGCACTTGGACTATCTAAGTTACTTAGCAGGCACTTTGATTATCTAGGTTAACTAACGGGCACTTGGACTATGTAGGTTGCCTAGCGGGCACTTGGATTATGTAGGTTCCCTTTCGGGCACTTGAACTATGTAAGTTAACTAGCGGGCATTTGGACTGTCTAGGTTACCTAGCGGGCACTTGGATTATCTAGGTTAACGAACGGGCACTTGGACTATGTAGGTTACCTAGCCGCCACTTGGACTATCTAGGTTAGCTAACAGGCACTTGGACTATCTAGGTTCCCTAGCGGGCACTTGTACTATCGAGGTTACCTAGCTGGCACTTGGACTATGTAGGTCAACTAGCGGGCCCTTGGACTACCTAGGTTAGCTAACGGGAACTTAGATTATGTAGGTTAATTAGGGGGCACTTGGAATATGTAGGTTAACTAGCGGACACTTGCACTATGTAGGTTAACTAGCGGGCCCATGGACTATGTAGGTTTACTAGTGGGCCCTTGGACTATCTAGGTTCCCTAAAGGGCACTTGGACTATCTAGGTTACCGAACGGGCACTTGGACTATCTAGGTTACCTAGCGGGCACTTGGACTATGTAGGCTAACTATGGGTCTCTTGGACGATCTAGGTTACGTAGCGGGTATTAGAACTATCTAGGTTAACTAGCGGGCAGTTGCACTATCTAAGTTACCTAGCGGGCACATGGGCTATGTACATTCCCTAGCGGGCAGTTGGACTTTCTATGTTAACTAGCGAGCACTTGGAATATGTAGGTTATCTAGCGGACACTTGCACTATGTAGGTTACCTAGCAGGCACTTGGACTATCTAGGTTAACTAGCGGGCACTTGGACTATCTAAGTTAACTAGCGTGCACTTGGACAATGTAGGTTCCTTAGCGGGCACTGGGACTATCTAGGTTGCCTAGCGGGCACTTGTACTATGTAGGTTAACTAGAGTGCCCTTGGACTATCTAGGTTACGTAGCGGGCACTTGGTATATAGGTTAACTAGCGGGCACTAGGATTATGTAGGTTAACTAGCGGACACTTGGGCTATCTAGGTTAACTAGCGTGCCCTTGGACTATCTAGGTTACCTAGCTGGCACTTGGACTATATTGGTCAACTAGCGGGCCCTTGTACTACCTAGGTTACCTAACAGGAACTTAGATTATGTAGGTTAATTAGGGGGCACTTGGAATATATAAGTTAACGAGCGGACACTTGCACTATGTAGGTTAACTAGCCGGACCATGGACTATGTAGGTTTACTAGCGGGCCCTTGGATTATCTAGGTTCCCTAAAGGGCACTTGGACTATCTAAGTTAAAGAACGGGCACTTGGACTATCTAGGTTACCTAGCGGGCACTTGGACTATGTAGGCTAACTAGGGGGCCCTTGGACGATCTAGGTTACGTAGCGGGTACTTGAACTATCTAGGTTAACTAGCAGACACTTGCACTATGTAGGTTACCTAGCAGGCACTTGGACTATCTAGGTTAACTAGCGTGCACTTGGACTATGTAGGTTCCTTAGCGGGCACTTGGACTATCTAGGTTGCCTAGCGGGCTCTTGGACTATGTAGGTTAACTAGCGTGCCTTTGGATTATCTAGGTTACGTAGCGGGCACTTGGTATATAGGTTAACTAGCGGGCACTTGGTATATACGTTAACTAGCGGGCACTTGGACTATGAAGGTTAACTAGAGGACACTTGGACTATCTAGGTTAACTAGTGGACCCTTGGACTATGTAGGTTAACGAGCAGGCACTTGGACAATCTAGGTTAACTAGCGGGCACTTGGACTATCAAAGTTAAAAAGTGAGACCTTGGACTATATAGGTTAACTAGCGGGCCCTTGGACTATCTAGGTTACCTACCGGGCACATGGACTATATAGGTTACCTAGCGGGCACGTGGACTATGTAAGTTACCTAGTGGGCAATTGGACTATCTAGGTTGACGAACGGGCACTTGGAATATGCAGGTAACCTAGAGGGCACTTGGACTGTCTAGGTTACCTAGCGGGCACTTGGACTTCTAGGTTAACGAACGGGCTCTTGGACAATGTAGGTTGCCTAGTGGGCACTTGGACTATCTAGGTTAGGTAACGGGCACTTGGACTATCTAGGTTACCTAATGGGCACTTTGACTATCTAGATTACATAGCGGGCACTCGGACTATGTAGGTTAAATAGCGAGCACTTGGACTCTAGGTTACCTAGCGGGCACTTGGACTATCAAGGTTACCTAGCGGGCCCTTGGACTCTGTAGGTTTCCTAGCGGGCACTTGGACTATCTAGGTTGACGAACGGGCACATGGAATATGTAGGTAACCTTGCGGGCACTTGGACAGTCTAGGTTACCTAGCAGGCACTTGGACTATCTAGGTTAACGAACGGGCACTTGGACTAAGTAGGTTACCTAGCGGGCACTTGGACTATATAGGATCCCTATTGGACATTTGGACTACTTTGGTTACCTAGCGGGCACTTGGACTATCTAGGTTAAGTAGCGGGCACTTGGACTATCTAGGTCAACTAGCGGGCCCTTGTACTATGTAGGTTAACTAGCGAGCACTTGGACTATCTAGGTTAACTAGCGGACCTTGGACTATGTGGGTTAACTAGCGGGCACTTGGACGATCTAGGTTAACTAGAGGGCACTAAGACTATCTAGGCTACCTAGCGGGCACTTGGACTATGTAGGTTCCCAGGCGGGCTTTCGGACTATATAGATAACCTAGTGGGCACTTCGACTTTGTAGGTTACCTAGCAGGCACTTGAACTATCTAGGTTACCTAGCTGGCACTTTAACTATCTATGTTGCATAGCGGGTTCTTGGAGTATGTAGGTTACCTAGAGGGCTGTTGGACTATCTAGGTTACCTAGCAGGCACTTGGACTATCAAGGTTAACTAACGGGCACTTGGACTATGTAGGTTCCCTAGCGGGCACTTGGACTATGTAGGATCCCTATTGGACATTTGGACTACTTTGGTTACCTAGCGGGCACTTGGACTATCTAGGTTAACTAGCGGGCACTTGGACTATCTAGGTCAACTAGCGGGCCCTTGTACTATGTAGGTTAACTAGCGAGCACTTGGACTATCTAGGTTAACTAGCGGACCTTGGACTATGTGGGTTAACTAGCGGGCCCTTGGACTATGTAGGTTAACTAGCGGGCACTTTGACGATCTAGGTTAACTAGAGGGCACTTGGACTATCTAGGTTACCTAGCGGGCACTTGGACTATGTAGGTTCCCAGGCGGGCATTTGGACTATATAGATAATCTAGTGGGCACTTAGACTTTGTAGGTTACCTAGCAGGCACTTGGACTATCTAGGTTACCTAGCTGGCACTTTAACTATCTATGTTGCTTAGCGGGTTCTTGGAGTATGTAGGTTACCTAGAGGGGTGTTGGACTATCTAGGTTACCTAGCGGGCACTTGGACTATCTAGGTTAACTAACGGGCACTTGGACTATGTAGGTTCCCTAGCGGGCACTTGGACTATGTAGGATCCCTATTGTACATTTGGACTAATTTGGTTACCTAGCGGGCACTTGGACTATCTAGGTTAACTAGCGGGCACTTGGACTATCTAGGTCAACTAGCGGGCCCTTGTACTATGTAGGTTAACTAGCGAGCACTTGGATTATCTAGGTTAACTAGCGGACCTTGGAAGATCTAGGTTAACTAGAGGGCACTTGGACTATCTAGGTTACCTAACAGGTTTGGACCATGTAGGTTCCCAGGCGGGCATTTGGACTATATAGATAACCTAGCGGGCACTTAGACTTTGTAGGTTACCGAGCAGCCACTTGGACTATCTAGGTTACCTAGCAGGCACTTGGAATATGAGGGATCCCTAGCGGGCACTTGGACTATGTAGGTTAACTAGCGGGCACTTGGACTATGAAGGTTAATTAGTGGACACTTGCACGATCTAGGTTAAATAGCGGGCCCTTGCACTATGTAGGTTAACTAGCGGGCCCATGGATTATGTAGGTTTACTAGCAGGCACTTGGACTATCTAGGTTAACTAGCGGGCACTTGGAATATGTAGTTTCCCTAGCGGGCATTTGGGCTATTAAGGTTACCAAGCGGGAACTTGGACTATGTAGGTTACCTAGTGGGCACTTGGACTATCTAAGTTACCTAGCAGGCACTTTGATTATCTAGGTTAACAAACGGGCACTTGGACTATGTAGGTTGCCTAGCGGGCACTTGGACTATGTAGGTTCCCTATCGGGCACTTGGACTATGTAGGTTAACTAGCGGGCACTTTGACTGTCTAGGTTACCTAGCTGGTACTTGGACTATGTAGGTCAACTAGCGGGCCCTTGGACTACCTAGGTTAGCTAACGGGAACTTAGATTATGTAGGTTAATTAGGGGACACTTGCACTATGTAGGTTAACTAGCGGGCCCATGGACTATGTAGGTTTACTAGCGGGCCCTTGGACTATCTAGGTTCCCTAAAGGGCACTTGGACTATCTAGGTTACCTAGCGGGCCCTTGGACTATGTAGGCTAACTATGGGGGCCCTTGGACGATCTAGGTTACGTAGCGGGTACTAGAACTATCTAGGTTAACTAGCGGACACTTGCACTATGTAGGTTACCTAGCAGGCACTTGGACTATCTAGGTTAACTAGCGGGCACTTGGACTATCTAAGTTAACTAGCGTGCACTTGGACTATGTAGGTTCCTTAGCGGGCACTGGGACAATCTAGGTTGCCTAGCGTGCACTTGTACTATGTAGGTTAACTAGAGTGCCCTTGGACTATCTAGGTTACGTAGCGGGCACTTGGTATATAGGTTAACTAGCGGGCACTTGGACTGTGTAGGTTAACTAGCGGACACTTGGACTATCTAGGTTAACTAGCGTGCACTTGGACTATCTAGATTCCCTAGCGGGCACTTGTACTATCTAAGTTACCTAGCTGGCACTTGGACTATATAGGTCAACTAGCAGGCCCTTGGACTACCTAGGTTACCTAACGGGAACTTAGATTATGTAGGTTAATTAGGGGGCACTTGGAATATGTAGGTTAACTAGCGGACACTTGCACTATGTAGGTTAACTAGCGGGCCAATGGACTATGTAGGTTTACTAGCAGGCCCTTGGACTATCTAGGTTCCCTAAAGGGCACTTGGACTATCTAGGTTACCGAACGGGCACTTGGACTATCTAGGTTACCTAGCGGGCACTTGGACTATGTAGGCTAACTAGGGGGCCCTAGGACGATCTAGGTTACCTAGCGGGTACTTGAACTATCTAGTTTAACTAGCGGACACTTGCACTATGTAGGTTACCTAGCAGGCACTTGGACTATCTAGGTTAACTAGCGGGCACTTGGACTATCTAGGTTAACTAGCGTGCACTTGGACTATGTAGGTTCCTTAGCGGGCACTTGGACTATCTAGGTTGCCTAGCGGGCTCTTGGACTATGTAGGTTAACTAGCGTGCCCTTGGATTATCTAGGTTACGTAGCGGGCACTTGGTATATAGGTTAACTAGCGGGCACTTGGACTATGTAGGTTAACTAGAGGACACGTGGACTATCTAGGTTAACTAGTGGACTCTTGGACTATGTAGGTTAACGAGCAGGGACTTGGACAATATAGGTTAACTAGCGGGCACTTGGACTATCAAAGTTAACAAGTGAGCCCTTGGACTCTCTAGGTTACCTAGCGGGCACATGGACTATATAGGTTACCTAGCGGGCACTTGGACTATGTAGGTTACCTAGTGGGCAACTGGACTATCTAGGTTGACGAACGGGCACTTGGAATATGCAGGTAACCTAGCGGGCACTTGGACTGTCTAGGTTACCTAGCGGGCACTTGGACTTCTAGGTTAACGAATGGGCTCTTGGACAATGTAGGTTGCCTAGTGGGCACTTGGACTATCTAGGTTAGGTAACGGGCACTTGGACTATCTATGTTACCTAATGGGCACTTTGACTATCTAGGTTACATAGCGGGCACTTGGACTATGTAGGTTAAATAGCGAGCACTTGGACTCTAGGTTACCTAGCGGGCACTTGGACTATCAAGGTTACCTAGCGGGCCCTTGGACTATGTAGGTTTCCTAGCGGGCACTTGCACTATCTAGGTTAACGAACGGGCACTTGGACTATGTAGGTAACCTTGCGGGCACTTGGACAATATAGGTTACCTAGCAGGCACTTGGACTATCTAGGTTAACGAACGGGCACTTGGACTAAGTAGGTTACCTAGCGGGCACTTGGACTATGTAGGATCCCTATTGGACATTTGGATTACTTTGTTTACCTAGCGGGCACTTGGACTATCTAGGTTAACTAGCGGGCACTTGGACTATCTAGGTCAACTAGCGGGCCCTTGTACTATGTAGGTTAACTAGCGAGCACTTGGACTATCTAGGTTAACTAGCGGACCTTGGACTATGTGGGTTAACTAGCGGGCACTTGGACGATCTATGTTAACTAGAGGGCACTTGGACTATCTAGGTTACCTAGCGGGCACTTGGACTATGTAGGTTCCCAGGCGGGCATTTGGACTATATAGATAACCTAGTGGGCACTTAGACTTTGTAGGTTACCTAGCAGGCACTTGGACTATCTAGGTTACCTAGCTGGCACTTTAACTATCTATGTTGCCTAGCGGGTTCTAGGAGTATGTAGGTTACCTAGAGGGCTGTTGGACTATCTAGGTTACCTCGCAGGCATTTGGACTATCTAGGTTAACTAACGGGCACTTGGACTATGTAGGATCCCTATTGGACATTTGGACTACTTTGGTTACCTAGCGGGCACTTGGACTATCGAGGTTAACTAGCGGGCACTTGGACTATCTAGGTCAACTAGCGGGCCCTTGTACTATGTAGGTTAACTAGCGAGCACTTGGACTATCTAGGTTAACTAGCGGACCTTGGACTTTGTGGGTTAACTAGCGGGCACTTGGACGATCTAATTTAACTAGAGGGCACTTGGACTATCTAGGTTACCTAGCGGGCATTTGGACCATGTAGGTTCCCAGGCGGGCATTTGGACTATATAGATAACCTAGCGGGCACTTCGACTTTGTAGGTTACCTAGCAGGCACTTGGACTATCTAGGTTACCTAGCTGGCACTTTAACTATCTATGTTGCCTAGCGGGTTCTTGGAGTATGTAGGTTACCTAGAGGGCTGTTGGACTATCTAGGTTACCTAGCAGGCACTTGGACTATCTAGGTTAACTAACGGGCACTTGGACTATGTAGGTTCCCTAGCGGGCACTTGGACTATGTAGGATCCCTATTGGACATTTGGACTACTTTGGTTACCTAGCGGGCACTTGGACTATCTAGGTTAACTAGCGGGCACTTGGACTATCTAGGTCAACTAGCGGGCCCTTGTACTATGTAGGTAAACTAGCGAGCACTTGGACTATCTAGGTTAACTAGCGGACCTTGGACTATGTGGGTTAACTAGCGGGCCCTTGGACTATGTAGGTTAACTAGCGGGCACTTGGACGATCTAGGTTAAGTAGAGGGCACTTGGACTATCTAGGTTACCTAGCGGGCGCTTGGACTATGTAGGTTCTCAGGCGGGCATTTGGACTATATAGATAATCTAGTGGGCACTTAGACTTTGTAGGTTACCTAGCAGGCACTTGGTCTATCTAGGTTACCTAGCTGGCACTTTAACTATCTATGTTGCTTAGCGGGTTCTTGGAGTATGTAGGTTACCTAGAGGGCTGTTGGACTATCTAGGTTACCTAGCGGGCACTTGGACTATCTAGGTTAACTAACGGGCACTTGGACTATGTAGGTTCCCTATCGGGCACTTGGACTATGTAGGATCCCTATTGGACATTTGGACTAATTTGGTTACCTAGCGGGCACTTGGACTATCTAGGTTAACTAGCGGGCACTTGGACTATCTAGGTCAACTAGCGGGCCCTTGTACTATGTAGGTTAACTAGCGAGCACTTGGACTATCTAGGTTAACTAGCGGACCTTGGAAGATCTAGGTTAACTAGAGGGCACTTGGACTATCTAGGTTACCTAACGGGTTTGGACCATGTAGGTTCCCAGGCGGGCATTTGGACTATATAGATAACCTAGCGGGCACTTAGACTTTGTAGGTTACCGAGCAGCCACTTGGACTATCTAGGTTACCTAGCAGGCACTTGGAATATGAAGGATCCCTAGCGGGCACTTGGACTATGTAGGTTAACTAGCGGGCACTTGGACTATGTAGGTTAACTAGTGGACACTTGCACGATCTAGGTTAAATAGCGGGCCCTTGCACTATGTAGGTTAACTAGCGGGCCCATGGATTATGTAGGTTTACTAGTAGGCACTTGGACTATCTAAGTTAACTAGCGGGCACTTGGAATATGTAGTTTCCCTAGCGGGCTTTTGGACTATTAAAGTTACCAAGCGGGAACTTGGACTATGTAGGTTACCTAGTGGGCACTTGGACTATCTAAGTTACCTAGCAGGCACTTTGATTATCTAGGTTAACTAACGGGCACTTGAACTATGTAGGTTGCCTAGCGGGCACTTGGACTATGTAGGTTCCCTATCGGGCACTTGGACTATGTAGGTTAACTAGCGGGCACTTAGACTGTCTTGGTTACCTAGCGGTCACTTGGATTATCTAGGTTAACGAACGGGCACTTGGACTATGTAGGTTACCTAGCCACCACTTGGACTATCGAGGTTAGCTAACATGCACTTGGACTATCTAGGTTCCCTAGTGGACACTTGTACTATCTAGGTTACCTAGCTGGTACTTGGACTATGTAGGTCAACTAGCGGGCCCTTGGACTACCTAGGTTAGCTAACGGGAACTTAGATTATGTAGGTTAACTAGGGGGCACTTGGAATATGTAGGTTAACTAGGGGACACTTGCACTATGTAGGTTAACTAGCGGGCCCATGGACTATGTAGGTTTACTAGCGGGCCCTTGGACTATGTAGGTTCCCTAAAGGGCACTTGGACTATCTAGGTTACCTAGCGGGCACTTGGACTATGTAGGCTAACTATGGGGGCCCTTGGACGATCTAGGTTACGTAGCGGGTACTAGAACTATCTAGGTTAACTAGCGGATACTTGCACTATGTAGGTTACCTAGCAGGCACTTGGACTATCTAGGTTAACTAGCGGGCACTTGGACTATCTAAGTTAACTAGCGTGCACTTGGACTATGTAGGTTCCTTAGCGGGCACTGGGACAATCTAGGTTGCCTAGCGTGCACTTGTACTATGTAGGTTAACTAGAGTGCCCTTGGACTATCTAGGTTACGTAGCGGGCACTTGGTATATAGGTTAACTAGCGGGCACTTGGACTGTGTAGGTTAACTAGCGGACACTTGGACTATCTAGGTTAACTAGCGTGCACTTGGACTATCTAGATTCCCTAGCGGGCACTTGTACTATCTAAGTTACCTAGCTGGCACTTGGACTATATAGGTCAACTAGCAGGCCCTTGGACTACCTAGGTTACCTAACGGGAACTTAGATTATGTAGGTTAATTAGGGGGCACTTGGAATATGTAGGTTAACTAGCGGACACTTGCACTATGTAGGTTAACTAGCGGGCCAATGGACTATGTAGGTTTACTAGCGGGCCCTTGGACTATCTAGGTTCCCTAAAGGGCACTTGGACTATCTAGGTTACCGAACGGGCACTTGGACTATCTAGGTTACCTAGCGGGCACTTGGACTATGTAGGCTAACTAGGGGGCCCTAGGACTATCTAGGTTACCTAGCGGGTACTTGAACTATCTAGTTTAACTAGCGGACACTTGCACTATGTAGGTTACCTAGCAGGCACTTGGACTATCTAGGTTAACTAGCGGGCACTTGGACTATCTAAGTTAACTAGCGTGCACTTGGACTATGTAGGTTCCTTAGCGGGCACTGGGACAATCTAGGTTGCCTAGCGTGCACTTGTACTATGTAGGTTAACTAGAGTGCCCTTGGACTATCTAGGTTACGTAGCGGGCACTTGGTATATAGGTTAACTAGCGGGCATTTGGACTGTGTAGGTTAACTAGCGGACACTTGGACTATCTAGGTTAACTAGCGTGCACTTGGACTATCTAGATTCCCTAGCGGGCACTTGTACTATCTAAGTTACCTAGCTGGCACTTGGACTATATAGGTCAACTAGCAGGCCCTTGGACTACCTAGGTTACCTAACGGGAACTTAGATTATGTAGGTTAATTAGGGGGCACTTGGAATATGTAGGTTAACTAGCGGACACTTGCACTATGTAGGTTAACTAGCGGGCCCATGGACTATGTAGGTTTACTAGCGGGCCCTTGGACTATCTAGGTTCCCTAAAGGGCTCTTGGACTATCTAGGTTACCGAACGGGCACTTGGACTATCTAGGTTACCTAGCGTGCACTTGGACTACGTAGGCTAACTAGGGGGCCCTAGGACGATCTAGGTTACCTAGCGGGTACTTGAACTATCTAGTTTAACTAGCGGACACTTGCACTATGTAGGTTACCTAGCAGGCACTTGGACTATCTAGGATAACTAGCGGGCACTTGGACTATCTAGGTTAACTAGCGTGCACTTGGACTATGTAGGTTCCTTAGCGGGCACTTGGACTATCTAGGTTGCCTAGCGGGCTCTTGGACTATGTAGGTTAACTAGCGTGCCCTTGGATTATCTAGGTTACGTAGCGGGCACTTGGTATATAGGTTAACTAGCGGGCACTTGGACTATGTAGGTTAACTAGAAGACACGTGGACTATCTAGGTTAACTAGTGGACTCTTGGATATGTAGGTTAACGAGCAGGCACTTGGACAATATAGGTTAACTAGCGGGCACTTGGACTATCAAAGTTAACAAGTGAGCCCTTGGACTATCTAGGTTACCTAGCGGGCACATGGACTATATAGGTTACCTAGCGGGCACTTGGACTATGTAGGTTACCTAGTGGGCAACTGGACTATCTAGGTTGACGAACGGGCACTTGGAATATGCAGGTAATCTAGCGGGCACTTGGACTGTCTAGGTTACCTAGCGGGCACTTGGACTTCTAGGCTAACGAATGGGCTCTTGGACAATGTAGGTTGCCTAGTGGGCACTTGGACTATCTAGGTTAGGTAACGGGCACTTGGACTATCTAGGTTACCTAATGGGCACTTTGACTATCTAGGTTACATAGCGGGCACTTGGACTATGTAGGTTAAATAGCGAGCACTTGGACTCTAGGTTACCTAGCGGACACTTGGACTATCAAGGTTACCTAGCGGGCCCTTGGACTATGTAGGTTTCCTAGCGGGCACTTGCACTATCTAGGTTAACGAACGGGCACTTGGACTATGTAGGTAACCTTGCGGGCACTTGGACAGTATAGGTTACCTAGCAGGCACTTGGACTATCTAGGTTAACGAACGGGCACTTGGACTAAGTAGGTTACCTAGCGGGCATTTGGACTATGTAGGATCCCTATTGGACATTTGGACTACTTTGATTACCTAGCGGGCACTTGGACTATCTAGGTTAACTAGCGGGCACTTGGACTATCTAGGTCAACTAGCGGGCCCTTGTACTATGTAGGTTAACTAGCGAACACTTGGATTATCTAGGTTAACTAGCGGACCTTGGACTATGTGGGTTAACTAGCGGGCACTTGGATGATCTATGTTAACTAGAGGGCACTTGGACTATCTAGGTTACCTAGCGGGCACTTGGACTATGTAGGTTCCCAGGCGGGCATTTGGACTATATAGATAACCTAGTGGGCACTTAGACTTTGTAGGTTACCTAGCAGGCACTTGGACTATCTAGGTTACCTAGCTGGCACTTTAACTATCTATGTTGCCTTGCGGGTTCTAGGAGTATGTAGGTTACCTAGAGGGCTGTTGGACTATCTAGGTTACCTCGCAGGCATTTGGACTATCTAGGTTAACTAACGGGCACTTGGACTATGTAGGTTCCCTAGCGGGCACTTGGACTATGTAGGATCCCTATTGGACATTTGGACTACTTTGGTTACCTAGCGGGTACTTGGACTATCGAGGTTAACTAGCGGGCATTTGGACTATCTAGGTCAACTAGCGGGCCCTTGTACTATGTAGGTTAACTAGCGAGCACTTGGACTATCTAGGTTAACTAGAGGGCACTTGGACTATGTAGGTTACCTAGCGGGCATTTGGACCATGTAGGTTCCCAGGCGGGCATTTGGACTATATAGATAACCTAGCGGGCACTTAGACTTTGTAGGTTACCTAGCGGGCACTTGGACTATCTAGGTTACCTAGCTGTCACTTGAAATATCTACGTTGCCTAGCGGGTTCTTGGAGTATGTAGGTTACCTAGAGGGCTGTTGGACTATCTAGGTTACCTAGCGGGCACTTGGACTATGTAAGTTCCCTAGCGGGCACTTGGAGAATGTAGGTTAACTAGGGGGCACTAGGACTATGTAGGTTACGTAGAGGGCCCTTGGACTATCTAGGTTACCTAGCGGGCATTTGGATTATGCAGGCTCCCTAGCGGGCATTTGGACTATATAGATTCCTTAGCGGGCACTTAGACTTTTTAGGTTACCTAGCGGGCACTTGGACTACTTTGGTTACCTAGCAGGCACTTGGACTATCTAGGTTACCTAGTGGGCCCTTGGACTACGTAGGTTACCAGCGGGCACTTGGACAATCTAGGTTAACGAACGTGCACTTGGACTATGTAGGTAACCTAGCGGGCACTTGGACTGTCTAGGTTACCTAGCGGACACTTGGACTATCTAGGTTACCTAGCTGACACTTGAACTAACTTTGTTGCCTAGCGGGTTCTTGGACTATGTAGGTAACCTAGCGGGCACTTGGACTGTCTAGGTTACCTAGCGGGCACTTGGACTTTTTAGGTTAACGAACGGGCACGTGGACTATGTAGGTTAAGTAGCGGACACTTCGACTATCTAGGTTAGCCCGTTACCTAACCTAGATAGTCCAAGTGCCTGCTAAGCAACCTACATAGTCCAAGTTCCCGCCGTTAACCTAAAAGTCCAAGTGCCAGCTAGGTAACCTAGATAGTCCAAGTACCCGCTAGGTTACCTGCACATACCAAGTGCCCGTTCGTTAACCTAGATAGTCCAAGTGCCCGTTAGTTAACCTAGATAGTACAAGTGCCCGCTAGTAAACCTGGATAGTCCAAGGGCCTGCTAGTTAACCTAGATAGTCCAACTGCCCGCTAGTTAACCTAAATTGTCCAAGTGTCCGCTAGGTAACCTAGATAGTCCAAGTGCCTGATATAGCTAACCTACATAGTCCAAGTGTCCGTTCGTTAACCTAGAGAGTCCAAGTGCCCATTGGGTAACCTACATAGTCCAAGTGCCCGCTAGTTAACCTACATAGTCCAAGTGCCTTCTAGGGAGCCTACATAGTCCACGTGACCGCTAGGGAACCTACATAGTCCAAGTGCCCGTTAGGGAACCTACATAGTCCAAGTGCCCGCTAGGTAACCTACATAGTCCAAATGCCCGCAAGGAAACCTACATAGTCTAAATGTCCGCTAGGCAACCTACATAATCCAAGTGCCCGCTCTGGAACATACATAGTCCAAGTGCCCGTTAGCTAACCTAGATAGTCCAAGGGCCCGCTAGTTGACCTACATAGTCCAAGTGCCAGCTAGGTAACCTAGATAGTACAAGTGCCCGCTAGAGAACCTAGATAGTCCAAGTGTCTTTTAGCTAACCTAGATAGTCCAAGTGGTGGCTGGGTAACCTACATAGTCCAAGTGCCCGTTCGTTAACCTAGATAATCCAAGTGCCCGTTAGGTAACCTAGACACTCCAAGTGCCCGCTAGTTACCCGACATAGTCCAAGTGCCCATTAGTTAACCTAGATATTCAAAGTGCCTGCTAGGTAACCTACATAGTCCAAGTGCCCACTAGGTAACCTACATAGTCCAAGTGCCCGCTAGGCAACCTAAATAGTCCAAATGCCCGCTAGGGAAACTACATAGTCCAAGTGCCCGCTAGTTAACCTAGATAGTCCAAGTGCCCCCTAGTAAACCTACATAATCCATGGGCCCGCTAGTTAACCTACATAGTGCAAGGGCCCGCTAGTTAACCTAGATCGTGCAAGTGTCCGCTAGTTAACCTACATAGTCCAAGTGCCAGCTAGGTAACCTAGATAGTCCAAGGGCCCGCTAGGGATCCTTCATAATCCAAGTGCCTGCTAGGTAACCTAGATAGTCCAAGTGCCCGCTAGTTAACCTAAATCGTCCATGTGTCCGCTAGGTAAACTACATAGTCAAAGTGCCTGCTAGGTAACCTAGATAGTCCAAGTGCCTGATAGCTAACTTACATAGTCCAAGTGTCCGTTCGTTAACCTAGATAGTCTAAGTGCCCATTGGGTAACCTACATAGTCCAAGTGCCCGCTTGGTAACCTGGTTAGTCCAAGTTCCCGCCTGTTAACCTACATAGTCCAAGTGCCTTCTAGGGAGCCTTCATAGTCCACGTGACCGCTAGGGAACCAACATAGTCCAAGTGCCCGTTAGGGTACCTACATAGTCCAAGTGCCCGCTAGGTAACCTACATAGTCCAAATGCCCGCAAGGAAACCTACATAGTCTAAATGTCCGCTAGGCAACCTACATAATCCAAGTGCCCACTCTGGATCATACATAGTCCAAGTGCCCGTTAGCTAACCTAGATAGTCCAAGGGCCCGCTAGTTGACCTACATAGTCCAAGTGCCAGCAAGGTAACCTAGATAGTACAAGTGCCCGCTAGGGAACCTAGATAGTTCAAGTGCCTTTTAGCTAACCTAGATAGTCCAAGTGGTGGCTAGGTAACCTACATAGTCCAAGTGCCCGTTCGTTAACCTAGATAATCCAAGTGCCCGTTAGGTAACCTAGACAGTCCAAGTGCCCGCTAGTTACCCTACATAGTCCAAGTGCCCGTTAGTTAACCTAGATAGTCAAAGTGCCTGCTAGGTAACCTAGATAGTCCAAGTGTCCGCTAGATAACCTACATAGTCCAAGTGACCACTAGGTCACCTACATAGTCCAAGTGCCCGTTCGTTAACCTACATAGTCCAAGTGCCCGCTAGGTAACGTAGATAGCCCAAGTGCCCACTAGGGAAGGTACATAGTCCAAGTGCCCGTAGGTAACCTAGATAGTCCAAGTGCCCGCTAGTTAACCTACATAGTCCAAGTACCTGCTAGGTAAATTACATAATCCAAGTGCCCGTTTGTTAACCTACATAGTCCAAGTGCCCGTTCGTTAACCTACATAGTCCAAGTGCCCGCTAGGTAACGTAGAAAGCCCAAGTGCCCGCTAGGGAACGTACATACTCCAAGTGCCCACTAGGTAACCTAGACAGTCCAATTGCCTGCTAGTTAACCTAGACAGTCCAAGTACCCGATAGGGAACCTACATAGTCCAATTGCCCGCTAGGGAACCTACATACTCCAAGTGCTCGCTAGGCAACCTACATATTCCAAGTGCCCGTTAGTTAACCTAGATAGTCAAAGTGCCTGCTAGGTAACCTAAATAGTCCAAGTGCCCGCTAGGGAACCTACATAGTCCAAGTGCCCGCTAGGTAACCTAGATAGTCCAATTGCCCGTTAGCTAACCTAGATACTCGAAGTGTCCACTAGTTAACCTACATAGTCCAAGTGCCCGTTCGTTAACCTAGGAAGTCCAAGTGCCCGCTAGGTAACCTAGACAGTCCAAGTGCCCGCTAGGTTACCTACATAGTCCAAGTGCACGTTCGTTAACCTAGATTGTCCAAGTGCCCGCTGGTAACCTACATAGTCCAAATGCCCGCAAGGAAACCTACATAGTCTAAATGTCCGCTAGGCAACCTACATAATCCAAGTGCCCACTCTGGAACATACATAGTCCAAGTGCCCGTTAGCTAACCTAGATAGTCCAAGGGCCCGCTAGTTGACCTACATAGTCCAAGTGCCAGCTAGGTAACCTAGATAGTACAAGTGCCCGCTAGGGAACCTAGATAGTCCAAGTGCCTGTTAGCTAACCTAGATAGTCCAATTGGTGGCTAGGTAACCTACATAGTCCAAGTGCCCGTTCGTTAACCTAGATAATCCAAGTGCCCGTTAGGTAACCTAGACAGTCCAAGTGCCCGCTAGTTGCCCTACATAGTCCAAGTGCCCGTTAGTTAACCCAGATAGTCAAAGTGCCTGCTAGGTAACCTAGATAGTCCAAGTGCCCGCTAGATAACCTACATAGTCCAAGTGCCCGCTAGGTAACCTAAATAGTCCAAATGTCCGCTAGGGAAACTACACAGTCCAAGTGCCCGCTAGTTAACCTAGATAGTCCAAGTGCCCCCTAGTAAACCTACATAATCCATGGACCCGCTAGTTAACCTAGATAGTCCAAGTGCCCGCTAGTTAACCTAGATAGTCCAAATGCCCGCTAGTTAACCTAGATAGTCCAAGTGCCCGCTAGTTAACCTAGATAGTCCAAGTGCCCGCTAGTTAACCTACATAGTCCAAGTGCCCGCTAGGTAACCTAGACAGTCCAAGTGACCACTAGGTTACCTACATAGTCCAAGTGCCCATTCGTTAACCTACATTGTCCAAGTGCCCGCTAGGTAACGTAGATACCCCAAGTGCCCGCTAGGGAACGTACATAGTCCAAGTGCCCGCTAGGTAACCTAGATAGTCTAAGTGCCTGCTAGTAAACCTACATAGTCCAAGTGCCTGCTAGGTAAACTACATAGTCCAAGTGCCCACTAGGTAACCTAGACAGTCCAATTGCCCGCTAGTTAACCTAGACAGTCCAAGTACCGCTAGGGAACCTACATAGTCCAAGCGCCCGCTAGGGAACCTACATAGTCCAGGTGCTCGCTAGGCAACCTACATAGTCCAAGTGCCCGTTAGTTAACCTAGATAGTCAAAGCGCCTGCTAGGTAACCTAGATAGTCCAAGTGCCCGCTAGGTAACCTACATAGTCCAAGTGCCCGTTAGGTAACCTTGATAGTCCAATTGCCCGTTAGCTATCCTAGATAGTCCAGTGTCCGCTAGTTAACCTACATAGTCCAAGTGCCCGTTCGTTAACTTACATTGTCCTAGTGCCCGCTAGGTAACATAGATAGCCCAAGTGCCCGCTAGGGAACGTACATAGTCCAAGTGGCAACTAGGTAACCTAGACAGTCCAATTGCCCCCTAGTTAACCTAGACAGTCCAAGTACCCGATAGGGAAACTACATAGTCCAAGTGCCCACTAGGGAACCTACATAGTCCAAGTGCTCGCTAGGCAACCTACATAGTCCAAGTGCCCGTTAGTTAACCTAGATTGTCCAATTGCCCGTTAGCTAACCTAGATAGTCGAAGTGTCCGCTAGTTAACCTACATAGTCCAAGTGCCCGTTCGTTAACCGAGATAGTCCAAGTGCCCGCTAAGTACCCTAGACAGTCCAAGTGCCCGCTGGGTTACCTACATAGTCCAAGTGCACGTTCGTTAACCTAGATAATCCAAGTGCACGTTAGGTAACCTAGACAGCCCAAGTGCCCGCTAGTTACCCTACATAGTCCAAGTGCCCGTTAGTTAACCTAGATAGTCAAAGTGCCTGCTAGGTAACCTAGATAGTCCAAGTGCCCGCTAGTTAACCTACATAGTCCAAGTGCCCGCTAGGTAACCTAGACAGTCCAAGTGACCACTAGGTTACCTACATAGTCCAAGTGTCCATTCGTTAACCTACATTGTCCAAGTGCCCGCTAGGTAACGTAGATAGCCCAAGTGCCCGCTAGGGAACGTACATAGTCCAAGTGCCCGCTAGGTAACCTAGATAGTCTAAGTGCCTGCTAGTAAACCTACATAGTCCAAGTGCCTGCTAGGTAAACTACATAGTCCAAGTGCCCACTAGGTAACCTAGACAGTCCAATTGCCCGCTAGTTAACCTAGACAGTCCAAGTACCGCTAGGGAACCTACATAGTCCAAGCGCCCGCTAGGGAACCTACATAGTCCAGGTGCTCGCTAGGCAACCTACATAGTCCAAGTGCCCGTTAGTTAACCTAGATAGTCAAAGCGCCTGCTAGGTAACCTAGATAGTCCAAGTGCCCGCTAGGTAACCTACATAGTCCAAGTGCCCGTTAGGTAACCTTGATAGTCCAATTGCCCGTTAGCTATCCTAGATAGTCCAGTGTCCGCTAGTTAACCTACATAGTCCAAGTGCCCGTTCGTTAACTTACATTGTCCTAGTGCCCGCTAGGTAACATAGATAGCCCAAGTGCCCGCTAGGGAACGTACATAGTCCAAGTGGCAACTAGGTAACCTAGACAGTCCAATTGCCCCCTAGTTAACCTAGACAGTCCAAGTACCCGATAGGGAAACTACATAGTCCAAGTGCCCACTAGGGAACCTACATAGTCCAAGTGCTCGCTAGGCAACCTACATAGTCCAAGTGCCCGTTAGTTAACCTAGATTGTCCAATTGCCCGTTAGCTAACCTAGATAGTCGAAGTGTCCGCTAGTTAACCTACATAGTCCAAGTGCCCGTTCGTTAACCGAGATAGTCCAAGTGCCCGCTAGGTAACCTAGACAGTCCAAGTGTCCGCTAGGTTACCTACATAGTCCAAGTGCACGTTCGTTAACCTAGATAATCCAAGTGCACGTTAGGTAACCTAGACAGCCCAAGTGCCCGCTAGTTTCCCTACATAGTCCAAGTGCCCGTTAGTTAACCTAGATAGTCAAAGTGCCTGCTAGGTAACCTAGATAGTCCAAGTGCCCGCTAGTTAACCTACATAGTCCAAGTGCCCGCTAGGTAACCTAGACAGTCCAAGTGACCACTAGGTTACCTACATAGTCCAAGTGCCCATTCGTTAACCTACATTGTCCAAGTGCCCGCTAGGTAACGTAGATAGCCCAAGTGCCCGCTAGGGAACGTACATAGTCCAAGTGCCCGCTAGGTAACCTAGATAGTCTAAGTGCCTGCTAGTAAACCTACATAGTCCAAGTGCCTGCTAGGTAAACTACATAGTCCAAGTGCCCACTAGGTAACCTAGACAGTCCAATTGCCCGCTAGTTAACCTAGACAGTCCAAGTACCGCTAGGGAATCTACATAGTCCAAGCGCCCGCTAGGGAACCTACATAGTCCAGGTGCTCGCTAGGCAACCTACATAGTCCAAGTGCCCGTTAGTTAACCTAGATAGTCAAAGCGCCTGCTAGGTAACCTAGATAGTCCAAGTGCCCGCTAGGTAACCTACATAGTCCAAGTGCCCGTTAGGTAACCTTGATAGTCCAATTGCCCGTTAGCTATCCTAGATAGTCCAAGTGTCCGCTAGTTAACCTACATAGTCCAAGTGCCCGTTCGTTAACTTACATTGTCCTAGTGCCCGCTAGGTAACATAGATAGCCCAAGTGCCCGCTAGGGAACGTACATAGTCCAAGTGGCAACTAGGTAACCTAGACAGTCCAATTGCCCCCTAGTTAACCTAGACAGTCCAAGTACCCGATAGGGAAACTACATAGTCCAAGTGCCCACTAGGGAACCTACATAGTCCAAGTGCTCGCTAGGCAACCTACATAGTCCAAGTGCCCGTTAGTTAACCTAGATTGTCCAATTGCCCGTTAGCTAACCTAGATAGTCGAAGTGTCCGCTAGTTAACCTACATAGTCCAAGTGCCCGTTCGTTAACCGAGATAGTCCAAGTGCCCGCTAGGTAACCTAGACAGTCCAAGTGCCCGCTAGGTTACCTACATAGTCCAAGTGCACGTTCGTTAACCTAGATAATCCAAGTGCACGTTAGGTAACCTAGACAGTCCAAGTGCCCGCTAGTTACCCTACATAGTCCAAGTGCCCGTTAGTTAACCTAGATAGTCAAAGTGCCTGCTAGGTAACCTAGATAGTCCAAGTGTCCGCTAGATAACCTACATAGTTCAAGTGACCACTAGGTTACCTACATAGTCCAAGTGCCCGTTCGTTAACCTACATAGTCCAAGTGCCCGCTAGATAACGTAGATAACCCAAGTGCCCGCTAGGGAAGGTACATAGTCCAAGTGCCCGTAGGTAACCTAGATAGTCCAAGTGCCCGCTAGTTAACCTACATAGTCCAAGTACCTGCTAGGTAAACTACATAATCCAAGTGCCCGTTTGTTAACCTACATAGTCCAAGTGCCCGTTCGTTAACCTACATAGTCCAAGTGCCCGCTAGGTAATGTAGAAAGCCCAAGTGCCCGCTAGGGAACGTACTTACTCCAAGTGCCCACTAGGTAACCTAGACAGTCCAATTGCCCGCTAGTTAACCTACACAGTCCAAGTACCCGAAAGGTAACCTACATAGTTCAATTGCCCGCTAGGGAACCTACATACTCCAAGTGCTCGCTAGGCAACCTACATAGTCCAAGTGCCCGTTAGTTAACCTAGATAGTCAAAGTGCCTGCTAGGTAACCTAAATAGTCCAAGTGCCCGCTAGGGAACCTACATAGTCCAAGTGCCCGCTAGGTAACCTAGATAGTCCAATTGCCCGTTAGCTAACCTAGATAGTCGAAGTGTCCGCTAGTTAACCTACATAGTCCAAGTGCCCGTTCGTTAACCTAGAAAGTCCAAGTGCCCGCTAGGTAACCTAGACAGTCCAAGTGCCCTCTAGGTTACCTACATAGTCCAAGTGCACGTTCGTTAACCTAGATTGTCCAAGTGCCCGCTGGTAACCTACATAGTCCAAATGCCCGCAAGGAAACCTACATAGTCTAAATGTCCGCTAGGCAAACTACATAATCCAAGGGCCCACTCTGGAACATACATAGTCCAAGTGCCCGTTAGCTAACCTAGATAGTCCAAGGGCCCGCTAGTTGACCTACATAGTCCAAGTGCCAGCTAGGTAACCTAGATAGTACAAGTGCCCGCTAGGGAACCTAGATAGTCCAAGTGCCTGTTAGCTAACCTAGATAGTCCAAGTGGTGGCTAGGTAACCTACATAGTCCAAGTGCCCGTTCGTTAACCTAGATAATCCAAGTGCCCGTTAGGTATCCTAGACAGTCCAAGTGCCCGCTATTTGCCCTACATAGTCCAAATGCCCGTTAGTTAACCTAGATAGTCAAAGTGCCTGCTAGGTAACCTAGATAGTCCAAGTGCCCACTAGATAACCTACATATTCCAAGTGCCCGCTAGGTAACCTAAATAGTCCAAATGTCCGCTAGGGAAACTACACAGTCCAAGTGCCCGCTAGTTAACCTAGATAGTCCAAGTGCCCCCTAGTAAACCTACAAAATCCATGGGCCCGCTAGTTAACCTAGATAGTCCAAGTGCCCGCTAGTTAACCTAGATAGTCCAAGTGCCCGCTAGTTAACCTAGATAGTCCAAGTGCCCGCTAGTTAACCTACATAGTCCAAGTGCCCGCTAGGTAACCTAGACAGTCCAAGTGACCACTAGGTTACCTACATAGTCCAAGTGCCCATTCGTTAACCTACATAGTCCAAGTGCCCGCTAGGTAACGTAGATATCCCAAGTGCCCGCTAGGTAACGTACATAGTCCAAGTGCCCGCTAGATAACCTAGATAGTCTAAGTGCCTGCTAGTAAACCTACATAGTCCAAGTGCCTGCTAGGTAAACTACATAGTCCAAGTGCCCACAAGGTAACATAGACAGTCCAATTGCCCGCTAGGTAACCTAGACAGTCCAAGTACCGCTAGGGAATCTACATAGTCCAAGCGCCCGCTAGGGAACCTACATAGTCCAGGTGCTCGATAGGCAACCTACATAGTCCAAGTGCCCGTTAGTTAACCTAGATAGTCAAAGTGCCTGCTAGGTAACCTAGATAGTCCAAGTGCCCGCTAGGTAACCTACATAGTCCAAGTGCCCGTTAGGTAACCTTGATAGTCCAATTGCCCGTTAGCTATCCTAGATAGTCCAAGTGTCCGCTAGTTAACCTACATAGTCCAAGTGCCCGTTCGTTAACTTACATTGTCCAATTGCCCGCTAGGTAACGTAGATAGCCCAAGTGCCCGCTAGGGAACGTACATAGTCCAAGTGCCCACTAGGTAACCTAGACAGTCCAATTGCCCCCTAGTTAACCTAGACAGTCCAAGTACCCGATAGGGAACCTACATAGTCCAAGTGCCCACTAGGGAACCTACATAGTCCAAGTGCTCGCTAGGCAACCTACATAGTCCAAGTGCCCGTTAGTTAACCTAGATTGTCCAATTGCCTGTTAGCTAACCTAGATAGTCGAAGTGTCCGCTAGTTAACCTACATAGTCCAAGTGCCCGTTCGTTAACCTAGATAGTCCAAGTGCCCGCTAGGTAACCTAGACAGTCAAAGTGCCCGCTAGGTTACCTACATAGTCCAAGTGCACGTTCGTTAACCTACATAATCCAAGTGCCCGTTAGGTAACCTAGACAGTCCAAGTGCCCGCTAGTTACCCTACATAGTCCTAGTGCCTGCTAGTTACCCTACATAGTTCAAGTGCCCGTTAGTTAACCTAGATAGTCAAAGTGCCTGCTAGGTAACTTAGAGAGTCCAAGTGTCCGCTAGATAACCTACATAGTCCAAGTGCCCGTTCGTTAACCTACATAGTCCAAGTGCCCGATCGGTAACGTAGATAGCCCAAGTGCCCGCTAGGGAAGGTATATAGCCCCAGTGCCCGTAGGTAACCTAGATAGTCCAAGTGCCCGCTAGTTAACCTACATAGTCCAAGTACCTGCTAGGTAAACTACATAATCCAAGTGCCCGTTAGTTAACCTACATAGTCCAAGTGCCCGTTCGTTAACCTACATAGTCCAAGGGCCCGCTAGGTAACCTACATAGTCCAAGTGCCCGCTAGGCAACCTAAATAGTCCAAATGCCCGCTAGGGAAACTACATAGTCCAAGTGCCCGCTAGTTAACCTAGATAGTCCAAGTGCCCCCAAGTACACCTACATAATCCATGGGCCCGCTAGTTAACCTACATAGTGCAAGGGCCCGCTAGTTAACCTAGATCGTGCAAGATTCCGCTAGTTAACCTACATAGTCCAAGTGCCAGCTAAGTAACCTAGATAGTCCAATTGCCCGCTAGGGATCCTTCATAATCCAAGTGCCTGCTAGGTAACCTAGATAGTCCAAGTGCCCGCTAGGGAAGGTACATAGTCCAAGTGTCCGCTATGTAACCTAGAGAGTGCAAGTGCCCGCTCGTTAACCTACATAGTCCAAGTGCCCGCTAGTTAACCTAGATAGTCCAAGTGCCCGCTAGTAAACCTAGATAGTCCAAGGGCCTGCTAGTTAACCTAGATAGTCCAAGTGCCCGCTAGTTAACCTAAATCGTCCATGTGTCCGCTAGGTAAACTACATAGTCCAAGTGCCTGCTAGGTAACCTAGATAGTCCAAGTGCCCGCTAGGTAACCTACATAGTCCAAGTGCCCGCTAGGCAACCTAAATAGTCCAAATGCCCGCTAGGGAAACAACATAGTCCAAGTGCCCGCTAGTTAACCTAGATAGTCCAAGTGCCCCCTAGTAAACCTACATAATCCATGGGCCCGCTAGTTAACCTACATAGTGCAAGGGCCCGCTAGTTAACCTAGATCGTGCAAGTGTCCGCTAGTTAACCTACATAGTCCAAGTGCCAGCTAGGTAACCTAGATAGTCCAATTGCCCGCTAGGGATCCTTCATAATCCAAGTGCCTGCTAGGTAACCTAGATAGTCCAAGTGCCCGCTAGGGAAGGTACATAGTCCAAGTGCCCGTTAGGGAACCTACATAGTCCAAGTGCCCGCTCTGTATCCTACATAGTCCAAATGCCCGCAAGGAAACCTACATAGTCTAAATGTCCGCTAGGCAACCTACATAATCCATGTGCCCGCTCTGGAACATACATAGTCCAAGTGCCCGTTAGCTAACCTAGATAGTCCAAGGGCCCGCTAGTTGACCTACATAGTCCAAGTGCCAGCTAGGTAACCTAGATAGTACAAGTGCCCGCTAGGGAACCTAGATAGTCCAAGTGCCTTTTAGCTAACCTAGATAGTCCAATTGGTGGCTGGGTAACCTACATAGTCCAAGTGCCCGTTCGTTAACCTAGATAATCCAAGTGCCCGTTAGGTAACCTAGACAGTCCAAGTGCCTGCTAGTTACCCTACATAGTCCAAGTGCCAATTAGTTAACCTCGATAGTCAAAGTGCCTGCTAGGTAACCTAGATAGTCCAAGTGCCCGCTAGGCAACCTAAATAGTCCAAATGCCCGCTAGGGAAACTACATAGTCCAAGTGCCCGCTAGTTAACCTAGATAGTCCAAGTGCCCCCTAGTAAACCTACATAATCCATGGGCCCGCTAGTTAACCTACATAGTGCAAGGGCCCGCTAGTTAACCTAGATCGTGTAAGATTCCGCTAGTTAACCTACATAGTCCAAGTGCCAGCTAGGTAACCTAGAGAGTCCAATTGCCCGCTAGGGATCCTTCATAATCCAAGTGCCTGCTAGGTAACCTAGATAGTCCAAGTGCCCGCTAGGGAAGGTACATAGTCCAAGTGTCCGCTATGTAACCTAGAGAGTACAAGTGCCCGCTAGTTAACCTACATAGTCCAAGTGCCCGCTAGTTAACCTAGATAGTCCAAGTGCCCGCTAGTAAACCTAGATAGTCCAAGGGCCTGCTAGTTAACCTAGATAGTCCAAGTGCCCGCTAGTTAACCTAAATCGTCCATGTGTCCGCTAGGTAAACTACATAGTCCAAGTGCCTGCTAGGTAACCTAGATAGTCCAAGTGCCTGATAGCTAACCTACATAGTCCAAGTGTCCGTTCGTTAACCTAGATAGTCCAAGTGCCCATTGGGTAACCTACATAGTCCAAGTGCCCGCTTGGTAACCTGGTTAGTCCAAGTTCCCGCCTGTTAACCTACATAGTCCAAGTGCCTTCTAGGGAGCCTTCATAGTCCACGTGACCGCTAGGGAACCGACATAGTCCAAGTGCCCGTTAGGGTACCTACATAGTCCAAGTGCCCGCTAGGTAACCTACATAGTCCAAATGCCCGCAAGGAAACCTACATAGTCTAAATGTCCGCTAGGCAACCTACATAAACCTAGTGCCCTCTCTGGATCATACATAGTCCAAGTGCCCGTTAGCTAACCTAGATAGTCCAAGGGCCCGCTAGTTGACCTACATAGTCCAAGTGCCAGCTAGGTAACCTAGATAGTACAAGTGCCCGCTAGGGAACCTAAATAGTTCAAGTGCCTTTTAGCTAACCTAGATAGTCCAAGTGGTGGCTAGGTAACCTACATAGTCCAAGTGCCCGTTCGTTAACCTAGATAATCCAAGTGCCCGTTAAGTAACCTAGACAGTCCAAGTGCCCGCTAGTTAACCTACATAGTCCAAGTGCCCGTTAGTTAACCTAGATAGTCAAAGTGCCTGCTAGGTAACCTAGATTGTCCAAGTGTCCGGAGATAACCTACATAGTCCAAGTGACCACTAGGTTACCTACATAGTCCAAGTGCCCGTTCGTTAACCTAGAAAGTCCAAGTGCCCGCTAGGTAACCTAGACAATCCAAGTGCACGCTAGGTTACCTACATAGTCCAAGTGAATGTTCGTTAACCTAGATTGTCCAAGTGCCGCTGGTAACCTACATAGTCCAAATGCCCGCAAGGAAACCTACATAGTCTAAATGTCCGCTAGGCAACCTACATAATCCAAGGGCCCACTCTGGAACATACATAGTCCAAGTGCCCGTTAGCTAACCTAGATAGTCCAAGGGCCCGCTAGTTGACCTACATAGTCCAAGTGCCAGCTAGGTAACCTAGATAGTACAAGTGCCCGCTAGGGAACCTAGATAGTCCAAGTGCCTGTTAGCTAACCTAGATAGTCCAATTGGTGGCTAGGTAACCTACATAGTCCAAGTGCCCGTTCGTTAACCTAGATAATCCAAGTGCCCGTTAGGTAACCTAGACAGTCCAAGTGCCCGCTAGTTGCCCTACATAGTCCAAGTGCCCGTTAGTTAACCCAGACAGTCAAAGTGCCTGCTAGGTAACCTAGATAGTCCAAGTGCCCGCTAGATAACCTACATAGTCCAAGTGCCCGCTAGGTAACCTAAAGAGTCCAAATGTCCGCTAGGGAAACTACGTAGTCCAAGTGCCCGCTAGTTAACCTAGATAGTCCAAGTGCCCCCTAGTAAACCTACATAATCCATGGGCCCGCTAGTTAACCTAGATAGTCCAAGTGCCCGCTAGTTAACCTAGATAGTCCAAGTCCCCGCTAGTTAACCTAGATAGTCCAAGTGCCCGCTAGTTAACCTAGATAGTCCAAGTGCCCGCTAGTTAACCTACATAGTCCAAGTGCCCGCTATGTAACCTGGACAGTCCAAGTGACCACTAGGTTACCTACATAGTCCAAGTGCCCATTCGTTAACCTACATTGTCCAAGTGCCCGCTATGTAACGTAGATAGCCCAAGTGCCCGCTAGGGAACGTACATAGTCCAAGTGCCCGCTAGGTAACCTAGATACTCTAAGTGCCTGCTAGTAAACCTACATAGTCCAAGTGCCTGCTAGGTAAACTACATAGTCCAAGTGCCCACTAGGTAACCTAGACAGTCCAATTGCCCTCTAGTTAACCTAGACAGTCCAAGTACCGCTAGGGAATCTACATAGTCCAAGCGCCCGCTAGGGAACCTACATAGTCCAGGTGCTCGCTAGGCAACCTACATAGTCCAAGTGCCCGTTAGTTAACCTAGATAGTCAAAGTGCCTGCTAGGTAACCTAGATAGTCCAAGTGCCCGCTAGGTAACCTACATAGTCCAAGTGCCCGTTAGGTAACCTTGATAGTCCATTTGCCCTTTAGCTATCCTAGATAGTCCAAGTGTCCGCTAGTTAACCTACTTAGTCCAAGTGCCCGTTCGTTAACTTACATTGTCCAAGTGCCCGCTAGGTAACATAGATAGCCCAAGTGCCCGCTAGTGAACGTACATAGTCCAAGTGGCAACTAGTTAACCTAGACAGTCCAAGTACCCGATAGGGAACCTACATAGTCCAAGTGCCCAGTAGGGAACCTACATAGTCCAAGTGCTCGCTAGGCAACCTATATAGTCCAAGTGCCCGTTAGTTAACCTAGATTTTCCAATTGCCCGTTAGCTAACCTAGATAGTCGAAGTGTCCGCTAGTTAACCTACATAGTCCAAGTGCCCGTTCGTTAACCGAGATAGTCCAAGTGCCCGGTAGGTAACCTAGACAGTCCAAGTGCCCGCTAGGTTACCTACATAGTCCAAGTGCACGTTCGTTAACCTAGATAATCCAAGTGCCCGTTAGGTAACCTAGACAGTCCAAGTGCCCGCTAGTTACCCTACATAGTCCAAGTGCCCGTTAGTTAACCTAGATAGTGAAAGTGCCTGCTAGGTAACCTAGATAGTCCAAGTGTCCGCTAGATAACCTACATAGTCCAAGTGACCACTAGGTTACCTACATAGTCCAAGTGCCCGTTCGTTAACCTACATAGTCCAAGTGCCCGCTAGGTAACGTAGATAGCCCAAGTGCCCGCTAGGGAAGGTACATAGTCCAAGTGCCCGTAGGTAACCTAGATAGTCCAAGTGCCCGCTAGTTAACCTACATAGTCCAAGTACCTGCTAGGTAAACTACATAATCCAAGTGCCCGTTTGTTAACCTACATAGTCCAAGTGCCCGTTCGTTAACCTACATAGTCCACGTGCCCGCTAGGTAACGTAGAAAGCCCAAGTGACCGCTAGGGAACGTACATACTCCAAGTGCCCACTAGGTAACCTAGACAGTCCAATTGCCCGCTAGTTAACCTAGACAGTCCAAGTACCCGATAGGGAACCTACAGAGTCCAATTGCCCGCTAGGGACCTACATACTCCAAGTGCTCGCAAGGCAACCTACATAGTCCAAGTGCCCGTTAGTTAACCTAGATAGTCAAAGTGCCTGCTAGGTAACCTAAATAGTCCAAGTGCCCGCTAGGGAACCTACATAGTCCAAGTGCCCGCTAGGTAACCTAGATAGTCCAATTGCCCGTTAGCTAACCTAGATAGTCGAAGTGTCCGCTAGTTAACCTACATAGTCCGAGTGCCCGTTTGTTAACCTAGAAAGTCCAAGTGCCCGTTAGGTAACCTAGACAGTCCAAGTGCCCGCTAGGTTACCTACATAGTCCAAGTGCACGTTCGGTAACCTAGATTGTCCAAGTGCCCGCTGGTAACCTACATAGTCCAAATGCCCGCAAGGAAACCTACATAGTCTAAATGTCCGCTAGGCAACCTACATAATCCAAGTGCCCACTCTGGAACATACATAGTCCAAGTGCCCGTTAGCTAACCTAGATAGTCCAAGGGCCCGCTAGTTGACCTACATAGTCCAAGTGCCAGCTAGGTAACCTAGATAGTAAAAGTGCCCGCTAGGGAACCTAGATAGTCCAAGTGCATGTTAGCTAACCTAGATAGTCCAAGTGGTGGCTAGGTAACCTACATAGTCCAAGTGCCCGTTCGTTAACCTAGATAATCCAAGTGCCCGTTAGGTATCCTAGACAGTCCACGTCCCGCTAGTTGCCCTACATAGTCCAAATGCCCGTTAGTTAACCTAGATAGTCAAAGTGCCTGCTAGGTAACCTAGATAGTCCAAGTGCCCGCTAGATAACCTACATATTCCAAGTGCCCGCTAGGTAACCTAAATAGTCCAAATGTCCGCTAGGGAAACTACACAGTCCAAGTGCCCGCTAGTTAATCTAGATAGTCCAAGTGCCCCCTAGTAAACCTACAAAATCCATGGGCCCGCTAGTTAACCTAGATAGTCCAAGTGCCCGCTAGTTAACCTAGATAGTCCAAGTGCCCGCTAGTTAACCTAGATAGTCCAAGTGCCCGCTAGTTAACCTACATAGTCCAAGTGCCCGCTAGGTAACCTAGACAGTCCAAGTGACCACTAGGTTAACTACATAGTCCAAGTGCCCATTCGTTAACCTACATAGTCCAAGTGCCCGCTAGGTAACGTAGATAGCCCAAGTGCCCGCTAGGTAACGTACATAGTCCAAGTGCCCGCTAGGTAACCTAGATAGTCTAAGTGCCTGCTAGTAAACCTACATAGTCCAAGTGCCTGCTAGGTAAACTACATAGTCCAAGTGCCCACTAGGTAACCTAGACAGTCCAATTGCCCGCTAGTTAACCTAGACAGTCCAAGTACCGCTAAGGAATCTACATAGTCCAAGCGCCCGCTAGGGAACCTACATAGTCCAGGTGCTCGCTAGGCAACCTACATAGTGCAAGTGCCCGTTAGTTAACCTAGATAGTCAAAGTGCCTGCTAGGTAACCTAGGTAGTCCTAGTGCCCGCTAGGTAACCTACATAGTCCAAGTGCCCGTTAGGTAACCTTGATAGTCCAATTGCCCGTTAGCTATCCTAGATAGTCCAAGTGCCCGCTAGTTAACCTACATAGTCCAAGTGCCCGCTAGTTAACCTAGATAGTCCAAGTGCCCACTAGTAAACCTAGATAGTCCAAGGGCCTGCTAGTTAACCTAGATAGTCCAAGTGCCCGCTAGTTAACCTAAATCGTCCAAGTGTCCGCTAGGTAACCTACATAGTCCAAGTGCCTGCTAGGTAACCTAGATAGTCCAAGTGCCTGATACCTAACCTACATAGTCCAAGTGTCCGTTCGTTAACCTAGATACTCCAAGTGCCCATTGGGTAACCTACATAGTCCATGTGCCCGCCTGGTAACCTGGTTAGTCCAAGTGCCCGCTAGTTAACCTACATAGTCCAAGTGCCTCCTAGGGAGCCTATATAGTCCACGTGACCGCTAGGGAACCTACATAGTCCTAGTGCCCGCTAGGTACCCTACATAGTCCAAATGCCCGCAAGGAAACCTACATAGTCTAAATGTCCGCTAGGCAACCTACATAATACAAGTGCCCACTCTGGAACATACATAGGCCAAGTGCCCGTTAGCTAACCTAGATAGTCCAAGGGCCCGCTAGTTGACCTACATAGTCCAAGTGCCAGCTAGGTAACCTAGATAGTACAAGTGCCCGCTAGGGAACCTAGATAGTCCAAGTGCCTGTTAGCTAACCTAGATAGTCCAAGTGGTGGCTAGGTAACCTACATAGTCCAAGTGCCCGTTCGTTAACCTAGATAATCCAAGTGCCCGTTAGGTAACCTAGACAGTCCAAGTGCCCGCTAGTTACCCTACATAGTCCAAGTGCCCGTTAGTTAACCTAGATAGTCAAAGTGCCTGCTAGGTAACCTAGATAGTCCAAGTGTCCGCTAGATAACCTACATATTCCAAGTGACCACTAGATTACCTACATAGTCCAAGTGCCCGTTCGTTAACCTACATAGTCCAAGTGCCCGCTAGGTAGCGTAGATAGCCCAAGTGCCCGCTAGGGAAGTTACATAGTCCAAGTGCCCGTAGGTAACCTAGATAGTCCAAGTGCCCGCTAGTTAACCTACATAGTCCTAGTAACTGCTAGGTAAACTACATAATCCAAGTGCCCGTTCGTTAACGTACATAGTCCAAGTGCCCGTTCGTTAACCTACATAGTCCAAGTGCCCGCTAGGTAACGTAGATAACCCAAGTGCCCGCTAGTGAACGTACATAGTCCAATTGGCCGCTAGGTAACCTTGATAGTCTAAGTGCCTGCTAGTAAACCTACATAGTCCAAGTGCCTGCTAGGTAAACTACATAGTCCAAGTGCCCACTAGGTAACCTAGACAGTCCAATTGCCCGCTAGTTAACCTAGACAGGCCAAGGACCGCTAGGGAATCTACATAGTCCAAGCGCCCGCTAGGGAACCTACATAGTCCAGGTGCTCGATAGGCAACCTACATAGTCCAAGTGCCCGTTAGTTAACCTAGATAGGCAAAGTGCCTGCTATGTAACCTAGATAGTCCAAGTGCCCGCTAGGTAACCTACATAGTCCAAGTGCCCGTTAGGTAACCTTGATAGTCCAATTGCCCGTTAGCTATCCTAGATAGTCCAAGTGTCCGCTAGTTAACCTACATAGTCCAAGTGCCCGTTCGTTAACTTACATTGTCCAAGTGCCCGCTAGGTAACGTAGATAGCCCAAGTGCCCGCTAGGGAACGTACATAGTCCAAGTGCCCACTAGGTAACCTAGACAGTCCAATTGCCCCCTAGTTAACCTAGACAGTCCAAGTACCCAATAGGGAACCTACATAGTCCAAGTGCCCACTAGGGAACCTACATAGTCCAAGTGCTCGCTAGGCAACCTACATAGTCCAAGTGCCCGTTAGTTAACCTAGATTATCCAATTGCCCGTTAGCTAACCTAGATAGTCGAAGTGTCCGCTAGTTAACCTACATAGTCCAAGTGCCCGTTCGTTAACCTAGATAGTCCAAGTACCCGCTAGGTAACCTAGACAGTCCAAGTGCCCGCTAGGTTACCAACATAACCCAAGTGCACGTTCGTTAACCTAGATAATCCAAGTGCCCGTTAGGTAACCTAGACAGTCCAAGTGCCCGCTAGTTACCCTACATAGTCCAAGTGCCCGTTAGTTAACCTAGATAGTCAAAGTGTCTGCTAGGTAACCTAGAGAGTCCAAGTGTCCGCTAGATAACCTACATAGTCCAAGTGCCCGTTCGTTAACCTACATAGTCCAAGTGCCCGCTAGGTAACGTAGATAGCCCAAGTGCCCGCTAGGGAAGGTATATAGTCCAAGTGCCCGTAGGTAACCTAGATAGTCCAAGTGCCCGCTAGTTAACCTACATAGTCCAAGTACCTGCTAGGTAAACTACATAATCCAAGTGCCCGTTCGTTAACCTACATAGTCCAAGTGCCCGTTCGTTAACCTACATAGTCCAAGTGCCCGCTAAGTAACGTAGAAAGCTCAAGTGCCCGCTAGGGAACTTACATACTCCAAGTGCCCACTAGGTAACCTAGACAGTCCAATTGCCCGCTAGTTAACCTAGACAGTCCAAGTACCCGATAGGGAACCTACATAGTCCAATTGCCCGCTAGGGAACCTACATACTCCAAGTGCTCGCTAGGCAACCTACATAGTCCAAGTGCCCGTTAGTTAACCTAGATAGTCAAAGTGCCTGCTAGGTAACCTACATAGTCCAAGTGCCCGCTAGGGAACCTACATAATCCAAGTGCCCGCTAGGGAACCTACATAGTCCAAGTTTCCGCTTGGTAACCTTAATAGTCCAAATGCCCGCTAGGGAAACTACATAGTCCAAGTGCCCGCTAGGTAACCTAGATAGTCCAATTGCCCGTTAGCTAACCTAGATAGTCGAAGTGTCCGCTATTTAACCTAAATAGTCCAAGTACCCGTTCGTTAACCTAGAATGTCCAAGTGCCCGCTAGGTAACCTAGACAGTCCAAGTGCCTGCTAGGTTACCTACATAGTCCAAGTGCACGTTCGTTAACATAGATTGTCCATGTGCCCGCTGGTAACCTACATAGTCCAAATGCCCGCAAGGAAACCTACATAGTCTAAATGTCCGCTAGGCAACCTACATAATACAAGTGCCCACTCTGGAACATACATAGGCCAAGTGCCCGTTAGCTAACCTAGATAGTCCAAGGGCCCGCTAGTTGACCTACATAGTCCAAGTGCCAGCTAGGTAACCTAGATAGTACAAGTGCCCGCTAGGGAACCTATATAGTCCAAGTGCCTGTTAGCTAACCTAGATAGTCCAAGTGGTGGCTAGGTAACCTACATAGTCCAAGTGCCCGTTCGTTAACCTAGATAATCCAAGTGCCCGTTAGGTAACCTAGACAGTCCAAGTGCCCGCTAGTTGCCCTACATAGTCCAAATGCCCGTTAGTTAACCTAGATAATCATAGTGCCTGCTAGGTAACCTAGATAATCCAAGTGCCCGTTAGGTAACCTAGACAGTCCAAGTGCCCGCTAGTTGCCCTACATAGTCCAAATGCCCGTTAGTTAACCTAGATAGTCAAAGTGCCTGCTAGGTTACCTAGATAGTCCAAGTGCCCGCTAGATAACCTACATAGTCCAAGTGCCCGCTAGGTAACCTAAATAGTCCAAATGTCCGCTAGGGAAACTACATAGTCCAAGTGCCCGCAAGTTAACCTAGATAGTCCAAGTGCCCCCTAGTAAACCTACATAATCCATGGGCCCGCTAGTTAACCTACATAGTGCAAGGGCCCACTAGTTAACCTAGATAATCCAAGTGCCCGCTAGTTAACCTAGATAGTCCAAGTGCCCGCTAGTTAACCTACATAGTCCAAGTGCCCGCTAGGTAACCTAGACAGTCCAAGTGACCACTAGGTTACCTACATAGTCCAAGTGCCCATTCGTTAACCTACATAGTCCAAGTGCCCGCTAGGTAACGTTGATAGCCCAAGTGCCCGCTAGGGAACGTACATAGTCCAAGTGCCCGCTAGGTAACCTAGATAGTCTAAGTGCCTGCTAGTAAACCTACATAGTCCAAGTGCCTGCTAGGTAAACTACATAGTCCAAGTGCCCACTAGGTAACCTAGACAGTCCAATTGCCCGCTAGTTAACCTAGACAGTCCAAGTACCGCTAGGGAATCTACATAGTCCAAGTGCCCGCTAGGGAACCTACATAGTCCAGGTGCTCGCTAGGCAACCTACATAGTCCACGTGCCCGTTAGTTAACCTAGATAGTCAAAGTGCCTGCTAGGCAACCTAGATAGTCCAAGTGCCCGTTAGATAACCTTGATAGTCCAATTGCCCGTTAGCTATCCTAGATAGTCCAAGTGTCCGCTAGTTAACCTACATAGTCCAAGTGCCCGTTTGTTAACTTACATTGTCCAAGTGCCCGCTAGGTAACGTAGATAACCCAAGTGACCGCTAGGGAACGTACATAGTCCAAGTGCCCACTAGGTAACCTAGACAGTCCAATTGCCCCCTAGTTAACCTAGACAGTCCAAGTACCCGATAGGGAACCTACATAGTCCAAGTGCCCACTAGGGAACCTACATAGTCAAAGTGCTCGCTAGGCAACTTACATAGTCCAAGTGCCCGTTAGTTAACCTAGATTGTCCAATTGCCCGTTAGCTAACCTAGATAGTCGAAGTGTCCGCTGGTTAACCTACATAGTCCAAGTGCCCGTTCATTAACCTAGATAGTCCAAGTGCCCGCTAGGTAACCTAGACAGTCCAAGTGCCCGCTAGGTTACCTACATAGTCCAAGTGAACGTTCGTTAACCTAGATAGTCCAAGTGCCCGCTGGTAACCTACATAGTCCAAGGGCCCGCTAGGTAACCTTGATAGTCCAAGGGCCTTCTAGTTAACCTACGTAGTCCAAGTCCCCGCTAGATAACCTACATAGTCCAAGTGCCCACTAGGTAACCTACATAATCCAAATGCCCGCTAGGGAAACTACATAGTCCAAGTGCCCGTTAGTTAACCTAGATAGTCCAAGTGCCCGCTAGTAAACCTAGATAGTCCAAGGGCCTGCTAGTTAACCTAGATAGTCCAAGTGCCCGCTAGGTAACGTAGATAACCCAAGTGACCGCTAGGGAACGTACATAGTCCAAGTGCCCACTAGGTAACCTAGACAGTCCAATTGCCCCCTAGTTAACCTAGACAGTCCAAGTACCCGATAGGGAACCTACATAGTCCAAGTGCCCACTAGGGAACCTACATAGTCAAAGTGCTCGCTAGGCAACTTACATAGTCCAAGTGCCCGTTAGTTAACCTAGATTGTCCAATTGCCCGTTAGCTAACCTAGATAGTCGAAGTGTCCGCTGGTTAACCTACATAGTCCAAGTGCCCGTTCATTAACCTAGATAGTCCAAGTGCCCGCTAGGTAACCTAGACAGTCCAAGTGCCCGCTAGGTTACCTACATAGTCCAAGTGAACGTTCGTTAACCTAGATAGTCCAAGTGCCCGCTGGTAACCTACATAGTCCAAGGGCCCGCTAGGTAACCTTGATAGTCCAAGGGCCTTCTAGTTAACCTACGTAGTCCAAGTCCCCGCTAGATAACCTACATAGTCCAAGTGCCCACTAGGTAACCTACATAATCCAAATGCCCGCTAGGGAAACTACATAGTCCAAGTGCCCGTTAGTTAACCTAGATAGTCCAAGTGCCCGCTAGTAAACCTAGATAGTCCAAGGGCCTGCTAGTTAACCTAGATAGTCCAAGTGCCCGCTAGTTATCCTAAATCGTCCAAGTGTCCGCTAGGTAACCTAGATAGTCCAAGTGCCTGATAGCTAACCTACATAGTCCAAGTGTCCGTTCGTTAACCTAGATAGTCCAAGTGCCCATTGGGTAACCTACATAGTCCAAGTGCCCGCTAGTTAACCTACATAGTCCAAGTGCCTTCTAGGGAGCCTACATAGTCCACGTGACCCCTAGGGAACCTACATAGTCCAAGTGCCCGTTAGGGAACCTACATAGTCCAAGTGCCCGCTAGGGAACCTACATAGTCCAAATGCCGCAAGGAAACCTACATAGTCAAAATGTCCGCTAGGCAACCTACATAATCCAAGTGCCCGCTCTGGAACATGCATAGTCCAAGTGCCCGTTAGCTAACCTAGATAGTCCAAGGGCCCGCTAGTTGACATACATAGTCCAAGTGCCAGCTAGGTAACCTAGATAGTACAAGTGCCCGCTAGGGAACCTAGATACTCCAAGTGGTGGCTAGGCAACCTACATAGGCCAAGTGTCCGTTCGTTAACCTAGATAATCCAAGTGCCCGTTAGGTAACCTAGACAGTCCAAGTGCCCGCTAGTTACCCTACATTGTCCAAGTGCCCGTTAGTTAACCTAGATAGTCAAAGTGCCTGCTAGGTAACCTACATAGTCCAAGTGCCCGCTAGGCAAACTAAATAGTCCAAATGCCCGCTAGGGAAACTACATAGTCCAAGTGCCCGCTAGTTAACCTAGATGTCCCAAATGCCCCCTAGTAAACCTACATAATCCATGGGCCCGCTAGTTAACCTACATAGTGCAAGGGCCCGCTAGTTAACCTAGATCGTGCAAGTGTCCGCTAGTTAACCTACATAGTCCAAGTGCCAGCTAGGTAACCTAGATAGTCCAATTGCCCGCTAGGGATCCTTCATAATCCAAGTGCCTGCTAGGTAACCTAGATAGTCCAAGTGCCCGCTAGGGAAGGTACATAGTCCAAGTGTCCGCTAGGTAACCTAGAGAGTTCAAGTGCCCGCTAGTTAACCTACATAGTCCAAGTGCCCGCTAGTTAACCTAGATAGTCCAAGTGCCCGCTAGTAAACCTAGATAGTCCAAGGGCCTGCTAGTTAACCTAGATAGTCCAAGTGCCCGCTAGTTAACCTAAATCGTCCAAGTGTCCGCTAGGTAACCTACACAGTCCAAGTGCCTGCTAGGTAACCTAGATAGTCCAAGTGCCTGATACCTAACCTACATAGTCCAAGTGTCCGTTCGTTAACCTAGATAGTCCAAGTGCCCATTGGGTAACCTACATAGTCCATGTGCCCGCCTGGTAACCTGGTTAGTCCAAGTGCCCGCTAGTTAACCTACATAGTCCAAGTGCCTTCTAGGGAGCCTACATAGTCCACGTGACCGCTAGGGAACCTACATAGTCCATGTGCCCGCTAGGTAACCTACATAGTCCAAATGCCCGCAAGGAAACCTACATAGTCTAAATGTCCGCTAGGCAACCTACATAATACAAGTGCCGACTCTGGAACATACATAGTCCAAGTGCCCGTTAGCTAACCTAGATATTCCAAGGGCCCGCTAGTTGACCTACATAGTCCAAGAACCAGCTAGGTAACCTAGATAGTACAAGTGCCCTCTAGGGAACCTAGATAGTCCAAGTGCCTGTTAGCTAACCTAGATAGTCCAAGTGGTGGCTAGGTAACCTACAAAGTCCAAGTGCCCGTTCGTTAACCTAGATAATCCAATGCCCGTTAGGTAACCTAGACAGTCCAAGTGCCCGCTAGTTACCCTACATAGTCCAAGTGCCCGTTAGTTAACCTAGATAGTCAAAGTGCCTGCTAGGTAACCTAGATAGTCCAAGTGTCCGCTAGATAACCTACATAGTCCAAGTGACCACTAGGTTACCTACATAGTCCAAGTGCCCGTTCGTTAACCTACATAGTCCAAGTGCCCGTTCGTTAACTTACATTGTCCAAGTGCCCGCTAGGTAACATAGATAACCCAAGTGCCCGCTAGGGAACGTACATACTTCAGGTGCCCACTAGGTAACCTAGACAGTCCAATTGCCCCCTAGTTAACCTAGACAGTCCAAGTACCCGATAGGGAACCTACATAGTCCAAGTGCCCACTAGGGAACCTACATAGTCCAAGTGCTCGCTAGGCAACCTACATAGTCCAAGTGCCCGATAGTTAACCTAGATTGTCCAATTGCCCGTTAGCTAACCTAGATAGTCGAAGTGTCTGCTAGTTAACCTACATAGTCCAAGTGCCCGTTCGTTAACCTAGATAGTCCAAGTGCCCGCTAGGTAACCTAGACAGTCCAAGTGCCCGCTAGGTTACCTACATAGTCCAAGTGCACGTTCGTTAACCTAGATAGTCCATGTGCCCGCTGGTAACCTACATAGTCCAAGGGCCCGTTAGGTAACCTTGATAGTCCAAGTGCCTTCTATTAACCTACGTAGTCCAAGTGCCCGCTGGATAACCTACATAGTCCAAGTGCCCACTAGGTAACCTAAATAATCCAAATGCCCGCTAGGGAAACTACATAGTCCAAGTGCCGTTAGTTAACCTACATAGTCCAAGTGCCCGCTAGTAAACTTAGATAGTCCAAGGGCCTGCTAGTTAACCTAGATAGTCCAAGTGCCCGCTAGTTAACCTAAATCGTCCACGTGTCCGCTAGGTAACTTAGATATTCCAAGTGCCTGATAGCTAACCTACATAGTCCAAGTGTCCGTTCGTTAACCTAGATAGTCCAAGTGCCCATTGGGTAACCTACATAGTCCAAGTGCCCGCTAGTTAACCTACATAGTCCAAGTGCCTTCTATGGAGCCTACATAGTCCACGTGACCGCTAGGCAACCTACATAGTCCAAGTGCCCGTTAGTTAACCTAGATTGTCCAATTGCCCGTTAGCTAACCTAGATAGTCGAAGTGTCCGCTAGTTAACCTACATAGTCCAAGTGCCCGTTCGTTAACCTAGATAGTCCAAGTGCCCGCTAGGTAACCTTGACAGTCCAAGTGCCCGCTAGGTTACCTACATAGTCCAAGTGCACGTTCGTTAACCTAGATAGTCCAAGTGCCCGCTGGTAACCTACATAGTCCAAGGGCCTGCTAGGTAACCTTGATAGTCCAAGTGCCTTCTAGTTAACCTACGTAGTCCAAGTGCCCGCTAGATAACCTACATAGTCCAAGTGCCCACTAGGTAATCTAAATAATCCAAATGCCCGCTAGGGAAACTACATAGTCCAAGTGCTCGTTAGTTAACCTAGATAGTCCACGTGCCCGCTAGTAAACCTAGATAGTCCAAGGGCCTGCTAGTTAACCTAGATAGTCCAAGTGCCCGCTAGTTAACCTAAATCGTCCACGTGTCCGCTAGGTAACCTAGATAGTCTAAGTGCCTGATAGCTAACCTACATAGTCCAAGTGTCCGTTCGTTAACCTAGATAGTCCAGTGCTCATTGGGTAACCTACATAGTCCAAGTGCCCGCTAGTTAACCTACATAGTCCACGTGCCTTCTAGGGAGCCTACATAGTCCACGTGACCGCTAGGGAACCTACATAGTCCAAGTGCCCGTTAGGGAACCTACATAGTCCAAGTGCCTGCTAGGTAACCTACATAGACCAAATGCCCGCAAGGAAACCTACATAGTCTCAATGTCCGCTAGGCAACCTACATAATCCAAGTGCCCGCTCTGGAACATACATAGTCCAAGTGCCCGTTAGCTAACCTAGATAGTCCAAGGGCCCGCTAGTTGACCTACATAGTCCAAGTGCCAGCTAAGTAACCTAGATAGTACAAGTGCCCGCTAGGGAACCTAGATAGTCCAAGTGGTGGCTAGGTAACCTACATTGTCCAAGTGCCCGTTCGTTAACCTAGATAATCCAAGTGCCCGTTAGGTAACCTAGACAGTCCAAGTGCCCGCTAGTTACCCTACATTGTCCAAGTGCCCGTTAGTTAACCTAGATAGTGAAAGTGCCTGCTAGGTAACCTACATAGTCCAAGTGCCCGCTAGGCAACCTAAATAGTCCAAATGCCCGCTAGGGAAACTACATAGTCCAAGTGCCCGCTAGTTAACCTAGATGTCCCAAGTGCCCCCTAGTAAACCTACATAATCCATGGGCCCGCTAGTTAACCTACATAGTGCAAGGGCCCGCTAGTTAACCTAGATCGTGCAAGTGTCCGCTAGTTAACCTACATAGTCCAAGTGCCAGCTAGGTAACCTAGATAGTCCAAGTGCCCACTAGTTAACCTAGATAGTCCAAGTGCCCGCTAGTTAACCTACATAGTCCAAGTGCTCGCTAGGTAACCTAGACAGTCCAAGTGACCACTAGGTTACCTACATAGTCCAAGTGCCCATTCGTTAACCTACATAGTCCAAGTGCCCGCTAGGTAACGTAGATAGCCCAAGTGCCCGCTAGGGAACGTACATAGTCCAAGTGCCCGCTAGGTAACCTAGATAGTCTAAGTGCCTGCTAGTAAACCTACATAGTCCAAGTGCCTGCTAGGTAAACTACATAGTCCAAGTGCCCACTAGGTAACCTAGACAGTCCAATTGCCCGATAGTTAACCTAGACAGTCCAAGTACCGCTAGGGAATCTACATAGTCCATGCGCCCGCTAGGGACCTACATAGTCCAGGTGCTCGCTAGGCAACCTACATAGTCCACGTGCCCGTTAGTTAACCTAGATAGTCAAAGTGCCTGCTAGGTAACCTAGATAGTCCAAGTGCCCGCTAAGTAACCTACATAGTCCAAGTGCCCGTTAGGTAACCTTGATAGTCCAATTGCCCGTTAGCTATCCTAGATAGTCCAAGTGTCCGCTAGTTAACCTACATAGTCCAAGTGCCCGTTCGTTAACTTACATTGTCCAAGTGCCCGCTAGGTAACGTAGATAACCCAAGTGCCCGCTAGGGAACGTACATAGTCCAAGTGCCCACTAGGTAACCTAGACAGTCCAATTGCCCCCTAGTTAACCTAGACAGTCCAAGTACCCAATAGGGAACCTACATAGTCCAAGTGCCCACTAGGGAACCTACATAGTCCAAGTGCTCGCTAGGCAACCTACATAGTCCAAGTGCCCGTTAATTAACCTAGATTGTCCAATTGCCCGTTAGCTAACCTAGATAGTCGAAGTGTCCGCTAGTTAACCTACATAGCCCAAGTGCCCGTTCGTTAACCTAGATAGTCCAAGGGCCCGGTAGGTAACCTAGACAGTCCACGTGCCCGCTAGGTTACCTACATAGTCCAAGTGCACGTTCGTTAACCTAGATAGTCCAAGTGCCCGCTGGTAACCTACATAGTCCAAGGGCCCGATAGGTAACCTTGATAGTCCTAGTGCCTTCTAGTTAACCTACGTAGTCCAAGTGCCCGCTAGATAACCTACATAGTCCAAGTGCCCACTAGGTAACCTAAATAATCCAAATGCCCGCTAGGGAAACTACATAGTCCAAGTGCCCGTTAGTTAACCTAGATAGTCCAAGTGCCCGCTAGTAAACCTAGATAGTCCAAGGGCCTGCTAGTTAACCTAGATAGTCCAAATGCCCGCTAGTTATCCTAAATCGTCCAAGTGTCCGCTAGGTAACCTAGATAGTCCAAGTGCCTGATAGCTAACCTACATAGCCCAAGTGTCCGTTCGTTAACCTAGATAGTCCAAGTGCCCATTGGGTAACCTACATAGTCCAAGTGCCCGCTAGTTAACCTACATAGTCCAAGTGCCTTCTAGGGAGCCTACATAGTCCACGTGCCCGTTAGGGAACCTACATAGTCCAAGTACCCGCTAGGTAACCTACATAGTCCAAATGCCCGCAAGGAAACCTACATAGTCTAAATGTCCGCTAGGCAACCTACATAATCCAAGTGCCCGCTCTGGAACATACGTAGTCCAAGTGCCCGTTAGCTAACCTAGATAGTCCAAGAGCCCGCTAGTTGACCTACATAGTCCAAGTGCCCGCTAGGGAACCTAGATAGTCCAAGTGGTGGCTAGGTAACCTACATAGTCCAAGTGCCCGTTCGTTAACCTAGATAATCCAAGTGCCCGTTAGGTAACCTAGACAGTCCAAGTGCCCGCTAGTTACCCTACATAGTCCAAGTGCCCGTTAGTTAACCTAGATAGTCAAAGTGCCTGCTAGGTAACCTACATAGTCCAAGTGCCCGCTAGGCAACCTAAATGGTCCAAATGCCCGCTAGGGAAACTACATAGTCCAAGTGCCCGCTAGTTAACCTAGATGTCCCAAGTGCCCCCTAGTAAACCTACATAATCCATGGGCCCGCGAGTTAACCTACATAGTGCAAGGGCCCGCTAGTTAACCTAGATCGTGCAAGTGTCCGCTAGTTAACCTACATAGTCCAAGTGCCAGCTAGGTAACCTAGATAGTCCAATTGCCCGCTAGGGATCCTTCATAATCCAAGTGCCTGCTAGGTAACCTAGATAGTCCAAGTGCCCGCTAGGGAAGGCACATAGTCCAAGTGTCCGCTAGGTAACCTAGAGAGTTCAAGTGCCCGCTAGTTAATCTACATAGTCCAAGTGCCCCGCTAGTTAACCTAGATAGTCCAAGTGCCCGCTACTAAACCTAGATAGTCCAAGGGCCTGCTAGTTAACCTAGATAGTCCAAGTGCCCGCTAGTTAACCTAAATCGTCCAAGTGTCCGCTAGGTAACCTACATAGTCCAAGTGCCTGCTAGGTAACCTAGATAGTCCAAGTACCTGATACCTAACCTACATAGTCCAAGTGTCCGTTCGTTAACCTAGATAGTCCAAGTGCCCATTGGGTAACCTACATAGTCCATGTGCCCGCCTGGTTACCTGGTTAGTCCAAGTGCCCGCTAGTTAACCTACATAGTCCAAGTGCTTTCTAGGGCGCCTACATAGTCAACGTGACCGCTAGGAAACCTACATAGTCCAAGTGCCCGCTAGGTAACCTACATAGTCCAAATGCCCGCAAGGAATCCTACATAGTCTAAATGTCCGCTAGGCAACCTACATAATACAAGTGCCCACTCTGGAACATACATAGTCCAAGTGCCCGTTAGCTAACCTAGATAGTCCAAGGGCCCGCTAGTTGACCTACATAGTCCAAGAACCAGCTAGGTAACCTACATAGTACAAGTGCCCGCTAGGGAACCTAGATAGTCCAAGTGCCTGTTAGCTAACCTAGATAGTCCAAGTGGTGGCTAGGTAACCTACATAGTCCAAGTGCCCGTTAGTTAACCTAGATAATCCAAGTGCCCGTTAGGTAACCTAGACAATCCAAGTGCCCGCTAGTTACCCTACATAGTCCAAGTGCCCGTTAGTTAACCTAGATAGTCAAAGTGCCTGCTAGGTAACCTAGATAGTCCAAGTGTCCGCTAGATAACCTACATAGTCCAAGTGACCACTAGGTTACCTACATAGTCCAAGTGCCCGTTCGTTAACCTACGTAGTCCAAGTGCCCGCTAGGTAACGTACATAGCCCAAGTGCCCGCTAGGGAAGGTACATAGTCCACGTACCCGTAGGTAACCTAGATAGTCCAAGTGCCCGCTAGTTAACCTACATAGTCCAAGTACCTGCTAGGTAAACTACATAATCCAAGTGCCCGTTCGTTAACCTACATAGTCCAAGTGCCCGTTCGTTAACCTACATAGTCCAAGTGCCCGCTAGGTAACGTAGAAAGCCCAAGTGCCCGCTAGGGAACGTACATACTCCAAGTGCCCACTAGGTAACCTAGACAGTCCAATTGCCCGCTAGTTAACCTAGACAATTCAAGTACCCGATAGGGAACCTACATAGTCCAAATGCTCGCTAGGCAACCTACATAGTCCAAGTCCCCTTTAGTTAACCTAGATAGTCAAAGTGCCTGCTAGGTAACCTAAATAGTCCATGTGCCCGCTAGGGAACCTACAGAGTCCAAGTGCCCGCTAGGTAACCTAGATAGTCCAATTGCCCGTTAGCTAACCTAGATAGTCGAAGTGTCCGCTAGTTAAAATACATAGTCCAAGTGCCCGTTCGTTAACCTAGAAAGTCCAAGTGCCCGCTAGGTAACCTAGACAGTCCAAATGCCCGCTAGGTTACCTACATAGTCCAAGTGCACGTTCGTTAACCTAGATTGTCCAAGTGCCCGCTGGTAACCTACATAGTCCAAATGCCCGCAAGGAAACCTACATAGTCTAAATGTCCGCTAGGCAACCTACATAATCCAAGTGCCCACTCTGGAACATACATAGTCCAAGTGCCCGTTAGCTAACCTAGAAAGTCCAAGGGCCCGCTAGTTGACATACATAATCCAAGTGCCAGCTAGGTAACCTAGATAGTACAAGTGCCCGCTAGGGAACCTAGATAGTCCAAGTGCCTGTTAGCTAACCTAGATAGTCCAAGTGGTGGCTAGGTAACCTACATAGTCCAAGTGCCCGTTCGTTAACCTAGATAATCCAAGTGCCCGTTAGGTAACCTAGACAGTCCAAGTGCCCGCTAGTTGCCCTACATAGTCCAAATGCCCGTTAATTAACCTAGATAGTCAAAGTGCCTGCTAGGTAACCTATATAGTCCAAGTGCCCGCTAGATAACCTACATAGTCCAAGTGCCCGCAAGTTAACCTAGATATTCCAAGTGCCCCCTAGTAAACCTACATAATCCATGGGCCCGCTAGTTAACCTACATAGTGCAAGGGCCCGCTAGTTAACCTAGATAGTCCAAGTGCCCGCTAGTTAACCTAGATAGTCCAAGTGCCCGCTAGTTAACCTAGATAGTCCAAGTGCCCGCTAGTTAACCTACATAGTCCAAGTGCCCGCTAGGTAACCTAGACAGTCCAAGTGACCACTAGGTTACCTACATAGTCCAAGTGCCCATTCGTTAACCTACATAGTCCAAGTGCCCGCTAGGTAACGTAGATAGCCCAAGTGCCCGCTAGGGAACGTACATAGTCCAAGTGCCCGCTAGGTAACCTAGATAGTCTAAGTGCCTGCTAGTAAACCTACATAGTCCAAGTGCCTGCTAGGTAAACTACATAGTCCAAGTGCCCACTAGGTAACCTAGACAGTCCAATTGCCCGCTAGTTAACCTAGACAGTACAAGTACCGCTAGGGACCTACATAGTCCAGGTGCTCGCTAGGCAACCTACATAGTCCACGTGCCCGTTAGTTAACCTAGATAGTCAAAGTGCCTGCTAGGTAACCTAGATAGTCCAAGTGCCCGCTAAGTAACCTACATAGTCCAAGTGCCTGTTAGGTAACCTTGATAGTCCAATTGCCCGTTAGCTATCCTAGATAGTCCAAGTGTCCGCTAGTTAACCTACATAGTCCAAGTGCCCGTTCGTTAACTTACATTGTCCAAGTGCCCGCTAGGTAACGTAGATAACCCAAGTGCCCGCTAGGGAACGTACATAGTCCAAGTGCCCACTAGGTAACCTAGACAGTCCAATTGCCCCCTAGTTAACCTAGACAGTCCAAGTACCCAATAGGGAACCTACATAGTCCAAGTGCCCACTAGGGAACCTACATAGTCCAAGTGCTCGCTAGGCAACCTACATAGTCCAAGTGCCCGTTAATTAACCTAGATTGTCCAATTGCCCGTTAGCTAACCTAGATAGTCGAAGTGTCCGCTAGTTAACCTACATAGCCCAAGTGCCCGTTCGTTAACCTAGATAGTCCAAGGGCCCGGTAGGTAACCTAGACAGTCCAAGTGCCCGCTAGGTTACCTACATAGTCCAAGTGCACGTTCGTTAACCTAGATAGTCCAAGTGCCCGCTGGTAACCTACATAGTCCAAGGGCCCGCTAGGTAACCTTGATAGTCCAAGTGCCTTCTAGTTAACCTACGTAGGCCAAGTGCCCGCTAGATAACCTACATAGTCCAAGTGCCCACTAGGTAACCTAAATAATCCAAATGCCCGCTAGGGAAACTACATAGTCCAAGTGCCCGTTAGTTAACCTAGATAGTCCAAGTGCCCGCTAGTAAACCTAGACAGTCCAAGGGCCTGCTAGTTAACCTAGATAGTCCAAGTGCCCGCTAGTTATCCTAAATCGTCCAAGTGTCCGCTAGGTAACCTAGATAGTCCAAGTGCCTGATAGCTAACCTACATATCCCAAGTGTCCGTTCGTTAACCTAGATAGTCCAAGTGCCCATTGGGTAACCTACATAGTCCAAGTGCCCGCTAGTTAACCTACATAGTCCAAGTGCCTTCTAGGGAGCCTACATAGTCCACGTGACCCCTAGGGAACCTACATAGTCCAAGTGCCCGTTAGGGAACCTACATAGTCCAAGTGCCCGATAGGGAACCTACATAGTCCAAATGCCCGCAAGGAAACCTACATAGTCTAAATGTCCGCTAGGCAACCTACATAATCCAAGTGCCCGCTCTGGAACATACGTAGTCCAAGTGCCCATTAGCTAACCTAGATAGTCCAAGGGCCCGCTAGTTGATCTACATAGTCCAAGTGCCCGCTAGGGAACCTAGATAGTCCAAGTGGTGGCTAGGTAACCTACATAGTCCAAGTGCCCGTTCGTTAACCTAGATAATCCAAGTGCCCGTTAGGTAACCTAGACAGTCCAAGTGCCCGCTAGTTACCCTACATAGTCCAAGTGCCCGTTAGTTAACCTAGATAGTCAAAGTGCCTGCTAGGTAACCTACATAGTCCAAGTGCCCGCTAGGCAACCTAAATGGTCCAAATGCCCGCTAGGGAAACTACATAGTCCAAGTGCCCGCTAGTTAACCTAGATGTCCCAAGTGCCCCCTAGTAAACCTACATAATCCATGGGCCCGCGAGTTAACCTACATAGTGCAAGGGCCCGCTAGTTAACCTAGATCGTGCAAGTGTCCGCTAGTTAACCTACATAGTCCAAGTGCCAGCTAGGTAACCTAGATAGTCCAATTGCCCGCTAGGGATCCTTCATAATCCAAGTGCCTGCTAGGTAACCTAGATAGTCCAAGTGCCCGCTAGTTAATCTACATAGTCCAAGTGCCCCGCTAGTTAACCTAGATAGTCCAAGTGCCCGCTACTAAACCTAGATAGTCCAAGGGCCTGCTAGTTAACCTAGATAGTCCAAGTGCCCGCTAGTTAACCTAAATCGTCCAAGTGTCCGCTAGGTAACCTACATAGTCCAAGTGCCTGCTAGGTAACCTAGATAGTCCAAGTGCCTGATACCTAACCTACATAGTCCAAGTGTCCGTTCGTTAACCTAGATAGTCCAAGTGCCCATTGGGTAACCTACATAGTCCATGTGCCCGCCTGGTTACCTGGTTAGTCCAAGTGCCCGCTAGTTAACCTACATAGTCCAAGTGCTTTCTAGGGCGCCTACATAGTCCACGTGACCGCTAGGAAACCTACATAGTCCAAGTGCCCGCTAGGTAACCTACATAGTCCAAATGCCCGCAAGGAATCCTACATAGTCTAAATGTCCGCTAGGCAACCTACATAATACAAGTGCCCACTCTGGAACATACATAGTCCAAGTGCCCGTTAGCTAACCTAGATAGTCCAAGGGCCCGCTAGTTGACCTACATAGTCCAAGAACCAGCTAGGTAACCTACATAGTACAAGTGCCCGCTAGGGAACCTAGATAGTCCAAGTGCCTGTTAGCTAACCTAGATAGTCCAAGTGGTGGCTAGGTAACCTACATAGTCCAAGTGCCCGTTAGTTAACCTAGATAATCCAAGTGCCCGTTAGGTAACCTAGACAATCCAAGTGCCCGCTAGTTACCCTACATAGTCCAAGTGCCCGTTAGTTAACCTAGATAGTCAAAGTGCCTGCTAGGTAACCTAGATAGTCCAAGTGTCCGCTAGATAACCTACATAGTCCAAGTGACCACTAGGTTACCTACATAGTCCAAGTGCCCGTTCGTTAACCTACGTAGTCCAAGTGCCCGCTAGGTAACGTACATAGCCCAAGTGCCCGCTAGGGAAGGTACATAGTCCACGTACCCGTAGGTAACCTAGATAGTCCAAGTGCCCGCTAGTTAACCTACATAGTCCAAGTACCTGCTAGGTAAACTACATAATCCAAGTGCCCGTTCGTTAACCTACATAGTCCAAGTGCCCGTTCGTTAACCTACATAGTCCAAGTGCCCGCTAGGTAACGTAGAAAGCCCAAGTGCCCGCTAGGGAACGTACATACTCCAAGTGCCCACTAGGTAACCTAGACAGTCCAATTGCCCGCTAGTTAACCTAGACAATTCAAGTACCCGATAGGGAACCTACATAGTCCAAATGCTCGCTAGGCAACCTACATAGTCCAAGTCCCCTTTAGTTAACCTAGATAGTCAAAGTGCCTGCTAGGTAACCTAAATAGTCCATGTGCCCGCTAGGGAACCTACAGAGTCCAAGTGCCCGCTAGGTAACCTAGATAGTCCAATTGCCCGTTAGCTAACCTAGATAGTCGAAGTGTCCGCTAGTTAAAATACATAGTCCAAGTGCCCGTTCGTTAACCTAGAAAGTCCAAGTGCCCGCTAGGTAACCTAGACAGTCCAAATGCCCGCTAGGTTACCTACATAGTCCAAGTGCACGTTCGTTAACCTAGATTGTCCAAGTGCCCGCTGGTAACCTACATAGTCCAAATGCCCGCAAGGAAACCTACATAGTCTAAATGTCCGCTAGGCAACCTACATAATCCAAGTGCCCACTCTGGAACATACATAGTCCAAGTGCCCGTTAGCTAACCTAGAAAGTCCAAGGGCCCGCTAGTTGACATACATAATCCAAGTGCCAGCTAGGTAACCTAGATAGTACAAGTGCCCGCTAGGGAACCTAGATAGTCCAAGTGCCTGTTAGCTAACCTAGATAGTCCAAGTGGTGGCTAGGTAACCTACATAGTCCAAGTGCCCGTTCGTTAACCTAGATAATCCAAGTGCCCGTTAGGTAACCTAGACAGTCCAAGTGCCCGCTAGTTGCCCTACATAGTCCAAATGCCCGTTAATTAACCTAGATAGTCAAAGTGCCTGCTAGGTAACCTATATAGTCCAAGTGCCCGCTAGATAACCTACATAGTCCAAGTGCCCGCAAGTTAACCTAGATATTCCAAGTGCCCCCTAGTAAACCTACATAATCCATGGGCCCGCTAGTTAACCTACATAGTGCAAGGGCCCGCTAGTTAACCTAGATAGTCCAAGTGCCCGCTAGTTAACCTAGATAGTCCAAGTGCCCGCTAGTTAACCTAGATAGTCCAAGTGCCCGCTAGTTAACCTACATAGTCCAAGTGCCCGCTAGGTAACCTAGACAGTCCAAGTGACCACTAGGTTACCTACATAGTCCAAGTGCCCATTCGTTAACCTACATAGTCCAAGTGCCCGCTAGGTAACGTAGATAGCCCAAGTGCCCGCTAGGGAACGTACATAGTCCAAGTGCCCGCTAGGTAACCTAGATAGTCTAAGTGCCTGCTAGTAAACCTACATGGTCCAAGTGCCTGCTAGGTAAACTACATAGTCCAAGTGCCCACTAGGTAACCTAGACAGTCCAATTGCCCGCTAGTTAACCTAGACAGTACAAGTACCGCTAGGGACCTACATAGTCCAGGTGCTCGCTACGCAACCTACATAGTCCACGTGCCCGTTAGTTAACCTAGATAGTCAAAGTGCCTGCTAGGTAACCTAGATAGTCCAAGTGCCCGCTAAGTAACCTACATAGTCCAAGTGCCTGTTAGGTAACCTTGATAGTCCAATTGCCCGTTAGCTATCCTAGATAGTCCAAGTGTCCGCTAGTTAACCTACATAGTCCAAGTGCCCGTTCGTTAACTTACATTGTCCAAGTGCCCGCTAGGTAACGTAGATAACCCAAGTGCCCGCTAGGGAACGTACATAGTCCAAGTGCCCACTAGGTAACCTAGACAGTCCAATTGCCCCCTAGTTAACCTAGACAGTCCAAGTACCCAATAGGGAACCTACATAGTCCAAGTGCCCACTAGGGAACCTACATAGTCCAAGTGCTCGCTAGGCAACCTACATAGTCCAAGTGCCCGTTAATTAACCTAGATTGTCCAATTGCCCGTTAGCTAACCTAGATAGTCGAAGTGTCCGCTAGTTAACCTACATAGCCCAAGTGCCCGTTCGTTAACCTAGATAGTCCAAGGGCCCGGTAGGTAACCTAGACAGTCCAAGTGCCCGCTAGGTTACCTACATAGTCCAAGTGCACGTTCGTTAACCTAGATAGTCCAAGTGCCCGCTGGTAACCTACATAGTCCAAGGGCCCGCTAGGTAACCTTGATAGTCCAAGTGCCTTCTAGTTAACCTACGTAGGCCAAGTGCCCGCTAGATAACCTACATAGTCCAAGTGCCCACTAGGTAACCTAAATAATCCAAATGCCCGCTAGGGAAACTACATAGTCCAAGTGCCCGTTAGTTAACCTAGATAGTCCAAGTGCCCGCTAGTAAACCTAGACAGTCCAAGGGCCTGCTAGTTAACCTAGATAGTCCAAGTGCCCGCTAGTTATCCTAAATCGTCCAAGTGTCCGCTAGGTAACCTAGATAGTCCAAGTGCCTGATAGCTAACCTACATATCCCAAGTGTCCGTTCGTTAACCTAGATAGTCCAAGTGCCCATTGGGTAACCTACATAGTCCAAGTGCCCGCTAGTTAACCTACATAGTCCAAGTGCCTTCTAGGGAGCCTACATAGTCCACGTGACCCCTAGGGAACCTACATAGTCCAAGTGCCCGTTAGGGAACCTACATAGTCCAAGTGCCCGATAGGGAACCTACATAGTCCAAATGCCCGCAAGGAAACCTACATAGTCTAAATGTCCGCTAGGCAACCTACATAATCCAAGTGCCCGCTCTGGAACATACGTAGTCCAAGTGCCCATTAGCTAACCTAGATAGTCCAAGGGCCCGCTAGTTGATCTACATAGTCCAAGTGCCCGCTAGGGAACCTAGATAGTCCAAGTGGTGGCTAGGTAACCTACATAGTCCAAGTGCCCGTTCGTTAACCTAGATAATCCAAGTGCCCGTTAGGTAACCTAGACAGTCCAAGTGCCCGCTAGTTACCCTACATAGTCCAAGTGCCCGTTAGTTAACCTAGATAGTCAAAGTGCCTGCTAGGTAACCTACATAGTCCAAGTGCCCGCTAGGCAACTTAAATGGTCCAAATGCCCGCTAGGGAAACTACATAGTCCAAGTGCCCGCAAGTTAACCTAGAGGTCCCAAGTGCCCCCTAGTAAACCTACATAATCCATGGGCCCGCGAGTTAACCTACATAGTGCAAGGGCCCGCTAGTTAACCTAGATCGTGCAAGTGTCCGCTAGTTAACCTACATAGTCCAAGTGCCAGCTAGGTAACCTAGATAGTCCAATTGCCCTCTAGGGATCCTTCATAATCCAAGTGCCTGCTAGGTAACCTAGATAGTCCAAGTGCCCGCTAGGGAAGGTACATAGTCCACGTGCCCCGCTAGTTAACCTAGATAGTCCAAGTGCCCGCTAGTAAACCTAGATCGTCCAAGGGCCTGCTACTTAACCTAGATAGTCCAAGTGCCCGCTAGTTAACCTAAATCGTCCAAGTGTCCGCTAGGTAACCTACATAGTCCAAGTGCCTGCTAGGTAACCTAGATAGTCCAAGTCCCTGATACCTAACCTACATAGTCCAAGTGTCCGTTCGTTAACCTAGATAGTCCAAGTGCCCATTGGGTAACCTACATAGTCCATGTGCCCGCCTGGTTACCTGGTTAATCCAAGTGCCCGCTAGTTAACCTACATAGTCCAAGTGCCTTCTAGGGAGCCTACATAGTCCACGTGACCGCTAGGGAACCTACATAGTCCAAGTGCCCGCTAGGTAACCTACATAGTCCAAATGCCCGCAAGGAATCCTACATAGTCTAAATGTCCGCTAGGCAACCTACATAATACAAGTGCCCACTCTGGAACATACATAGTCCAAGTGCCCGTTAACTAACCTAGATAGTCCAAGGGCCCGCTAGTTGACCTACATAGTCCAAGAATCAGCTAGGTAACCTAGATAGTACAAGTGCCCGCTAGGGAACCTAGATAGTCCAAGTGCCTGTTAGCTAACCTAGATAGTCCAAGTGGTGGCTAGGTAACCTACATATTCCAAGTGCCCGTTAGTTAACCTAGATAATCCAAGTGCCCGTTAGGTAACCTAGACAATCCAAGTGCCCGCTAGTTACCCTACATAGTCCAAGTGCCCGTTAGTTAACCTAGATAGTCAAAGTGCCTGCTAGGTAACCTAGATAGTCCAAGAGTCCGCTAGATAACCTACATAGTCCAAGTGACCACTAGGTTACCTACATAGTCCAAGTGCCCGTTCGTTAACCTACGTAGTCCAAGTGCCCGCTAGGTAACGTACATAGCCCAAGTGCCCGCTAGGGAAGGTACATAGTCCACGTGCCCGTAGGTAACCTAGATAGTCCAAGTGCCCGCTAGTTAACCTACATAGTCCAAGTACCTGCTAGGTAAACTACATGATCCATGTGCCCGTTCGTTAACCTACATAGTCCAAGTGCCCGTTCGTTAACCTACATAGTCCAAGTGCCCGCTAGGTAACGTAGAAAGCCCAAGTGCCCGCTAGGGAACGTACATACTCCAAGTGCCCACTAGGTAACCTAGACAGTCCAATTGCCCGCTAGTTAACCTAGACAATTCAAGTACCCGATAGGGAACCTACATAGTCCAATTGCCCGCTAGGGAACCTACATACTCCAAATGCTCGCTAGGCAACCTACATAGTCCAAGTCCCCTTTAGTTAACCTAGATAGTCAAAGTGCCTGCTAGGTAACCTAAATAGTCCATGTACCCGCTAGGGAACCTACAGAGTCCAAGTGCCCGCTAGGTAACCTAGATAGTCCAATTGCCCGTTAGCTAACCTAGATAGTCGAAGTGTCCGCTAGTTAACCTACATAGTCCAAGTGCCCGTTCGTTAACCTAGAAAGTCCAAGTGCCCGCTAGGTAACCTAGACAGTCCAAATGCCCGCTAGGTTACCTACATAATCCAAGTGCACGTTCGTTAACCTAGATTGTCCAAGTGCCCGCTTGTAACCTACATAGTCCAAATGCCCGCAAGGAAACCTACATAGTCTAAATGTCCGCTAGGAAACCTACATAATCCAAGTGCCCACTCTGGAACATACATAGTCCAAGTGCCCGTTAGCTAACCTAGAAAGTCCAAGGGCCCGCTAGTTGACCTACATAGTCCAAGTGCCAGCTAGGTAACCTAGATAGTACAAGTGCCCACTAGGGAACCTAGATAGTCCAAGTGCCTGTTAGCTAACCTAGATAGTCCAAGTGGTGGCTAGGTAACCTACATAGTCCAAGTGCCCGTTCGTTAACCTAGATAATCCAAGTGCCCGTTAGGTAACCTAGACAGTCCAAGTGCCCGCTAGTTGCCCTACATAGTCCAAGTGACCGTTAGTTAACCTAGATAGTCAAAGTGCCTGCTAGGTAACCTAGATAGTCCAAGTGCCCGCTAGATAACCTACATAGTCCAAGTGCCCGCTAGGTAACCTAAATAGTCCAAATGTCCGCTAGGGAAACTACATAGTCCAAGTGCCCGCTAGTTAACCTAGATAGTCCAAGTGCCCCCTAGTAAACCTACATAATCAATGGGCCCGCTAGTTAACCTACATAGTGCAAGGGCCCGCTAGTTAACCTAGATAGTCCAAGTGCCCGCTAGTTAACCTAGATAGTCCAAGTGCCCGCTAGTTAACCTAGATAGTCCAAGTGCCCGCTAGTTAACCTACATAGTCCAAGTGCTCGCTAGGTAACCTAGACAGTCCAAGTGACCACTAGGTTACCTACATACTCCAAGTGCCCATTCGTTAACCTACATAGTCCAATTGCCCGCTAGGTAACGTAGATAGCCCAAGTGCCCGCTAGGGAACGTACATAGTCCAAGTGCCCACTAGGTAACCTGGACAGTCCAATTGCCCGCTAGTTAACCTAGACAGTCCAAGTACCGCTAGGGAATCTACATAGTCCATGCGCCCGCTAGGGGACCTACATAGTCCAGGTGCTCGTTAGGCAACCTCCATAGTCCAAGTACCCGTTAGTTAACCTAGATAGTCAAAGTGCCTGCTAGGTAACCTAGATAGTCCAAGTGCCCGCTAGGTAACCTTCATAGTCCAAGTGCCCGTTAAGTAACCTTGATAGTCCAATTGCCCGTTAGCTATCCTAGATAGTCCAAGTGTCCGCTAGTTAACCTACACAGTCCAAGTGCCCGTTCGTTAACTTACATTGTCCAAGTGCCCGCTAGGTAACGTAGAGAGCCCAAGTGCCCGCTAGGGAATGTACATAGTCCAAGTGCCCACTAGGTAACCTAGACAGTCCAATTGCCACCTAGTTAACCTAGACAGTCCAAGTACCCGATAGGGAACCTACATAGTCCAAGTGCCCACTAGGGAACCTACATAGTCCAAGTGCTCGCCAGGCAACCTACATAGTCCAAGTGCCCGTTAGTTAACCTAGATTGTCCAATTGCCCGTTAGCTAACCTAGATAGTCGAAGTGTCCGCTAGTTAACATACATAGTCCAAGTGCCCGTTCGTTAACCTAGGTAGTCCAAGTGCCCGCCAGGTAACCTAGACAGTCCAAGTGCCCGCTAGGTTACCTACATAGTCCAAGTGCACGTTCGTTAACCTAGATAATCCAAGTGCCCGTTAGGTAACCTAGACAGTCCAAGTGCCCGCTAGTTACCCTACATAGTCCAAGTGCCCGTTAGTTAACCTAGATAGTCAAAGAGCCTGCTAGGTAACCTAGATAGTCCAAGTGTCCGCTAGATAACCTACATAGTCCAAGTGACCACTAGGTTACCTACATAGTCCAAGTGCCCGTTCGTTAACCTACATAGTCCAAGTGCCCACTAGGTAACGTAGATAGCCCAAGTGCCCGCTAGGGAAGGTACATATTCCAAGTGCCCGTAGGTAACCTAGATAGTCCAAGTGCCCGCTAGTTAACCTACATTGTCCAAGTACCTGCTAGGTAAACTACATAATCCAAGTGCCCGTTCGTTAACCTACATAGTCCAAGTGCCCGCTAGGTAACGTAGAAAGCCCAAGTGCCCGCTAGGGAACGTACATACTCCAAGTGCCCACTAGGTAACCTAGACAGTCCAATTGCCCGCTAGTTAACCTAGACAGTCCAAGTACCCGATAGGGAACCTACATAGTCCAATTGCCCGCTAGGGAACCTACATACTCCAAGTGCTCGCTAGGCAACCTACATATTCCAAGTGCCCGTTAGTTAACCTAGATAGTCAAAGTGCCTGCTAGGTAACCTAAATAGTCCAAGTGCCCGCTAGGGAACCTACATAGTCCAAGTGCCCGCTAGGTAACCTAGATAGTCCAATTGCCCGTTAGCTAACCTAGATACTCGAAGTGTCCGCTAGTTAAAATACATAGTCCAAGTGCCCGTTCGTTAACCTAGAAATTCCAAGTGCCCGCTAGGTAACCTAGACAGTCCAAGTGCCCGCTAGGTTACCTACATAGTCCAAGTGCACGTTCGTTAACCTAGATTGTCCAAGTGCCCGCTGGTAACCTACATAGTCCAAATGCCCGCAAGGAAACCTACATAGTCTAAATGTCCGCTAGGCAACCTACATAATCCAAGTGCCCACTCTGAAACATACATAGTCCAAGTGCCCGTTAGCTAACCTAGATAGTCCAAGGGCCCGCTAGTTGACCTACATAGTCCAAGTGCCAGCTAGGTAACCTAGATAGTACAAGTGCCCACTAGGGAACCTAGATAGTCCAAATGCCTGTTAGCTAACCTAGATAGTCCAAGTGGTGGCTAGGTAACCTACATAGTCCAAGTGCCCGTTCGTTAACCTAGATAATCCAAGTGCCCGTTAGGTAACCTAGACAATCCAAGTGCCCGCTAGTTGCCCTACATAGTCCAAATGCCCGTTAGTTAACCTAGATAGTCAAAGTGCCTGCTAGGTAACCTAGATAGTCCAAGTGCCCGCTAGAAAACCTACATAGTCCAAGTGCCCGCTAGGTAACCTAAATAGTCCAAATGTCCGCTAGGGAAACTACATAGTCCAAGTGCCCGCTAGTTAACCTAGATAGTCCAAGTGCACCCTAGTAAACCTACATAATCCATGGGCCCGCTAGTTAACCTACATAGTGCAAGGGCCCGCTAGTTAACCTAGATAGTCCAAGTGCCCGCTAGTTAAACTAGATAGTCCAAGTGCCCGCTAGTTAACCTAGATAGTCCAAGTGCCCGCTAGTTAACCTACATAGTCCAAGTGCCCGCTAGGTAACCTAGATAGTCCAAGTGACCACTAGGTTACCTACATAGTCCAAATGCCCATTCGTTAACCTACATAGTCCAAGTGACCGCTGGGTAACGTAGATAGCCCAAGTACCCGCTAGGGAACGTACATAGTCCCAGTGCCCGCTAGGTTACCTAGATAGTCTAAGTGCCTGCTAGTAAACCTAGTTAGTCCAAGTGCCCGCTAGTTAACCTACATAGTCCAAGTGCCCGTTAGATAACCTAGATAGTCAAAGTGCCTGCTAGGTAACCTACATAGTCCAAATGCCCGCTAAAAACTACATAGTCCAGGTGCCCGCTAGTTAACCTAGATGTCCCAAGTGCCCCCTAGTAAACCTACGTAATCCATGGGCCCGCTAGTTAACCTACATAGTGCAAGGGCCCGCTAGTTAACCTAGATCGTGCAAGTGTCCGCTAGTTAACCTACATAGTTCAAGTGCCAGCTAGGTAACCTAGATAGTCCAATTGCCCGCTAGGGATCCTTCATAATCCAAGTGCCTGCTAGGTAACCTAGATAGTCCAAGTGCCCGCTAGGGAAGTTACATAGTCCAAGTGTCCGCTAGGTAACCTAGAGAGTTCAAGTGCCCGCTAGTTAACCTACATAGTCCAAGTGCCCGCTAGTTAACCTAGATAGTCCAAGTGCCCGCTAGTAAACCTAGATAGTCCAAGGGCCTGCAAGTTAACCTAGATAGTCCAAGTGCCCGCTAGTTAACCTAAATCGTCCAAGTGCCCGCTAGGTAACCTTCATAGTCCAAGTGCCCGTTAAGTAACCTTGATAGTCCAATTGCCCGTTAGCTATCCTAGATAGTCCAAGTGTGCGCTAGTTAACCTACACAGTCCAAGTGCCCGTTCGTTAACTTACATTGTCCAAGTGCCCGCTAGGTAACGTAGATAGCCCAAGTGCCCGCTAGGGAACGTACATAGTCCAAGTGCCACTAGGTAACCTAGACAGTCCAATTGCCCCCTAGTTAACCTAGACAGTCCAAGTACCCGATAGGGAACCTACATCGTCCAAGTGCCCACTAGGGAACCTACATAGTCCAAGTGCTCGCTAGGCAACCTACATAGTCCAAGTGCCCGTTAGTTAACCTATATTGTCCAATTGCCCGTTAGCTAACCTAGATAGTCGAAGTGTCCGCTAGTTAACATACATAGTCCAAGTGCCCGTTCGTTAACCTATATAGTCCAAGTGCCCGCCAGGTAACCTAGACAGTCGAAGTGCCCGCTAGGTTACCTATATAGTCCAAGTGCACGTTCGTTAACCTAGATAATCCAAGTGCCCGTTAGGTAACCTAGACAGTCCAAGTGCCCGCTAGTTACCCTACATAGTCCAAGTGCCCGTTAGTTAACCTAGATAGTCAAAGTGCCTGCTAGGTAACCTAGATAGTCCAAGTGTCCGCTAGATAACCTACATAGTCCAAGTGACCACTAGGCTACCTACATAGTCCAAGTGCCCGTTCGTTAACCTACATAGTCCAAGTGCCCACTAGGTAACGTAGATAGCCCAAGTGCCCGCTAGGGAAGGTACATATTCCAATTGCCCGTAGGTAACCTAGATAGTCCAAGTGCCCGCTAGTTAACCTACATAGTCCAAGTTCCTGCTAGGTAAACTACATAATCCAAGTGCCCGTTCGTTAACCTACATAGTCCAAGTGCCCGTTCGTTAACCTACATAGTCCAAGTGCCCGCTAGGTAACGTAGAAAGCCCAAGTGCCCGCTAGGGAACGTACATACTCCAAGTGCCCACTAGGTAACCTAGACAGTCCAATTGCCCGCTAGTTAACCTAGACAGTCCAAGTACCCGATAGGGAACCTACATAGTCCAATTGCCCGCTAGGGAACCTACATACTCCAAGTGCTCGCTAGGCAACCTACATAGTCCAAATGCCCGTTAGTTAACCTAGATAGTCAAAGTGCCTGCTAGGTAACCTAAATAGTCCAAGTGCCCGCTAGGGAACCTACATAGTCCAAGTGCCCGCTAGGTAACCTAGATAGTCCAATTGCCCGTTAGCTAACCTAGATAGTCGAAGTGTCCGCTAGTTAAAATACATAGTTCAAGTGCCCGTTCGTTAACCTAGATAGTCCAAGTGCCGGCTAGGTTACCTACATAGTCCAAGTGCACTTTCGTTAACCTAGATTGTCCAAGTGCCCGCTGGTAACCTACATAGTCCAAATGCCCGCAAGGAAACCTACATAGTCTAAATGTCCGCTAGGCAACCTACATAATCCAAGTGCCCACTCTGAAACATACATAGTCCAAGTGCCCGTTAGCTAACCTAGATAGTCCACGGGCCCGCTAGTTGACCTACATAGTCCAAGTGCCAGCTAGGTAACCTAGATAGTACAAGTGCCCACTAGGGAACCTAGATAGTCCAAGTGCCTGTTAGCTAACTTAGATAGTCCAAGTGGTGGCTAGGTAACCTACATAGTCCAAGTGCCCGTTCGTTAACCTAGATAATCCAAGTGCCCGTTAGGTAACCTAGACAGTCCAAGTGCCCGCTAGTTGCCCTACATAGTCCAAATGCCCGTTAGTTAACCTAGATAGTCAAAGTGCCTGCTAGGTAACCTAGATAGGCCAAGTGCCCCCTAGATAACCTACATAGTCCAAGTGCCCGCTAGCTAACCTAAATAGTCCAAATGTCCGCTAGGGAAACTACATAGTCCAAGTGCCCGCAAGTTAACCTAGATAGTCCAAGTGCCCCCTAGTAAACCTACATAATCCATGGGCCCGCTAGTTAACCTACATAGTGCAAGGGCCCGCTAGTTAACCTACATAGTCCAAGTGCCCGCTAGTTAAACTAGATAGTCCAAGTGCCCGCTAGTTAACCTAGATAGTCCAAGTGCCCGCTAGTTAACCTACATAGTCCAAGTGCCCGCTAGGTAACCTAGACAGTGCAAGTGACCACTAGGTTACCTACATAGTCCAAGTGCCCATTCGTTAACCTACATAGTCCAAGTGCCCGCTAGGTAACCTAGATAGTCTAAGTGCCTGCTAGTAAACCTAGATAGTCCAAGTGCCCGCTAGTTAACCTACATAGTCCAAGTGCCCGTTAGTTAACCTAGATAGTCAAAGTGCCCGCTAGGCAACCTAAATAGTCCAAATGCCCGCTAGGGAAACTACATAGTCCAGGTGCCCGCTAGTTAACCTAGATGTCCCAAGTGCCCCCTAGTAAACCTACATAATCCATGGGCCCGCTAGTTAACCTACATAGTGCAAGGGCCCGCTAGTTAACCTAGATCGTGCAAGTGTCCGCTAGTTAACCTACATAGTCCAAGTGCCAGCTAGGTAACCTAGATAGTCCAATTGCCCGCTAGGGATCCTTCATAATCCAAGTGCCTGCTAGTTAACTTAGATAGTCCAAGTGCCCGCTAGGGAAGGTACATAGTCCAAGTGTCCGCTAGGTAACCTAGAGAGTTCAAGTGCCCGCTAGTTAATCTACATAGTCCAAGTGCCCGCTAGTTAACCTAGATAGTCCAAGTGCCCGCTAGTAAACCTAGATAGTCCAAGGGCCTGCTAGTTAACCTAGATAGTCCAAGTGACCGCTAGTTAACCTAAATCGTCCAAGTGTCCGCTGGGTAACCTACATAGTCCAAGTGCCTGCTAGGTAACCTAGATAGTCCAAGTTCCTGATACCTAACCTACTTAGTCCAAGTGTCCGTTCGTTAACCTAGATAGTCCAAGTGCCCATTGGGTAACCTACATAGTCCATGTGCTCGCCTGGTAACCTGGTGTAGTCCAAGTGCCCGCTAGTTAACCTACATAGTCCAAGTGCCTTCTAGGGAGCCTACATAGTGCACGTGACCGCTAGGGAACCTACATAGTCCAAGTGCCCGCTAGGTAACCTACATAGTCCCAATGCCCGCAAGGAAACCTACATAGTCTAAATGTCCGCTAGGCATCCTACATAATACAAGTGCCCACTCTGGAACATACATAGTCCAAGTGCCCGTTAGCTAACCTAGATAGTCCAAGGGCCCGCTAGTTGACCTACATAGTCCAAGTGCCAGCTAGGTAACCTAGATAGTACAAGTGCCCGCTAGGGAACCTAGATAGTCCAAGTGCCTGTTAGGTAACCTAGATAGTCCAAGTGGTGGCTAGGTAACCTACATAGTCCAAGTGCCCGTTCGTTAACCTAGATAATCCAAGTGCCCGTTAGGTAACCAAGACAGTCCAAGTGCCCGCTAGTTACCCTACATAGTCCAAGTGCCCGTTAGTTAACCTAGATAGTCAAAGTGCCTGCTAGGTAACCTAGATAGTCCAAGTGTCCGCTAGATAACCTACATAGTCCAAGTGACCACTAGGTTACCTACATAGTCCAAGTGCCCGTTCGTTAACCTACATAGTCCAAGTGCCCGCTAGGTAACGTAGATAGCCCAAGTGCCCGCTAGGGAAGGTACATAGTCCAAGTGACCGTAGGTAACGTAGATAGTCCAAGTGCCCGCTAGTTAACCTAGACAGTCCAAGTACCCGATAAGGAACCTACATAGTCCAATTCCCGCTAGGGAACCTACATACTCCAAGTGCTCGCTAGGCAACATACATAGTCCAAGTGCCCGTTAGTTAACCTAGATAGTCAAAGTGCCTGCTAGGTAACCTAAATAGTCCAAGTGCCCGCTAGGGAACCTACATAGTCCAAGTACCCGCTAGGTAACCTAGATAGTCCAATTGCCCGTTAGCTAACCTAGATAGTCGAAGTGTCCGCTAGTTAACCTACATAGTCCAAGTGCCCGTTCGTTAACCTAGAAAGTCCAAGTGCCCGCTAGGTAACCAAGACAGTCCAAGTGCCCGCTAGGTTACCTACATAGTCCAAGTGCACGTTCGTTAACCTAGATTGTCCAAGTGCCCGCTGGTAACCTACAGAGTCCAAATGCCCGCAAGGAAACCTACATAGTCTAAATGTCCGCTAGGCAACCTACATAATCCAAGTGCCCACTCTGGAACATACATAGTCCAAGTGCCCGTTACCTAACCTAGATAGTCCAAGGGCCCGCTAGTTGACCTATATAGTCCAAGTGCCAGCTAGGTAACCTAGATATTACAAGTGCCCGCTAGGGAACCTAGATAGTCCAAGTGCCTGTTATCTAACCTAGATAGTCCAAGTGGTGGCTAGGTAACCTACATAGTCCAAGTGCCCGTTCGTTAACCTAGATAATCCAAGTGCCCGTTAGGTAACCTAGACAGTCCAAGTGCCCGCTAGTTGCCCTACATAGTCCAAATGCCCGTTAGTTAACCTAGATAGTCAAAGTGCCTGCTAGGTAACCTAGATAGTCCAAGTGACCCCTAGATAACCTACATAGTCCATGTGGCCGCTAGGTAACCTAAATAGTCCAAATGTCCGCTAGGGAAACTACATAGTCCAAGTGCCCGCTAGTTAACCTAGATATTCCAAGTGCCCCCTAGTAAACCTACATAATCCATGGGCCCGCTAGTTAACCTACATAGTGCAAGGGCCCGCTAGTTAACCTAGATAGTCCAAGTGCCCGCTAGTTAACCTAGATAGTCCAAGTGCCCGCTAGTTAACCTACATAGTCCAAGTGCCCGCTAGGTAACCTAGACAGTCCAAGTGACCACTAGGTTACCTACATAGTCCAAGTGCCCATTCGTTAATCTACATAGTCTAAGTGCCCGCTAGGTAACTTAGATAGTCCAAGTGCCCGCTAGGGAACGTACATACTCCAAGTGCCCGCTAGGTAACCTAGATAGTCTAAGTGCCTGCTAGTAAACCTAGATAGTCCAAGTGCCCGCTAGTTAACCTACATAGTCCAATTGCCCGCTAGGTAACCTAGACAGTCCAAGTGACCACTAGGTTACCTACATAGTCCAAGTGCCCATTCGTTAACCTACATAGTCCAAGTGCCCGCTAGGTAACGTATATAGCCCAAGTGCCCGCTATGTAACGTAGATAGCCCAAGTGCCCGCTAGGGAACGTACATAGTCCAAGTGCCCACTAGTTAACCTACATAGTCCAAGTGCCCGCTAGGTAACCTATACAGTCCAAGTGACCACTAGGTTACCTACATAGTCCAAGTGCCCATTCGTTAACCTACATAGTCCAAGTGCCCGCTAGGGAACGTAGATAGCCCAAGTGCCCGCTAAGGAACGTACATAGTCCAAGTGCCCGCTAGGTAACCTAGATAGTCTAAGTGCCTGCTAGTAAACCTACATAGTCCAAGTGCCTGCTAGGTAAACTACATAGTCCAAGTGCAAACTAGGTAACCTAGACAGTCCAATTGCCCACTAGTTAACCTAGACAGTCCAAGTACCGCTAGGGTATCTAAATAGTCCAAGCGCCCGCTAGGGAACCTACATAGTCCAGGTGCTCGCTAGGCAACCTACATAGTCCACGTGCCCGTTTTTAACCTAGAGAGTCAAAGTGCCTGCTAGGTAACCTAGATAGTCCAAGTGCCCGCTAGGTAACCTACATAGTCCAAGTGCCCGTTAGGTAACCTTGATAGTCCAATTGCCCGTTAGCTATCCTAGATAGTCCAAGTGTCCGCTAGTTAACCTACATAGTCCAAGTGCCCGTTCGTTAACTTACATTGTCCAAGTGCCCGCTAGGTAACGTAGATAACCCACGTGCCCGCTAGGGAACGTACATAATCCAAGTGCCCACTAGGTAACCTAGACAGTCCATTTGCCCCCTAGTTAACCTAGACAGTCCAAGTACCCGATAGGGAACCTACATAGTCCAAGTGCCCACTAGGGAACCTACATAGTCCAAGTGCTCGCTAGGCAACCTACATAGTCCAAGTGCCCGTTAGTTAACCTAGATTGTCCAATTGCCCGTTAGCTAACCTAGATAGTCGAAGTGTCCGCTAGTTAACCTACATAGTCCAAGTGCCCGTTCGTTAACCTAGATAGTCCAAGTGCCCGCTAGGTAACCTAGACAGTCCAAGTGCCCGCTAGGTTACCTACATAGTCCAAGTGCACGTTCGTTAACATAGATAGTCCAAGTGCCCGCTGGTACCCTACATAGTCCAAGGGCCCGTTAGGTAACCTTGATAGTCCAAGTGCCTTCTAGTTAACCTACATAGTCCAAGTGCCCGCTAGATAACCCACATAGTCCAAGTGCCCACTAGGTAACCTAAATAATCCAAATGCCCGCTAGGGAAACTACATAGTCCAAGTGCCCATTAGTTAACCTAGATAGTCCAAGTGCCTGCTAGTAAACCTAGATAGTCCAAGGGCCTGCTAGTTAACCTAGATAGTCCAAGTGCCCGCTAGTTAACCTAAATCGTCCACGTGTCCGCTAGGTAACCTAGATAATCCAAGTGCCTGATAGCTAACCTACATAGTCCAAGTGTCCGTTAGTTAACCTAGATAGTCCAAGTGCCCATTGGGTAACCTACATAGTCCAACTGCCCACCTGGTAACCTGGTTAGTCCAAGTGACCGCTAGTTAACCTACATAGTCCACGTGACCGCTAGGGAACCTACATAGTCCAAGTGCCCGCTCTGGAACCTACATTGTCCAAGTGCCCGCTAGGTAACTTACATAGTCCAAATGCCCGCAAGGAAACCTACATCGTCTAAATATCCGCTAGGCAACCTACATAATCCAAGTGCCCGCTCTGGAACATACATAGTCCAAGTGCCCGTTAGCTAACCTAGATAGTCCAAGGGCCCGCTAGTTGACCTACATAGTCCAAGTGGTGGCTAGGTAACCTAGATAGTCCAAGTGCCCGCAAGGGAACCTACATAGTCCAAATGCCCGTTAGGTAACCTTGATAGTCCAATTGCCCGTTAGCTATCCTAGATAGTCCAAGTGTCCGCTAGTTAACCTACATAGTCCAAGTGCCCGTTCGTTAACTTACATTGTCCAAGTTCCCGCTAGGTAACGTAGATAGCCCAAGTGCCCGCTAGGGAACGTACATAGTCCATGTGCCCACTAGGTAACCTAGACAGTCCAATTGCCCCCTAGTTAACCTAGACAGTCCAAGTACCCGATAGGGAACCTACATAGTCCAAGTGCCCACTAGCGAACCTACATAGTCCAAGTGCTTGCTAGGCAACCTACATAGTCCAAGTGCCCGTTAGTTAACCTAGATTGTCCAATTGCCCGTTAGCTAACCTAGATAGTCGAAGTGTCCGCTAGTTAACCTACATAGTCGAAGTGCCCGTTCGTTAACCTAGATAGTCCAAGTGCCCGCTAAGTAACCTAGACAGTCCAAGTGCCCGCTAGGTTACCTACATAGTCCAAGTGCACGTTCGTTAACCTAGATAATCCAAGTGCCCGTTAGATAACCTAGACAGTCCAAGTGCCCGCTAGTTATCTAACATAGTCCAAGTGCCCGTTAGTTAACCTAGATAGTCAAAGTTCCTGCTAGGTAACCTAGATAGTCCAAGTGTCCGCTAGATAACCTACATAGTCCAAGTGACCACTAGTTTACCTACATAGTCCAAGTGCCCGTTCGTTAACCTACATAGTCCAAGTGCCCGCTAGGTAACGTAGATAGCCCAAGTGCCCGCTAGGGAAGGTACATAGTCCAAGTGCCCGTAGGTAACCTAGATAGTCCAAGTGCCCGCTAGTTAACCTACATAGTCCAAGTTCCTGCTAGGTAAACTACATAATCCAAGTGCCCGTTCGTTAACCTACATAGTCCAAGTACCCGTTCGTTAACCTACATAGTCCAAGTGCTCGCTAGGTAACGTAGAAAGCCCAAATGCCCGCTAGGGAACGTACATACTCCAAGTGCCCACTAGGTAACCTAGTCAGTCCAATTGCCCGCTAGTTAACCTAGACAGTCCAAGTACCCGATAGGGAACCTACATAGTCCAATTGCCCGCTAGGGAACCTACATACTCCAAGTGCTCGCTAGGCAACCTACATAGTCCAAGTGCCCGTTAGTTAACCTAGATAGTCAAAGTGCCTGCTAGGTAACCTAAATAGTCCAAGTGCCCGCTAGGGAACCTACATAGTCCAAGTGCCCGCTAGGTAACCTAGATAGTCCAATTGCCCGTTAGCTATCCTAGATAGTCCAAGTGTCCGCTAGTTAACCTACATAGTCCAAGTGCCCGTTCGTTAACTTACATTGTCCAAATGCCCGCTAGGTAACGTAGATAACCCAAGTGCCCGCTAGGGAACGTACATAGTCCAAGTGCCCACTAGGTAACCTAGACAGTCCAATTGCCCCCTAGTTAACCTAGACAGTCTAAGTACCCGATAGGGAACCTACATAGTCCATGTGCCCACTAGGGAACCTACATAGTCCAAGTGCTCGCTAGGCAACCTACATAGTCCAAGTGCCCGTTGGTTAACCTAGATTGTCCAATTGCCCGTTAGCTAACCTAGATAGTCGAAGTGTCCGCTAGTTAACCTACATAGTCCAAGTGCCCGTTCGTTAACCTAGATAGTCCAAGTGCCCGCTAGGTAACCTAGACAGTCCAAGTGCCCGCTAGGTTACCTACATAGTCCAAGTGCACGTTCGTTAACCTAGATAGTCCAAGTGCCCGCTGGTAACCTACATAGTCCAAGGGCCCGCTAGGTAACCTTGATAGTCCAAGTGCCTTCTAGTTAACCTACGTAGTCCAAGTGCCCGCTAGATAACCTACCTAGTCCAAGTGCCCACTAGGTAACCTAAATAATCCAAATGCCCGCTAGGGAAACTACATAGTCCAAGTGCCCGTTAGTTAACCTAGATAGTCCAAGTGCCCGCTAGTAAACCTAGATAGTCCAAGGGCCTGCTAGTTAACCTAGATAGTCCAAGTGCCCGCTAGTTAACCTAAATCATCCACGTGTGCGCTAGGTAACCTAGATAGTCCAAGTGCCTGATAGCTAACCTACATGGTCCAAGTGTCCGTTCGTTAACCTAGATAGTCCAAGTGCCCATTGGGTAACCTACATAGTCCAAGTGCCCGCTAGTTAACCTACATAGTCCAAGTGCCTTCTAGGGAGCCTACATAGTCCACGTGACCGCTAGGGAACCTACATAGTCCAAGTGCCCGCTAGGTATCCTACATAGTCCAAATGCCCGCAAGGACACCTACATAGTCTAAATGTCCGCTAGGCAACCTACATAATCCAAGTGCCCGCTCTGGAACATACATAGTTCAAGTGCCCGTTAGCTAACCTAGATAGTCCAAGGGCCTGCTAGTTGACCTACATAGTCCAAGTGCCAGCTAGGTAATCTAGATAGTACAAGTGCCCGCTAGGGAACCTAGATAATCCAAGTGGTGGCTAGGTAACCTACATAGTCCAAGTGCCCGTTGGTTAACCTAGATAATCCAAGTGCCCGTTAGGTAATCTCGATATTCCAAATGCCCGCTAGTTACCCTACATAGTCCCAGTGCCCGTTAGTTAACCTAGATAGTTAAAGTGCCTGCTAGGTAACCTACATAGTCCAAGTGCCCGCTAGGCAACCTAAATAGTCCAAATGCCCGCTAGGGAAACTACATAGTCCAAGTGCCCGCTAGTTAACCTAGATGTTCCAAATGCCCCCTAGTAAACCTACATAATCCATGGGCCCGCTAGTTAACCTAAATAGTGCTAGGGCCCGCTAGTTAACCTAGATCGTGCAAGTGTCCGCTAGTTAACCTACATAGTCCAAGTGCCAGCTAGGTAACCTAGATAGTCCAATTGCCCGCTAGGGATCCTTCATAATCCAAGTGTCTGCTAGGTAACCTAGATAGTCCAAGTGCCCTCTAGGGAAGGTACATAGTCCAAGTGTCCGCTAGGTAACCTAGAGAGTTCAAGTGCCCGCTAGTTAACCTACATAGTCCAAGTGCCCGCTAGTTAACCTAGATAGTCCAAGTGCCCGCTAGTAAAGCTAGATAGTCCAAGGGCCTGCTAGTTAACCTAGATAGTCCATGTGCCCGCTAGTTAACCTAAATCGTCCAAGTGTCCGCTAGGTAACCTACATAGTCCAAGTGCCTGCTAGGTAACCTAGATAGTTCAAGTGCCTGATACTTAACCTACATAGTCCAAGTGTCCGTTCGTTAACCTAGATAGTCCAAGTGCCCATTGAGTAACCTACATAGTCCATGTGCCCACCTGGTAACCTGGTTAGTCCAAGTGCCCGCTAGTTAACCTACATAGTCCAAGTGCCTTCTAGGGAGCCTACATAGTCCACGTGACTGCTAGGGAACCTACATAGTCCAAGTGCCCGCAAGGAAACCTACATAGTCTAAATGTCCGCTAGGCAACCTACATAATCCAAGTGCCCACTCTGGAACATACATAGTCCAAGTGCCCATTAGCTAACCTAGATAGTCAAAGGGCCCGCTACTTGACCTACATAGTCCAAGTGCCAGCTAGGTAACCTAGATAGTACAAGTGCCCGCTAGGGAACCTAGATAGTCCAAGTGCATGTTAGCTAACCTAGATAGTCCAAGTGGTGGCTAGGTAACCTACATAGTCCAAGTGCCCGTTCGTTAACCTAGATAATCCAAGTGCCCGTTAGGTAACCTAGACAGTCCAAGTGCCCGCTAGTTGCCCTACATAGTCCAAGTGCCCGTTAGTTAACCTAGATAGTCAAAGTGCCTGCTAGGTAACCTAGATAGTCAAGTGCCCGCTAGATAAGCTACATAGTCCAAGTGCCCGCTACGCAACCTAAATAGTCCAAATGTCCGCTAGGGAAACTACATAGTCCAAGTGCCCGCTAGTTAACCTACATAGTCCAAGTGCCCCCTAGTAAACCTACATAATCCATGGGCCCGCAAGTTAACCTGCATAGTGCAAGGGCCCGCTAGTTAACCTAGATAGTCCAAGTGCCCGCTAGTTAACCTAGATAGTCCAAGTGCCCGCTAGTTAACCTAGATAGTCCAAGTGCCCGCTAGTTAACCTACATAGTCCAAGTGCCCGCTAGGTAACCTAGACAGTCCAAGTGACCACTAGGTTACCTACATAGTCCAAGTGCCCATGCGTTAACCTACATAGTCCAAGTGCCCGCTAGGTAACGTAGATAGCCCAAGTGCCCGCTAGGGAACGTACATAGTCCAAGTGCCCGCTAGGTAACCTGGATAGTCTAAGTGCCTGCTAGTAAACCTACATAGTCCAAGTGCCTGCTAGGTAAACTACATAGTCCAAGTGCCCACTAGGTAACCTAGACAGTCCAATTGCCCACTAGTTAACCTAGACAGTCCAAGTACCGCTAGGGAATCTACATAGTCCAAGCGCCCGCTAGGGAAACTACATAGTCCAGGTGCTCGCTAGGCAACCTACATAGTCCAAGTGCCCGTTAGTTAACCTAGATAGTCAAACTGCCTGCTAGGTAACCTAGATAGTCCAAGTGCCCGCTAGGTAACCTTCATAGTCCAAGTGCCCGTTAGGTAACCTTGATAGTCCAATTGCCCGTTAGCTATCCTAGATAGTCCAAGTGTCCGCTAGTTAAGCTACATAGTCCAAGTGCCCGTTCGTTAACTTACATTGTCCAAGTGCCCGCTAGGTAACGTAGATATCCCAAGTGCCCGCTAGGGAACGTACATATCCAAGTGCCCACTAGGTAACCTAGATAGTCCAAGTACCCGATAGGGAACCTACATAGTCCAAGTGCTCGCTAGGCAACCTACATAGTCCAAGTGCCCGTTAGTTAACCTAGATTGTCCAATTGCCCGTTAGCTAACCTAGATAGTCGAAATGTCCGCTAGTTAACCTACATAGTCCAAGTGCCCGTTCGTTAACCTAGATAGTCCAAGTGCCCGCTAGGTAACCTAGACAGTCCAAGTGCCCGCTAGTTACCCTACATAGTCCAAGTGCCCGTTAGTTAACCTAGATAGTCAAAGTGCCTGCTAGGTAACCTAGATAGTCCAAGTGTCCGCTAGATAACCTACATAGTCCAAGTGACCACTAGGTTACCTACATAGTCCAAGTGCCCGTTCGTTAACCTACATAGTCCAAGTGCCCGCTAGGTAACGTAGATAGCCCAGGTGCCCGCTAGGGAACGTACATAGTCCAAGTGCCCGCTAGGTAACCTGGATAGTCTAAGTGCCTGCTAGTAAACCTACATAGTCCAAGTGCCTGCTAGGTAAACTACATAGTCCATGTGCCCACTAGGTAACCTAGACAGTCCAATTGCCCCCAAGTTAACCTAGACAGTCCAAGTACCCGATAGGGAACCTACATAGTCCAAGTGCCCTCTAGGGAACCTACATAGTCCAAGTGCTCGCTAGGCAACCTACATAGTCCAAGTGCCCGTTAGTTAACCTAGATTGTCCAATTGCCCGTTAGCTAACCTAGATAGTCGAAATGTCCGCTAGTTAACCTACATAGTCCAAGTGCCCGTTCGTTAACCTAGATAGTCCAAGTGCCCGCTAGGTAACCTAGACAGTCCAAGTGCCCGCTAGTTACCCTACATAGTCCAAGTGCCCGTTAGTTAACCTAGATAGTCAAAGTGCCTGCTAGGTAACCTAGATAGTCCAAGTGTCCGCTAGATAACCTACATAGTCCAAGTGACCACTAGGTTACCTACATAGTCCAAGTGCCCGTTCGTTAACCTACATAGTCCAAGTGCCCGCTAGGTAACGTAGATAGCCCAGGTGCCCGCTAGGGAACGTACATAGTCCAAGTGCCCGCTAGGTAACCTGGATAGTCTAAGTGCCTGCTAGTAAACCTACATAGTCCAAGTGCCTGCTAGGTAAACTACATAGTCCATGTGCCCACTAGGTAACCTAGACAGTCCAATTGCCCCCAAGTTAACCTAGACAGTCCAAGTACCCGATAGGGAACCTACATAGTCCAAGTGCCCTCTAGGGAACCTACATAGTCCAAGTGCTCGCTAGGCAACCTACATAGTCCAAGTGCCCGTTAGTTAACCTAGATTGTCCAATTGCCCGTTAGCTAACCTAGATAGTCGAAGTGTCCGCTAGTTAACCTACATAGTCCAAGTGCCCGTTCGTTAACCTAGATAGTCCAAGTGCCCGCTAGGTAACCCAGACAGTCCAAGTGCCCGCTAGGTTACCTACATAATCCAAGTGCATGTTCGTTAACCTAGATAATCCAAGTGCCCGTTAGGTAACCTAGACAGTCCAAGTGCCCGCTAGTTACCCTACATAGTCCAAGTGCCCGTTAGTTAACATAGATAGTCAAAGTGCCTGCTAGGTAACCTAGATAGTCAAAGTGTCCGCTAGATAACCTACATAGTCCAAGTGACCACTAGGTTACCTACATAGTCCAAGTGCCCGTTCGTTAACCTACATAGTCCAAGTGCCCGCTAGGTAACGTAGATAGCCCAAGTGCCCGCTAGGGAAGGTACATATTCCAAGTGCCCGTAGGTAACCTAGATAGTCCAAGTGCCCGCTAGTTAACCTACATAGTCCAAGTACCTGCTAGGTAAACTACATAATCCAAGTGCCTGTTCGTTAACCTACATAGTCCAAGTGCCCGTTCGTTAACCTATATAGTCCAAGTGCCCGCTAGGTAACGTAGACAGCCCAAGTGCCCGCTAGGGAACGTACATACTCCATGTGCCCACTAGGTAACCTAGACAGTCCAATTGCCCGCTAGTTAACCTAGACAGTCCAAGTACCCGATAGGGAACCTACATAGTCCAAGTGCTCGCTAGGCAACCTACATAGTCCAAGTGCCCGTTAGTTAACCTAGATTGTCCAATTGCCTGTTAGCTAACCTAGATAGTCGAAGTGTCCGCTAGTTAACCTACATAGTCCAAGTGCCCGTTCGTTAACCTAGATAGTCCAAGTGCCCGCTAGGTAACCTAGACAGTCCAAGTGCCCGCTAGGTTACCTACATAGTCCAAGTGCACGTTCGTTAACCTACATAATCCAAGTGCCCGTTAGGTAACCTAGACAGTCCAAGTGCCCGCTAGTTACCCTACATAGTCCAAGTGCCCGTTAGTTAACCTAGATAGTCAAAGTGCCTGCTAGGTAACCTAGATAGTCCAAGTGTCCGCTGTATAACCTACATAGTCCAAGTGACCACTAGGTTACCTACATAGTCCAAGTGCCCGTTAGTTAACCTACATAGTCCAAGTGCCCGCTAGGTAACGTAGATAGCCCAAGTGCCCGCTAGGGAAGGTACATATTCCAAGTGCCCGTAGGTAACCTAGATAGTCCAAGTGCCCGCTAGTTAACCTACATAGTCCAAGTACCTGCTAGGTAAACTACATAATCCAAGTGCCTGTTCGTTAACCTACATAGTCCAAGTGCCCGTTCATTAACCTACATAGTCCAAGTGCCCGCTAGGTAACGTAGAAAGCCCAAGTGCCCGCTAGGGAACGTACATACTCCAAGTGCCCACTAGGTAACCTAGACAGTCCTATTGCCCGCTAGTTAACCTAGACAGTCCAAGTACCAGATACGGAACCTACATAGTCCAAGTGCCCTCTAGGGAACCTACATAGTCCAAGTGCTCGCTAGGCAACCTACATAGTCCAAGTGCCCGTTAGTTAACCTAGATTGTCCAATTGCCCGTTAGCTAACCTAGATAGTCGAAGTGTCCGCTAGTTAACCTACATAGTCCAAGTGCCCGTTCGTTAACCTAGATAGTCCAAGTGCCAGCTAGGTAACCTGGACAGTCGCAGTGCCCGCTAGGTTACCTACATAGTCCAAGTGGACGTTCGTTAACCTAGATAATCCAAGTGCCCGCTAGGTAACGTAGATATCCCAAGTGCCCGTTAGGGAAATACATATCCAAGTGCCCACTAGGTAACCTAGATAGTCCAATTGCCCCCTAGTTAACCTAGACAGTCCAAGTACCCGATAGGGAACCTACATAGTCCAAGTGCTCGCTAGGCAACCTACATAGTCCAAGTGCCCGTTAGTTAACCTAGATTGTCCAATTGCCCGTTAGCTAACCTAGATAGTCGAAGTGTCCGCTAGTTAACCTACATAGTCCAAGTGCCCGTTCGTTAACCTAGATAGTCCAAGTGCCCGCTAGGTAACCTAGACAGTCCAAGTGCCCGCTAGTTACCCTACATAGTCCAAGTGCCCGTTAGTTAACCTAGATAGTCAAAGTGCCTGCTAGGTAACCTAGATAGTCCAAGTGTCCGCTAGATAACCTACATAGTCCAAGTGACCACTAGGTTACCTACATAGTCCAAGTGCCCGTTCGTTAACCTACATAGTCCAAGTGCCCGCTAGGTAACGTAGATAGCCCAGGTGCCCGCTAGGGAACGTACATAGTCCAAGTGCCCGCTAGGTAACCTGGATAGTCTAAGTGCCTGCTAGTAAACCTACATAGTCCAAGTGCCTGCTAGGTAAACTACATAGTCCATGTGCCCACTAGGTAACCTAGACAGTCCAATTGCCCCCAAGTTAACCTAGACAGTCTAAGTACCCGATAGGGAACCTACATAGTCCAAGTGCCCTCTAGGGAACCTACATAGTCCAAGTGCCCGTTCGTTAACCTACATAGTCCAAGTGCCCGCTAGGTAACGTAGATAGCCCAAGTGCCCGCTAGGGAAGGTACATATTCCAAGTGCCCGTAGGTAACCTAGATAGTCCAAGTGCCCGCTAGTTAACCTACATAGTCCAAGTACCTGCTAGGTAAACAACATAATCCAAGTGCCTGTTCGTTAACCTACATAGTCCAAGTGCCCGTTCGTTAACCTACATAGTCCAAGTGCCCGCTAGGTAACGTAGAAAGCCCAAGTGCCCGCTAGGGAACGTACATACTCCATGTGCCCACTAGGTAACCTAGACAGTCCAATTGCCCGCTAGTTAACCTAGACAGTCCAAGTACCCGATAGGGAACCTACATAGTCCAAGTGCTCGCTAGGCAACCTACATAGTCCAAGTGCCCGTTAGTTAACCTAGATTGTCCAATTGCCTGTTAGCTAACCTAGATAGTCGAAGTGTCCGCTAGTTAACCTACATAGTCCAAGTGCCCGTTCGTTAACCTAGATAGTCCAAGTGCCCGCTAGGTAACCTAGACAGTCCAAGTGCCCGCTAGGTTACCTACATAATCCAAGTGCACGTTCGTTAACCTACATAATCCAAGTGCCCGTTAGGTAACCTAGACAGTCCAAGTGCCCGCTAGTTACCCTACATAGTCCAAGTGCCCGTTAGTTAACCTAGATAGTCAAAGTGCCTGCTAGGTAACCTAGATAGTCCAAGTGTCCGCTGTATAACCTACATAGTCCAAGTGACCACTAGGTTACCTACATAGTCCAAGTGCCCGTTAGTTAACCTACATAGTCCAAGTGCCCGCTAGGTAACGTAGATAGCCCAAGTGCCCGCTAGGGAAGGTACATATTCCAAGTGCCCGTAGGTAACCTAGATAGTCCACGTGCACGCTAGTTAACCTACATAGTCCAAGTACCTGCTAGGTAAACTACATAATCCAAGTGCCTGTTCGTTAACCTACATAGTCCAAGTGCCCGTTCATTAACCTACATAGTCCAAGTGCCCGCTAGGTAACGTAGAAAGCCCAAGTGCCCGCTAGGGAACGTACATACTCCAAGTGCCCACTAGGTAACCTAGACAGTCCTATTGCCTGCTAGTTAACCTAGACAGTCCAAGTACCAGATACGGAACCTACATAGTCCAAGTGCCCTCTACGGAACCTACATAGTCCAAGTGCTCGCTAGGCAACCTACATAGTCCAAGTGCCCGTTAGTTAACCTAGATTGTCCAATTGCCCGTTAGCTAACCTAGATAGTCGAAGTGTCCGCTAGTTAACCTACATAGTCCAAGTGCCCGTTCGTTAACCTAGATAGTCCAAGTGCCAGCTAGGTAACCTGGACAGTCCCAGTGCCCGCTAGGTTACCTACATAGTCCAAGTGCACGTTCGTTAACCTAGATAATCCAAGTGCCCGTTAGGTAACCTAGACAGTCCAAGTGCCCGCTAGTTACCCTACATAGTCCAAGTGCCCGTTAGTTAACCTAGATAGTCAAAGTGCCTGCTAGATAACCTAGATAGTCCAAGTGCCCGCTAGATAACCTACATAGTCCAAGTGCCCGCTAGGTAACCTAAATAGTCCAAATGTCCGCTAGGGAAACTACATAGTCCAAGTGCCCGCTAGTTAACCTAGATACTCCAAGTGCCCCCTAGTAAACCTACATAATCCATGGGCCCGCTAGTTAACCTACATAGTGCAAGGGCCCGCTAGTTAACCTAGATAGTCCAAGTGCCCGCTAGGTAACCTACATAGTGCAGGTGTCCGCTAGGTAACCTACATAGTCCAAGTGCCCGCTAGTTAACATAGATAGTCCAAGTGCCCGCTAGGGAAGGTACATAGTCCAACTGCCCGCTAGGTAACCTAGAGAGTGCAAATGCCCGCTAGTTAACCTACATAGTCCAAGTGCCTGCTAGGTAACCTAGATAGCCAAGGGCCTGCTAGTTAACCTAGATAGTCCAAGTGCCCGCTAGGTAACCTACATTGTGCAAGTGTCCGCTAGTTAACCTACGTAGTCCAAGGAACCCCTAGTTAACCTAGATAGTCCAAGTACCCGCTAGTTAACCTAGATCATCCAATTGTCCGCTAGTTAACCTACATAGTCCAAGTGTCCTTTAGGGAACCTAGATAATCCAAGTGACCGCTAAGGAACCTACATAGTCCAATTGTCCGCTCTGGGACATACATAGTTCAAGTGCCTGTTAGTTAACCTAGATAATCCAAGTGCCCGCTAGTTAACCTACATAGTCCAAGTGCCCGCTAGGCAACCTACATAATCCAAGTGCCCGCTAGGTAACCTAGATAGTCCTAGTGCACGCTAGTAAAGCTAGATAGTCCAATGGCCTGCTAGTTAACCTAGATAGTCCAAGTGCCCGCTAGTTAACCTAAATCATCCAAGTGTCCGCTAGGTAACCTACATAGTCCAAGTGCCTGCTAGGTAACCTAGATAGTTCAAGTGCCTGATACCTAACCTACATAGTCCAAGTGTCCGTTCGTTAACCTAGATACTCCAAGTGCCCATTGAGTAACCTACATAGTCCAAGTGCCCGCCTGGTAACCTGGTTAGTCCAAGTGCCCGCTCGTTAACCTACATAGTCCAAGTGCCTTCTAGGGAGCCTACATAGTCCACGTGACCGCTAGGGAACCTACATAGTCCAAGTGCCCTCTAGGTAACCTACATAGTCCAAATGCCCGCAAGGAAACCTACATAGTCTAAATGTCCGCTAGGCAACCTACACAATCCAAGTGCCCACTCTGGAACATACATAGTCCAAGTGCGCGTTAGCTAACCTAGATAGTCCACGGGCCCGCTAGTTGACCTACATAGTCCAAGTGCCAGCTAGGTAACCTAGATAGTACAAGTGCCTGCTAGGGAACCTAGATAGTCCAAGTGCCTGTTAGGTAACCTAGATAGTCCAAGTGGTGGCTAGGTAACCTACATAGTCCAAGTGCCCGTTCGTTAACCTAGATAATCCAAGTGCCCGTTAGGTAACCTAGACAGTCCAAGTGCCCGCTAGTTACCCTACATAGTCCAAGTGCCCGTTAGTTAACCTAGATAGTCAAAGTGCCTGCTAGATAACCTAGATAGTCCAAGTGCCCGCTAGATAACCTACATAGTCCAAGTGCCCGCTAGGTAACCTAAATAGTCCAAATGTCTGCTAGGGAAACTACATAGTCCAAGTGCCCGCTAGTTAACCTAGATACTCCAAGTGCCCCCTAGTAAACCTACATAATCCATGGGCCCGCTAGTTAACCTACATAGTGCAAGGGCCCGCTAGTTAACCTAGATAGTCCAAGTGCCCGCTAGGTAACCTACATAGTGCAGGTGTCCGCTAGGTAACCTACATAGTCCAAGTGCCCGCTAGTTAACATAGATAGTCCAAGTGCCCGCTAGGGAAGGTACATAGTCCAACTGCCCGCTAGGTAACCTAGAGAGTGCAAATGCCCGCTAGTTAACCTACATAGTCCAAGTGCCTGCTAGGTAACCTAGATAGCCAAGGGCCTGCTAGTTAACCTAGATAGTCCAAGTGCCCGCTAGGTAACCTACATTGTGCAAGTGTCCGCTAGTTAACCTACGTAGTCCAAGGAACCCCTAGTTAACCTAGATAGTCCAAGTACCCGCTAGTTAACCTAGATCATCCAATTGTCCGCTAGTTAACCTACATAGTCCAAGTGTCCTTTAGGGAACCTAGATAATCCAAGTGACCGCTAAGGAACCTACATAGTCCAATTGTCCGCTCTGGGACATACATAGTTCAAGTGCCTGTTAGTTAACCTAGTTAATCCAAGTGCCCGCTAGTTAACCTACATAGTCCAAGTGCCCGCTAGGCAACCTACATAATCCAAGTGCCCGCTAGGTAACCTAGATAGTCCTAGTGCACGCTAGTTAACCTACATAGTCCAAGTGTCCGCTAGGTAACCTAGACAGTCCAAGTGACCACTAGGTTACCTACATAGTCCAAGTGCCCGTTCGTTAACCTACATAGTCCAAGTGCCCGCTAGGTAACGTAGATAGCCCAAGTGCCCGCTAAGGAACGTACATAGTCCAAGTGCCCGCTAGGTAACCTAGATAGTCCAAGTGCCCGCTAGTTAACCTACATAGTGCAAGGGCCCGCTAGTTAACCTAGATAGTCCAAGTGCCCGCTAGGTAACCTACATAGTGCAGGTGTCCGCTAGGTAACCTACATAGTCCAAGTGCCCGCTAGTTAACATAGATAGTCCAAGTGCCCGCTAGGGAAGGTACATAGTCCAACTGCCCGCTAGGTAACCTAGAGAGTGCAAATGCCCGATAGTTAACCTACATAGTCCAAGTGCCTGCTAGGTAACCTAGATAGCCAAGGGCCTGCTAGTTAACCTAGATAGTCCAAGTGCCCGCTAGGTAACCTACATTGTGCAAGTGTCCGCTAGTTAACCTACGTAGTCCAAGGAACCCCTAGTTAACCTAGATAGTCCAAGTACCCGCTAGTTAACCTAGATCATCCAATTGTCCGCTAGTTAACCTACATAGTCCAAGTGTCCTTTAGGGAACCTAGATAATCCAAGTGCCCGCTAAGGAACCTACATAGTCCAATTGTCCGCTCTGGGACATACATAGTTCAAGTGCCTGTTAGTTAACCTAGATAATCCAAGTGCCCGCTAGTTAACCTACATAGTCCAAGTGCCCGCTAGGCAACCTACATAATCCAAGTGCCCGCTAGGTAACCTAGATAGTCCTAGTGCACGCTAGTTAACCTACATACTCCAAGTGTCCGCTAGGTAACCTAGACAGTCCAAGTGACCACTAGGTTACCTACATAGTCCAAGTGCCCGTTCGTTAACCTACATAGTCCAAGTGCCCGCTAGGTAACGTAGATAGCCCAAGTGCCCGCTAAGGAACGTACATAATCCAAGTGCCCGCTAGGTAACCTAGATAGTCCAAGTGCCCGCTAGTTAACCTACATAGTCCAAGTGCCTGCTAGGTAAACTACATAGTCCAAGTGCCCACTAGGTAACCTAGACAGTCCAATTGCCCGCTAGTTAAACTAGACAGTCCAAGTACCGGCTAGGGAACCTACATAGTTCAAGTGCCCGCTAGTTAACCTACATAGTCCAAGTGCCCGCTAGTTAACCTAGATAGTCCAAGTGCCCGCTAGTAAAGCTAGATAGTCCAAGGGCCTGCTACTTAACCTAGATAGTCCAAGTGCCCGCTAGTTAACCTAAATCGTCCAAGTGTCCGCTAGGTAACCTACATAGTCCAAGTGCCTGCTAGGAAACCTAGATAGTTCAAGTGCCTGATACCTAACCTACATAGTCCAAGTGTCCGTTCGTTAACCTAGATAGTCCAAGTGCCCATTGAGTAACCTACATAGTCCAAGTGCCCGCCTGGTAACCTGGTTAGTCCAAGTGCCCGCTAGTTAACCTACATAGTCCAAGTGCCTTCTAGGGAGCCTACATAGTCCACATGACCGCTAGGGAACCTACATAGTCCAAGTGCCCGCTAGGTAACCTACATAGTCCAAATGCCCGCAAGGAAACCTACATAGTCTAAATGTCCGCTAGGCAACCTACATAATCCAAGTGCCCACTCTGGAACATACATAGTCCAAGTGCGCGTTAGCTAACCTAGATAGTCCAAGGGCCCGCTAGTTGACCTACATAGTCCAAGTGCCAGCTAGGTAACCTAGATAGTACAAGTGCCCGCTAGGGAACCTAGATAGTCCAAGTGCCTGTTAGGTAACCTAGATAGTCCAAGTGGTGGCTAGGTAACCTACATAGTCCAAGTGCCCTTTCGTTAACTTAGATAATCCAAGTGCCCGTTAGGTAACCTAGACAGTCCAAGTGCCCGCTAGTTACCCTACATAGTCCAAGTGCCCGTTAGTTAACCTAGATTGTCAAAGTGCCTGCTAGGTAACCTAGATAGTCCAAGTGCCCGCTAGATAACCTACATAGTCCAAGTGCCCGCTAGGTAACCTAAATAGTCCAAATGTCCGCTAGGGAAACTACATAGTCCAAGTGCCCGCTAGTTAACCTAGATACTCCAAGTGCCCCCTAGTAAACCTACATAATCCATGGGCCCGCTAGTTAACCTACATAGTGCAAGGGCCCGCTAGTTAACCTAGATAGTCCAAGTGCCCGCTAGGTAACCTACATAGTGCAGGTGTCCGCTAGGTAACCTACATAGTCCAAGTGCCCTCTAGTTAACATAGATAGTCCAAGTGCCCGCTAGGGAAGGTACATAGTCCAACTGCCCGCTAGGTAACCTAGAGAGTGCAAATGCCCGATAGTTAACCTACATAGTCCAAGTGCCTGCTAGGTAACCTAGATAGCCAAGGGCCTGCTAGGTAACCTACATTGTGCAAGTGTCCGCTAGTTAACCTACGTAGTCCAAGGAACCCCTAGTTAACCTAGATAGTCCAAGTACCCGCTAGTTAACCTAGATCATCCAATTGTCCGCTAGTTAACCTACATAGTCCAAGTGTCCTTTAGGGAACCTAGATAATCCTAGTGCCCGCTAAGGAACCTACATAGTCCAATTGTCCGCTCTGGGACATACATAGTTCAAGTGCCTGTTAGTTAACCTAGATAATCCAAGTGCCCGCTAGTTAACCTACATAGTCCAAGTGCCCGCTAGGCAACCTACATAATCCAAGTGCCCGCTAGGTAACCTAGATAGTCCTAGTGCACGCTAGTTAACCTACATAGTCCAAGTGTCCGCTAGGTAACCTAGACAGTCCAAGTGACCACTAGGTTACCTACATAGTCCAAGTGCCCGTTCGTTAACCTACATAGTCCAAGTGCCCGCTAGGTAACGTAGATAGCCCAAGTGCCCGCTAAGGAACGTACATAGTCCAAGTGCCCGCTAGGTAACCTAGATAGTCCAAGTGCCCGCTAGTTAACCTACATAGTCCAAGTGCCTGCTAGGTAAACTACATAGTCCAAGTGCCCACTAGGTAACCTAGACAGTCCAATTGCCCGCTAGTTAACCTAGACAGTCCAAGTACCCGCTAGGGAACCTACATAGTCCAAGCGCCCGCTAGGGAACCTACATAGTCCAAGTGCTCGCTTGGCAACCTACATAGTTCAAGTGCCCCTTAGTTAACCAAGATAGTCAAAGTGCCTGCTAGGTAACCTAGATAGTCCAATTGCCCGCTAGGTAACATACATAGTCCAAGTGCCCGTTAGGTAACCTTGATAGTCCAATTGCCCGTTAGCTAATCTAGATAGTCCAAGTGTCCGCTAGTTAACCTACATAGTCCAAGTGCCCGTTCGTTAACCTAGATAGTCCAAGTGCCCGCTAGGTAACCTAGACAGTCCAAGTGCCCGTTAGGTTACCTACATAGCCCAAGTGCACTTTCGTTTACCTAGATAGTCCAAGTGCCCGCTGGTAACCTACATAGTCCAAGAGCCTTCTAGTTAACCTACATAGTCGAAGTGCCCGCTAGGTAACCTAGATAGTCTCAGTGCCCGCTAGTTAACCTACATAGTCCAAGTGCCCGATAGAAACCTATATAGTCCAAGTGCCCTTTAGGGAAACTACATAGTCTAAGTGCCCGTTAGGGAACCAATAGTCTTAGTGCTGGCTAGGGAACCTGTATCATTCAAGTGTCCGTTCGTTAACCTAGATAGTCCAAGTGCCCATTGGGTAACCTACATAGTCCAAGTGCCCGCTAGTTAACCTACATAGTCCAAGTGCCTTCTAGGGAGCCTACATAGTCCACGTGACCGCTAGGGAACCTACATACTCAAAGTGCCCGTTAGGGAACCTACATAGTCCAAGTGCCCGCTAGGTAACCTACATAGTCCAAATGCCCGCAAGGAAACCTACATAGTCTAAATGTCCGCTAGGCAACCTACATAATCCAAGTGCCCGCTCTGGAACATACATAGTCCAAGTGCCCGTTAGCTAACCTAGATAGTCCAAGGGCCCGCTAGTTGACCTACAGAGTCCAAGTGCCAGCTAGGTAACCTAGATAGTACAAGTGCCCGCTAGGGAACCTAGATAGTCCAAGTGGTGGCTAGGTAACCTACATAGTCCAAGTGCCCGTTCGTTAACCTAGATAATCCAAGTGCCCGTTAGGTAACATAGACAGTCCAAGTGCCCGCTAGTTACCCTACATAGTCCAAGTGCCCGTTAGTTAACCTAGATAGTCAAAGTGCCTGCTAGGTAACCTACATAGTCAAAGTGCCCGCTAGGCAACCTAAATAGTCCAAATGCTCGCTAGGGAAACTACATAGTCCAAGTGCCCGCTAGTTAACCTTGATGTTCCAAGTGCCCCCTAGTAAACCTACATAATCCATGGGCCCGCTAGTTAACCTACATAGTGCAAGGGCCCGCTAGTTAACCCAGATCGTGCAAGTGTCCGCTAGTTAACCTACATAGTCCAAGTGCCAGCTAGGTAACCTAGATAGTCCAATTGTCCGCTAGGAATCCTTCATAATCCAAGTGCCTGCTAGGTAACCTAGATAGTCCAAGTGCCCGCTAGGGAAGGTACATAGTGCAAGTGTCCGCTAGGTAACCTAGAGAGTTCAAGTGCCCGCTAGTTAACGTACATAGTCCAAGTGCCCGCTAGTTAACCTAGATAGTCCAAGTGCCCGCTAGTAAATCTAGATAGTCCAAGGGCCTGCTAGTTAACCTAGATAGTCCAAGTGCCCGCTAGTTAACCTAAATCATCCAAGTGTCCGCTAGGTAACCTACATAGTCCAAGTGCCTGCTAGGTAACCTAGATAGTTCAAGTGCCTGATACTTAACCCACATAGTCCAAGTGTCCGTTCGTTAACCTAGATAGTCCAAGTGCCCATTGAGTAACCTACATAGTCCAAGTGCCCGCCTGGTAACCTGGTTAGTCCAAGTGCCTGCTAGTTAACCTACATAGTCCAAGTGCCTTCTAGGGAGCCTACATAGTCCACGTGACCGCTAGGGAACCTACATAGTCCAAGTGCCCGCTAGGTAACCTACTTAGTCGAAATGCCCGCAAGGAAACCTGCATAGTCTAAATGTCCGCTAGGCAACCTACATAATCCAAGTGCCCACTCTGGAACATACATAGTCCAAGTGCCCGTTAGCTAACCTAGATAGTCCAAGGGCCCGCTAGTTGACCTACATAGTCCAAGTGCCAGCTAGGTAACCTAGATAGTACAAGTGCCCGCTAGGGAACCTAGATAGTCCAAGTGCCTGTTAGGTAACCTAGATAGTCCAAGTGGTGGCTAGGTAACCTACATAGTCCAAGTGCCCGTTCGTTAACCTAGATAATCCAAGTGCCCGTTAGGTAACCTCGACAGTCCAAGTGCCCGCTAGTTACCCTACATAGTCCAAGTGCCCATTAGTTAACCTAGATAGTCAAAGTGCCTGCTAGGTAACCTAGATAGTCCAAGTGCCCGCTAGATAACCTACATAGTCCAAGTGCCCGCTAGGTAACCTAAATAGTCCAATAGTCCGCTAGGGAAACTACATAGTCCAAGTGCCCGCTAGTTAACCTAGATAATCCAAGTGCCCCCTAGTAAACCTACATAATCCATGGGCCCGCTAATTAACCTACATAGTGCAAGGGCCCGCTAGTTAACCTAGATAGTCCAAGTGCCTGCTAGGTAACCTACATAGTGCAGGTGTCCGCTAGATAACCTACATAGTCCAAGTGCCCGCTAGTTAACATAGATAGTCCAAGTGCCCGCTAGGGAAGGTACATAGTCCAACTGCCCGCTAGGTAACCTAGAGAGTGCAAATGCCCGCTAGTTAACCTACATAGTCCAAGTGCCTGCTAGGTAACCTAGATAGCCAAGGGCCTGCTAGTTAACCTAGATAGTCCAAGTGCCCGCTAGGTAACCTACATTGTGCAAGTGTCCGCTAGTTAACCTACGTAGTCCAAGGAACCCCTAGTTAACCTAGATAGTCCAAGTACCCGCTAGTTAACCTAGATCATCCAATTGTCCGCTAGTTAACCTACATAGTCCAAGTGTCCTTTAGGGAACCTAGATAATCCAAGTGCCCGCTAAGGAACCTACATAGTCCAATTGTCCGCTATGGAACATACATAGTTCAAGTGCCTGTTAGTTAACCTAGATAATCCAAGTGCCCGCTAGTTACCCTACATAGTCCAAGTGCCCGCTAGGCAACCTACATAATCCAAGTGCCCGCTAGTTAACCTAGATAGTCCTAGTGCACGCTAGTTAACCTACATAGTCCAAGTGTCCGCTAGGTAACCTAGACAGTCCAAGTGCCCACTAGGTTACCTACATAGTCCAAGTGCCCGTTCGTTAACCTACATAGTCCAAGTGCCCGCTAGGTAACGTAGATAGCCCAAGTGCCCGGTAAGGAACGTACATAGTCCAAGTGCCCGCTAGGTAACCTAGATAGTCCAAGTGCCCGCTAGTTAACCTACATAGTCCAAGTGCCTGCTAGGTAAACTACATAGTCCAAGTGCCCACTAGGTAACCTAGACAGTCCAATTGCCCGCTAGTTAACCTAGACAGTCCAAGTACCCGCTAGGGAACCTACATAGTCCAAGCGCCCGCTAGGGAACCTACATAGTCCAAGTGCTCGCTTGGCAACCTACATAGTTCAAGTGCCCCTTAGTTAACCAAGATAGTCAAAGTGCCTGCTAAGTAACCTAGATAGTCCAATTGCCCGCTAGGTAACATACATAGTCCAAGTGCCCGTTAGGTAACCTTGATAGTCCAATTGCCCGTTAGCTAATCTAGATAGTCCAAGTGTCCGCTAGTTAACCTACATAGTCCAAGTGCCCGTTCGTTAACCTAGATAGTCCAAGTGCCCGCTAGGTAACCTAGACAGTCCAAGTGCCCGTTAGGTTACCTACATAGCCCAAGTGCACTTTCGTTTACCTAGATAGTCCAAGTGCCCGCTGGTAACCTACATAGTCCAAGAGCCTTCTAGTTAACCTACATAGTCGAAGTGCCCGCTAGGTAACCTAGATAGTCTCAGTGCCCGCTAGGTAACCTAGATAGTCCATGTGCCCGCTAGTTAACCTACATAGTCCAAGTGCCCGATAGAAACCTATATAGTCCAAGTGCCCTTTAGGGAAACTACATAGTCCAAGTGCCCGTTAGGGAACCAATAGTCTTAGTGCTGGCTAGGGAACCTGTATCATCCAAGTGTCCGTTCGTTAACCTAGATAGTCCAAGTGCCCATTGGGTAACCTACATAGTCCAAGTGCCCGCTAGTTAACCTACATAGTCCAAGTGCCTTCTAGGGAGCCTACATAGTCCACGTGACCGCTAGGGAACCTACATACTCAAAGTGCCCGTTAGGGAACCTACATAGTCCAAGTGCCCGCTAGGGAACCTACATAGTCCAAATGCCCGCAAGGAAACCTACATAGTCTAAATGTCCGCTAGGCAACCTACATAATCCAAGTGCCCGCTCTGGAACATACATAGTCCAAGTGCCCGTTAGCTAACCTAGATAGTCCAAGGGCCCGCTAGTTGACCTACATAGTCCAAGTGCCAGCTAGGTAACCTAGATAGTACAAGTGCCCGCTAGGGAACCTAGATAGTCCAAGTGGTGGCTAGGTAACCTACATAGTCCAAGTGCCCGTTCGTTAACCTAGATAATCCAAGTGCCCGTTAGGTAACATAGACAGTCCAAGTGCCCGCTAGTTACCCTACATAGTCCAAGTGCCCGTTAGTTAACCTAGATAGTCAAAGTGCCTGCTAGGTAACCTACATAGTCCAAGTGCCCGCTAGGCAACCTAAATAGTCCAAATGCTCGCTAGGGAAACTACATAGTCCAAGTGCCCGCTAGTTAACCTTGATGTTCCAAGTGCCCCCTAGTAAACCTACATAATCCATGGGCCCGCTAGTTAACCTACATAGTGCAAGGGCCCGCTAGTTAACCTAGATCGTGCAAGTGTCCGCTAGTTAACCTACATAGTCCAAGTGCCAGCTAGGTAACCTAGATAGTCCAATTGCCCGCTAGGGATCCTTCATAATCCAAGTGCCTGCTAGGTAACCTAGATAGTCCAAGTGCCCGCTACGAAAGGTACATAGTCCAAGTGTCCGCTAGGTAACCTAGAGAGTTCAAGTGCCCGCTAGTTAACCTACATAGTCCAAGTGCCTGCTAGGTAAACTACATAGTCCAAGTGCCCACTAGGTAACCTAGACAGTCCAATTGCCCGCTAGTTAAACTAGACAGTCCAAGTACCGGCTAGGGAACCTACATAGTTCAAGTGCCCGCTAGTTAACCTACATAGTCCAAGTGCCCACTAGTTAACCTAGATAGTCCAAGTGCCCGCTAGTAAAGCTAGATAGTCCAAGGGCCTGCTACTTAACCTAGATAGTCCAAGTGCCCGCTAGTTAACCTAAATCGTCCAAGTGTCCGCTAGGTAACCTACATAGTCCAAGTGCCTGCTAGGTAACCTAGATAGTTCAAGTGCCTGATACCTAACCTACATAGTCCAAGTGTCCGTTCGTTAACCTAGATAGTCCAAGTGCCCATTGAGTAACCTACATAGTCCAAGTGCCCGCCTGGTAACCTGGTTAGTCCAAGTGCCCGCTAGTTAACCTACATAGTCCAAGTGCCTTCTAGGGAGCCTACATAGTCCACGTGACCGCTAGGGAACCTACATAGTCCAAGTGCCCGCTAGGTAACCTACATAGTCCAAATGCCCGCAAGGAAACCTACATAGTCTAAATGTCCGCTAGGCAACCTACATAATCCAAGTGCCCACTCTGGAACATACATAGTCCAAGTGCCCGTTAGCTAACCTAGATAGTCCAAGGGCCCGCTAGTTGACCTACATAGTCCAAGTGCCAGCTAGGTAACCTAGATAGTACAAGTGCCCGCTAGGGAACCTAGATAGTCCAAGTGCCTGTTAGGTAACCTAGATAGTCCAAGTGGTGGCTAGGTAACCTACATAGTCCAAGTGCCCGTTCGTTAACCTAGATAATCCAAGTGCCCGTTAGGTAACCTAGACAGTCCAAGTGCCCGCTAGTTACCCTAAATAGTCCAAGTGCCCGTTAGTTAACCTAGATTGTCAAATTGCCTGCTAGGTAACCTAGATAGTCCAAGTGTCCGCTAGATAACCTACATAGTCCAAGTGCCCGCTAGGTAACCTAAATAGTCCAAATGTCCGCTAGGGAAACTACATAGTCCAAGTGCCCGCTAGTTAACCTAGATACTCCAAGTGCCCCCTAGTAAACCTACATAATCCATGGGCCCACTAATTAACCTACATAGTGCAAGGGCCCGCTAGTTAACCTAGATAGTCCAAGTGCCCGCTAGGTAACCTACATAGTGCAGGTGTCCGCTAGGTAACCTACATAGTCCAAGTGCCCGCTAGTTAACATAGATAGTCCAAGTGCCCGCTAGGGAAGGTACATAGTCCAACTGCCCGCTAGGTAACCTAGAGAGTGCAAATGCCCGATAGTTAACCTACATAGTCCAAGTGCCTGCTAGGTAACCTAGATAGCCAAGGGCCTGCTAGTTAACCTAGATAGTCCAAGTGCCCGCTAGGTAACCTACATTGTGCAAGTGTCCGCTAGTTAACCTACGTAGTCCAAGGAACCCCTAGTTAACCTAGATAGTCCAAGTACCCGCTAGTTAACCTAGATCATCCAATTGTCCGCTAGTTAACCTACATAGTCCAAGTGTCCTTTAGGGAACCTAGATAATCCAAGTGCCCGCTAAGGAACCTACATAGTCCAATTGTCCGCTCTGGGACATACATAGTTCAAGTGCCTGTTAGTTAACCTAGATAATCCAAGTGACCGCTAGTTAACCTACATAGTCCAAGTGCCCGCTAGGCAACCTACATAATCCAAGTGCCCGCTAGGTAACCTAGATAGTCCTAGTGCACGCTAGTTAACCTACATAGTCCAAGTGTCCGCTAGGTAACCTAGACAGTCCAAGTGACCACTAGGTTACCTACATAGTCCAAGTGCCCGTTCGTTAACCTACATAGTCCAAGTGCCCGCTAGGTAACGTAGATAGCCCAAGTGCCCGCTAAGGAACGTACATAGTCCAAGTGCCCGCTAGGTAACCTAGATAGTCCAAGTGCCCGCTAGTTAACCTACATAGTCCAAGTGCCCACTAGGTAACCTAGACAGTCCAATTGCCCGCTAGTTAACCTAGACAGTCCAAGTACCCGCTAGGGAACCTACATAGTCCAAGCGCCCGCTAGGGAACCTACATAGTCCAAGTGCTCTCTTGGCAACCTACATAGTTCAAGTGCCCCTTAGTTAACCAAGATAGTCAAAGTGCCTGCTAGGTAACCTAGATAGTCCAATTGCCCGCTAGGTAACATACATAGTCCAAGTGCCCGTTAGGTAACCTTGATAGTCCAATTGCCCGTTAGCTAATCTAGATAGTCCAAGTGTCCGCTAGTTAACCTACATAGTCCAAGTGCCCGTTCGTTAACCTAGATAGTCCAAGTGCCCGCTAGGTAACCTAGACAGTCCAAGTGCCCGTTAGGTTACCTACATAGCCCAAGTGCACTTTCGTTTACCTAGATAGTCCAAGTGCCCGCTGGTAACCTACATAGTCCAAGAGCCTTCTAATTAACCTACATAGTCGAAGTGCCCGCTAGGTAACCTAGATAGTCTCAGTGCCCGCTAGGTAACCTAGATAGTCCATGTGCCCGCTAGTTAACCTACATAGTCCAAGTGCCCGATAGAAACCTATATAGTCCAAGTGCCCTTTAGGGAAACTACATAGTCCAAGTGCCCGTTAGGGAACCAATAGTCTTAGTGCTGGCTAGGGAACCTGTATCATCCAAGTGTCCGTTCGTTAACCTAGATAGTCCAAGTGCCCATTGGGTAACCTACATAGTCCAAGTGCCCGCTAGTTAACCTACATAGTCCAAGTGCCTTCTAGGGAGCCTACATAGTCCACGTGACCGCTAGGGAACCTACATACTCAAAGTGCCCGTTAGGGAACCTACATAGTCCAAGTGCCCGCTAGGTAACCTACATAGTCCAAATGCCCGCAAGGAAACCTACATAGTCTAAATGTCCGCTAGGCAACCTACATAATCCAAGTGCCCGCTCTGGAACATACATAGTCCAAGTGCCCGTTAGCTAACCTAGATAGTCCAAGGGCCCGCTAGTTGACCTACAGAGTCCAAGTGCCAGCTAGGTAACCTAGATAGTACAAGTGCCCGCTAGGGAACCTAGATAGTCCAAGTGGTGGCTAGGTAACCTACATAGTCCAAGTGCCCGTTCGTTAACCTAGATAATCCAAGTGCCCGTTAGGTAACATAGACAGTCCAAGTGCCCGCTAGTTACCCTACATAGTCCAAGTGCCCGTTAGTTAACCTAGATAGTCAAAGTGCCTGCTAGGTAACCTACATAGTCCAAGTGCCCGCTAGGCAACCTAAATAGTCCAAATGCTCGCTAGGGAAACTACATAGTCCAAGTGCCCGCTAGTTAACCTTGATGTTCCAAGTGCCCCCTAGTAAACCTACATAATCCATGGGCCCGCTAGTTAACCTACATAGTGCAAGGGCCCGCTAGTTGACCTAGATCGTGCAAGTGTCCGCTAGTTAACCTACATAGTCCAAGTGCCAGCTAGGTAACCTAGATAGTCCAATTGCCCGCTAGGGATCCTTCATAATCCAAGTGCCTGCTAGGTAACCTAGATAGTCCAAGTGCCCGCTAGGGAAGGTACATAGTACAAGTGTCCGCTAGGTAACCTAGAGTGTTCAAGTGCCCGCTAGTTAACCTACATAGTCCAAGTGCCCGCTAGTTAACCTAGATAGTCCAAGTGCCCGCTAGTAAAGCTAGATAGTCCAAGGGCCTGCTAGTTAACCTAGATAGTCCAAGTGCCCGCTAGTTAACCTAAATCATCCAAGTGTCCGCTAGGTAACCTACATAGTCCAAGTGCCTGCTAGGTAACCTAGATAATTCAAGTGCCTGATACCTAACCCACATAGTCCAAGTGTCCGTTCGTTAACCTAGATAGTCCAAGTGCCCATTGAGTAACCTACATAGTCCAAGTGCCCGCCTGGTAACCTGGTTAGTCCAAGTGCCTGCTAATTAACCTACATAGTCCAAGTGCCTTCTAGGGAGCCTACATAGTCCACGTGACCGCTAGGGAACCTACATAGTCCAAGTGCCCGCTAGGTAACCTACTTAGTCGAAATGCCCGCAAGGAAACCTGCATAGTCTAAATGTCCGCTAGGCAACCTACATAATCCAAGTGCCCACTCTGGAACATACATAGTCCAAGTGCCCGTTAGCTAACCTAGATAGTCCAAGGGCCCGCTAGTTGACCTACATAGTCCAAGTGCCAGCTAGGTAACCTAGATAGTACAAGTGCCCGCTAGGGAACCTAGATAGTCCAAGTGCCTGTTAGGAAACCTAGATAGTCCAAGTGGTGGCTAGGTAACCTACATAGTCCAAGTGCCCGTTCGTTAACCTAGATAATCCAAGTGCCCGTTAGGTAACCTCGACAGTCCAAGTGCCCGCTAGTTACCCTACATAGTCCAAGTGCCCGTTAGTTAACCTAGATTGTCAAAGTGCCTGCTAGGTAACCTAGATAGTCCAAGTGCCCGCTAGATAACCTACATAGTCCAAGTGCCCGCTAGTTAACCTAGATAATCCAAGTGCCCCCTAGTAAACCTACATAATCCATGGGCCCGCTAGTTAACCTACATAGTGCAAGGGCCCGCTAGTTAACCTAGATAGTCCAAGTGCCCGCTAGGTAACCTACATAGTGCAGGTGTCCGCTAGGTAACCTACATAGTCCAAGTGCCCGCTAGTTAACATAGATAGTCCAAGTGCCCGCTAGGGAAGGTACATAGTCCAACTGCCCGCTAGGTAACCTAGAGAGTGCAAATGCCCGCTAGTTAACCTACATAGTCCAAGTGCCTGCTAGGTAACCTAGATAGCCAAGGGCCTGCTAGTTAACCTAGATAGTCCAAGTGCCCGCTAGGTAACCTACATTGTGCAAGTGTCCGCTAGTTAACCTACGTAGTCCAAGGAACCCCTAGTTAACCTAGATAGTCCAAGTACCCGCTAGTTAACCTAGATCATCCAATTGTCCGCTAGTTAACCTACATAGTCCAAGTGTCCTTTAGGGAACCTAGATAATCCAAGTGCCCGCTAAGGAACCTACATAGTCCAATTGTCCGCTATGGAACATACATAGTTCAAGTGCCTGTTAGTTAACCTAGATAATCCAAGTGCCCGCTAGTTAACCTACATAGTCCAAGTGCCCGCTAGGCAACCTACATAATCCAAGTGCCCGCTAGGTAACCTAGATAGTCCTAGTGCACGCTAGATAACCTATATAGTCCAAGTGTCCGCTAGGTAACCTAGACAGTCCAAGTGACCACTAGGTTACCTACATAGTCCAAGTGCCCGTTCGTTAACCTACATAGTCCAAGTGCCCGCTAGGTAACGTAGATAGCCCAAGTGCCCGCTAAGGAACGTACATAGTCCACGTGCCCGCTAGGTAACCTAGATAGTCCAAGTGCCCGCTAGTTAACCTACATAGTCCAAGTGCCCGCTAGGTAAACTACATAGTCCAAGTGCCCACTAGGTAACCTAGACAGTCCAATTGCCCGCTAGTTAACCTAGACAGTCCAAGTACCCGCTAGGGAACCTACATAGTCCAAGCGCCCGCTAGGGAACCTACATAGTCCAAGTGCTCGCTTGGCTACCTACATAGTTCAAGTGCCCCTTAGTTAACCAAGATAGTCAAAGTGCCTGCTAGGTAACCTAGATAGTCCAATTGCCCGCTAGGTAACATACATAGTCCAAGTGCCCGTTAGGTAACCTTGATAGTCCAATTGCCCGTTAGCTAATCTAGATAGTACAAGTGTCCGCTAGTTAACCTACATAGTCCAAGTGCCCGTTCGTTAACCTAGATAGTCCAAGTGCCCGCTAGGTAACCTAGACAGTCCAAGTGCCCGTTAGGTTACCTACATAGCCCAAGTGCACTTTCGTTTACCTAGATAGTCCAAGTGCCCGCTGGTAACCTACATAGTCCAAGAGCCTTCTAGTTAACCTACATAGTCGAAGTGCCCGCTAGGTAACCTAGATAGTCTCAGTGCCCGCTAGGTAACCTAGATAGTCCATGTGCCCGCTAGTTAACCTACATAGTCCAAGTGCTCGATAGAAACCTATATAGTCCAAGTGCCCTTTAGGGAAACTACATAGTCCAAGTGCCCGTTAGGGAACCAATAGTCTTAGTGCTGGCTAGGGAACCAGTATCATCCAAGTGTCCGTTCGTTAACCTAGATAGTCCAAGTGCCCATTGGGTAACCTACATAGTCCAAGTGCCCGCTAGTTAACCTACATAGTCCAAGTGCCTTCTAGGGAGCCTACATAGTCCACGTGACCGCTAGGGAACCTACATACTCAAAGTGCCCGTTAGGGAACCTACATAGTCCAAGTGCCCGCTAGGTAACCTACATAGTCCAAATGCCCGCAAGGAAACCTACATAGTCTAAATGTCCGCTAGGCAACCTACATAATCCAAGTGCCCGCTCTGGAACATACATAGTCCAAGTGCCCGTTAGCTAACCTAGATAGTCCAAGGGCCCGCTAGTTGACCTACATAGTCCAAGTGCCAGCTAGGTAACCTAGATAGTACAAGTGCCCGCTAGGGAACCTAGATAGTCCAAGTGGTGGCTAGGTAACCTACATAGTCCAAGTGCCCGTTCGTTAACCTAGATAATCCAAGTGCCCGTTAGGTAACCTAGACAGTCCAAGTGCCCGCTAGTTACCCTACATAGTCCAAGTGTCCGTTAGTTAACCTAGATAGTTAAAGTGCCTGCTAGGTAACCTACATAGTCCAAGTGCCCGCTAGGCAACCTAAATAGTCCAAATGCCCGCTAGGGAAACTACATAGTCCAAGTGCCCGCTAGTTAACCTAGATGTTCCAAGTGCCCCCTAGTAAACCTACATAATCCATGGGCCCGCTAGTTAACCTACATAGTGCAAGGGTCCGCTAGTTAACCCAGATCGTGCAAGTGTCCGCTAGTTAACCTACATAGTCCTAGTGCCAGCTAGGTAACCTAGATAGTCCAATTGCCCGCTAGGGATCCTTCATAATCCAAGTGCCTGCTAGGTAACCTAGATAGTCCAAGTGCCCGCTAGGGAAGGTACATAGTCCAAGTGTCCGCTAGGTACCCTAGAGAGTTCAAGTGCCCGCTAGTTAACCTACATAGTCCAAGTGCCCGCTAGTTAACCTAGATAGTCCAAGTGCCCGCTAGTAAAGCTAGATAGTCCAAGGGCCTGCTAGTTAACCTAGATAGTCCAAGTGCCCGCTAGTTAACCTAAATCATCCAAGTGTCCGCTAGGTAACCTACATAGTCCAAGTGCCTGCTAGGTAACCTAGATAGTTCATGTGCCTGATACCTAACCTACATAGTCCAAGTGTCAGTTCGTTAACCTAGATAGTCCAAGTGCCCATTGAGTAACCTACATAGTCCAAACGCCCACCTGGTAACCTGGTTAGTCTAAGTGCCCGCTAGTTAACCTACATAGTCCAAGTGCCTTCTAGGGAGCCTACATAGTCCACGTGACCGCTAGGGAACCTAGATAGTCCAAGTGCCTGTTAGGTAACCTAGATAATCCAAGTGGTGGCTAGGTAACCTCCATAGTCCAAGTGCCCGTTCGTTAACCTGGCTACTCCAAGTGCCCGTTAGGTAACCTAGACAGTTCAAGTGCCCGCTAGTTGCCCTACATAGTCCAAGGGCCCGTTAGTTAACCTAGATAGTCAAAGTGCCTGCTAGGTAACCTAGATAGTCCATGTGCCCGCTAGTTAACCTAGATACTCCAAGTGCCCCCTAGTAAACCTACATAATCCATGGGCCCGCTAGTTAACCTACATAGTGCAAGGGCCCGCTAGTTAACCTAGATAGTCCAAGTGCCCGCTAGGTAACCTACATAGTGCAGGTGTCCGCTAGGTAACCTACATAGTCCAAGTGCCTGCTAGTTAACATAGATAGTCCAAGTGCCCGCTAGGGAAGGTACATAGTCCAAAAGCCCGCTAGGTAACCTAGAGAGTGCAAATGGCCGCTAGTTAACCTACATAGTGCAAGGGCCCGCTAGTTAACCTAGATAGTCCAAGTGCCCGCTAGGTAACCTACATAGTGCAGGTGTCCGCTAGGTAACCTACATAGTCCAAGTGCCCGCTAGTTAACATAGATAGTCCAAGTGCCCGCTAGGGAAGGTACATAGTCCAACTGCCCGCTAGGTAACCTAGAGAGTGCAAATGCCCGCTAGTTAACTTACATAGTCCAAGTGCCTGCTAGGTAACCTAGATAGCCAAGGGCCTGCTAGTTAACCTAGATAGTCCAAGTGCCCGCTAGGTAACCTACATTGTGCAAGTGTCCGCTAGTTAACCTACGTAGTCCAAGGAACCCCTAGTTAACCTAGATAGTCCAAGTACCCGCTAGTTAACCTAGATCATCCAATTGTCCGCTAGTTAACCTACATAGTCCAAGTGTCCTTTAGGGAACCTAGATAATCCAAGTGCCCGCTAAGGAACCTACATAGTCCAATTGTCCGCTCTGGAACATACATAGTTCAAGTGCCTGTTAGTTAACCTAGATAATCCAAGTGCCCGCTAGTTAACCTACATAGTCCAAGTGCCCGCTAGGCAACCTAAATAATTCAAGTGCCCGCTAGGTAACCTAGATAGTCCTAGTGCACGCTAGTTAACCTACATAATCCAAGTGCCCGCTAGGTAACCTAGATAGTCCTAGTGCACGCTAGGGATCCTTCATAATCCAAGTGCCTGCTAGGTAACCTAGATAGTCCAAGTGCCCGCTAGGGAAGGTACATAGTCCAAGTGTCCGCTAGGTACCCTAGAGAGTTCAAGTGCCCGCTAGTTAACCTACATAGTCCAAGTGCCCGCTAGTTAACCTAGATAGTCCAAGTGCCTGCTAGTAAAGCTAGATAGTCCAAGGGCCTGCTAGTTAACCTAGATAGTCCAAGTGCCCGCTAGTTAACCTAAATCATCCAAGTGTCCGCTAGGTAACCTACATAGTCCAAGTGCCTGCTAGGTAACCTAGATAGTTCATGTGCCTGATACCTAACCTACATAGTCCAAGTGTCCGTTTTTTAACCTAGATAGTCCAAGTGCCCATTGAGTAACCTACATAGTCCAAGTGCCCACCTGGTAACCTGGTTAGTCTAAGTGCCCGCTAGTTAACCTACATAGTCCAAGTGCCTTCAAGGGAGCCTACATAGTCCACGTGACCGCTAGGGAACCTACATAGTCCAAGTGCCCGCTAGGTAACCTACATAGTCCAAATGCCCGCAAGGAAACCTACATAGTCTAAATGTCCGCTAGGCCACCTACATAATCCAAGTGCCCGCTCTGGAACATACATAGTCCAAGTGCCCGTTAGCTAACCTAGATAGTCCAAGGGCCCGCTAGGCAACCTACATAATTAAAGTGCCCGCTAGGTAACCTAGATAGTCCTAGTGCACGCTAGTTAACCTACATAATCCAAGTGCCCGCTAGGTAACCTAGATAGTCCTAGTGCACGCTAGTTAACCTACATAGTCCAAGTGTCCGCTAGGTAACCTACACAGTCCAAGTGACCACTAGGTTACCTACATAGTCCAAGTGCCCGTTCGTTAACCTACATCGTCCAAGTGCCCGCTAGGTAACGTAGATAGCCCAAGTGCCCGCTAAGGAACGTACATAGTCCACGTGCCCACTAGGTAACCTAGATAGTCCAAGTGCCCGCTAGTTAACCTACATAGTCCAAGTGCCCGCAAGGAAACCTACATAGTCTAAATGTCCGCTAGGCAACCTACATAATCCAAGTGCCCACTCTGGAACATACATAGTCCAAGTGCCCGTTAGCTAACATAGATAGTCCAAGGGCCCGCTAGTTTACCTACATAGTCCAAGTGCCAGCTAGGTAACCTAGATAGTACAAGTGCCCGCTAGGGAACCTAGATAGTCCAAGTGCCTGTTAGGTAACCTAGATAGTCCAAGAGGTGGCTAGGTAACCTACATAGTCCAAGTGCCCGTTCGTTAACCTAGATAATCCAAGTGCCCGTTAGGTAACCTAGACAGTTCAAGTGCCCGCTAGTTGCCCTACATAGTCCAAGTGCCCGTTAGTTAACCTAGATAGTCAAAGTGCCTGCTAGGTAACCTAGATAGTGCAATTGCCCGCTAGTTAACCTAGATACTCCAAGTGCCCCCTAGTAAACCTACATAATCCATGGGCCCGCTAGTTAACCTACATAGTGCAAGGGCCCGCTAGTTAACCTAGATAGTCCAAGTGCCCGCTAGGTAACCTACATAGTGCAGGTGTCCGCTAGGTAACCTACATAGTCCAAGTGCCCGCTAGTTAACATAGATAGTCCAAGTGCCCGCTAGGGAAGGTACATAGTCCAACTGCCCGCTAGGTAACCTAGAGAGTGCAAATGCCCGCTAGTTAACTTACATAGTCCAAGTGCCTGCTAGGTAACCTAGATAGCCAAGGGCCTGCTAGTTAACCTAGATAGTCCAAGTGCCCGCTAGGTAACCTACATTGTGCAAGTGTCCGCTAGTTAACCTACGTAGTCCAAGGAACCCCTAGTTAACCTAGATAGTCCAAGTACCCGCTAGTTAACCTAGATCATCCAATTGTCCGCTAGTTAACCTACATAGTCCAAGTGTCCTTTAGGGAACCTAGATAATCCAAGTGCCCGCTAAGGAACCTACATAGTCCAATTGTCCGCTCTGGAACATACATAGTTCAAGTGCCTGTTAGTTAACCTAGATAATTCAAGTGCCCGCTAGTTAACCTACATAGTCCAAGTGCCCGCTAGGCAACCTACATAATCCAAGTGCCCGCTAGGTAACCTAGATAGTCCTAGTGCACGCTAGTTAACCTACATAGTCCAAGTGTCCGCTAGGTAACCTAGACAGTCCAAGTGACCACTAGGTTACCTACATAGTCCAAGTGCCCGTTCGTTAACCTACATAGTCCAAGTGCCCGCTAGGTAACGTAGATAGCCCAAGTGCCCGCTAAGGAACGTACATAGTCCAAGTGCCCACTAGGTAACCTAGATAGTCCAAGTGCCCGCTAGTTAACCTACATAGTCCAAGTGCCCGCTAGGTAACGTAGATAGCCCAAGTGCCCGCTAAGGAACGTACATAGTCCAAGTGCCCGCTAGGTAACCTAGATAGTCCAAGTGCCCGCTAGTTAACCTACATAGTCCAAGTGCCTGCTAGGTAAACTACATAGTCCAAGTGCCCACTAGGTAACCTAGACAGTCCAATTGCCCGCTAGTTAACCTAGACAGTCCAAGTGCCCGCTAGGGAACCTACACAATCCAAGCGCCCGCTAGGGAACCTACATAGTCCAAGTGCTCGCTTGGCAACCTACAGAGTTCAAGTGCCCCTTAGTTAACCAAGATAGTCAAAGTGCCTGCTAGGTAACCTAGATAGTCCAATTGCCCGCTAGGTAACATACATAGTCCAAGTGCCCGTTAGGTAACCTTGATAGTCCATTTGCCCGTTAGCTAATCTAGATAGTCTAAGTGTCCGCTAGTTAACCTACATAGTCCAAGTGCCCGTTCGTTAACCTAGATAGTCCAAGTGCCCGCTAGGTAACCTAGACAGTCCAAGTGCCCGTTAGGTTACCTACATAGCCCAAGTGCACTTTCGTTTACCTAGATAGTCCAAGTGCCCGCTGGTAACCTACATAGTCCAAGAGCCTTCTAGTTAACCTACATAATCGAAGTGCCCGCTAGGTAACCTAGATAGTCTCAGTGCCCGCTAGGTAACCTAGATAGTCCATGTGCCCGCTAGTTAACCTACATAGTCCAAGTGCCCGATAGAAACCTATATAGTCCAAGTGCCCTTTAGGGAACCTACATAGACCAAGTGCCCGTTAGGGAACCAATAGTCTTAGTGCTGGCTAGGGAACCTGTATCATCCAAGTGCACGCTAGGTAACCTAGATAGTCCAAGTGCCGCTAGGTAACCTACAAAGTCCAAGTGCCTGCTAGGTTATCTATATAGTCCAAATGCCCGCTAGGGAAACTACATAGTCCACGTACCCGCTAATTAACCTACATAGTCCAAGTGACCATTAGCTAATCTAGATAGTCTAAGGGCCCACTAGTTAACCTACATAGTTCAAGTGCCCGCTAGGTAACTTAGATAATCCAAGTGCCCGCTAGTTAACCTACATAGTCGAAGGGCCCCTTAGTTAACCAAGATAGTCCACGTGCCCGCTAGTTAACTTAGATTGTCCAAGTGTCCGCTAGTTAACCTACATAGTCCAAGTGCCCTTAGGTAACCTACATAGTCCAAGTTCCCGCTAGGTAACCTAGATAGTCAAGGGCCCGTTACCTATCCTAGATTGTCCAATTGCCCGCTGGGCAACCTACATAGTCCGAGTGCCCGTTCGTTAACATAGAAGTCCAAGTGCCCGCTAGGTAACCTAGACAGTCCAAGGGCCCGCTAGGTTACCTGCATAGCCCAAGTGCCCGCTTTTTAACCTACATAGTCCAAGTGCCTTCTAGGGAGCCTACATAGTCCACGTGACCGCTAGGGAACCTACATACTCAAAGTGCCCGTTAGGGAACCTACATAGTCCAAGTGCCCGCTAGGTAACCTACATAGTCCAAATGCCCGCAAGGAAACCTACATAGTCTAAATGTCCGCTAGGCAACCTATATAATCCAAGTGCCCGCTCTGGAACATACATAGTCCAAGTGCCCGTTAGCTAACCTAGATAGTCCAAGGGCCCGCTAGTTGACCTACATAGTCCAAGTGCCAGCTAGGTAACCTAGATAGTACAAGTGCCCGCTAGGGAACCTAGATAGTCCAAGTGGTGGCTAGGTAACCTACATAGTCCAAGTGCCCGTTCGTTAACCTAGATAATCCAAGTGCCCGTTAGGTAACATAGACAGTCCAAGTGCCCGCTAGTTACCCTACATAGTCCAAGTGCCCGTTAGTTAACCTAGATAGTTAAAGTGCCTGCTAGGTAACCTACATAGTCCAAGTGCCCGCTAGGCAACCTAAATAGTCCAAATGCCCGCTAGGGAAACTACATAGTCCAAGTGCCCGCAAGTTAACCTAGATGTTCCAAGTGCCCCCTAGTAAACCTACATAATCCATGGGCCCGCTAGTTAACCTACATAGTGCAAGGGCCCGCTAGTTAACCTAGATCATGCAAGTGTCCGCTAGTTAACCTACATAGTCCAAGTGCCAGCTAGGTAACCTAGATAGTCCAATTGCACGCTAGGGATCCTTCATAATCCAAGTGCCTGCTAGGTAACCTAGATAGTCCAAGTGCCCGCTAGGGAAGGTACATAGTCCAAGTGTCCGCTAGGTAACCTAGAGAGTTCAAGTGCCCGCTAGTTAACCTATATAGTCCAAGTGCCCGCCAGTTAACCTTGATAGTCCAAGTGCCCGCTAGTAAAGCTAGATAGTCCAAGGGCCTGCTAGTTAACCTAGATAGTCCAAGGGCCCGCTAGTTAACCTAAATCGTCCAAGTGTCCGCTAGGTAACCTACATAGTCCAAGTGCCTGCTAGGTAACCTAGATAGTTCAAGTGCCTGATACCTAACCTACATAGTCCAAGTGTCCGTTCGTTAACCTAGATAGTCCAAGTGCCCATTGAGTAACCTACATAGTCCAAGTGCCCGCCTGGTAACCTGGTTAGTCCAAGTGCCCGCTAGTTAACCTACATAGTCCAAGTGCCTTCTAGGGAGCCTACATAGTCCACGTGACCTCTAGGGAACCTACATAGTCCAAATGCCCGCAAGGAAACCTACATAGTCTAAATGTCCGCTACCCAACCTACATAATACAAGTGCCCACTCTGGAACATACATAGTCCAAGTGCCCGTTAGCTAACCTAGATAGTCCAAGGGCCCGCTAGTTGACCTACATAGTCCAAGTGCCAGCTAGATAACCTACATAGTCCAAGTGCCCACTAGGTAACCTAAATAATCCAAATGCCCGCTAGGGAAACTACATAGTCCAAGTGCCCGTTAGTTTACCTACATAGTCCAAGTGCCCGCTAGTAAACCTAGATAGTCCAAGGTCCTGCTAGTTAACCTAGATAGTCCAAGTGCCCGCTAGTTAACCTAAATCGTCCACGTGTGCGCTAGGTAACCTAGATAGTCCAAGTGCCTGATAGCTAACCTACATAGTCCAAGTGTCCGTTCGTTAACCTAGATAGTCCAAGTGCCCATTGGGTAACCTACATAGTCCAAGTGCCCGCTAGTTAACCTACATAGTCCAAGTGCCTTCTAGGGAGCCTACATAGTCCACGTGACCGCGAGGGAACCTACATACTCAAAGTGCCCTTTAGGGAACCTACATAGTCCAAGTGCCCACTAGGTAACCTACATAGTCCAAATGCCCGCAAGGAAACCTACATAGTCTAAATGTCCGCTAGGCAACCTACATAATCCAAGTGCCCGCTCTGGAACATACATAGTCCAAGTGCCCGTTAGCTAACCTAGATAGTCCAAGGGCCCACTAGTTGACCTACATAGTCCAAGTGCCAGCTAGGTAACCTAGATAGTACAAGTGCCCGCTAGGGAACCTAGATAGTCCAAGTGGTGGCTAGGTAACCTACATAGTCGAAGTGCCCGTTCCTTAACCTAGATAATCCAAGTGCCCGTTAGGTAACCTGGACAGTCCAAGTGCCCGCTAGTTACCCTACATAGTCCAAGTGCCCGTTAGTTAACCTAGATAGTCAAAGTGCCCGCTAGGTAACCTACATAGTCCAAGTGCCCGCTAGGCAACCTAAATAGTCCAAATGCCCGCTAGGGAAACTACATAGTCCAAGTGCCCGCTAGTTAACCTAGATGTTCCAAGTGCCCTCTAGTAAACCTACATAATCCATGGGCCCGCTAGTTAACTTACATAGTGCAAGGGCCCGCTAGTTAACCTAGATCGTGCAAGTGTCCGCTAGTTAACCTACATAGTCCAAGTGCCAGCTAGGTAACCTAGATAGTCCAATTGTCCGCTAGGGATACTTCATAATCCAAGTGCCTGCTAGGTAACCTAGATAGTCCAAGTGCCCGCTAGGGAAGGTACATAGTCCAAGTGTCCGCTAGGTAACCTAGAGAGTTCAAGTGCCCGCTAGTTAACCTACATAGTCCAAGTGCCCGCTAGTTAACCTAGATAGTCCAAGTGCCCGCTAGTAAAGCTAGATAGTCCAAGGGCCTGCTAGTTAACTTAGATAGTCCAAGTGCCCGCTACTTAACCTAAATCGTCCAAGTGTCCGCTAGGTAACCTACATAGTCCAAGTGCCTGCTAGGTAACCTAGATAGTTCAAGTGCCTGATACCTAACCTACATAGTCCAAGTGTCCGTTCGTTAACCTAGATAGTCCAAGTGCCCATTGAGTAACCTACATAGTCCAAGTGCCCGCCTGGTAACCTGGTTAGTCCAAGTGCCCGCTAGTTAAACTACATAGTCCGAGTGCCTTCTAGGGAGCCTACATAGTCCACGTGACCGCTAGGGAACCTACATAGTCCAAGTGCCCGCTAGGTAACCTACATAGTCCAAATACCCGCAAGGAAACCTACATAGTCTAAATGTCCGCTAGGCAACCTACATAAAACAAGTGCCCACTCTGGAACATACATAGTCCAAGTGCCCGTTAGCTAACCTAGATAGTCGAAGGGCCCGCTAGTTGACCTACATAGTCCAAGTGCCAGCTAGGTAACCTAGATAGTACAAGTGCCCGCTAGGGAACCTAGATAGTCCAAGTGCCTTTTAGCTAACCTAGATAGTCCAAGTGGTGGCTGAGTAACCTACATAGTCCAAGTGCCCGTTCGTTAACCTAGATAATCCAAGTGCCCGTTAGGTAACCTAGACAGTCCAAGTGCCCGCTAGTTACCCTACATAGTCCAAGTGCCCGTTAGTTAACCTAGATAGTCAAAGTGCCTGCTAGGTAACCTAGATAGTCCAAGTGCCCGCTAGATAACCTACATAGTCCAAGTGCCCGCTAGGTAACCTAAATAGTCCAAATGTCCGCTAGGGAAACTACATAGTCCACGTACCCGCTAATTAACCTACATAGTCCAAGTGACCATTAGCTAATCTAGATAGTCTAAGGGCCCACTAGTTAACCTACATAGTTCAAGTGCCCGCTAGGTAACTTAGATAATCCAAGTGCCCGCTAGTTAACCTACATAGTCGAAGGGCCCCTTAGTTAACCAAGATAGTCCACGTGCCCGCTAGTTAACTTAGATTGTCCAAGTGTCCGCTATTTAACCTACATAGTCCAAGTGCCCTTAGGTAACCTACATAGTCCAAGTTCCCGCTAGGTAACCTAGATACTCAAGGGCCCGTTACCTATCCTAGATTGTCCAATTGCCCGCTGGGCAACCTACATAGTCCGAGTGCCCGTTCGTTAACATAGAAGTCCAAGTGCCCGCTAGGTAACCTAGACAGTCCAAGCGCCCGCTAGGTTACCTGCATAGCCCAAGTGCCCGCTTTTTAACCTACATAGTCCAAGTGCCTTCTAGGGAGCCTACATAGTCCACGTGACCGCTAGGGAACCTATATACTCAAAGTGCCCTTTAGGGAACCTACATAGTCCAAGTGCCCGCTAGGTAACCTACATAGTCCAAGTGCCCGCTAGGTAACCTACATAGTCCAAATGCCCGCAAGGAAACCTACATAGTCTAAATGTCCGCTACCCAACCTACATAATACAAGTGCCCACTCTGGAACATACATAGTCCAAGTGCCCGTTAGCTAACCTAGATAGTCCAAGGGCCCGCTAGTTGACCTACATAGTCCAAGTGCCAGCTAGATAACCTACATAGTCCAAGTGCCCACTAGGTAACCTAAATAATCCAAATGCCCGCTAGGGAAACTACATAGTCCAAGTGCCCGTTAGTTAACCTAGATAGTCCAAGTGCCCGCTAGTAAACCTAGATAGTCCAAGGGCCTGCTATTTAACCTAGAGAGTCCAAGTGCCCACTAGTTAACCTAAATCGTCCACGTGTGCGCTAGGTAACCTAGATAGTCCAAGTGCCTGATAGCTAACCTACATAGTCCAAGTGTCCGTTCGTTAACCTAGATAGTCCAAGTGCCCATTGGGTAACCTACATAGTCCAAGTGCCCGCTTGTTAACCTACATAGTCCAAGTGCCTTCTAGGGAGCCTACATAGTCCACGTGACCGCGAGGGAACCTACATACTCAAAGTGCCCTTTAGGGAACCTACATAGTCCAAGTGCCCGCTAGGTAACCTACATAGTCCAAATGCCCGCAAGGAAACCTACATAGTGTAAATGTCCGCTAGGCAACCTACATAATCCAAGTGCCCGCTCTGGAACATACATAGTCCAAGTGCCCGTTAGCTAACCTAGATAGTCCAAGGGCCCGCTAGTTGACCTACATAGTCCAAGTGCCAGCTAGGTAACCTAGATAGTACAAGTGCCCGCAGGGAACCTAGATAGTCCAAGTGGTGGCTAGGTAACCTACATAGTCCAAGTGCCGTTCCTTAACCTAGATAATCCAAGTGCCCGGTAGGTAACCTGGACAGTCCAAGTGCCCGCTAGTTACCCTACATAGTCCAAGTGCCCGTTAGTTAACCTAGATAGTCAAAGTGCCTGCTAGGTAACCTAGATAGTCCAAGTGCCCGCTAGATAACCTACATACTCCAAGTGCCCGCTAGTTTATCTATATAGTCCAAATGCCCGCTAGGGAACCTACATAGTCCACGTACCGCTAATTAACCTACATAGTCCAAGTGACCATTAGCTAACCTAGATAGTCGAAGGGCCCACTAGTTAACCTACATAGTTCAAGTGCCCGGTAGGTAACTTAGATAATCCAAGTGCCCGCTAGTTAACCTACATAGTCGAAGGGCCCCTTAGTTAACCTAGATAGTCCACGTGCCCGCTAGTTAACCTAGATTGTCCACGTGTCCGCTAGTTAACCTACATAGTCCAAGTGCCCTTAGGTAACCTACATAGTCCAAGTTCCCGCTAGGTAACCTAGATAGTCAAGGGCCCGATACCTATCTTAGATCGTCCAATTGCCCGCTGGGCAACCTACATAGTCCGAGTGCCCGTTCGTTAACATAGAAGTCCAAGTGCCCGCTAGGTAACCTAGACAGTCCAAGTGCCCGCTAGGTTACCTGCATAGCCCAAGTGCCCGCTAGTTAACCTACATAGTCCAATTGCCAGTTAGCTATCCTAGGTAGTCCAAGGGCCCGCTAGTTGACCTACATAGTCCAAGTGCCCGCTAGGTAACCTAGATAATCCAAGTGCCCGCTAGGGAACCTTCATAGTCCAAGTGCCAGCTAGTTAACTTAGATAGTCCAAGTGCCCGCTCGTTAACCTAGAGAGTCCTAGTGCCCGTTAGTTAACCTAGAGTGTCCAAGTGCCCACGAGGGGACGTACTTAGTCCAAGTGCCCGTTAGCTAACCTAGATACTCCAAGGGCCCCGCTAGTTAACCTACGTAGTCCAAGGTCCGCTAGTTAACCTAGATAGTCCAAGTGCTCGCTAGTTAACCTACATAGTACAAGGGCCCGCTAGTTGACCTAGATAGTCAAAGTGCCCGCTAGGTGGCCTAAGTAGTCCAAATGTCCGATAGGGATCCTACATAGTCCAAGTGCCCGCTAGGTAACCTATATAGTCCAAGTGCCCGTTCGTTAACCTAGATAGTCCAAGTGCACGCTAGGTAACCTAGACTGTCCAAGTGCCCGCTAGGTTACCTACATTGTCCAAGTGCCCGTTCGTTAACCTAGATAGTCCAAGGACCCGCTAGGAAACCTACATAGTCAAAGACCCCGCTCGGTAACCTAGAATCCAAGTGCTCGCTAGTTAACCTACATAGTCCAAGTGCCCGCTATGTAACCTAGATATTCAAAGTGCCCGCTAGGTAACTTACATTGTCCAAGTTCCCGCTAGGTAACCTAGATATTCAAAGTGCCCGTTAACTAGCCTAGATAGTCCATGTGCCCGCTAAGCAACCTACATAGTCCAAGTGCCCGTCGTTAACCTAGAAGTCCAAGTGCCCGCTAGGTAACCTAGACAGTCCAAGTACCCGCTAGGTTACCTGCACATACCAAGTGCCCGTTCGTTAACCTAGATAGTCCAAGTGCCCGTTAGTTAACCTAGATAGTCCAAGTGCCCGCAAGTAAACCTAGATAGTCCAAGGGCCTGCTAGTTAACGTAGATAGTCCAAGTGTCCGCTAGGTAACCTAGATAGTCCAAGTGCCTGATAGCTAACCTACATAGTCCAAGTGTCCGTTCGTTAACCTAGATAGTCCAAGTGCCCATTGGGTAACCTACATAGTCCAAGTGCCCGCTAGTTAACCTACATAGTCCAAGTGCCTTCTAGGGAGCCTACATAGTCCACGTGACCGCTAGGGAACCTACATAGTCCAAGTGCCCGTTAGGGAACCTACATAGTCCAAGTGCCCGCTAGGTAACCTACATAGTCCAAATGCCCGCAAGGAAACCTACATAGTCTAAATGTCCGCTGGCAACCTACATAATCCAATTTCCCGCTGTGGAACATACATAGTCCAAGTGCCCGTTAGCTAACCAAGATAGTCCAAGGGCCCGCTAGTTGACCTACATAGTCCAAGTTCCAGCTAGGTAACCTAGATACTACAAGTGCCCGCTAGGGGACCTAGATAGTCCAATTGCCTTTTAGCTAACCTAGATAGTCCAAGTGGTGGCTGGGTAACCTACATAGTCCAAGTGCCCGTTCGTTAACCTAAATAATCCAAGTGCCCGTTAGGTAACCTAGACAGTCCAAGTGCCCGCTAGTTACCCTACATAGTCCAAGTGCCCGTTAGTTAACCTAGATAGTCAAAGTGCCTGCTAGGTAACTAGATAGTCCAATTGCCCGCTGGGCAACCTACATAGTCCGAGTGCCCGTTGGTTAACATAGAAGTCCAAGTGCCCGCTAGGTAACCTAGACAGTCCAAGTGCCCGCTAGGTTACCTGCATAGTCCAAGTGCCCGTTAGGTAACCTACATACTCCAAATGTCCGCTAGTTAACCTACATAGTCCAATGCCAATTAGCTAACCTAGATAATCCAAGGGCCCGCTAGTTGACCTACATAGTCCAAGTGCCCGCTAGGTAACCTAGATAATCCAAGTGCCCGCTAGGTAACCTAGACAGTCCAAGTGCCCGCTAGGTTACCTGCACATACCAAGTGCCCGTTCGTTAACCTAGATAGTCCAAGTGCCCGTTAGTTAACTTAGATAGTCCAAGTGCCCGCTAGTAAACCTAGATAGTCCAAGGGCCCGCTAGTTAACCTAGATCGTGCACGTGTCCGCTAGTTAACCTACATAGTCCAATTGCCCGCTAGGTAACCTACATAGTGCAGGTGTCCGCTAGGTAACCTACATAGTCCAAGTGCCCGCTAGTTAACATAGATTGTCCAAGTGCCCGCTAGGGAAGGTACATAGTCCAAGTGCCCGCTGGGTAACCTAGAGAGTGCAAATGCCCGCTAGTTAACCTACATAGTCCAAGTGCCTCATAGGTAACCTAGATAGTCCAAGGGCCTGTTAGTTAACCTAGATAGTCCAAGTGCCCGCTAGGTAACCTACATAGTGCGAGTGTCCGCTAGTTAACCTACGTAGTCCAAGGAACCCCTAGTTAACCTAGATAGTCCAAGTACCCGCTAGTTAACCTAGATCATCCAATTGTCCGCTAGTTAACCTACATAGTCCAAGTGTCCTTTAGGGAACCTAGACAATCCAAGTGCCCGCTAAGGAACCTACATAGTCCAATTGTCCGCTCTGGAACATACATAGTTCAAGTGCCTGTTAGTTAACCTAGATAATCCAAGTGCCTGCTAGTTAACCTACATAGTCCAAGTGCCCGCTAGGCAACCTACATAATCCAAGTGCCCGCTAGTTAACCTAGAGAGTCCAAGTGCCCGCTATTTAACCTACATAGTTCAAGTGTCCGCTAGGTAACCTAGACAGTCCAAGTGACCACTAGGTTACCTACATAGTCCAAGTGCCCGTTCGTTAACCTACATAGTCCAAGTGCCCGCTAGGTAACGTAGATAGCCCAAGTGCCCGCTAGGGAACGTACATATTCCAAGTGCCCGCTAGGTAACCTAGATAGTCCAAGTGCCCGCTAGTTAACCTACATAGTCCAAGTGCCTGCTAGGTAAACTACATAGTCCAAGTGCCCACTAGGTAACCTAGACAGTCCAATTGCCCGCTAGTTAAAATACACAGTCCACGTACCCGCTAGGGAACCTACATAGTCCAAGCGCCCGCTAGGGAACCTACATAATCCAAGTGCTCGCTTGGCAACCTACATAGTTCAAGTGCCTCTTAGTTAACCAAGAGAGTCAAAGTGCCTGCTAGGTAACCTAGATAGTCCAATTGCCCGCTAGGTAACCTACATAGTCCAAGTGCCCGTTAGGCAACCTTGATAGTCCAATTGCCCGTTAGCTAATCTAGATAGTCCAAGTGTCCGCAAGTTAACCTACATAGTCCAAGTGCCCGTTCGTTAACCTAGATAGTCCAAGTGCCCGCTAGGTAACCTAGACAGTCCAAGTGCCCGTTAGGTTACCTACATAGCCCAAGTGCACTTTCGTTTACCTAGATAGTCCAAGTGCCCGCTGGTAACCTACATAGTCCAAGAGCCCGCTAGGTAACCTTGATAGTCCAAGTGCCTTCTAGTTAACCTACATAGTCCAAGTGCCCGCTAGGTAACGAGATAATCTCAGTGCCCGCTAGGTAACCTAGATAGTCCATGTGCCCGCTAGTTAACCTACATAGTCCAAGTGCCCGATAGAAACCTATATAATCCAAGTGCCCTTTAGGGAACCTACATAGTCCAAGTGCCCGTTAGGGAACCAATAGTCTTCGTGCTGGCTAGGGAACCTGTATCATCCAAGTGCCCGCTAGGTAACCTACAAAGTCCAAGTGCCCGCTAGGTAACCTACAAAGTCCAAGTGCCCGCTAGGTTATCTATATAGTCCAAATGCCCGCTAGGGAACCTACATAGTCCACGTACCCGCTAATTAACCTACATAGTCCACGTGACCATTAGCTAACCTGGATAATCTAAGGGCCCACTAGTTAACCTACATAGTTCAAGTGCCCGCTAGGTAACTTAGATAATCCAAGTGCCCGCTAGTTAACCTACATAGTCCAAAGGCCCGCTAGTTAACCTACATAGTCCAAGGGCCCGCTAGTTGACCTACATAGTCCAAGTGCCCGCTAGGTAACCTAGATTGTCCTATTGCCCGTTAGTTAACCCAGATAGTCCAAGTGCCCGCTAGGGTATGTACATAACCAAGTGCCCGCTAGGTAACCTAGATAGTCCAAGTGCCCGCTAGGTAACCTAGACAGTCCAAGTGCCCGTTAGGTTACCTACATAGCCCAAGTGCACTTTCGTTTACCTAGATAGTCCAAGTGCCCGCTGGTAACCTACATAGTCCAAGATCCCGCTAGGTAACCTTGATAGACCAAGTGCCTTCTAGTTAACCTACATAGTCCAAGTGCCCGCTAGGTAACGAGATAGTCTCAGTGCCCGCTAGGTAACCTAGATAGTTCATGTGCCCGCTAGTTAACCTACATAGTCCAAGTGCCCGATAGAAACCTATATAGTCCAAGTGCCCTTTAGGGAACCTACATAGTCCAAGTGCCCGTTAGGGAACCAATAGTCTTCGTGCTGGCTAGGGAACCTGTATCATCCAAGTGCCCGCTAGGTAACCTAGATAGTCCAAGTGCCCGCTAGGTAACCTACAAAGTCCAAGTGCCCGCTAGGTTATCTATATAGTCCAAATGCCCGCTAGGGAACCTACAAAGTCCACGTACCCGCTAATTAACCTACATAGTCCACGTGACCATTAGCTAACCTGGATAATCTAAGGGCCCACTAGTTAACCTACATAGTTCAAGTGCCCGCTAGGTAACTTAGATAATCCAAGTGCCCGCTAGTTAACCTACATAGTCCAAAGGCCCGCTAGTTAACCTACATAGTCCAAGGGCCCGCTAGTTGACCTACATAGTCCAAGTGCCCGCTAGGTAACCTAGATTGTCCTATTGCCCGTTAGTTAACCCAGATAGTCCAAGTGCCCGCTAGGGTATGTACATAACCAAGTGCCCGCTAGGTAACCTAGATAGTCCAAGTGCCCGCTAGGTAACCTAGACAGTCCAAGTGCCCGTTAGGTTACCTACATAGCCCAAGTGCACTTTCGTTTACCTAGATAGTCCAAGGGCCCGCTGGTAACCTACATAGTCCAAGAGCCCGCTAGGTAACCTTGATAGTCCAAGTGCCTTCTAGTTAACCTACATAGTCCAAGTGCCCGCTAGGTAACCTAGATAGTCTCAGTGCCCGCTAGGTAACCTAGATAGTCCATGTGCCCGCTAGTTAACCTACATAGTCCAAGTGCCCGATAGAAACCTATATAGTCCAAGTGCCCTTTAGGGAACCTACATAGTCCAAGTGCCCGTTAGGGAACCAATAGTCTTAGTGCTGGCTAGGGAACCTGTATCATCCAAGTGCCCGCTAGGTAACCTAGATAGTCCAAGTGCCCGCTAGGTAACCTACAAAGTCCAAGTGCCCGCTAGGTTATCTATATACTCCAAATGCCCGCTAGGGAACCTACATAGTCCACGTACCCGCTAATTAACCTACATAGTCCAAGTGACCATTAGCTAACCTAGATAGTCTAAGGGCCCACTAGTTAACCTACATAGTTCAAGTGCCCGCTAGGTAACTTAGATAATCCAAGTGCCCGCTAGTTAACCTACATAGTCCAAAGGCCAGCTAGTTAACCTACATAGTCCAAGAGCCCGCTAGTTGACCTACATAGTCCAAGTACCCGCTAGGTAACCTAGATTGTCCTATTGCCCGTTAGTTAACCTAGATAGTCCAAGTGCCCGCTAGGTAACCCAGATAGTCCAAGTGCCCGCTAGGTTATGTACATAGACCAAGTGCCCGCTAGGTAACCTAGATAGTCCAAGTGCCCGCTAGTTAACCTACATAGTCGAAGGGCCCCTTAGTTAACCTAGATAGTCCACGTGCCCGCTAGTTAACCTAGATTGTCCAAGTGTCCGCTAGTTGACCTAGATAGTCCAAGTGCCCGCTAGTTAACCTAGATAGTTCAATTGCCCGCTAGGTGGCCGAAGTAGTCCAAATGTCCGATAGGCATCCTACATAGTCCAAGTGCCCGCTAGGTAACCTATATAGTCCAAGTGCCCGTTCGTTAACCTAGATAGTCCAAGTGCACGCTAGGTAACCTAGACTGTCCAAGTGCCCGCTAGGTTACCTGCATAATCCAAGTGCCCGTTAGTTAACCTACATAGTCCAAGTGTCCGCTAGTTAACCTACATAGTCCAAGTGCCAGTTAGCTAACCTAGATAGTCTAAGGGCCCGCTAGTTGACCTACATAGTCCAAGTGCCCGCTAGGTAACCTAGATAATCCAAGTGCCCGCTAGGGAACCTTCATAGTCAAAGTGCCCGCTAGGTAACTTATATTGTCCAAGTTCCCGCTAGGTAACCTAGATACTCAAAGTGCCCGTTACCTAACCTAGATAGTCCAAGTGCCCGCTAAGCAACCTACATAGTCCAAGTCCCCGTCGTTAACCTAGAAGTCCAAGTGCCCGCTAGGTAACCTAGACAGTCCAAGTGCCCGCTAGGTTACCTGCACATACCAAGTGCCCGTTAGTTAACCTAGATAGTCCAAGTGCCCGCTAGTAAACCTAGATAGTCCAAGGGCCTGCTAGTTAACCTAGATAGTCCAAGTGCCCGCTAGTTAACCTAAATCGTCCAAGTGTCCGCTAGGTAACCTAGATAGTCCAAGTGCCTGATAGCTAACCTATATAGTCCAAGTGTCCGTTCGTTAACCTAGATAGTCCAAGTGCCCATTGGGTAACCTACATAGTCCAAGTGCCCGCTAGTTAACCTACATAGTCCAAGTGCCTTCTAGGGAGCCTACATTGTCCACGTGACCGCTAGGGAACCTACATAGTCCAAGTGCCCGTTAGGGAACCTATATAGTCTAAATGTCCGCTAGGCAACCTACATAATCAAAGTGCCCGCTCTGGAACATACATAGTCCAAGTGCCCATTAGCTAACCTAGATAGTCCAAGGGCCTGCTAGTTGACCTACATAGTCCAAGTGCCAGCTAGGTAACCTAGATAGTACAAGTGCCCGCTAGGGAACCTAGATAGTCCAAGTGCCTTTTAGCTAACCTAGATAGTCCAAGTGGTGGCTAGGTAACCTACATAGTCCAAGTGCCCGTTCGTTAACCTAGATAATCCAAGTGCCCGTTAGGTGACCTAGACAGTCCAAGTGCCCGCTAGTTACCCTACATAGTCCACGTCCATTAGTTAACCTAGATAGTCAAAGTGCCTGCTATGTAACCTAGATAGTCCAAGTGCCCGCCAGGTAACCTACATAGTCCAAGTGCCCGCTAGGTAACCTAAATAGTCCAAATGCCCGCTAGGGAAACTACATAGTACAAGTGCCCGCTAGTTAACCTAGATAGTCCAAGTGCCCCCTAGTAATCCTACATAATCCATGGGCCAGCTAGTTAACCTACATAGTGCAAGGGCCCGCTAGTTAACCTAGATCGTGCAAGTGTCCGCTAGTTAACCTACATAGTCCAAGTGCCAGATAGGTAACCTAGATAGTCCAATTGCCCGCTAGGGATCCTTCATAATCCAAGTGCCTGCTAGGTAACCTAGATAGTCCAAGTGCCCGCTACGGAAGGTACATAGTCCAAGTGTCCGCTAGGTAACCTAGAGAGTGCAAGTGCCCGCTAGTTTACCTACATAGTCCAAGTGCCCGCTAGTAAACCTAGATAGTCCAAGGGCCTGCTAGGTAACCTACATAGTCCAAGTGCCTTCTAGGTAACCTAGATAGTCCAAGTGCCTGATAGCTAACCTACATAGTCCAAGTGTCCGTTCGTTAACCTAGATAGTCCAAGTGCCCATTGGGTAACCTACATAGTCCAAGTGCCCGCTAGTTAACCTACATAGTCCAAGTGCCTTCTAGGGAGCCTACATAGTCCACGTGACCGCTAGGGAACCTACAGAGTCCAAATGCCCGCAAGGAAACCTACATAGTCTAAATGTCCGCTAGGCAACCTACATAATCCAAGTGCCCACTCTGGAACATACATAGTCCAAGTGCCCGTTAGCTAACCTAGATAGTCCAAGGGCCCGCTAGTTGACCTACATAGTCCAAGTGCGAGCTAGGTAACCTAGATAGTACAAGTGCCCGCTAGGGAACCTAGATAGTCCAAGTGCCTGTTAGCTAACCTAGGTAGTCCAAGTGGTGGCTAGGTAACCTACATAGTCCAAGTGCCCGTTCGTTAACCTAGATAATCCAAGTGCCCGTTAGGTGACCTAGACAGTCCAAGTGCCCGCTAGTTACCCTATATAGTCCAAGTGCCCGTTAGTTAACCTAGATAGTCAAAGTGCCTGCTAGGTAACCTAGATAGTCCAAGTGCCCGCTAGATAACCTACATAGTCCAAGTGCCCGCTAGGTAACCTAAATAGTCCAAATGTCCGCTAGGGAAACTACATAGTCCAAGTGTCCGCTAGTTAACCTAGATAGTCCAAGTGCCCCGTAGTAAACCTACATAATCCATGGGCCCGCTAGTTAACCTACATAGTGCAAGGGCCCGCTAGTTAACCTAGATCGTGCAAGTGTCCGCTAGTTAACCTACATAGTCCAAGTGCCCGCTAGGTAACCTACATATTGCAGGTGTCCGCTAGGTAACCTACATAGTCCAAGTGCCCGAAAGTTAACATAGATAGTCCAAGTGCCCGCTAGGGAAGGTACATAGTCCAAGTGCCCGCTAGGTAACCTAGAGAGTGCAAAGGCCCGCTAGTTAACCTACATAGTCCAAGTGCCTGCTAGGTAACCTAGATAGTCCAAGGGCCTGCTAGTTAACCTAGATAGTCCAAGTGCCCGCTAGGTAACCTAGAGAGTGCAAAGGCCCGCTAGTTAACCTACATAGTCCAAGTGCCTGCTAGGTAACCTAGATAGTCCAGGGGCCTGCTAGTTAACCTAGATAGTCCAAGTGCACGCTAGGTAACCTACAGAGTGCAAGTGTCCGCTAGTTAACCTACGTAGTCCAAGGAACCCCTAGTTAACCTAGATAGTCCAAGTACCCGCTAGTTAACCTAGATCATCAAATTGTCCGCTAGTTAACCTACATAGTCCAAGTGTCCTTTAGGGAACCTAGATAGTCCAAGTGCCCGCTAAGGAACCTACATAGTCCAATTGTCCGCTCTGGAACATACATAGTTCAAGTGCCTGTTAGTTAACCTAGATAATCCAAGTGCCCGCTAGTTAACCTACATACTCCAAGTGCCCGCTAGCCAACCTACATAATCCAAGTGCCCGCTACGTAACCTATATAGTTCAAATGCCCGCTAGGGAACCTACATAGTCCAAGTGCCCGCTAGTTAACCTAGATTGTCCAAATGCCCGCTAGTTAACCTACATAGTCCAAGTGCCCGCTAGGTAACCTACATAGTCCAAATGCCCGCAAGGAAACCTACATAGTCTAAATGTCCACTAGGCAACCTACATAATCCAACTGCCCGCTTGGAACATACATAGTCCAAGTGCCCGTTAGCTATCCTAGATAGTCCAAGGGCCCGCTAGTTGACCTACATAGTCCAAGTGCCAGCTAGGTAACCTAGATAGTACAAGTGCCCGCTAGGGAACCTAGACAGTCCAAGTGCCTGTTAGCTAACCTAGATAGTCCAAGTGGTGGCTAGGTAACCTACATAGTCCAAGTGCCCGTTCGTTAACCTAGATAATCCAAGTGCCCGTTAGGTGACCTAGACAGTCCAAGTGCCCGCTAGTTACCCTACATAGTCCAAGTGCCCGTTAGTTAATCTAGATAGTCAAAGTGCCTGCTAGGTAACCTAGACAGTCCAAGAGCCCGCTAGGTAACCTACATAGTCCAAGTGCCCGCTAGGCAACCTAAATAGTCCAAATGCCCGCTAGGGAAACTACATAGTCCAAGTGCCCGCTAGTTAACCTAGATAGTCCAAGTGCCCCCTAGTAAACCTACATAATTCATGGGCCCGCTAGTTAACCTACATAGTGCAAGGGCTCGCTGGTTAACCTAGATCGTTCAAGTGTCCGCTAGTTAACCTACATAGTCCAAGTGCCTGCCAGGTAACCTAGATAATCCAAGGGCCTGCTAGTTAACCTAGATAGTCTAAGTGCCCGCTAGGTAACCTACATAGTGCAAGTGTCCGCTAGTTAACCTACGTAGTCCAAGGAACCCCTAGTTAACCTAGATAGTCCAAGTACCCGCTAGTTAACCTAGATCATCAAATTGTCCGCTAGTTAACCTACATAGTCCAAGTGTCCTTTAGGGAACCTAGATAGCCCAAGTGCCCGCTAAGGAACCTACATAGTCCAATTGTCCGCTCTGGAACATACATAGTTCAAGTGCCTGTTAGTTAACCTAGATAATCCAAGTGCCCGCTAGTTAACCTACATAGTCCAAGTGCCCGCTAGGCAACCTACATGATCCAAGTGCCCGCTAGGTAACCTATATAGTCCAAATGCCCCCTAGGGAACCTACATAGTCTAAGTGCCCGCTAGGTAACCTAGATAGTCCACGTGCACGCTAGTTAACCTACATAGTCCAAGTGTCCGCTAGGTAACCTAGACAGTCCAAGTGACCTCTAGGTTACCTACATAGTCCAAGTGCCCGTTCGTTAACCTACATAGTCCAAGTGCCCGCTAGGTAACGTAGATAGCCCAAGTGCCCGCTAGGGAACGTACATAGTCCAAGTGCCCGCTAGGTAACCTAGATAGTCCAAGTGCCCGCTAGTTAACCTACATAGTCCAAGTGCCTGCTAGGTAAACTACATAGTCCAAGTGCCCACTAGGTAACCTAGACAGTCCAATTGCCCGCTAGTTAAACTAGACAGTCCAAGTACCCGCTAGGGAACCTACATAGTCCAAGCGCCCGCTAGGGAACCTACATAGTCCAAGTGCTCGCTTGGCTACCTACATAGTTCAAGTGCCCCTTAGTTAACCAAGATAGTCAAAGTGCCTGCTAGGTAAGCTAGATAGTCCAATTGCCCGCTAGGTAACCTACATAGTCCAAGTGCCCGTTAGGTAACCTTGATAGTCCAATTGCCCGTTAGCTAATCTAGATAGTCCACGTGTCCGCTAGTTAACCTACATAGTCCAAGTGCCCGATCGTTAACCTAGATAGTCCAAGTGCCCGCTAGGTAACCTAGACAGTCCAAGTGCCCGTTAGGTTACCTACATAGCCCAAGTGCACTTTCGTTTACCTAGATAGTCCAAGTGTCCTCTGGTAACCTACATAGTCCAAGAGCCCGCTAGGTAACCTTGATAGTCCAAGTGCCTTCTAGTTAACCTACATAGTCCAAGTGCCCGCTAGGTAACCTAGATAGTCTCAGTGCCCGCTAGTTAACCTAGATTGTCCAAGTGTCCGCTAGTTAACCTACATAGTCCAAGTGCCCTTAGGTAACCTACATAGTCCAAGTTCCCGCTAGGTAACCTAGATAGTCAAGGGCCCGTTACCTATCCTAGATTGTCCAATTGTCCGCTGGGCAACCTACATAGTCCGAGTGCCCGTTCGTTAACATAGAAGTCCAAGTGCCCGCTAGGTAACCTAGACAGTCCAAGTGCCCGCTAGGTTACCTGCATAGTCCAAGTGCCCGTTAGGTAACCTATATAGTCCAAGTGTCCGCTAGTTAACCTACATAGTCCAAGTGCCAGTTAGCTAACCTAGATAGTCCAAGGGCCCGCTAGTTGACCTTCATAGTCCAAGTGCCCGCTAGGTAACCTAGATAATCCAAGTGCCCGCTAGGTAACCTAGATAATCCAAGTGCCCGCTAGGGAACCTTCATAGTCCAAGTGCCAGCTAGGTAACTTAGATAGTCCAAGTCCCCGCTCGTTAACCTAGATAGTCCTAGTGCACGTTAGTTAACCTAGAGTGTCCAAGTGCCCACTAGGGGACATACTTAGTCCAAGTGCCCGTTAGCTAACCTAGATAGTCCAAGGGCTCCGCTAGTTAACATTGATCATCCAAGTGCCCGCTAGTTAACCTACGTAGTCCAAGGTCCGCTAGTTAACCTAGATAGTCCAAGTGCTCGCTAGTTAACCTACATAGTACAAGGGCCCGCTAGTTAACCTAGATAGTCCAAGTGCCCGTTAGGTGGCCTAAGTAGTTCAAATGTCCGATAGGGATCCTACATAGTATAGTCCAAGTGCCCGCTAGGTAACCTATATAGTCCAAGTACCCGTTCGTTAACCTAGATAGTGCAAGTGCACGCTAGGTAACCTAGACTGTCCAAATGCCCGCTAGGTTACCTACATAGTCCAAGTGCCCGTTCGTTAACCTAGATAGTCCAAGTACCCGCTAGGAAACCTACATAGTCAAAGGGCCCGCTAGGTAACCTAGAGTCCAAGTGCTCGCTAGTTAACCTACATAGTCCAAGTGCCCGCTATGTAACTTACATTGTCCAAGTTCCCGCTAGGTAACCTAGATACTCAAAGTGCCCGTTACCTAACCTAGATAGTCCAAGTTCCCGCTAAGCAACCTACATAGTCCAAGTGCCCCTCGTTAACCTAGAAGTCCAAGTGCCCGCTAGGGAACCTAGACAGTCCAAGTGCCCGCTAGGTTACCTGCACATACCAAGTGCCCGTTAGTTAACCTAGATAGTCCAAGTGCCCACTAGGTAACCTAGATAGTCCAAGTGCCCGCTAGGTAACCTAGATAGTCCAAGTGCCCGCTAGGTAACCTAGATAGTCCAAGGGCCCGCTAGTTAACCTACATAGTCCAAGGGCTCACTTGTTAACTTTGATAGTCCAAGTGCCCGCTAGTTAACCTAGATCGTCCAAATGCCTGCTAGTTAACCTAGATTGTCCAAGTGCCCGCTAGTTAACCTACATAGTCCAAGGGCCCACAAGTTAACCTAGATAGTCCAAGTGTCCTCTAGTTAACCTACATAGTCCAAGTGCCCGCTAGTTAACCTAGATCATCCAAATGCCTGCTAGTTAACCTAGATTGTCCAAGTGCCCGCTAGTTAACCTACATAGTCCAAGGGCCCACAAGTTAACCTAGATAGTCCAAGTGTCCTCTAGTTAACCTACATAGTCCAAGTGCCCGCTAGTTAACCTATATACCAAGTGCCCGCTACGTAACCTAGATAGTCCAAGTGCCTGCTAAGGAACCTACATAATCCAAGTGCACACTAGTTAACCTAGATAGTCCAAGTGCCTGCTAGGTAACCTACATAGTGCAAGTGTCCACTAGTTATCCTACATATTCCAAGTGCCCGCTAGTTAACATAGATATTCCAAGTGCCCGCTAGGGAACGTACATAGTCCAAGTGCCCTCTAGGTAACCTAAAGAGTGCAAGTGTGCGCTAGTTAACCTAGATAGTTCAAGTACCCGCTAGGTAACCTAGATCGTCCAAGGGCCCCCTAGTTAGCCTACATAGTCTAAGTGCCCGCTGAGGAACCTACATAGTCCAAGTGCCCGTTAGGGAACCTAGATAGTCCAAGTGCCCGTAGGGAACCTACATAGTCAAAGTGCCCGCTAGGGAACCTGCATTGTACAAGTGCACGCTAATTAACCTAGATAGTCCAATTGCCCGCTAGTTAACCTAGATAGTCAAAGTGCCCACTAGTTAACATTGATCATCCACGTGCTCGCTAGTTAACCTACATAGTCCAAGTGCCTGATAGGGAACCTACATAGTCCAAGTGCCCGCTGAGGAACCTACATAGTCCAATTGCCCGATAGGGAACCTACATATTCCAAGTGCCCGTTAGGGTACCTAGATAGTCCAAGTGCCCGTAGGGAACCTATATAGTCCAAGTGCCCGCTAGGGAACCTACATTGTCAAAGTGCCCGCTAGGGAACCTGCATTGTGCAAGTGCCCGCTAGTTAACCTAGATAGTCCAAGTGCCCGCTAGTTAACCAAGATAGTCCAAGTGCCCGCTAGTTAACCTACATAGTCCAAGGGCCCGCTAGTTAACCTAGATATTCCAAGTGCCCACTAGTTAACCTAGATAGTCCAAGTGTCCGCTAGTTAAACTACATAGTACAAGTTACAGTTAGGTAACCTAGATAGTACAAGTGCCCGCAATGTAACCTACATAGTCCAAGTGCCCGCTAGGTAACATAGATATTCCAAGTTCCTGTTAGCTTACCTAGATAATCCAAGTGCCCGCTAGGTAACCTACATAGTCCAAGTGCCCTTTCGTTAACCTATATAGTCCAAGTGCCCGCTAGGTAACCTAGACTGTCCAATTGTCCGCTAGGTTACCTACATAGTCCAAGTGCACATTCGTTAACCTAGATAGTCCACGTGCCCGCTACGTAACCTACATAGTCCAAGGGCCCTCTAGGTAACCTATATAGTCCAAGTGCCCGCTAGTTAACCTACATAGTCCAAGTGCCCGCTAAGAAACCTAGATGGTCCAAGTGCCCGTTAGGTAACCTAGATAGTCCAAGTGCCCGCTAGGTAACCTACATAGTCCAAGTTCCCGCTAGGTAACCTAGATAGTCCAAGTGCCCGTTACCTAACCTAGATAGTCCAATTGCCCGCTATGCAACATACATAGTCCAAGTGCCCGTTCGTTAACCTAGAAGTCCAAGTGCCCGCTAGGTAACCTAGACTGTCCAAGTGCCCGCTAGGTAACCTAGACTGTCCAAATGCCCGTTCGGTAACCTAGATAGTGCAAGTGCCCGGTAGTTAACCTACATAGTCCAAGTGCCCAGGGGGCCAGTTTACTGTACCTCAGGCTATTGGAGGGGCAGACTATAGTTAAAAAAAACAACAAAAATTATGAAAAAATTCATGTGCACCATGCACATCTTGATTTGAAGTTCAAAGAAAAATAAATGCGTCACATACACCCGGCAGAAAGGCTCAATGTCCTCGGCTGTCTGCATGTGGCCCATAGGCTGTAGTTTGAGGACCCATGCTCTAGGCGGTCACCAAGAGGATGTGGTTTTCACCCAATAGCTTGGAGACACTACAATTTGTTTAAAAGTAATGGGGCAGAAGGAGTCCCTGATTGACCCACGCAAGATTAGTTTTCCCATCCCCTATTATTAAGAGTTCATAGTTATGGTTAAGGGGAACCAGGACATCCCGATCTGATCCCTTTAATTCAAGTGTGGGCTGACATTGCCACGAAGAAGCCTGCAAATATAAGACTTACTCCCTCCCTCAAAGACAGGGTCCTTGTTTCCAAGGTTTCAGGAAACATGGCAGGACCGGAAAAACAAACGGTCCAAGTTCCCAAAACCACATAGGTGGAGGCCATCCCTCCCCTACCCCCCCCCACCACCACCTCCCTCTCCCCCATCTTCCCCTCCCCTCCCCTCCCGATCTCTCTCCCCTAATCGGCTTTATCCCATTTTGCAGGAGAACTCTGGGAGTGGGAGAGCTGGCTTCAGACCCTTTGGTTCCAACCCCGCCATATAAGTTTTCTAGGGTCCAGAAATAGAAAACTTCTAACAGGCCCTTATTGAGTCACTCCCTCCCCCACCGCCCCCACCAACCTCACCCCCACCCCGAACCAGCAGCCCCCCACACACACTAGTACTGGTATGACTTCCATACTCATCAGCCCACCTGTATGATTGCCAGCAACTTCTCCAGGTGCTCTTCACCACGGAGGAAGGGTAGCCCTTCCAGACAGAGGCCCAGTAAGCAGTCAGTGAACCTGATGGTCAGCGAGCGGGCACTCCCCACTTGAGAGAAACTCCTTTGGCCACTACGGATCAATGTGGGATCTCAATTCCTAGCAAGGCCCAGAGGGCTTTACCAGGTATCACCCATTGCTCTTACATGACCCTCTGCGGAAGAACTAGGAAACCTATGACTGTATCTAAGCTCAGTGAGAACTTTCGGGCTCTTATAAGAGAATGTCCGCCTGCCTTTCTAGAGTAGCTGATGTAAGCCTACGGGCTTTATACCCCTAACGGCCCCGAGAACCGGAGGGCAATAAGTATTGCCTTTATTTCTCAGTCAGTCTGTCTCAGACATGAAAAAGAAGTTGGAAGGGTTTGAACGGAAAAATCTTAGTGATTTGGTACAAGTGGCTCATTGAGTGTATAACAACAGAGATGACCCTAGCATGACAGAGACAAAGAAACTAGCTAAAATACTAGTAATTGCCATGAGAGACCCCAGAGACTCAGGAAAAGGAGAGCATGGCCCACTCACGGAGAGACTAACCTGTGGGCACCGACAAGCCATGGGGAAGGATCAATGTGCCTACTGCAGGAAAGAAGGACACTGGAAAAATCAGTGTCTTGAAACCCCAGGAGAGGTGCACGACCCTCCACTAGAGTGGACGGGCCTCATCTGCACCTAGAAAAACCAAGCAAGAGACAATAATGCTTGAAGAAGCTGAATGAAGGGGTCAGAGCTCTTTTTCCCTTCGCCACCAAGCCCAGGCTAACTCTCCTTGTAGGGGGCCAGCCAGTAAATTTCTTGGTGGACACAGGGGCCACCTTCTCAGGTTCAGAAAGGAATACGGGCACATTTTCAAAAAGAAAGATGTGAATTACTGTGAGCCTATGATTCCTTCCACAGATCACTCACACCAGAAGGTTTTCATGGAGGTTAGGTGGGCTTCCCAAGACAACAAGATAACAAATATCTATCTGCCCTTTGTCCCAGTTAGCCACCTGGTTATGATATCACTGGCTCCTGGCTCAGCTGCTGAGCCAGTGAAGCAGTTATAGCAGGAGAAGACTAGGTGGCCAGTGGCCATCAACTGAAGGACCAAATCTCCACAGTGGGCTTCCTGTTTCAATATGAAGCCACGTATGTCACCTGCTGGACAACATCTCTATCCTGAGCTCATAATTGCCATCCCAGGTCTAGAATGCGGCGCGCAGGTACACACTATATGAAACAGTCTCTGATTAACTCCTCTGGATAACTTGCTGACATGGGAGTCTGGATAATCCAGTACATTTACTTTCCAGATGAGAAAACTCACTTAAAAACACACAGGAGTTGACCCAGAGACACACAATTGGTTAACAACAAAGTCATATTCACAACCAGCGTCTGCAACAAGAGCACGGTGCCGCAAAGAACTGTGCCCATCAAGCAGTCAATATCTCCTGGACTCTCAAAAAATCTGAGCTGCCACCCATCCCCCACATCCTTGCAGCCCCCAAAGATTGTATTTCACAGGATGGCACCGGATCTGCAGCTCGCGGAGAGGGACATATCTGATCAGAGAACACAGGGCAGAACAAGGGGGAGGAGGGGAAAATGGAGCACATCCTGGCCCTCTACACCTTGAGGATGATGTTCCCAATCAGAGAAGCCAGTCCACAGAGAAGACCACATGGGCAGCCCCACGATGAGAAACGTCCCTCAAAGACCCATAGCCCAAGAGTGGACAACACTGGAGACACAGTGTGGGAACTGCGCCCGAACTGATCCTGCCACATCGAGGCATGACACTAAGAGAGTGCAGCGGAAGAGAAAGAAAATGGAGCATCAAAGTCCCCGGGGAATGCCAAAGGTGGACTTTGTGGTCAGGGCTCGGTGCCCCAACAGACTGGACTGGAAAACACTCCTAATGTTCACCACACAGTCCTTGTACTTTTCTTTCTTGGTTAGTGTTGTTTTCTTTTAGTGTCATTGGATTTTGGTTGGGTTTTGTTTTCATTTTTGTATGTTTTTTTTCTTTTTGCTGCTTGGATTTGCTCAGTCTTGTTTTGTGCATGTTATTACCTTTACAGGTCTGTCTAATTAAGAGAGGCTGGATGAACAATCTGGAGGAGTAAACATGTGACCGGCCCTTTCATTGGGCATGGGAGTGAGCACGCTGGGGGTAAAGGGAGTGGTGTAAAGAAATCCAGAGACAAGGGAACAACAAGTGATGGAAATCGGTGATTAGGGGGATGTAGGAGGCCTGGTAGGGCATAATCAAGGGTAATGTAACCAAGAGGAATTACTGAAACCCAAAGGAAGGCTGAGCATGGCAGTGGGCACAAGAGGAAAATCAAAGGGTATAGAAGAGTGAGCTGGGAAGCAAGGGCCAGTTATAGACGTCTAAATAAAGTCATGTACATATATTTTCAAAGAGGCATGGGGAAATAGATCTATGTCCATATGTTTATAGATTTAGTATTAAGTAGGCAGATGGACATAGGGCCTCCGCTCAAGGACGCCCTCATTGCAAGAACAGTGTTCTATTAATTTGGCATTCTACAATGCTCACCTTCCCTACATGATCACTCAGCACAAAGCGGCTGCATAAGCAAATGTGGTGAAGAAAGCCGATGGTGTCCAGCTACCAAAAGATATAGCGTGTGGGGTCTTAAAGTCTTGAAGGTACAGAAGCAGCCATGTAGCTCAGAAGCAACAGAGCCCACATGTAGGAAGCATACCAGCCTGTGTGATCACAAAGTTTCAAAGGGATAAGGCAACAGGCATCATGAAAACAAATAAAACTTATCATGGAAAATGAGAGGGGACTGCCGGGTATAGAACCAAAACCTATTTGCAGTGCACTGGAAATCCCTTTACAGAAGAATCTCAGAGAGGAGATTAAAGAATACAGGTTATGAGACAGCAAAGATGAAACACAACTTTCCTCTAGTTCTTAATGCTTCCTCTTGCCCCACTATCATGATCCCAGTTCTACCATACTAATCTGGCCAAACTAGAGAAGGTATTCTAGTACCGATAGGAATTTCAAACACGGGGAATCCAGGGTGGATGGGCCCTTTAGGACCAGTGTTATGAGTGGAGATATTGGGAGGGTGGAGGAAGGGCAGAATGGAAAGTGGGTACCGATTACAAGGATCTTCATTGACCTCAAAAGAAAGGTGGGTGAAGATATGACAAAAGAATTAGTACATTTCAAAGGATTGATGAGGGATGGGTGGCGGGCATTGAGGGGGGAAAAATGAGGAGCTGAGCCCAGGGGCTTGGGTGAAGAGTAGATATTTTGAGAATAATGAGGGCACTTAATGTACAGATGTGCATCAAACAGCTGATGTATATATATTTTGTGGGTAGTGTTGTAGGAGCCACTAATGAAAAGATCATAAAAGAAACAAAAATAATCTTGGCAGAGGGCTCATGCAAGGATGATCTCAGGCTGGATTAGACCAGTCAAAACAGCTACTGGAGTCGCCTCACCCTGTGTCAATTCCTGAGTCAGGCATGAAGCTTAGGGCCCACAGCCCCAGCAGCTGGCTAGTGAGGGACGTGGGTCTCTGAGGCCATTCCACAGGGGGAATGGTCCTCTTTCCTGCAGGGCCCACCCTCCTATGTAAGCGTGCTGTCTGGGACAGGGCTTACATGGAGTCCACACCATGGGAGCTCTACTACTCATGGGGGATTGGCAGGAAGCCTCTGCTCATGCGCACTCACCACCAACTAGCTGGAGGATCTCTGTGAACAAAGCCTGAGGCAGACAAGAAGCCCACTAACTGATGCTGTAAGAGATACAATCAACATCCAGAAACCTGCAAGTGGGAGTAAGAGGCAGCATACCTTGGTCCCAGCTCCTCCCACTCTAATCTACAAGGAGTGACATTGCAAAGCAGAGGGTTTTCATAAAGCACTGCCAGGACTGTGAAATGAGCAGCCTCATTTGTGGACATGGATACTCTGTGATCCAGACGCACTACCTCCTCCCTTCCAGTCAGCTGAGACAAAAACCCTTGCAAGCAGAAAGCCATGCATCTGAACAGTATCCACCAGCCACTCTTGTGCAGCCCAGCTGCCTCCAAAGAGCCTTCCTGAGTTAGAGAGAAATCACGCAGAAGCCTGGTCAGTCACTCACGTGAGTTTTATGAGCGTTAGGGAGGTGTGGTGGGGAAGCCTGGCGGACCCCAGTGGATGAATTTAATTTACATGGCCTAGGTTGGTCAATCCAGGTACAGGACCCACCCAGGTGTACCTCCCCTTCATGGCCAGAACCTGGATCTCTGAGCATGCACCGGGTGCCTCTCCTAACTGGGCTCTTATCCTGGCCCTATGGGCATGCATAACGGATGCCCCAGTCCCTAGCATAGCTACCTAACATTTGCCCCCCTGAAGAGATATGGACCCAAATCTTTGGGGTACTGGCCGACCATATCTCTAGCTACTTCTTGCTGGCAAAAGGGGCAAAGTGGGGCTTTGGGTCCATACCCTTCCTACACTGCTGGGAGGGGTTGTCCATTGAGGGCAACTTTATCCAGGATGGATAAGGTTGAGGTGGTTCAGGAGATGGTAGTCGTGGAGCTGGCACACTTGGTTCGGAAGCTTTAGTCACCCGATAACTTCTGGGAAAAACAAACTGTCAAAAAGGTGAACATTTTGAATGCGACAAGGCTAAGCTTGTGAGGTGGCAGTGGCCTTGAAATTAGGTGAGTGTCACAGGAAACAAAAAAAATCTTAGGATTACCAGACATGTGTGTTTGTTCATTGGAAATACAGGAAGAGGGATAAAAGCATTCACACTTTCCCCTAGGAGGGCACAGGTTTGGGCACTACTAGGTGCAGTCGGATCACTGACACATTTATGATGTTAACGTATTGGACCCGCTGATAAGACCCATCCTTCTTTTTAACCCTATAACGCTTCAATTTTAATTTTGGGAAAAAATTTTCTTTTTGTTGTGGACTTTCATAGTTATAAATATATATATATGTATTAATATATACATTTTTAATGTTATGAAAACATCATGCTTCGCGTTATAGAGTTAAATGGAAATAATGGGCTAGTGCAGGACGAGTCAAAAGTGACCAAAATAGAGTAACTGCCTAAGTCATTTTGAATTTTCTTGGGTTCAATTGGAGTAAAGGCTTGTAAATTACCCGGGGTCCAAATTCCCATGGTGCCTCCTACAACGGGTAGAATGTTCAGGGATGTTTCAGGGCTGGGAGATTAATAACCCCTAAGTCCAGGATACCTTAGGGCAGGGGTCCTGAAACTGTTTACCCAGGGGGCCAGTTCACTATCCCTCAGGCCTTTTGAAGGAAAGACTATAGTTTAAAAAAACAAATATTACGAACAAATTCATGTACACACTGCACATATTGATTTGAAGTTCAAAAAAAAAATAAATGGGGCACATACACCCGGCAGAAAGGATCAACGTCCTCGGCTGTCTGCATGTGGCCCACAGGTTGTAGTTTGAGGACCCCTGCTCTCGGCATTCACCAAGAGGATGCGGTTTCAACCCAAAAGCTTGGAGACTCTACAATTTGTTTAAAAGTGATGGGGCAGAAGGAGTCCCTGATTGACCCACGCAAGACTAGTTTTCCCATCCCCTATTACTAAGAGTTCATAGTTATGGTTAAAGGGAACCAGGATATCCCGATCTGATCCCGTTACTTCAAGTGTGGGCTGACATTGCCACTAAGAAGCCTGCAAATATAAAAGACTTACTCCCTCCCGCAAAGAAAGGGCCCTTGTTTCCAAGGTTTCAGGAAACATGGAAGGACCGGAAAAACAAACGGTTCAAGTTCCCAAAACCACATAGGTGGAGGCCATCCCTCCCCATCACCCTCCCCTCCCCTCCCCCACCCCTCCCTCCCCTCCCCCACCCCTCCCCTCCCCATCACCCTCCCCAACCCCTCCCCTCCCCAACCCCTCCCCTCTCCCCTCCCCTCCCCTCCCCTCCCCTCCCCTCCCCTCCCCTCCCCTCCCCTCCCCTCCCCTCCCCTCCCCTCCCCTCCCGATCTCTCTCCCCTAATCGGCTTTATCCCATTTTGCAGGAGAACTCTGAGAGTGGGAGAGCTGGCTTCAATCCCTTTCTTTCAACCCCCGCCCTATAAGGTTTCTAGGGTCCAGAAATAGAAAACTTCTAACAGGCCCTTATTGAGTCACTCCCTCCCCCACCGGCCCCACAACCTCACTCCCACCCCTAACAAGCAGCCCCCCACACACACTAGTACTGGTATGACTTCCATACTCATCAGCCCACCTGGAATGCTTGCCAACAACTTTTCCAGGTGCTGTTCACAACGGAGGAGGGTAGCCCTTCCAGACAGAGGCCCAGTAAGCAGTCAGTGAACCTGATGGTCAGCGAGCGGGCACTCCCCACTTGAGAGAAACTCTTTTGGCCACTACACCAACAATGTGGGATCTCAATTCCTAGCAAGGCCCAGAGGGCTTTACCAGGTATCACCCATTGCTCTTACATGACCCTCTGCGGAAGAGCTAGGAAACCTATGAATTTATCTAAGGTCAGTGAGAATTTTCAGGTTCCTATAAGAGAATGTCCGCCTGCCTTTCTAGAGTGGCTGATGTAAGCCTACGGGCTTTATACCCCTAACGGCCCGGAGGCACTGAGAACAGGAGGGCAATAAGTATTGCCTTTATTACTCAGTCAGTCTGCCTCAGACATGAAAACGAAGTGGGAAGGGTTTGAAAGGAAAATCTTAGCGATTTGGTACAAGTGGCTCATTGAGTGTATAACAACAGAGATGACCCTAGCACGACAGAGACAAAGAAGCTAGCTAAAATAATCATAATTGCCATGAGATACCCCAGAGACTCAGGAAAAGGAGAGCATGGCTCACTCACGGAGAGACTAACCTGTGGGCACCGCCAAGCCATGGGGAAGGACCAATGTGCCTACTGCAGGAACGAAGGACACTGGAAAAATCAGTGCCTTGAAAACCCCAGGAGAGGTGCACGACCCTCCACTAGAGTGGATGGGCCTCATCTGCACGTAGAAAGACCCAAGCAAGAGACAATAATGCTTGAAGAAGCTCAATGAAGGGGTCAGGGCTCTGTTTCGCTTCGCCGCCAAAAGCCCAGGCTAACTCTCCAAGTAGGAGGCCAGGCAGTAAATTTCTTGGTGGACACAGGGGCCACCTTCTCAGGTTCAGAAAGGAATATGGGCACATTTTCAAGAAGAAAGATGTGAATTACTGTGAGCCCATGATTCCTTCCACAGATAACTCACACCAGAAGGTTTGCATGGAGGGTAGGTGGGTTTCCCAAGACAACAAGATAACAAATATCTATCAGCCCTTTGGCCCAGTTAGCCACCTGGTTATGATATCACTGGCTTCTGGCTCAGCTGCTGAGCCAGTGAAGCAGTTATAGCAGGAGAAGACTAGGTGGCCGGTGGCCATCAACGGAAGGACCAAATCTCCACAGTGGGCTTCCTGTTTCAATATGGAGCCACGTATGTTACCTGCTGGACACCATCTCTATCCTGAGCTCATAATTGCCATCCCAGGTCTAGAATGCGGCGCGCAGGTACACACTATATGAAACAGTCTCTGATTAACTCCTCTGGATAACTTGCTGACATGGGAGTCTGGATAATCCTGTACATTTACTTTGCAGATTAGAAAACTCACTCAAAAACACACGGGAGTTCACCCAGAGACACACAACTGGTTAACAACAAAGTCATATTCAAACCAGCGTCTGGACCAAGAGCACGGTGCCCCACAGAACTGTGCCCATCGAGCAGTCAATATCTCCTGGACTCTCAAAAGATCTGAGCTGACACCCACCCCCCCCACATCCTTGCAGCCCCAAAAGATTGTATTTCACAGGATGGCACCGGATCTGCAGCTCGCGGAGAGGGACATATCTGATCAGAGAACACAGGGCAGAACAAGGGGGAGGAGGGAAGAATGGAGCACACCCTGGCCCAATACACCTTGAGGATGATGTTCCCAGTAAGAGAAGCCAATCCACAGAGAAGACCACATGGGCAGCCCCACGATGAGAAACGTCCCTCAAAGACCCATAGCCTTAGAGGGGACAACACTGGACACACAGTGTGGGAACTGCGCCCGAACTGATCCTGCCACTTCGAGGCATGATACTAAGAGAGTCAGCGGAAGAGAAAGAAAACGGAGCATCAAAGTCCCCGGTGAATGCCAAAGGTGGACTTTGTGGTCAGGGTTCGGTGCCCCCACAGACTGGACTGGAAAACACTCCTAAAGTTCACCACACAGTCCTTGTACTTTTCTTTCTGGTTAGTGTTGTTTTCTTTTAGTGTCATTGGATTTGGGTTGGGTTTTGTTTTCATTTTTGTTTGTTTTTCTTTTTGCTGCTTGCTTTAGCTCAGTCTTGTTTTGTGCATGTTATTACCTTTACAGGTCTGTCTAATTAAGAGAGGCTGGATGAAGAATCTGGAGGAGTAAACATGTGACCGGCCCTTTCCATTGGGCATGGGAGTGAGGAGGGTGGGGGGAAAGGAAGTGGTGTAAAGAAACCCAGAGACAAGGGTACAACAAGTGATGGAAAACGGTAGTGAGGGGGATGTAGGAGGCCTGGTAGGGCGTGATCAAAGGTAATGTAACCAAGAGGAATTACTGAAACCCAAAGGAAGACTGAGCATGTCAGTGGGCACAAGAGGAAAATCAAAGGGTATAGAAGAGTGAGCTGGGAAGCAAGGGTCAGTTATAGACGTCTAAAAAAAGGCATGTACATATGTACATATATTTACAAAGGGGCATGGGGAAATAGATCTATGTCCATATGTTTATAGATTTAGTATTGAGGTAGCAGATGGACATAGGGCCTCCGCTCAAGGAATCCCTCATTGCAAGAACACTGTTTTATAAAATTGGCATTCTAAGATGCTCACCTTTCCTACACAATCACTGACCACAAAGCGGCTGCATAAGCAAATGTGGTGAAGAAATCCGATGGTGTCCAGCTACCTAAAGATATAGCGTGTGGGGTCTTAAAGGCTTGAGGGTAAAGAAACAGCCATCTGGCTCTGAAGCAACAGAGCCCACATGGAGAAAGCATACCAGCCTGTGTGATCACAAAGTTTTAAAGGGATAAGGCAACAGGCATCATGAAAACAATAAATCTTATCATGGAGAATGAGAGGGGACTGCCGGGTATAGACCCAAAACCTATTTGCAGTGCACTGGACATCCCCTTACAGAAGGATCTCAGAGTGGAGATTAAAGAATACAGGGTAAGAGACAACAAAGATGAAACACAACTTTCCTCTAGTTCTTAATGCTTCCTCTTGCCCCACTATCATGATCCCAGTTCTACCATACTAATCTGGCCAAACTAGAGAAGGTATTCTAGTACCGATAGGAATTTCAAACACGGGGAATCCAGAGTGGATGGGCCCTTTACCAGTGTTATGAGTGGAGATACTGGGAGGGTGGAGGAAGGGCAGGATGGAAAGTGGGAACCGATTACAAGCATCTTCATTGACCTCAAAAGAAAGGTGGGTGAAAATATGACAAAAGAATTAGTACATTTCCAAGGATTGATGAGGGATGGGTGGCGGGCATTGATGGGGGAAAAATGAGGAGCTGAGGCCAGGGGCTTGGGTGGAGAGTGGATATTTTGTGAATAAGGAGGGCAATTAATGTACAGATGTGCTTCAAACAGATGATGTATTTATGGATTGCTGTTAGTGTTGTAGGAGCCACTAATGAAAAGATCATAAAAGAAACAAAAATAATCTTGGCAGAGGGCTCATGCAAGGATGATCTCAGGCTGGATGAGACCAGTCAAAACAGCTACTGGAGTGGCCTCACCCTGTGTCTATTACTGAGTCAGCCATGATGCTTAGGACCCACAGCCCCAGCAGCTGGCCAGAGAGAGAGGTGGATCTCTGAGGCCATTCCACAGGGGGAATGGTCTTCTGTCCTGCAGGGCCCACCCTCCTTTGTAAGCGTGCTGCCTGGGGCAAGGCTTTCATGGAGTCCACACCATGGGAGCTCTACTACTCATGGGGGATTGGCAGGAAGCCTCTGCTCATGTGCATACACCACCACCTAGCTGGAGGATCTCCGTGAACAAAGCCTGAGGCAGACAACAAGCCCACTAACTGATGCTGTAAGAGATACAATCAGCATCCAGAAACCTGCAACTGGGAGCAAGAGGCAGCATACCTTGGTCCCAGCCCCTCCCACTCTAATCTACAAGGAGTGACATTGCAAAGCAGAGGGTTTTCATAAAGCACTTCCAGGACAGTGGAATGAGCAGCCTCGTTTGTGGACATGGATACTCTGTGATCCAGATGTACTACCTCCTCCCTTCCAGTCAGCTGAGACAAAAACCCTTGCAAGCAGAAAGCCATGCATCTGAACAGTATCCACCAGCCACTCTTGTGCAGCCCAGCTGCCTCCAAAAGCCTTCCTGAGTGTGAGAGAAATCATGCAGAAGCCTGGTCTGCACTCAAGAGAGTTTTATGAGCGTTAGGGAGGCGTGGTGGGCAAGTCTGGCCGACCCCAGTGGCTGAATTGAATTTACATGGCCTAGATTGGTCAATCCAGGTACAGGAACCACCCAGGTGACCTCCCCTTCATGGCCAGAAATCTGGACCTCTGAGCATGCACAGGGTGCCTCTCCTAACTGGGCTCTTATCTTGGCCCTATGGGCATGCATAACGGATGCCCCAGTCCCTAGCATAGCTACCTAACATTTGCCCCCCTGAAGAGATATGGACCCAAATCTTTGGGGTACTGGGCGACGACATCTCTAGCTACTTCCTGCTGGCAAAAGGGGCGAAGTGGGGCTTTGGGTCCATACCCTTCCTACACTGCTGGGAGGGGTTGTCCATTGAGGGCAACTTTATCCAGGATGGATAAGGTTGAGGTGGTCCAGGAGATGGTAGTCGTGGGCCTGGCACACTTGGTTCAGAAGCTTTAATCACCCGATAACTTCTGAGAAAAACAAACGGTCTAAAAGGTGAACAGTTTGACTACGACAAGGCTAAGCTTGTGAGGTGGCAGTGGCCTTGAAATTAGGTGAGTGTCACAGGAAACAAAAAAAATCTTAGGATTACCAGACATGTGTGTTTGTTCATTGGAAGTACAGGAAGAGGGATAAAAGCATTCACACTTTCCCCTAGGAGGGCACAGGTTTGGGCACTACTAGGTGCAGTCGGATCACTGATTCATTTATGATGCTAAGGTCTTGGACACGCTGATCAGACCCATCCTTCTTTTTAACCCTATAACGCTTCAATTTTAATTTTGGGAAAAAATTTTCTTTTTGTTGTGGACTTTCATAGTTATAAATATATATATATATGTATTAATATATACATTTTTAATGTTATGAAAACATCATGCTTCGCGTTATAGAGTTAAATGGAAATAATGGGCTAGTGCAGGACGAGTCAAAAGTGACCAAAATAGAGTAACTGCCTAAGTCATTTTGAATTTTCTTGGGTTCAATTGGAGTAAAGGCTTGTAAATTACCCGGGGTCCAAATTCCCATGGTGCCTCCTACAACGGGTAGAATGTTCAGGGATGTTTCAGGGCTGGGAGATTAATAACCCCTAAGTCCAGGATACCTTAGGGCAGGGGTCCTGAAACTGTTTACCCAGGGGGCCAGTTCACTATCCCTCAGGCCTTTTGAAGGAAAGACTATAGTTTAAAAAAACAAATATTACGAACAAATTCATGTACACACTGCACATATTGATTTGAAGTTCAAAAAAAAATAAATGGGGCACATACACCCGGCAGAAAGGATCAACGTCCTCGGCTGTCTGCATGTGGACCACAGGTTGTAGTTTGAGGACCCCTGCTCTCGGCATTCACCAAGAGGATGTGGTTTCAACCCAAAAGCTTGGAGACTCTACAATTTGTTTAAAAGTGATGGGGCAGAAGGAGTCCCTGATTGACCCACGCAAGACTAGTTTTCCCATCCCCTATTACTAAGAGTTCATAGTTATGGTTAAAGGGAACCAGGATATCCCGATCTGATCCCGTTACTTCAAGTGTGGGCTGACATTGCCACTAAGAAGCCTGCAAATATAAAAGACTTACTCCCTCCCGCAAAGAAAGGGCCCTTGTTTCCAAGGTTTCAGGAAACATGGAAGGACCGGAAAAACAAACGGTCCAAGTTCCCAAAACCACATAGGTGGAGGCCATCCCTCCCCATCACCCTCCCCTCCCCTCCCCTCCCCTCCCCATCACCATCCCCCCCTCCCCTCCTCTCCCCAACCCGTCCCCTCCCCAACCCGTCCCCTCCCCTCCCCTCCCCTCCCCTCCCCTCCCCTCCCCTCCCGATCTCTCTCCCCTAATCGGCTTTATCCCATTTTGCAGGAGAACTCTGAGAGTGGGAGAGCTGGCTTCAATCCCTTTCTTTCAACCCCCGCCCTATAAGGTTTCTAGGGTCCAGAAATAGAAAACTTCTAACAGGCCCTTATTGAGTCACTCCCTCCCCCACCGGCCCCACAACCTCACTCCCACCCCTAACAAGCAGCCCCCCACACACACTAGTACTGGTATGACTTCCATACTCATCAGCCCACCTGGAATGCTTGCCAACAACTTTTCCAGGTGCTGTTCACAACGGAGGAGGGTAGCCCTTCCAGACAGAGGCCCAGTAAGCAGTCAGTGAACCTGATGGTCAGCGAGCGGGCACTCCCCACTTGAGAGAAACTCTTTTGGCCACTACACCAACAATGTGGGATCTCAATTCCTAGCAAGGCCCAGAGGGCTTTACCAGGTATCACCCATTGCTCTTACATGACCCTCTGCGGAAGAGCTAGGAAACCTATGAATTTATCTAAGGTCAGTGAGAATTTTCAGGTTCCTATAAGAGAATGTCCGCCTGCCTTTCTAGAGTGGCTGATGTAAGCCTACGGGCTTTATACCCCTAACGGCCCGGAGGCACTGAGAACAGGAGGGCAATAAGTATTGCCTTTATTACTCAGTCAGTCTGCCTCAGACATGACAACGAAGTGGGAAGGGTTTGAAAGGAAAATCTTAGCGATTTGGTACAAGTGGCTCATTGAGTGTATAACAACAGAGATGACCCTAGCACGACAGAGACAAAGAAGCTAGCTAAAATAATCGTAATTGCCATGAGATACCCCAGAGACTCAGGAAAAGGAGAGCATGGCTCACTCACGGAGAGACTAACCTGTGGGCACCGCCAAGCCATGGGGAAGGACCAATGTGCCTACTGCAGGAAAGAAGGACACTGGAAAAATCAGTGCCTTGAAAACCCCAGGAGAGGTGCACGACCCTCCACTAGAGTGGATGGGCCTCATCTGCACGTAGAAAGACCCAAGCAAGAGACAATAATGCTTGAAGAAGCTCAATGAAGGGGTCAGGGCTCTGTTTCGCTTCGCCGCCAAAAGCCCAGGCTAACTCTCCAAGTAGGAGGCCAGGCAGTAAATTTCTTGGTGGAAACAGGGGCCACCTTCTCAGGTTCAGAAAGGAATATGGGCACATTTTCAAGAAGAAAGATGTGAATTACTGTGAGCCCATGATTCCTTCCACAGATAACTCACACCAGAAGGTTTGCATGGAGGGTAGGTGGGTTTCCCAAGACAACAAGATAACAAATATCTATCAGCCCTTTGGCCCAGTTAGCCACCTGGTTATGATATCACTGGCTTCTGTCTCAGCTGCTGAGCCAGTGAAGCAGTTATAGCAGGAGAAGACTAGGTGGCCGGTGGCCATCAACGGAAGGACCAAATCTCCACAGTGGGCTTCCTGTTTCAATATGGAGCCACGTATGTTACCTGCTGGACACCATCTCTATCCTGAGCTCATAATTGCCATCCCAGGTCTAGAATGCGGCGCGCAGGTACACACTATATGAAACAGTCTCTGATTAACTCCTCTGGATAACTTGCTGACATGGGAGTCTGGATAATCCTGTACATTTACTTTGCAGATTAGAAAACTCACTCAAAAACACACGGGAGTTCACCCAGAGACACACAACTGGTTAACAACAAAGTCATATTCAAACCAGCGTCTGGACCAAGAGCACGGTGCCCCACAGAACTGTGCCCATCGAGCAGTCAATATCTCCTGGACTCTCAAAAGATCTGAGCTGACACCCACCCCCCCCACATCCTTGCAGCCCCAAAAGATTGTATTTCACAGGATGGCACCGGATCTGCAGCTCGCGGAGAGGGACATATCTGATCAGAGAACACAGGGCAGAACAAGGGGGAGGAGGGAAGAATGGAGCACACCCTGGCCCAATACACCTTGAGGATGATGTTCCCAGTCAGAGAAGCCAATCCACAGAGAAGACCACATGGGCAGCCCCACGATGAGAAACGTCCCTCAAAGACCCATAGCCTTAGAGGGGACAACACTGGACACACAGTGTGGGAACTGCGCCCGAACTGATCCTGCCACTTCGAGGCATGATACTAAGAGAGTCAGCGGAAGAGAAAGAAAACGGAGCATCAAAGCCCCGGGGAATGCCAAAGGTGGACTTTGTGGTCAGGGTTCGGTGCCCCCACAGACTGGACTGGAAAACACTCCTAAAGTTGACCACACAGTCCTTGTACTTTTCTTTCTGGTTAGTGTTGTTTTCTTTTAGTGTCATTGGATTTGGGTTGGGTTTTGTTTTCATTTTTGTTTGTTTTTCTTTTTGCTGCTTGGTTTAGCTCAGTCTTGTTTTGTGCATGTTATTACCTTTACAGGTCTGTCTAATTAAGAGAGGCTGGATGAAGAATCTGGAGGAGTAAACATGTGACCGGCCCTTTCCATTGGGCATGGGAGTGAGGAGGGTGGGGGGAAAGGAAGTGGTGTAAAGAAACCCAGAGACAAGGGTACAACAAGTGATGGAAAATGGTAGTGAGGGGGATGTAGGAGGCCTGGTAGGGCGTGATCAAAGGTAATGTAACCAAGAGGAATTACTGAAACCCAAAGGAAGACTGAGCATGTCAGTGGGCACAAGAGGAAAATCAAAGGGTATAGAAGAGTGAGCTGGGAAGCAAGGGTCAGTTATAGACGTCTAAAAAAAGGCATGTACATATGTACATATATTTACAAAGGGGCATGGGGAAATAGATCTATGTCCATATGTTTATAGATTTAGTATTGAGGTAGCAGATGGACATAGGGCCTCCGCTCAAGGAATCCCTCATTGCAAGAACACTGTTTTATAAAATTGGCATTCTAAGATGCTCACCTTTCCTACACAATCACTGACCACAAAGCGGCTGCATAAGCAAATGTGGTGAAGAAATCCGATGGTGTCCAGCTACCTAAAGATATAGCGTGTGGGGTCTTAAAGGCTTGAGGGTAAAGAAACAGCCATCTGGCTCTGAAGCAACAGAGCCCACATGGAGAAAGCATACCAGCCTGTGTGATCACAAAGTTTTAAAGGGATAAGGCAACAGGCATCATGAAAACAATAAATCTTATCATGGAGAATGAGAGGGGACTGCCGGGTATAGACCCAAAACCTATTTGCAGTGCACTGGACATCCCCTTACAGAAGGATCTCAGAGTGGAGATTAAAGAATACAGGGTAAGAGACAACAAAGATGAAACACAACTTTCCTCTAGTTCTTAATGCTTCCTCTTGCCCCACTATCATGATCCCAGTTCTACCATACTAATCTGGCCAAACTAGAGAAGGTATTCTAGTACCGATAGGAATTTCAAACACGGGGAATCCAGAGTGGATGGGCCCTTTACCAGTGTTATGAGTGGAGATACTGGGAGGGTGGAGGAAGGGCAGGATGGAAAGTGGGAACCGATTACAAGGATCTTCATTGACCTCAAAAGAAAGGTGGGTGAAGATATGACAAAAGAATTAGTACATTTCCAAGGATTGATGAGGGATGGGTGGCGGGCATTGATGGGGGAAAAATGAGGAGCTGAGGCCAGGGGCTTGGGTGGAGAGTGGATATTTTGTGAATAAGGAGGGCAATTATGTACAGATGTGCTTCAAACAGATGATGTATTTATGGATTGCGGTTAGTGTTGTAGGAGCCACTAATGAAAAGATCATAAAAGAAACAAAAATAATCTTGGCAGAGGGCTCATGCAAGGATGATCTCAGGCTGGATGAGACCAGTCAAAACAGCTACTGGAGTGGCCTCACCCTGTGTCTATTACTGAGTCAGCCATGATGCTTAGGACCCACAGCCCCAGCAGCTGGCCAGAGAGGGAGGTGGATCTCTGAGGCCATTCCACAGGGGGAATGGTCTTCTGTCCTGCAGGGCCCACCCTCCTTTGTAAGCGTGCTGCCTGGGGCAAGGCTTTCATGGAGTCCACACCATGGGAGCTCTACTACTCATGGGGGATTGGCAGGAAGGCTCTGCTCATGTGCATACACCACCACCTAGCTGGAGGATCTCCGTGAACAAAGCCTGAGGCAGACAACAAGCCCACTAACTGATGCTGTAAGAGATACAATCAGCATCCAGAAACCTGCAACTGGGAGCAAGAGGCAGCATACCTTGGTCCCAGCCCCTCCCACTCTAATCTACAAGGAGTGACATTGCAAAGCAGAGGGTTTTCATAAAGCACTTCCAGGACAGTGGAATGAGCAGCCTCGTTTGTGGACATGGATACTCTGTGATCCAGACGTACTACCTCCTCCCTTCCAGTCAGCTGAGACAAAAACCCTTGCAAGCAGAAAGCCATGCATCTGAACAGTATCCACCAGCCACTCTTGTGCAGCCCAGCTGCCTCCAAAGAGCCTTCCTGAGTGTGAGAGAAATCATGCAGAAGCCTGGTCTGCACTCAAGAGAGTTTTATGAGCGTTAGGGAGGCGTGGTGGGCAAGTCTGGCCGACCCCAGTGGCTGAATTGAATTTACATGGCCTAGATTGGTCAATCCAGGTACAGGAACCACCCAGGTGACCTCCCCTTCATGGCCAGAAATCTGGACCTCTGAGCATGCACAGGGTGCCTCTCCTAACTGGGCTCTTATCTTGGCCCTATGGGCATGCATAACGGATGCCCCAGTCCCTAGCATAGCTACCTAACATTTGCCCCCCTGAAGAGATATGGACCCAAATCTTTGGGGTACTGGGCGACGACATCTCTAGCTACTTCCTGCTGGCAAAAGGGGCGAAGTGGGGCTTTGGGTCCATACCCTTCCTACACTGCTGGGAGGGGTTGTCCATTGAGGGCAACTTTATCCAGGATGGATAAGGTTGAGGTGGTCCAGGAGATGGTAGTCGTGGACCTGGCACACTTGGTTCAGAAGCTTTAATCACCCGATAACTTCTGAGAAAAACAAACGGTCTAAAAGGTGAACAGTTTGACTACGACAAGGCTAAGCTTGTGAGGTGGCAGTGGCCTTGAAATTAGGTGAGTGTCACAGGAAACAAAAAAAATCTTAGGATTACCAGACATGTGTGTTTGTTCATTGGAAGTACAGGAAGAGGAATAAAAGCATTCACACTTTCCCCTAGGAGGGCACAGGTTTGGGCACTACTAGGTGCAGTCGGATCACTGATTCATTTATGATGCTATGGTCTTGGACACGCTGATCAGACCCATCCTTCTTTTTAACCCTATAACGCTTCAATTTTAATTTTGGGAAAAAATTTTCTTTTTGTTGTGGACTTTCATAGTTATAAATATATATATATGTATTAATATATACATTTTTTAATGTTATGAAAACATCATGCTTCGCGTTATAGAGTTAAATGGAAATAATGGGCTAGTGCAGGACGAGTCAAAAGTGACCAAAATAGAGTAACTGCCTAAGTCATTTTGAATTTTCTTGGGTTCAATTGGAGTAAAGGCTTGTAAATTACCCGGGGTCCAAATTCCCATGGTGCCTCCTACAACGGGTAGAATGTTCAGGGATGTTTCAGGGCTGGGAGATTAAAAACCCCTAAGTCCAGGATACCTTAGGGCAGGGGTCCTGAAACTGTTTACCCAGGGGGCCAGTTCACTATCCCTCAGGCCTTTTGAAGGAAAGACTATAGTTTAAAAAAACAAATATTACAAACAAATTCATGTGCACACTGCACATATTGATTTGAAGTTCAAAAAAAAAAATAAATGGGGCACATACACCCGGCAGAAAGGATCAACGTCCTCGGCTGTCTGCATGTGGACCACAGGTTGTAGTTTGAGGACCCCTGCTCTCGGCATTCACCAAGAGGATGTGGTTTCAACCCAAAAGCTTGGAGACTCTACAATTTGTTTAAAAGTGATGGGGCAGAAGGAGTCCCTGATTGACCCACGCAAGACTAGTTTTCCCATCCCCTATTACTAAGAGTTCATAGTTATGGTTAAAGGGAACCAGGATATCCCGATCTGATCCCGTTACTTCAAGTGTGGGCTGACATTGCCACTAAGAAGCCTGCAAATATAAAAGACTTACTCCCTCCCGCAAAGAAAGGGCCCTTGTTTCCAAGGTTTCAGGAAACATGGAAGGACCGGAAAAACAAACGGTCCAAGTTCCCAAAACCACATAGGTGGAGGCCATCCCTCCCCATCACCCTCCCCTCCCCTCCCCTCCCCTCCCCATCACCATCCCCCCCTCCCCTCCTCTCCCCAACCCGTCCCCTCCCCAACCCGTCCCCTCCCCTCCCCTCCCCTCCCCTCCCCTCCCCTCCCCTCCCCTCCCCTCCCCTCCCCTCCCGATCTCTCTCCCCTAATCGGCTTTATCCCATTTTGCAGGAGAACTCTGAGAGTGGGAGAGCTGGCTTCAATCCCTTTCTTTCAACCCCCGCCCTATAAGGTTTCTAGGGTCCAGAAATAGAAAACTTCTAACAGGCCCTTATTGAGTCACTCCCTCCCCCACCGGCCCCACAACCTCACTCCCACCCCTAACAAGCAGCCCCCCACACACACTAGTACTGGTATGACTTCCATACTCATCAGCCCACCTGGAATGCTTGCCAACAACTTTTCCAGGTGCTGTTCACAACGGAGGAGGGTAGCCCTTCCAGACAGAGGCCCAGTAAGCAGTCAGTGAACCTGATGGTCAGCGAGCGGGCACTCCCCACTTGAGAGAAACTCTTTTGGCCACTACACCAACAATGTGGGATCTCAATTCCTAGCAAGGCCCAGAGGGCTTTACCAGGTATCACCCATTGCTCTTACATGACCCTCTGCGGAAGAGCTAGGAAACCTATGAATTTATCTAAGGTCAGTGAGAATTTTCAGGTTCCTATAAGAGAATGTCCGCCTGCCTTTCTAGAGTGGCTGATGTAAGCCTACGGGCTTTATACCCCTAACGGCCCGGAGGCACTGAGAACAGGAGGGCAATAAGTATTGCCTTTATTACTCAGTCAGTCTGCCTCAGACATGACAACGAAGTGGGAAGGGTTTGAAAGGAAAATCTTAGCGATTTGGTACAAGTGGCTCATTGAGTGTATAACAACAGAGATGACCCTAGCACGACAGAGACAAAGAAGCTAGCTAAAATAATCGTAATTGCCATGAGATACCCCAGAGACTCAGGAAAAGGAGAGCATGGCTCACTCACGGAGAGACTAACCTGTGGGCACCGCCAAGCCATGGGGAAGGACCAATGTGCCTACTGCAGGAAAGAAGGACACTGGAAAAATCAGTGCCTTGAAAACCCCAGGAGAGGTGCACGACCCTCCACTAGAGTGGATGGGCCTCATCTGCACGTAGAAAGACCCAAGCAAGAGACAATAATGCTTGAAGAAGCTCAATGAAGGGGTCAGGGCTCTGTTTCGCTTCGCCGCCAAAAGCCCAGGCTAACTCTCCAAGTAGGAGGCCAGGCAGTAAATTTCTTGGTGGACACAGGGGCCACCTTCTCAGGTTCAGAAAGGAATATGGGCACATTTTCAAGAAGAAAGATGTGAATTACTGTGAGCCCATGATTCCTTCCACAGATAACTCACACCAGAAGGTTTGCATGGAGGGTAGGTGGGTTTCCCAAGACAACAAGATAACAAATATCTATCAGCCCTTTGGCCCAGTTAGCCACCTGGTTATGATATCACTGGCTTCTGGCTCAGCTGCTGAGCCAGTGAAGCAGTTATAGCAGGAGAAGACTAGGTGGCCGGTGGCCATCAACGGAAGGACCAAATCTCCACAGTGGGCTTCCTGTTTCAATATGGAGCCACGTATGTTACCTGCTGGACACCATCTCTATCCTGAGCTCATAATTGCCATCCCAGGTCTAGAATGCGGCGCGCAGGTACACACTATATGAAACAGTCTCTGATTAACTCCTCTGGATAACTTGCTGACATGGGAGTCTGGATAATCCTGTACATTTACTTTGCAGATTAGAAAACTCACTCAAAAACACACGGGAGTTCACCCAGAGACACACAACTGGTTAACAACAAAGTCATATTCAAACCAGCGTCTGGACCAAGAGCACGGTGCCCCACAGAACTGTGCCCATCGAGCAGTCAATATCTCCTGGACTCTCAAAAGATCTGAGCTGACACCCACCCCCCCCACATCCTTGCAGCCCCAAAAGATTGTATTTCACAGGATGGCACCGGATCTGCAGCTCGCGGAGAGGGACATATCTGATCAGAGAACACAGGGCAGAACAAGGGGGAGGAGGGAAGAATGGAGCACACCCTGGCCCAATACACCTTGAGGATGATGTTCCCAGTAAGAGAAGCCAATCCACAGAGAAGACCACATGGGCAGCCCCACGATGAGAAACGTCCCTCAAAGACCCATAGCCTTAGAGGGGACAACACTGGACACACAGTGTGGGAACTGCGCCCGAACTGATCCTGCCACTTCGAGGCATGATACTAAGAGAGTCAGCGGAAGAGAAAGAAAACGGAGCATCAAAGTCCCCGGGGAATGCCAAAGGTGGACTTTGTGGTCAGGGTTCGGTGCCCCCACAGACTGGACTGGAAAACACTCCTAAAGTTGACCACACAGTCCTTGTACTTTTCTTTCTGGTTAGTGTTGTTTTCTTTTAGTGTCATTGGATTTGGGTTGGGTTTTGTTTTCATTTTTGTTTGTTTTTCTTTTTGCTGCTTGCTTTAGCTCAGTCTTGTTTTGTGCATGTTATTACCTTTACAGGTCTGTCTAATTAAGAGAGGCTGGATGAAGAATCTGGAGGAGTAAACATGTGACCGGCCCTTTCCATTGGGCATGGGAGTGAGGAGGGTGGGGGGAAAGGAAGTGGTGTAAAGAAACCCAGAGACAAGGGTACAACAAGTGATGGAAAACGGTAGTGAGGGGGATGTAGGAGGCCTGGTAGGGCGTGATCAAAGGTAATGTAACCAAGAGGAATTACTGAAACCCAAAGGAAGACTGAGCATGTCAGTGGGCACAAGAGGAAAATCAAAGGGTATAGAAGAGTGAGCTGGGAAGCAAGGGTCAGTTATAGACGTCTAAAAAAAGGCATGTACATATGTACATATATTTACAAAGGGGCATGGGGAAATAGATCTATGTCCATATGTTTATAGATTTAGTATTGAGGTAGCAGATGGACATAGGGCCTCCGCTCAAGGAATCCCTCATTGCAAGAACACTGTTTTATAAAATTGGCATTCTAAGATGCTCACCTTTCCTACACAATCACTGACCACAAAGCGGCTGCATAAGCAAATGTGGTGAAGAAATCCGATGGTGTCCAGCTACCTAAAGATATAGCGTGTGGGGTCTTAAAGGCTTGAGGGTAAAGAAACAGCCATCTGGCTCTGAAGCAACAGAGCCCACATGGAGAAAGCATACCAGCCTGTGTGATCACAAAGTTTTAAAGGGATAAGGCAACAGGCATCATGAAAACAATAAATCTTATCATGGAGAATGAGAGGGGACTGCCGGGTATAGACCCAAAACCTATTTGCAGTGCACTGGACATCCCCTTACAGAAGGATCTCAGAGTGGAGATTAAAGAATACAGGGTAAGAGACAACAAAGATGAAACACAACTTTCCTCTAGTTCTTAATGCTTCCTCTTGCCCCACTATCATGATCCCAGTTCTACCATACTAATCTGGCCAAACTAGAGAAGGTATTCTAGTACCGATAGGAATTTCAAACACGGGGAATCCAGAGTGGATGGGCCCTTTACCAGTGTTATGAGTGGAGATACTGGGAGGGTGGAGGAAGGGCAGGATGGAAAGTGGGAACCGATTACAAGCATCTTCATTGACCTCAAAAGAAAGGTGGGTGAAAATATGACAAAAGAATTAGTACATTTCCAAGGATTGATGAGGGATGGGTGGCGGGCATTGATGGGGGAAAAATGAGGAGCTGAGGCCAGGGGCTTGGGTGGAGAGTGGATATTTTGTGAATAAGGAGGGCAATTAATGTACAGATGTGCTTCAAACAGATGATGTATTTATGGATTGCTGTTAGTGTTGTAGGAGCCACTAATGAAAAGATCATAAAAGAAACAAAAATAATCTGGGCAGAGGGCTCATGCAAGGATGATCTCAGGCTGGATGAGACCAGTCAAAACAGCTACTGGAGTGGCCTCACCCTGTGTCTATTACTGAGTCAGCCATGATGCTTAGGACCCACAGCCCCAGCAGCTGGCCAGAGAGAGAGGTGGATCTCTGAGGCCATTCCACAGGGGGAATGGTCTTCTGTCCTGCAGGGCCCACACTCCTTTGTAAGCGTGCTGCCTGGGGCAAGGCTTTCATGGAGTCCACACCATGGGAGCTCTACTACTCATGGGGGATTGGCAGGAAGGCTCTGCTCATGTGCATACACCACCACCTAGCTGGAGGATCTCCGTGAACAAAGCCTGAGGCAGACAACAAGCCCACTAACTGATGCTGTAAGAGATACAATCAGCATCCAGAAACCTGCAACTGGGAGCAAGAGGCAGCATACCTTGGTCCCAGCCCCTCCCACTCTAATCTACAAGGAGTGACATTGCAAAGCAGAGGGTTTTCATAAAGCACTTCCAGGACAGTGGAATGAGCAGCCTCGTTTGTGGACATGGATACTCTGTGATCCAGATGTACTACCTCCTCCCTTCCAGTCAGCTGAGACAAAAACCCTTGCAAGCAGAAAGCCATGCATCTGAACAGTATCCACCAGCCACTCTTGTGCAGCCCAGCTGCCTCCAAAGAGCCTTCCTGAGTGTGAGAGAAATCATGCAGAAGCCTGGTCTGCACTCAAGAGAGTTTTATGAGCGTTAGGGAGGCGTGGTGGGCAAGTCTGGCCGACCCCAGTGGCTGAATTGAATTTACATGGCCTAGATTGGTCAATCCAGGTACAGGAACCACCCAGGTGACCTCCCCTTCATGGCCAGAAATCTGGACCTCTGAGCATGCACAGGGTGCCTCTCCTAACTGGGCTCTTATCTTGGCCCTATGGGCATGCATAACGGATGCCCCAGTCCCTAGCATAGCTACCTAACATTTGCCCCCCTGAAGAGATATGGACCCAAATCTTTGGGGTACTGGGCGACGACATCTCTAGCTACTTCCTGCTGGCAAAAGGGGCGAGGTGGGGCTTTGGGTCCATACCCTTCCTACACTGCTGGGAGGGGTTGTCCATTGAGGGCAACTTTATCCAGGATGGATAAGGTTGAGGTGGTCCAGGAGATGGTAGTCGTGGGCCTGGCACACTTGGTTCAGAAGCTTTAATCACCCGATAACTTCTGAGAAAAACAAACGGTCTAAAAGGTGAACAGTTTGACTACGACAAGGCTAAGCTTGTGAGGTGGCAGTGGCCTTGAAATTAGGTGAGTGTCACAGGAAACAAAAAAAATCTTAGGATTACCAGACATGTGTGTTTGTTCATTGGAAGTACAGGAAGAGGGATAAAAGCATTCACACTTTCCCCTAGGAGGGCACAGGTTTGGGCACTACTAGGTGCAGTCGGATCACTGATTCATTTATGATGCTAAGGTCTTGGACACGCTGATCAGACCCATCCTTCTTTTTAACCCTATAACGCTTCAATTTTAATTTTGGGAAAAAATTTTCTTTTTGTTGTGGACTTTCATAGTTATAAATATATATATATATGTATTAATATATACATTTTTAATGTTATGAAAACATCATGCTTCGCGTTATAGAGTTAAATGGAAATAATGGGCTAGTGCAGGACGAGTCAAAAGTGACCAAAATAGAGTAACTGCCTAAGTCATTTTGAATTTTCTTGGGTTCAATTGGAGTAAAGGCTTGTAAATTACCCGGGGTCCAAATTCCCATGGTGCCTCCTACAACGGGTAGAATGTTCAGGGATGTTTCAGGGCTGGGAGATTAATAACCCCTAAGTCCAGGATACCTTAGGGCAGGGGTCCTGAAACTGTTTACCCAGGGGGCCAGTTCACTATCCCTCAGGCCTTTTGAAGGAAAGACTATAGTTTAAAAAAACAAATATTACGAACAAATTCATGTACACACTGCACATATTGATTTGAAGTTCAAAAAAAAATAAATGGGGCACATACACCCGGCAGAAAGGATCAACGTCCTCGGCTGTCTGCATGTGGACCACAGGTTGTAGTTTGAGGACCCCTGCTCTCGGCATTCACCAAGAGGATGTGGTTTCAACCCAAAAGCTTGGAGACTCTACAATTTGTTTAAAAGTGATGGGGCAGAAGGAGTCCCTGATTGACCCACGCAAGACTAGTTTTCCCATCCCCTATTACTAAGAGTTCATAGTTATGGTTAAAGGGAACCAGGATATCCCGATCTGATCCCGTTACTTCAAGTGTGGGCTGACATTGCCACTAAGAAGCCTGCAAATATAAAAGACTTACTCCCTCCCGCAAAGAAAGGGCCCTTGTTTCCAAGGTTTCAGGAAACATGGAAGGACCGGAAAAACAAACGGTCCAAGTTCCCAAAACCACATAGGTGGAGGCCATCCCTCCCCATCACCCTCCCCTCCCCTCCCCTCCCCTCCCCATCACCATCCCCCCCTCCCCTCCCCTCCCCAACCCGTCCCCTCCCCAACCCGTCCCCTCCCCAACCCGTCCCCTCCCCAACCCGTCCCCTCCCCTCCCCTCCCCTCCCCTCCCCTCCCCTCCCCTCCCGATCTCTCTCCCCTAATCGGCTTTATCCCATTTTGCAGGAGAACTCTGAGAGTGGGAGAGCTGGCTTCAATCCCTTTCTTTCAACCCCCGCCCTATAAGGTTTCTAGGGTCCAGAAATAGAAAACTTCTAACAGGCCCTTATTGAGTCACTCCCTCCCCCACCGGCCCCACAACCTCACTCCCACCCCTAACAAGCAGCCCCCCACACACACTAGTACTGGTATGACTTCCATACTCATCAGCCCACCTGGAATGCTTGCCAACAACTTTTCCAGGTGCTGTTCACAACGGAGGAGGGTAGCCCTTCCAGACAGAGGCCCAGTAAGCAGTCAGTGAACCTGATGGTCAGCGAGCGGGCACTCCCCACTTGAGAGAAACTCTTTTGGCCACTACACCAACAATGTGGGATCTCAATTCCTAGCAAGGCCCAGAGGGCTTTACCAGGTATCACCCATTGCTCTTACATGACCCTCTGCGGAAGAGCTAGGAAACCTATGAATTTATCTAAGGTCAGTGAGAATTTTCAGGTTCCTATAAGAGAATGTCCGCCTGCCTTTCTAGAGTGGCTGATGTAAGCCTACGGGCTTTATACCCCTAACGGCCCGGAGGCACTGAGAACAGGAGGGCAATAAGTATTGCCTTTATTACTCAGTCAGTCTGCCTCAGACATGACAACGAAGTGGGAAGGGTTTGAAAGGAAAATCTTAGCGATTTGGTACAAGTGGCTCATTGAGTGTATAACAACAGAGATGACCCTAGCACGACAGAGACAAAGAAGCTAGCTAAAATAATCGTAATTGCCATGAGATACCCCAGAGACTCAGGAAAAGGAGAGCATGGCTCACTCACGGAGAGACTAACCTGTGGGCACCGCCAAGCCATGGGGAAGGACCAATGTGCCTACTGCAGGAAAGAAGGACACTGGAAAAATCAGTGCCTTGAAAACCCCAGGAGAGGTGCACGACCCTCCACTAGAGTGGATGGGCCTCATCTGCACGTAGAAAGACCCAAGCAAGAGACAATAATGCTTGAAGAAGCTCAATGAAGGGGTCAGGGCTCTGTTTCGCTTCGTCGCCAAAAGCCCAGGCTAACTCTCCAAGTAGGAGGCCAGGCAGTAAATTTCTTGGTGGACACAGGGGCCACCTTCTCAGGTTCAGAAAGGAATATGGGCACATTTTCAAGAAGAAAGATGTGAATTACTGTGAGCCCATGATTCCTTCCACAGATAACTCACACCAGAAGGTTTGCATGGAGGGTAGGTGGGTTTCCCAAGACAACAAGATAACAAATATCTATCAGCCCTTTGGCCCAGTTAGCCACCTGGTTATGATATCACTGGCTTCTGGCTCAGCTGCTGAGCCAGTGAAGCAGTTATAGCAGGAGAAGACTAGGTGGCCGGTGGCCATCAACGGAAGGACCAAATCTCCACAGTGGGCTTCCTGTTTCAATATGGAGCCACGTATGTTACCTGCTGGACACCATCTCTATCCTGAGCTCATAATTGCCATCCCAGGTCTAGAATGCGGCGCGCAGGTACACACTATATGAAACAGTCTCTGATTAACTCCTCTGGATAACTTGCTGACATGGGAGTCTGGATAATCCTGTACATTTACTTTGCAGATTAGAAAACTCACTCAAAAACACACGGGAGTTCACCCAGAGACACACAACTGGTTAACAACAAAGTCATATTCAAACCAGCGTCTGGACCAAGAGCACGGTGCCCCACAGAACTGTGCCCATCGAGCAGTCAATATCTCCTGGACTCTCAAAAGATCTGAGCTGACACCCACCCCCCCCACATCCTTGCAGCCCCAAAAGATTGTATTTCACAGGATGGCACCGGATCTGCAGCTCGCGGAGAGGGACATATCTGATCAGAGAACACAGGGCAGAACAAGGGGGAGGAGGGAAGAATGGAGCACACCCTGGCCCAATACACCTTGAGGATGATGTTCCCAGTCAGAGAAGCCAATCCACAGAGAAGACCACATGGGCAGCCCCACGATGAGAAACGTCCCTCAAAGACCCATAGCCTTAGAGGGGACAACACTGGACACACAGTGTGGGAACTGCGCCCGAACTGATCCTGCCACTTCGAGGCATGATACTAAGAGAGTCAGCGGAAGAGAAAGAAAACGGAGCATCAAAGCCCCGGGGAATGCCAAAGGTGGACTTTGTGGTCAGGGTTCGGTGCCCCCACAGACTGGACTGGAAAACACTCCTAAAGTTGACCACACAGTCCTTGTACTTTTCTTTCTGGTTAGTGTTGTTTTCTTTTAGTGTCATTGGATTTGGGTTGGGTTTTGTTTTCATTTTTGTTTGTTTTTCTTTTTGCTGCTTGGTTTAGCTCAGTCTTGTTTTGTGCATGTTATTACCTTTACAGGTCTGTCTAATTAAGAGAGGCTGGATGAAGAATCTGGAGGAGTAAACATGTGACCGGCCCTTTCCATTGGGCATGGGAGTGAGGAGGGTGGGGGGAAAGGAAGTGGTGTAAAGAAACCCAGAGACAAGGGTACAACAAGTGATGGAAAATGGTAGTGAGGGGGATGTAGGAGGCCTGGTAGGGCGTGATCAAAGGTAATGTAACCAAGAGGAATTACTGAAACCCAAAGGAAGACTGAGCATGTCAGTGGGCACAAGAGGAAAATCAAAGGGTATAGAAGAGTGAGCTGGGAAGCAAGGGTCAGTTATAGACGTCTAAAAAAAGGCATGTACATATGTACATATATTTACAAAGGGGCATGGGGAAATAGATCTATGTCCATATGTTTATAGATTTAGTATTGAGGTAGCAGATGGACATAGGGCCTCCGCTCAAGGAATCCCTCATTGCAAGAACACTGTTTTATAAAATTGGCATTCTAAGATGCTCACCTTTCCTACACAATCACTGACCACAAAGCGGCTGCATAAGCAAATGTGGTGAAGAAATCCGATGGTGTCCAGCTACCTAAAGATATAGCGTGTGGGGTCTTAAAGGCTTGAGGGTAAAGAAACAGCCATCTGGCTCTGAAGCAACAGAGCCCACATGGAGAAAGCATACCAGCCTGTGTGATCACAAAGTTTTAAAGGGATAAGGCAACAGGCATCATGAGAACAAAAAAATCTTATCATGGAGAATGAGAGGGGACTGCCGGGTATAGACCCAAAACCTATTTGCAGTGCACTGGACATCCCCTTACAGAAGGAACTCAGAGTGGAGATTAAAGAATACAGGGTATAAGACAGCAAAGATGAAACACAACTTTCCTCTAGTTCTTAATGCTTCCTCTTGCCCCACTATCATGATCCCAGTTCTACCATACTAATCTGGCCAAACTAGAGAAGGTATTCTAGTACCGATAGGAATTTCAAACACGGGGAATCCAGAGTGGATGGGCCCTTTACCAGTGTTATGAGTGGAGATACTGGGAGGGTGGAGGAAGGGCAGGATGGAAAGTGGGAACCGATTACAAGGATCTTCATTGACCTCAAAAGAAAGGTGGGTGAAGATATGACAAAAGAATTAGTACATTTCCAAGGATTGATGAGGGATGGGTGGCGGGCATTGATGGGGGAAAAATGAGGAGCTGAGGCCAGGGGCTTGGGTGGAGAGTGGATATTTTGTGAATAAGGAGGGCAATTATGTACAGATGTGCTTCAAACAGATGATGTATTTATGGATTGCGGTTAGTGTTGTAGGAGCCACTAATGAAAAGATCATAAAAGAAACAAAAATAATCTTGGCAGAGGGCTCATGCAAGGATGATCTCAGGCTGGATGAGACCAGTCAAAACAGCTACTGGAGTGGCCTCACCCTGTGTCTATTACTGAGTCAGCCATGATGCTTAGGACCCACAGCCCCAGCAGCTGGCCAGAGAGGGAGGTGGATCTCTGAGGCCATTCCACAGGGGGAATGGTCTTCTGTCCTGCAGGGCCCACCCTCCTTTGTAAGCGTGCTGCCTGGGGCAAGGCTTTCATGGAGTCCACACCATGGGAGCTCTACTACTCATGGGGGATTGGCAGGAAGGCTCTGCTCATGTGCATACACCACCACCTAGCTGGAGGATCTCCGTGAACAAAGCCTGAGGCAGACAACAAGCCCACTAACTGATGCTGTAAGAGATACAATCAGCATCCAGAAACCTGCAACTGGGAGCAAGAGGCAGCATACCTTGGTCCCAGCCCCTCCCACTCTAATCTACAAGGAGTGACATTGCAAAGCAGAGGGTTTTCATAAAGCACTTCCAGGACAGTGGAATGAGCAGCCTCGTTTGTGGACATGGATACTCTGTGATCCAGACGTACTACCACCTCCCTTCCAGTCAGCTGAGACAAAAACCCTTGCAAGCAGAAAGCCATGCATCTGAACAGTATCCACCAGCCACTCTTGTGCAGCCCAGCTGCCTCCAAAGAGCCTTCCTGAGTGTGAGAGAAATCATGCAGAAGCCTGGTCTGCACTCAAGAGAGTTTTATGAGCGTTAGGGAGGCGTGGTGGGCAAGTCTGGCCGACCCCAGTGGCTGAATTGAATTTACATGGCCTAGATTGGTCAATCCAGGTACAGGAACCACCCAGGTGACCTCCCCTTCATGGCCAGAAATCTGGACCTCTGAGCATGCACAGGGTGCCTCTCCTAACTGGGCTCTTATCTTGGCCCTATGGGCATGCATAACGGATGCCCCAGTCCCTAGCATAGCTACCTAACATTTGCCCCCCTGAAGAGATATGGACCCAAATCTTTGGGGTACTGGGCGACGACATCTCTAGCTACTTCCTGCTGGCAAAAGGGGCGAGGTGGGGCTTTGGGTCCATACCCTTCCTACACTGCTGGGAGGGGTTGTCCATTGAGGGCAACTTTATCCAGGATGGATAAGGTTGAGGTGGTCCAGGAGATGGTAGTCGTGGGCCTGGCACACTTGGTTCAGAAGCTTTAATCACCCGATAACTTCTGAGAAAAACAAACGGTCTAAAAGGTGAACAGTTTGACTACGACAAGGCTAAGCTTGTGAGGTGGCAGTGGCCTTGAAATTAGGTGAGTGTCACAGGAAACAAAAAAAATCTTAGGATTACCAGACATGTGTGTTTGTTCATTGGAAGTACAGGAAGAGGGATAAAAGCATTCACACTTTCCCCTAGGAGGGCACAGGTTTGGGCACTACTAGGTGCAGTCGGATCACTGATTCATTTATGATGCTAAGGTCTTGGACACGCTGATCAGACCCATCCTTCTTTTTAACCCTATAACGCTTCAATTTTAATTTTGGGAAAAAATTTTCTTTTTGTTGTGGACTTTCATAGTTATAAATATATATATATGTATTAATATATACATTTTTAATGTTATGAAAACATCATGCTTCGCGTTATAGAGTTAAATGGAAATAATGGGCTAGTGCAGGACGAGTCAAAAGTGACCAAAATAGAGTAACTGCCTAAGTCATTTTGAATTTTCTTGGGTTCAATTGGAGTAAAGGCTTGTAAATTACCCGGGGTCCAAATTCCCATGGTGCCTCCTACAACGGGTAGAATGTTCAGGGATGTTTCAGGGCTGGGAGATTAATAACCCCTAAGTCCAGGATACCTTAGGGCAGGGGTCCTGAAACTGTTTACCCAGGGGGCCAGTTCACTATCCCTCAGGCCTTTTGAAGGAAAGACTATAGTTTAAAAAAACAAATATTACGAACAAATTCATGTACACACTGCACATATTGATTTGAAGTTCAAAAAAAAATAAATGGGGCACATACACCCGGCAGAAAGGATCAACGTCCTCGGCTGTCTGCATGTGGACCACAGGTTGTAGTTTGAGGACCCCTGCTCTCGGCATTCACCAAGAGGATGTGGTTTCAACCCAAAAGCTTGGAGACTCTACAATTTGTTTAAAAGTGATGGGGCAGAAGGAGTCCCTGATTGACCCACGCAAGACTAGTTTTCCCATCCCCTATTACTAAGAGTTCATAGTTATGGTTAAAGGGAACCAGGATATCCCGATCTGATCCCGTTACTTCAAGTGTGGGCTGACATTGCCACTAAGAAGCCTGCAAATATAAAAGACTTACTCCCTCCCGCAAAGAAAGGGCCCTTGTTTCCAAGGTTTCAGGAAACATGGAAGGACCGGAAAAACAAACGGTCCAAGTTCCCAAAACCACATAGGTGGAGGCCATCCCTCCCCATCACCCTCCCCTCCCCTCCCCTCCCCTCCCCATCACCATCCCCCCCTCCCCTCCCCTCCCCAACCCGTCCCCTCCCCAACCCGTCCCCTCCCCAACCCGTCCCCTCCCCTCCCCTCCCCTCCCCTCCCCTCCCCTCCCCTCCCCTCCCGATCTCTCTCCCCTAATCGGCTTTATCCCATTTTGCAGGAGAACTCTGAGAGTGGGAGAGCTGGCTTCAATCCCTTTCTTTCAACCCCCGCCCTATAAGGTTTCTAGGGTCCAGAAATAGAAAACTTCTAACAGGCCCTTATTGAGTCACTCCCTCCCCCACCGGCCCCACAACCTCACTCCCACCCCTAACAAGCAGCCCCCCACACACACTAGTACTGGTATGACTTCCATACTCATCAGCCCACCTGGAATGCTTGCCAACAACTTTTCCAGGTGCTGTTCACAACGGAGGAGGGTAGCCCTTCCAGACAGAGGCCCAGTAAGCAGTCAGTGAACCTGATGGTCAGCGAGCGGGCACTCCCCACTTGAGAGAAACTCTTTTGGCCACTACACCAACAATGTGGGATCTCAATTCCTAGCAAGGCCCAGAGGGCTTTACCAGGTATCACCCATTGCTCTTACATGACCCTCTGCGGAAGAGCTAGGAAACCTATGAATTTATCTAAGGTCAGTGAGAATTTTCAGGTTCCTATAAGAGAATGTCCGCCTGCCTTTCTAGAGTGGCTGATGTAAGCCTACGGGCTTTATACCCCTAACGGCCCGGAGGCACTGAGAAGAGGAGGGCAATAAGTATTGCCTTTATTACTCAGTCAGTCTGCCTCAGACATGACAACGAAGTGGGAAGGGTTTGAAAGGAAAATCTTAGCGATTTGGTACAAGTGGCTCATTGAGTGTATAACAACAGAGATGACCCTAGCACGACAGAGACAAAGAAGCTAGCTAAAATAATCGTAATTGCCATGAGATACCCCAGAGACTCAGGAAAAGGAGAGCATGGCTCACTCACGGAGAGACTAACCTGTGGGCACCGCCAAGCCATGGGGAAGGACCAATGTGCCTACTGCAGGAAAGAAGGACACTGGAAAAATCAGTGCCTTGAAAACCCCAGGAGAGGTGCACGACCCTCCACTAGAGTGGATGGGCCTCATCTGCACGTAGAAAGACCCAAGCAAGAGACAATAATGCTTGAAGAAGCTCAATGAAGGGGTCAGGGCTCTGTTTCGCTTCGTCGCCAAAAGCCCAGGCTAACTCTCCAAGTAGGAGGCCAGGCAGTAAATTTCTTGGTGGACACAGGGGCCACCTTCTCAGGTTCAGAAAGGAATATGGGCACATTTTCAAGAAGAAAGATGTGAATTACTGTGAGCCCATGATTCCTTCCACAGATAACTCACACCAGAAGGTTTGCATGGAGGGTAGGTGGGTTTCCCAAGACAACAAGATAACAAATATCTATCAGCCCTTTGGCCCAGTTAGCCACCTGGTTATGATATCACTGGCTTCTGGCTCAGCTGCTGAGCCAGTGAAGCAGTTATAGCAGGAGAAGACTAGGTGGCCGGTGGCCATCAACGGAAGGACCAAATCTCCACAGTGGGCTTCCTGTTTCAATATGGAGCCACGTATGTTACCTGCTGGACACCATCTCTATCCTGAGCTCATAATTGCCATCCCAGGTCTAGAATGCGGCGCGCAGGTACACACTATATGAAACAGTCTCTGATTAACTCCTCTGGATAACTTGCTGACATGGGAGTCTGGATAATCCTGTACATTTACTTTGCAGATTAGAAAACTCACTCAAAAACACACGGGAGTTCACCCAGAGACACACAACTGGTTAACAACAAAGTCATATTCAAACCAGCGTCTGGACCAAGAGCACGGTGCCCCACAGAACTGTGCCCATCGAGCAGTCAATATCTCCTGGACTCTCAAAAGATCTGAGCTGACACCCACCCCCCCCACATCCTTGCAGCCCCAAAAGATTGTATTTCACAGGATGGCACCGGATCTGCAGCTCGCGGAGAGGGACATATCTGATCAGAGAACACAGGGCAGAACAAGGGGGAGGAGGGAAGAATGGAGCACACCCTGGCCCAATACACCTTGAGGATGATGTTCCCAGTCAGAGAAGCCAATCCACAGAGAAGACCACATGGGCAGCCCCACGATGAGAAACGTCCCTCAAAGACCCATAGCCTTAGAGGGGACAACACTGGACACACAGTGTGGGAACTGCGCCCGAACTGATCCTGCCACTTCGAGGCATGACACTAAGAGAGTCAGCGGAAGAGAAAGAAAACGGAGCATCAAAGCCCCGGGGAATGCCAAAGGTGGACTTTGTGGTCAGGGTTCGGTGCCCCCACAGACTGGACTGGAAAACACTCCTAAAGTTGACCACACAGTCCTTGTACTTTTCTTTCTGGTTAGTGTTGTTTTCTTTTAGTGTCATTGGATTTGGGTTGGGTTTTGTTTTCATTTTTGTTTGTTTTTCTTTTTGCTGCTTGGTTTAGCTCAGTCTTGTTTTGTGCATGTTATTACCTTTACAGGTCTGTCTAATTAAGAGAGGCTGGATGAAGAATCTGGAGGAGTAAACATGTGACCGGCCCTTTCCATTGGGCATGGGAGTGAGGAGGGTGGGGGGAAAGGAAGTGGTGTAAAGAAACCCAGAGACAAGGGTACAACAAGTGATGGAAAACGGTAGTGAGGGGGATGTAGGAGGCCTGGTAGGGCGTGATCAAAGGTAATGTAACCAAGAGGAATTACTGAAACCCAAAGGAAGACTGAGCATGTCAGTGGGCACAAGAGGAAAATCAAAGGGTATAGAAGAGTGAGCTGGGAAGCAAGGGTCAGTTATAGACGTCTAAAAAAAGGCATGTACATATGTACATATATTTACAAAGGGGCATGGGGAAATAGATCTATGTCCATATGTTTATAGATTTAGTATTGAGGTAGCAGATGGACATAGGGCCTCCGCTCAAGGAATCCCTCATTGCAAGAACACTGTTTTATAAAATTGGCATTCTAAGATGCTCACCTTTCCTACACAATCACTGACCACAAAGCGGCTGCATAAGCAAATGTGGTGAAGAAATCCGATGGTGTCCAGCTACCTAAAGATATAGCGTGTGGGGTCTTAAAGGCTTGAGGGTAAAGAAACAGCCATCTGGCTCTGAAGCAACAGAGCCCACATGGAGAAAGCATACCAGCCTGTGTGATCACAAAGTTTTAAAGGGATAAGGCAACAGGCATCATGAGAACAAAAAAATCTTATCATGGAGAATGAGAGGGGACTGCCGGGTATAGACCCAAAACCTATTTGCAGTGCACTGGACATCCCCTTACAGAAGGAACTCAGAGTGGAGATTAAAGAATACAGGGTATAAGACAGCAAAGATGAAACACAACTTTCCTCTAGTTCTTAATGCTTCCTCTTGCCCCACTATCATGATCCCAGTTCTACCATACTAATCTGGCCAAACTAGAGAAGGTATTCTAGTACCGATAGGAATTTCAAACACGGGGAATCCAGAGTGGATGGGCCCTTTACCAGTGTTATGAGTGGAGATACTGGGAGGGTGGAGGAAGGGCAGGATGGAAAGTGGGAACCGATTACAAGGATCTTCATTGACCTCAAAAGAAAGGTGGGTGAAGATATGACAAAAGAATTAGTACATTTCCAAGGATTGATGAGGGATGGGTGGCGGGCATTGATGGGGGAAAAATGAGGAGCTGAGGCCAGGGGCTTGGGTGGAGAGTGGATATTTTGTGAATAAGGAGGGCAATTATGTACAGATGTGCTTCAAACAGATGATGTATTTATGGATTGCGGTTAGTGTTGTAGGAGCCACTAATGAAAAGATCATAAAAGAAACAAAAATAATCTTGGCAGAGGGCTCATGCAAGGATGATCTCAGGCTGGATGAGACCAGTCAAAACAGCTACTGGAGTGGCCTCACCCTGTGTCTATTACTGAGTCAGCCATGATGCTTAGGACCCACAGCCCCAGCAGCTGGCCAGAGAGGGAGGTGGATCTCTGAGGCCATTCCACAGGGGGAATGGTCTTCTGTCCTGCAGGGCCCACCCTCCTTTGTAAGCGTGCTGCCTGGGGCAAGGCTTTCATGGAGTCCACACCATGGGAGCTCTACTACTCATGGGGGATTGGCAGGAAGGCTCTGCTCATGTGCATACACCACCACCTAGCTGGAGGATCTCCGTGAACAAAGCCTGAGGCAGACAACAAGCCCACTAACTGATGCTGTAAGAGATACAATCAGCATCCAGAAACCTGCAACTGGGAGCAAGAGGCAGCATACCTTGGTCCCAGCCCCTCCCACTCTAATCTACAAGGAGTGACATTGCAAAGCAGAGGGTTTTCATAAAGCACTTCCAGGACAGTGGAATGAGCAGCCTCGTTTGTGGACATGGATACTCTGTGATCCAGATGTACTACCTCCTCCCTTCCAGTCAGCTGAGACAAAAACCCTTGCAAGCAGAAAGCCATGCATCTGAACAGTATCCACCAGCCACTCTTGTGCAGCCCAGCTGCCTCCAAAGAGCCTTCCTGAGTGTGAGAGAAATCATGCAGAAGCCTGGTCTGCACTCAAGAGAGTTTTATGAGCGTTAGGGAGGCGTGGTGGGCAAGTCTGGCCGACCCCAGTGGCTGAATTGAATTTACATGGCCTAGATTGGTCAATCCAGGTACAGGAACCACCCAGGTGACCTCCCCTTCATGGCCAGAAATCTGGACCTCTGAGCATGCACAGGGTGCCTCTCCTAACTGGGCTCTTATCTTGGCCCTATGGGCATGCATAACGGATGCCCCAGTCCCTAGCATAGCTACCTAACATTTGCCCCCCTGAAGAGATATGGACCCAAATCTTTGGGGTACTGGGCGACGACATCTCTAGCTACTTCCTGCTGGCAAAAGGGGCGAGGTGGGGCTTTGGGTCCATACCCTTCCTACACTGCTGGGAGGGGTTGTCCATTGAGGGCAACTTTATCCAGGATGGATAAGGTTGAGGTGGTCCAGGAGATGGTAGTCGTGGGCCTGGCACACTTGGTTCAGAAGCTTTAATCACCCGATAACTTCTGAGAAAAACAAACGGTCTAAAAGGTGAACAGTTTGACTACGACAAGGCTAAGCTTGTGAGGTGGCAGTGGCCTTGAAATTAGGTGAGTGTCACAGGAAACAAAAAAAATCTTAGGATTACCAGACATGTGTGTTTGTTCATTGGAAGTACAGGAAGAGGGATAAAAGCATTCACACTTTCCCCTAGGAGGGCACAGGTTTGGGCACTACTAGGTGCAGTCGGATCACTGATTCATTTATGATGCTAAGGTCTTGGACACGCTGATCAGACCCATCCTTCTTTTTAACCCTATAACGCTTCAATTTTAATTTTGGGAAAAAATTTTCTTTTTGTTGTGGACTTTCATAGTTATAAATATATATATATGTATTAATATATACATTTTTAATGTTATGAAAACATCATGCTTCGCGTTATAGAGTTAAATGGAAATAATGGGCTAGTGCAGGACGAGTCAAAAGTGACCAAAATAGAGTAACTGCCTAAGTCATTTTGAATTTTCTTGGGTTCAATTGGAGTAAAGGCTTGTAAATTACCCGGGGTCCAAATTCCCATGGTGCCTCCTACAACGGGTAGAATGTTCAGGGATGTTTCAGGGCTGGGAGATTAAAAACCCCTAAGTCCAGGATACCTTAGGGCAGGGGTCCTGAAACTGTTTACCCAGGGGGCCAGTTCACTATCCCTCAGGCCTTTTGAAGGAAAGACTATAGTTTAAAAAAACAAATATTACAAACAAATTCATGTGCACACTGCACATATTGATTTGAAGTTCAAAAAAAAAAAATAAATGGGGCACATACACCCGGCAGAAAGGATCAACGTCCTCGGCTGTCTGCATGTGGACCACAGGTTGTAGTTTGAGGACCCCTGCTCTCGGCATTCACCAAGAGGATGTGGTTTCAACCCAAAAGCTTGGAGACTCTACAATTTGTTTAAAAGTGATGGGGCAGAAGGAGTCCCTGATTGACCCACGCAAGACTAGTTTTCCCATCCCCTATTACTAAGAGTTCATAGTTATGGTTAAAGGGAACCAGGATATCCCGATCTGATCCCGTTACTTCAAGTGTGGGCTGACATTGCCACTAAGAAGCCTGCAAATATAAAAGACTTACTCCCTCCCGCAAAGAAAGGGCCCTTGTTTCCAAGGTTTCAGGAAACATGGAAGGACCGGAAAAACAAACGGTCCAAGTTCCCAAAACCACATAGGTGGAGGCCATCCCTCCCCATCACCCTCCCCCACCCCTCCCCTCCCCTCCCCCACCCCTCCCCTCCCCAACCCCTCCCCTCTCCCCTCCCCAACCCCTCCCCTCCCCTCCCCTCCCCCACCCCTCCCCTCACGATCTCTCTCCCCTAATCGGCTTTATCCCATTTTGCAGGAGAACTCTGAGAGTGGGAGAGCTGGCTTCAAACCCTTTATTTCAACCCCCGCCCTATAAGGTTTCTAGGGTCCAGAAATAGAAAACTTCTAACAGGCCCTTATTGAGTCACTCCCTCCCCCACCGGCCCCACAACCTCACTCCCACCCCTAACAAGCAGCCCCCCACACACACTAGTACTGGTATGACTTCCATACTCATCAGCCCACCTGGAATGCTTGCCAACAACTTTTCCAGGTGCTGTTCACAACGGAGGAGGGTAGCCCTTCCAGACAGAGGCCCAGTAAGCAGTCAGTGAACCTGATGGTCAGCGAGCGGGCACTCCCCACTTGAGAGAAACTCTTTTGGCCACTACACCAACAATGTGGGATCTCAATTCCTAGCAAGGCCCAGAGGGCTTTACCAGGTATCACCCATTGCTCTTACATGACCCTCTGCGGAAGAGCTAGGAAACCTATGAATTTATCTAAGGTCAGTGAGAATTTTCAGGCTAAGAGAATGTCTGCCTTCCTTTCTAGAGTGGCTGATGGAAGCCTACGGGCTTTATACCCTTACAGCCCGGAGGCCCCGAGAACAGGAGGGCAATAAATATTGCCTTTATGACTCAGTCAGTCTGCCTCAGACATGAAAAAGAAGTGGGAAGGGTTTCAAGGGAAAAATCTTAGTGATTTGATACAAGTGGTTCATTGAGTATATAACAACCGAGATGACCCTAGCACGACAGAGACAAAGAAACTAGCTAAAATACTAGGAATTGCCATGAGAGACCCCAGAGACTCAGGAAAAGGAGAGCATGGCCCACTCACGGAGAGACTAACCTCTGGGCACCTCCAAGCCATGGGGAAGGATCAATGTGCCTACTGCAGGAAAGAAGGACACTGGAAAAATCAGTGCCTTGAAAACCCCAGGAGAGGTCCACGACCCTCCACAAGAGTGGACGGGCCTCATCTGCAACAAGAAAGACTCAAGCAAGAGACAATAAGGCTTGAAGAGCTGAATGAAGGGGTCAGGGCTCTGTTTCACTTCGCCGCCAAAACCCAGGCTAACACTCCATGTAGGAGGCCAGGAAGTAAATTTCTTGGTGGACATAGGAGCCACCTTCTCAGGTTCAGAAAGGAATACGGGCAAATTTTCAAAAAGAAAGATGTGTATTACTGTGAGCCTATGATTCCTTCCACAGATAACTCACACCAGAAGGTTTGCATGGAGGTTAGGTGGGCTTCCCAAGACAACAAGATAACAAATATCTATCTGCCCTTTCTCCCAGTTAGCCACCTGGTTATGATGGCACTGGCTCCTGGCTCAGCTGCTGAGCCAGTGAAGCAGTTATAGCAGGAGAAGACTAGGTGGCCGGTGGCCATCAACGGAAGGACCAAATCTCCACAGTGGGCTTCCTGTTTCAATATGGAGCCACGTCTGTCACCTACTGGACACCATCTCTATTCTGAGCTCATAATTGCCACCCCAGGTCTTGAATGCAGCGCGCAGATACACACTATATGAAACAGTCTCTGATTAACCCTTCTCAATAACTTGCTGATATGGGCTTCTGGATAATCCAGTACATTTACTTTCCAGATGAGAAAACTCCCTCAAAACACACAGGAGTTGACCCAGAGACACACAACTGGTTAACAACAAAGTCATATTCACAACCAGCTTCTGGACCAAGAGCACGGTGCCTCACAGAACTGTGCCCATCGAGAAGTCAATATCTCCTGGACTCTCAAAAGATCTGAGCTGATGCCCCCCCTCCCACCTCCTTGCAGCCCCCAAAGATTGTATTTCACAGGATGGCACCGGAGCTGCAGCTCGCAGAGAGGGACATATCTGATCAGAGAACACAGAGCAGAACAAGGCGGAGGAGGGGAGAATGGAGCACATCCTGGCCCACTACACCTTGAGGATGATGTTCCCAATCAGAGAAGCCAGTCCACAGAAAAGACCACATGGGCAGCCCCACGATGAGAAACGTCCCTCAAAGACCCATTGCCCTAGAGGGGACAACACTGGAGACACAGTGTGGGAACTGCGCCCGAACTGATCTTGCTACATCGAGGCATGACACTAAGGGAATGCAGCGGAAGAGCTAGAAAACGGAGCATCAAAGTTCCCGGGGAATGCCAAAGGTGGACTTTGTGGTCAGGGCTCGGTGCCCCAACAGACTGGACTGGAAAACACTCCTAAAGTTCACCACACAGTCCTTGTACTAACTATGAGCTTTTCTTTCTTGGTTAGTTTTGTTTTCTTTTAGTGTCATTGGATTTTTGTTGTCTTGGTTTTTTTGCGTAGCTTGTCTTGGTTTTGTGCATGTTATTTCCTTTTCTGGTCTGTCTAAATTAGATAGGCTGGATGTCCAATCTGGAGGACAAAACCCAGGACCAACACTTCTGGGGGGTGGGGCATGGGAAAGAGGGAGGTGGGCATAAAGGAAGCGGTGTTACGAAACCCAGAAACAAGAGAACAGGAAGTCATGCATATCCGTGGTGAGGTAGATGTAGGAGGCCTGGTAGGGTGGGATCAAGGGTAATGGAACCAAGAAGAATTACTGAAACCCAAAGGAAGACTGAGCATGGCAGTGGGCACAAGAGGAAAATGAAAGGGAAATAGAAGAGCAAGCGAGGAAGCACGGGCCTGTTATAGAGGTCTTTAAAAAAGTATGTCCATATGTAAATATATTCATATATGAGCATGGGGAAATAGACCTACGTCCATATATTTATAGGTTTCGTATTAAGGTAGCAGATGGACTCTGGGCCTCCACTCAAGTACTCCCTCATTGCAAGAATACTTTGTTCTATTAAATTGGCATTCTATGGTGCTCACCTTCCCCACAGGTACACTGAAGACAAAGCTGATGGTGCCCAGCTGTCAAAAGATATAGCGTCTGAGGTCTTAAAAGCTTGAATGTAAACAAGCGGCCACCTAGCTCAGAAGCAACAAAGCCCACATGGAATAATCACATCAGCCTATGAGATCACGAGGTTTCGAAGGGATCAGGTGTCAGGCATCGTCAGAACAAAAACATCTTATTGGGAATGAGAAGAGTGCTTGGTAGAGACCCAAAGCCCATTTCCAGACCACTGGACAATACCTTACAGAAGGGTCTCAGAGAGGAGATGAGCCAAGACTAGGTACGAGATAGCAACGATGAAACACAACTTTCCTCTCGTTGCTAAATGCTTTCTCTCCCCCCATTATCATGACCCCAATTCTACCTTACAAATCTGGCTAGACCAGAGAATGTACACTGGTACAGATAGCAACTGGAAACACAGGGAATCCAGGGTGGATGAGTCCTTTAGGACCAGTATTATGAGTGAAGACACTGAGAGGGTAAGAGGGAGGGCAGTTTGGAAACGGGGAACTGATTACAAGGATGTACATTTTACTTCAACAGAAAAGTGGGTGAAGGGGGATATCAGACAGTGCAAGATATGACAAAAATTAGTAAATTACCAAGGATTGATGAGCGAGGGGTAGCGCACATGGGGGGTGGGGATGGGAATGAGGAGCTGAGGCCATGGGCTTGGGTGGAGAGTGGATATTTTGAGAATGAGGGAAATGAATGTACAAATGTGCTTTACACAACTGATGTATGCATAGAATGTGTTTAGTGTTGTATGAGCCCCTAATAAAACGTTAAAAAAAAAGATCTGGGCAGAGGACTCATTCAAGGATTATCTCAGGCTGGATTAGACCCTTCTAAGTAGAAAGTCCTGCATCTGAACAGTATCCACCAGCCATTCATGTCCAGTTATGCTGCCTCCAAAGAGCCTTCCTGGGTTTGTCAGATCTCTCTGAGGACAGACAGACCTTGGTCCTCTGCTCTGCGTGAGAAAGAATGCATGTAGAAGCCTGATTGTCATCCAAGTGGGTTTTATGAGCATTAGGGAGGCATGGTGGGCAACCCTGGTCAACCCCAGCAGCTGAATTTAATTTACTTGGCTTTGGTGGGTCAATCAAGTTGCAGCACTCACCCAGGTGTACCTCCTCTTCCTGGCCGGAAACCTGAACCTCTGAGCATGCACAGTGTGCCACTCCTTCTTGGGCTGCTACCTTGGCCCTCTGGGCATGCATAATGGACACCCCAGTCCCTAGGATAGCTACCTAACATTTGCCCCCTGAAGAGGTATGGACCCAAATCTTTGGGGTACTGGGCGACGACATCTCTAAGTACTTCCTGCTGCAAAAGGGGCAAATGGGGCTCAGAAGGGATTGTCCACTCAGGTCCCAGGATGGATAAAGTTGAGGTTGTTCAGGAAATCGTGGTCCTGCAGCTGGCACACTTGGTTTGGAGGCCTTGGTAACCTTAGAACTTCTGGAAAAACAAACAAAAAGACAAAAGGTTGAAGAGTTTAAGTGAGACAAGTCTAAGATTCGGAGGAGGTCGTTCCCTTCAAGTTAGGTGAGTGTCACAAGAAATAAATATACTTAGGATTATCAGGCATGTGTTTGTTCACTCTAAGTACAGGAACGGGGATTAAAGCATTCACAATTTCCCTAGGAGGGCACAGGGTTTGGGCACTACTAGGTGCAGTGGGATCACTGCTTCATTTATGATCCTAAGGTCTTACACCTGCTGATAAGACCCATCCTTTTTAACCCTATAATGGCTCAATTTTCAATTTGGGGGAAATGTTTTTGTTTTTATTCTTTATTTTCAAAGTTATCTACCTATTTATCTGTCTGTTTATCTATCTATCTATTAATATATACATTTCTTTATATGTTATGTAAATATGCTCAGCGTTATAGAGTTAAATGGTAATATTGGGGTACTACAGGGGGAGTCAACCGTAATCAAAAGTAGAGTAACTGCCTAAGTCATTTTTAATTTTCTTGGCTTCAATTTGAATAAAAGGCTGGTAAATTACCCAGGGACCAAATTTCCCTGGTGCCTCTACTATGGGTAGAATGATCAGGGGTGTGTCAGGGCTGCGAGAATAGTAACCCCTAAGTCCAGGATCCCTTAGGGCAGGGGTCCTCAAACTGTTTACCTAGGGGGCCAGTTCTGTCCCTCAGATCATTGGAGGGTCAGACTATAGTTTTTTAAAAACCTATGAACAAGTTCCTATGCACACTGCACGAGTCGGCTGCTAAGCAGGACAGGCAGAGGCAGCAAAAACACCCTGAGGGTGGAATAAATATCGTCAGGCCACATGTGTCCCACGGGCCACAGTTTGAGGACGCCTGCCTTAGGGGTTCCTGTGTGCACTGGGGATGAAGGTCTCTACTGCTCCTCAAAAGGAGAAATGCTCTAACTTCTGGCATCTCCGCCCATTTCCCATCACTCTACAGAACTGTTCCAGGTGAATCAGGGTTGGAAGGAAAAGTGTGCCATTCTCTGGCCACCATTCTCCTTTCTCAAATAAAGTTGCATAGTGTATCAGCTTTTGTTTGTCTAGCCTCTGTGTCAACTCTATCCCAATTGGACAGGATTCATGCAAGGGGGCAATTCCTGAGTATGAAGCTGCTAAGTCCCATCTGGAAAGCACAAAACAAGGCTATTTAGAGCTTGCTGCCTCAAGGTCAATAACCCCGCTTCAGAGCAGACCCCTGGTGTGCTATTAAACTGATGCCTCTGACAGGTGCCCCCACCATAGACAAAGGGTCAAAGAGCAGTCGCTGTGGGTGACTTTAGGTCCAACCATTTTCTAGACAATAAGCTAGGAGGACCACTGCTTGGGATGGCCCCACAGCCTTCTAAGATGCCTGCTGGCAGGAGCAGACTCTCAAATCTCTGAAGGGAAGGGGCATCTGGCAGCTCAGGGAACCTTTAGGAAAATAGGAATTTCTGGCTGGAACATCATGGCAGCTGAGCTATATTAAGAGCTGTCCCCAAAAGTGCATGAAGAAACACCACTGAAAGCCTAAAAGTAAGGGTTACCCAGGCTAGGCTTCCGAACGCCTTTGTCTTAAGACTGAGCAACGGAAAACCAGCCAGTAACAAGGAACAAACCTACACTGGTAGAACACTAACCCTAGAACACCTGAAGTTTTCAATGCAGGAAATAATATTTTTTTGTTTTTATTCTTTACTTTCATTGTTATCAATATATATGACAACCAAAGTATATTTTAAAAGTATAAATTTTCAAAAATATAACCAAATTGTCATATTTATAATATATAATTTTGGTACCAGATACATTTTAATTAAATGTTACAAAAAAGTCCTGCTCAGTGTTATAGGGCTCAAGCAGCTTGTTTTAAAAACCAGGAGAAAGGCAAAGGGAACGGAGGGGAAAAGGGAAACATTTGGCTGCCGGGACAAGGCAGGGCTATCTCCCAGGCCTAAATCAACCAGCTCCCGAGGCAGTGCCCTTCCACGTGTTTGGACTGGTGGGCACCATTTTGGCCAGGGTCATAGGCCCTGTTTCCCCATGGCGGCTATGTAGGTTCTCTGGTAAAACCATAAAGAGCCTTGATAATGGTGAAGCCATTCTGAACTGACAGAAGCCACCATGAAAGGTAAATAAAGTAGCTATGAACTGTCAATGAACTAGCTGATATTGGGGTGGTAGGTCGTGCAGACGTAGCCCAAGGGAATGTCCCAAAGGAAATGGATGTTCAGAAGGCTTTTGAGAACAAGAGCAGTTTTTGTTCAACTAAGAATGGCTAACCGCAACACCCCACTTCTCTACTCTGCCTGCTTGCACACCTGCACATTGCACAAGTATAAAAACCTTTGGAAAATTCAACTGGGGGCTGCTCAGTCTCCTCTCAAGAGGGCTGACAGACCCTGTGCAGAAAATAAAACTTTTTCTGTTGAACTTGCCGGTGGTCGGAGATGCTTTCTTTCTGGGAATGGACAGTAGCTACAACATTTCGAGGTGCACCGAGATCCGAGTGCCACTGTCGGAGCCTGCTTAGAAAGGGGAACCAGGACATCCTGATCTGATCCCTTAAATTCATGTGTGGATTGACATTGCCACTAAGAAGCCAACATATATAAAAGACTTCCTCCCCCAACATAAAGAGTTCTTGTTTCCAAGATTTCAGTAAACATGGCAGGACCGGAAAAACAACCTGTCCAAGTTCCTAAAACCACCAAGGTGGAGGCTGTCCCTGTCCCTCCCCCTCCCTTCCCCCTTTCCCTCCCTGTCTGATTTATCCCATTTTGCAAGAGGACTCTGGGAGCAGGAGAGCTGGCTTCCGACCCTTGGTGCCGCTGCCACCCTATCAGGTTCCCAAGGGGCCGGAGAGAGGAATACTCACAGCCTCTTTTTGAGCCCCCCCACCCCACAACAAATACACTAGGGCAGGCATGTCTTAACAACCCCCAGAGAAAGATCACTCAGCAGCAGCCATTCTCCCCTTAAGGCAAGCAGCCCCCAAACCTGGGAAGACTCCCGAATCCCTTTTTCAGTATATGTTCCCTTTTGTTCCAGGGATTTGTATAATTGGAACCAACAAAACCCCTTTTTTCTGACAAACCATTAGGTCTGATTTCTTTGCTAGATATGGTTTTCCATACGCATCAGCCCACCTGAGGTGATTTCCTGCAACTTCTCCAGGTGCTGTTCATATCAGAGGAATGGGACCCCTTCCAGAGAGGCCCAGAAGGCAGTCAATGGACCTAATGGTCAGCCAGCGGGCACTCCCCACTTGAGAGAAATTTTTTTCCCCACTGCACAACCAATGTGGGATCCAAACTCCTAGCAAGGCCCAGAGGGCTTAAGCAGATATCACCAGTTGCTCTTGCAGGGCCTCCGCTTAACCTCTAGGAAGCCTATAAATTTATCTAAGGTCAGTGAGAATTCTCAGGCTCCTACAAGAGAATGTCCGCCTGCCTTTTTAGAGTGGCTGATGGACGCCTACGGGCTTTATACCCCTATTGACCTGAAAGCCCCCTGAGAACAGGAGGGAAGTAAGTATTGCCTGTATTATTCAGTCAGTCTGCCTCAGACATGAAAAAGAAGTGGGAAGGGTTTGAAGGGAAAAATCCTAGTGATTTGGTAGAAGTGGCTCATTGAGTGTATAACAACAGAGACAAAGAAACTAGCTAAAATACTAGTAATTGCCATGAGAGACCCCAGAGGCTCAGGAAATGGAGAGCATGGCCCACTCACGGAGAGACTAACCTGTGGGCACCACCAAGCCCCGAAGAAGGATCAATGTGCCTACTGCAGGAAAGAAGGACATTGGAAACATCAGTCCCTTGAAAACGCCAGGAGAGGTGCACGACCCTCCACTAGAGAGGACGGGCCTCATTCACACCTAGAAAGACCCAAGCGAGAGACAATAATGCTTGAAGAAGCTGAATGAAGGTGTCAGGGCTGTTTCACTTGGCCTCCAGGATCCCACGCTAACACTCCAAAAAGGGGGCCAGCCAGTAAATTTCTTGGTGGACACAGGGGCCACCTTCTTGGTTTTGGAAAAGACTACAGGTGCATTGTCAAAAGGAAAGATTTTAATTACAGGTGCCACATGGCAGACCCAAGCATACCCATGGACAACAGCCAGAATAACAGATTTAGCACAAGAGACAGTTCCACACTCCTTCCTGGTAATGCCTCAGGGCCCCTTTCCCCTAATTGGTCGGGATTTATTCGATAAATGGTGGCCATGATTACTTTCTCATCTGCTGCAACCACCTTAACCCTTGAACTTGAAAAGGCAAAGGTTTTGCTCACCGCTCCACTGCCAGAGGGATATGTGTTTTATCAAAGAGCAGAAGAAACCTCCTCAAAGGAACTTCTTGATAAATGGCTAAAAGATATTCCTTTTGTTTGGGCAGAGAACAACCTGCCAGACCTTGCTGAACATCAGGTGCCTGCGGTCGTACAACTTCTGAGCTCAGCCACACTGGTGAGTGTCAAGCAAAACCCTACTCCCTGGAAAGCACAGGTGGGTATTGCTGTTCACATATGCAGACTAAAGAGGACAGGCATTTTGGTGCCCTGCAAGTCCACATGGAACGCTCCCCTGCTGCCCATGCCGAAACCGGGAACTGAGGACTTCCAAATGGTGCAGGATCTCGGAGAGGTAAATGCGAGGGTAGAAACTGTCCGCTCCACGGTACCAAACTCCGAGACCCTCCTGAGTACTATCCCATCAAACTGAATTTGTTATACTGTTTTGGACTTAAAGGATGCTTTGTTCTCCATACCCTTGTCCTCTGTACGTCAACCCAATGAAGACTTACAGGAATACAAGGAGGAACACCCCCAAACCCCCTTGCTCCAGTATGCAGATGACCTCCTCCTGGCCTCCGAAACCCTGGAGGAATGCCCAAGTGCTACCGAGGACCTGTTAATAGTCCTTGGCCAATTGGGGTCCAGGGAATCTGAAAGAGAGGCTTAACTGTGTGTCAATAAAGCTGTATACCTAGGCTACCAACTGGAGGAGGGAAAACAGACCTTGTCCCCCAGCCGCACTGAGGTGATCCTCAAAATCCCAGTCCCTGAGACTAAGAGGCAGGTGTGAGAGTTTCTAGGATTTGTGGGGTACTGTCCATTGTGGAATTTGGGATTTGATGGATTAGCCAAACTCCTATATGCAAGTACTGGGGAAAGGAAAAAACTTCAATGGACTGAAGTAGAACAGCAAGCCTTTGAATCCTTAAAAACGTCGTTCATATGGGCACCCTCTCTTCCCCTTCCAGACATAGAAAATCCCTTCCAATTGTCTATCAGGCCAGGGGCACAGCAAAAGGAATGCTAACTCAGAACTTGCAGCCATGAAAGAGACCTGTGGCCGATCTTTCAATCACACTAGACTCTGCAACTGCAGGATGGCCGAGCTGCATGCGAGCTGAGGCTGCCATGGCCATCCTAGTTATAGAAGCTAGGAAGCTTACACTGGGGCAGGATATTGCTGGGGTAGGGGGACCTATGGTTGAGCCCCTACTAACAAGTCCCCTGGACCGGTGGATCTCGAATGCCAGGATTATACCACAAATCCCCAAGGTAATGGCCATGACCATGCCATCCCCAGTGTTACTGCCACAACCTACATACTCGGAAAATGATCTAAAGGTAAGCCAAGAGCTGGGCTGCCAAAGAAACTCGGAGCATCCAGGTGGCTGCTGCATCCTGATGGAAGAAGATTCATGCCAGAAGCTCTGGGAGAGATCTGATTCAAGGACTACATGAAGGTATGCACTCAGGATCCTCTAAATGGTCTCAGTTGCTCCTCAGGTACTTTTACATACCCAGGCTTGGACACTGGGTGGCAGATGACACCACTGTTGCTTGCACTGTGCTCGCTCGGGGAAACATCCCTACAAAAGAAAAGGAGCAACCCCAACCACAAGCTCGAGGTAGTACTCCTGGAGAATTCTGGGAGGTGGACTTTATGGATATCAAACTTAGAAAGTATGGCTACGGGTATTTGCTGGTGCTAGTGGACACCTATTCTGGATGGGTGGGAGCCTTCCCAACGAAGAAGGACACTGCTGCCACTGGGTGTAAATTATTAGTAACTAAAATTGTCCCTAGATTTGGCTTCCCACCACCTTGGGGTCCAACAATGGCCCAGTATTCATTGCTCAAATTACTAAAGTATTAGCAATGCTTCTAAATATTAACTGGAAGCTCTACTGGGCTTATAGGCCCCAAAGTTCAAGGCAAGTAGAAAGAATAAACAGAACCCTAAAGGAATTGTTAGTTAAGTTGCATTTAGAAACTGGCGAGAACTGGATTGATCCTTTCTTTACCTTTTGCCCTACTTCGAGTCCGATGCACTCCCTATGTGAAAAGCACGACCCCGTTTGAATTTAAGTTTGGCAGACCTTCCCCAATCCTCCCAAGACTGAAGGAAGTAGAAGTAATGGAAGTCACTACTTGTTCCTTCATGAAGTGCCTGCAGGCTGTCCAGCAGGTGAGACAAATCATCTGCTCCGACACCTTCATTTTGGGCCCAACCAAGGGAAAAGTGAAGAGGCAGCCCACAACTTGCAACCTGGAGACTGAACGTGGGTAAAGAAGCACTGACCCGAGACCTTAGAACCTAGGGGGAGTGGCCCATACTAGGTGATACTTATAACACCAACTGCTATTAAAGTAGTGGGGAAGGGGCCGTGGATTCATCAGTCACAAGTCAAAAAAAGCCCTCCCTGAGCATATCCTGAAAAGATGAACACTCAGAAAGACAGAAAAACCCTCAAAATTAAGGCTTTACAGAACTTAATTGTTTTTGTCTGAGCATTGCTGTCAGCACCCGCCATTTCGCCCAACCACAAACACATCTGTGGACTGCTACTCGAACCTCCAACAGTGAATATGTAACTTCTTACACTGGGTCTGACCCCCGTTTCTGCTTTGATTTGTTTGATTTGCTAGGAAAGAGCTGGCATTCCGGATCCTTTAAAGGTAAAGGGCACAATGGGGCCCATAACCGGAATCCCGTCCTATGGGTGCGGAATACCCTCTATAGAAAGAAGGCTCCAAACACACCATTTCTATAGATGCCCGGCTCATGGGCTCCCTAACTGCCAAGGGGAGGGACATTGCCATTGTGCAGCTTAGGGTTGTGAAACTATCATCTTCAGGGTGGAAACTTGTTAAAGACGACCCTATTGTTTTTACAAGAATGGGACTCAAGTCGGAGGGGTTTGATCCCACCACGTGTATGGTTTCCAAATGTAACCCAATAAGAACTGGATTCAAGCGTTATTGGGTTCACTGGGAACACATGGGGAATTCAGTATTATGTAAATGATAGAGATCCCGGGACAACCTTTACTATGCAGCAAAGTAAAATATGGCAACTTCCTGTCCATAAATAGGCCCAAACCTGGTGATAAATCCTGAAGAGCCACAGCTGGGTATCATTAAGATTCCTTTGCCGCACCCTCCAGACTCTTCAGTAACTTTCCCGTTCACTGCCAGCCCAACTCAAAGGGCCCTTCCCATTCAGGAGCCACCTCAAGGTTCTGTGTTTGATACTCTGGATGCTGTATTCCAATTTATGAACTCAAATCCTAACCTCGAAACTGATTGTTGGCTTTGTCTGAACCCTGCTCCCCCTTACTCGGTAGGCACAGCTACAAATAGCACTATTGGTGCAGAGCGTAATCCAATTAGAAATGTTAGTAAGAAGGATTACACGAAGCAGCAGTCTGTAGGTGAGGTTAGAGTGGACTCAACTCTAGCTCACTTTAAAAGATTACCAAGGGCGAAGACTGTTTTTATTCATCTAATTATCCCTTTAATATATCAAAATATCAAGATTTTTGCCTTCAAGCTGTTCCTATTGAACCAAATGGTGATCCTTATTTGTTATCTGCCACAACGGGTACTTGCTTTACTTGTTCCACAGGACTAGCACCCTGTCTCCTTTCCCCAGTATTAGCAGCAGACCCGGGTATTTGTGTCCTAGTGCATGTTATTCCTCAAGTGTACCTGTGTTCTGGTGAAGGAGGTAGGGATAACTTTGGAATTTCTGGATGAGCTAAAAGAGCCCCAATGTCAGTCCCACTGTTAACGGTGCTTGGGATTATGGGATTAGATGCAGTCGGGTCAGTTGCTTTAATACAAGGAAACTTAAACTATCAGACTCTTTGTCAGCAAATTGCTTTAGATATACAGGGATAAAAATACCATGTTTCCCATTTAGAAAGATCCTTACACTCCCTTGTAGAAGTGTGTTGCCAAACCGCCGACGGCTTGACTTGCTCCTTTTGAAACAAGGAGTGTTGTGCATGGCATTAGGAGAAACTTGTTTTAGGCAAACCATTCAGGAATCATTAAAGATAGTTTAGCCCTGGTTAGGAAAAGATTAGAGGAAAGAGTCAAGAAAAGAAATGAAGAAACCAATTGGTTTGAAAAGCTACTTAATTGGGCAACCTGGCGAACCACCCTAGTAACGCCCCTAGCCGGACCCCTAATCCTCCTCCTGCTAAACCTCACGTTTGGACCAATAATAACCAATAAGCTAGTGGCAGTCCTCACACAGAAAGTACAAACCATAAAACTCTTAGTGCTGAGCCCACCATACACTGGGCTGGCTACCGCAGATTCAATGATTTGAACTCGGCTAAGAAGAGGAGGGAATGTAGCAGCTCTGGGCAAAGCTTAAACAGCCTTGACAAGAGAAGTCATTTTGAGCTGTTAGAAGCCATTATGAACAGTAAATAAACTAGCTATGAACTGTCAGTGAACTAGCTGATATTGGGGAGGTAGGCTGTGCAGACATAGCCCAAGGGAACGTACAGAAGGAAAGACCAGAGCATGTAATGTTCAACTAAGAATGGCTAACTGCAACACCCTGCTTCTCTACTCTACCTGCTTGCACACCTGCACATTGCAAAAGTATAAAAACCTTTGGAAAATTAGACTGGGGGCCACTCAGTCTCCTCTCAAGAGAGCTGACAGTCTCTGCGCAGAAAATAAAACTTGTTCTGTTGAACTTGCCCGCGGTCTGGGTGACTTTCTTTCTGGGAAGAGACAGTAGCTACAACAGACACAGGTGGCGCCATTCTGCCTGGGAGTGGAGTCATGTGGCTGGGAAAATGGAAGCCGCAGATTGTGGCCTAGCCGAAAGCCAGCCTGGAGCCAACCACCCAGCCAGAGACCTGCCCAAACCAACAGGGTAGATGTGGGCGCTCCCAGCCATCTTGCTTGGCGGAGCCGCAGCACACCACTGTGCCCCAGTCTTGGTGCAACAGACTCCATTTAGAGGCCTGCACCTCCATCTTAGCTCTCAAGACAGACCCCTAACCGACCTGACCTCCCCTCCCCTGCTCTACCCCAAATTCCTGGAACCAGCTCGTCCCAAAGCCAGAATGTTTTCTGAATATATGGTCACTCCAACCCTCCCTCACATATAGATAAGATTAACGACCCCTCTGAAGCACCTATGTGTGCAGATCCTCCCCAGCCATGATCGAAATACTCTACGGACAACCTTTTCTTTTCTCGCCTCTTCCTGCAACTGATTGCCCTCCGCTAGCTTCGTACCTTCCATACTTGTCCTTGCTCCGCAACCTTCTTAGACAACACGAAAACTCCCCCATCCCTGAACCATCTCCGACCACTGCTGATCACCAAAAACCAGTGCATCCTGGAAATGCTGTGTTAATTAAATCCCTAGCACCCAGACCCTTAGCACCCCGGTGGGAAGGCCCTTACACCGTAGTGCTCACCACTCCCTTGGCAGTCAAGGGTCTTGGAATAGATTCCTGGGTACATTTGTCCCGAGTCAAGGCAGCAGTGAACTCTGACCATGGCTCCCAGTGGTCTGGCTCAGTCTACTGGTCCTATGTCTCTCCACCTCACTCGCCTCACCAAGCCAGCCAGCTAAACCTAATATAATTTCCCCTTTTGCTGGCGATTTTACTTGACTGAAAACTATACCAATTACGCCCGCACTAAGCGTTATGATTATTTGCTGGCCACCGCTGACTGCCCACCCACAGGGTGCAGAACACCCATATACTTAAATTTCACTGACTTTAAGCGGCATCAAGGAAAAGCTGATCCCATCATTTGCTACCTGTATGACCAGAAGGCAACTACCCAATGTGCAAAAAGGTGAATACAGAAAAATGTAGGGTGTCCTTGGTCTTCCTGCCAGATACTTTACCTTTCCCTTTGTCCCCAGGGATGATTCTACTACCATCAATCTAAATACACTCTCACAATCCCAGACCCCTGGGATAGCCGCTGGACACCTCTGGTTCCAGGAGCGTGGTACGCCACTCGCCGAGAGAAATTTCCAGACGCCAAACTCTATGTATGGAGGTCGCTACTCCAGGTCCAATCCACCATCCACTGTAATATTCAGATCCAAGACCTTCAACTCACTAAGCAAATTTCTAAACCTTCTGAGTCTCCCTTCTCCCAGCTTACCCTGCTACAGCAGGGACTGGCCATCGCCACTTTGCTGGACTAGGCAACCTCTCCACCTGCTGCATGTGTGCAGCCCTAGAACGCCCTCCTCTGGTAGCAGTACCAGGTCCTGCCCTGTCATTTTCATCCAACGTAAAGACCACAAAACCCATAACCATCCCCAATATTCCTCTGTACATGCAACCAGAAAACACTCAAGTGCCCTTTTGCTACTCCAATCCATCGACACAGACATGTAATGTCACCCAAATCCCCTCCAAACCGCTAACAGCGCCAGAAAAAAATTTTCTTTTGGTGCAACTATACACTAAGCATTTAAACATCAGTTCTACCTTACCCTTTTGTGCCTGCCCGTCACTCTGGTTCCGCAGCTCACTACATACACTCCGGCTGAGGTCCAGGACAAATACATCCAGGTATACAGTCGCCAAACTAAAAGAGCAGTTTTTCTTCCGATAGCAGTGAGAATCTCCTTAGCCTCAGCAGCAGGTGCAGTAGGACTCAGCGGCGGGACCCTTAGACCCTCTATCACCACAGCAGACAAGTTATCCACACGCTTCCAGCTGGCAGTCGATGCCTCTGCCAAATCTCTAGCCTCCCTGCAGAAACAAACAACCTCTGTTGCCCAAGTTGCCTTGCAGAGCCGTTGCACTTTAGACCTCATCACTGCTGAAAAAGGAGGAACCTGCTTATTCCTCCAGGAGGAATGCCGTTATTACATCAATAAGCTGGGAATTGTGGAAACTAGAGTCCAGACCCTCAACAAGCTAAACCGTGAGCTGCAAAACAACAGATTCAGAACAGACGGATCCTCTTCCTGGTGGAACTCTTCTCTGTACTCCTTCCTAGCCCCCATACTAGAACCCATAATTTTAGTAGTAATTTTGCTCTTAATTGCTCCTTGTCTCATTCAGCTCCTGCAAAGTCGACTCCGCGAAATCACCCGTATAGCAGTCCACCAGCAACAACAACCTCTCCACCCTGTGCCAGGCCGCAACTCCCAGTACTCTGCCTGGAAAAGCCCCTCCCCTTGCTCTTCGCCCACTACCCACAGGAAGCAGTTACAGAAATGGACTAATGTTGTCCCTTTTCCCTATAGGGTCAGTCTAAAACGTCCTGTCTTGGCACAACAGACTCCATTTTAGCTCTCAAGACTGACCCCTAACTGACCTCCCCTCCTCTGCTCAACCCCAAATTCCTGGAACCAGCTCCTCCCAAAGCCAGAAGGTTTTCTGAAGATATGGTCACTCCACGCGTCCCTGACATATATAGGTAAGATTAACGACCTTCTCCCTTCGGAAGCACCTGTGTGCGCAGATCCAAACCCCCCCCCCCAAGCTATGATTCTCCCCAGCTGTGCCTGCCAGCAGTGGGCATAAAAACGCCGCCAGGATTTTTTCCCTGGCGTGGCTTCAATAGCTCAATACCCTGTGTTGCTGAACCCACCACAAGTTCGCAATAAAGCCTGCTTCTAAAACTTAATTAATTGGGTCTTTGATTCTGTTTTCGAGTCCAAATAAACTTTTACACTGAGCCTCGAGAAGGCTTTGGGAGTCAAAATACTCCCAGCCTCCAGGCAGCAGCGTCCCAGCCCCCTCCCAAATGCAGCCCGGGAAGGCAGGCACAGAGAGGCACATCAAGTCCCGCACACCAGCAAGGAACGGCGCAAAGACCGACACCAGCAAGAAACGGCGCAAAGACAGACACCAGCAAGAAACGGCGCAAAGACAGACACCAGCAAGGAACGGCGCAAAGACCGACACCAGCAAGAAACGGCGCAAAGACCGACACCAGCAAGAAACGGCGCAAAGACAGACACCAGCAAGGAATGGCGCAAAGACAGACACCAGCAAGGAACGGCGCAAAGACCGACACCAGCAAGAAACGGCGCAAAGACCGACACCAGCAAGAAACGGCGCAAAGACCGACACCAGCAAGAAACGGCCCAAAGTCCGACACCAGCAAGAAACGGCGCAAAGACCGACACCAGCAAGAAACGGCGCAAAGACCAACACCAGCAAGAAACGGCGCAAAGACCGACACCAGCAGGAAACGGCGCAAAGACTGACACCAGCAAGAAATGGTGCAAAGACCGACACAAAAGGCTGGGGCTGCAGCAATACGCTACAAGCGTCCCCAGGGGCCTCCACCGTATTGGGTGGGGCGCCACTTGGATTGGCTCACCTAGGCCAGGTGAACTCAACCCAACAATTCTCCCAAGGGTGGTGAGGTGAAAGGAGCCCAGAGGGGCCCACAACCCGTGAGACCAGCATGGGAAGGCCCACTCCTGGGGCCGGCTTACCTCATAGCTTCCAGTCACACAGCACCGCTTCTGTTGGACCTCACCTGGGGCAGGTGTGCCTCGGTCCACGGCTCCACCCAGAAACAGCTCACGCCGAGGCCTGGTTTGGGATCCTCTTGAGTTTTTTGAGCGGTTAGGGAGGCGTGGTCGATGACGTAGTTCGACCTCATTGGCTGTATTGTTGAAATGAATTCACCTGGCCTAGGTGAGCCAATGCAGGTACAGCGCCCACCCAGGCGTAGCTCCCCCTGCTGGCTGGAAACCTGAACTTCTGAGCATGCAGTGAGCCTCTACTTCATGAGCCCGTAGCTCAGACCTCTGAGCTTGTGTAATGGGCCTGCCAGTCCCTATGCTAGCTCCCTAACAGGTTTTCCAGCCAAAGGTCTGCCTTCTGGGGCTGTTCTACAGAAAGCACTTGGTTCCTGACCCCTACGCATTCGGGGTGGTGGATGCCCTTGCTTCCATGCTTGCTTCTATGTAATTCTGGAATGGTCCTTGTTTCACACGGTCGGCGAGGTCAGGAATTCAAAGAGAGCGAGCTTGTCTTTGAAAAAGGTGCCTGGGTCTCTTTTCCGGTTGCCGCAGCGCTAGGAACCATGAGTACCAAAGTCTCTCGCGACACCCTCTACGAGGCGGTGCGGGAAGTCCTGCACAGGAACCAGCGCAAGTGCCGGAAGTTTTTGGAGACGGTGGAGCTGCCGAGCAGCCTTAAGAACTACGACCCTCAGAAAGACAAACGCTTCTCTGGCACCGTCAGGCTTAAGTCCATCCCGCGCCCCAAGTTCTCAGTGTGTGTCCTTGGGGACCAGCAGCACTGCGACAAGCGAAGGCCGTGGAGATCCCTCACATGGACATCTAGGCGCTCAAGAAGCTCAACAAGAATAAGAAGTTGGTCAAAAAGCTGGCCAAGAAGTATGATGCCTTTTTGGCCTCAGAGACCCTGATCAAGCAGATTCCTCGAATTCTGGGTCCGGGCCTGAACAAGGCCGGGAAATTCCCTTCCCTGCTGACCCACAATGAGAACATGGTGGCCAAGGTCGACGAGGTGAAGTCCACCGTCAAATTCCAGATGAAGAAGGTGCTGTGTCTGGCAGTGGCAGTTGGCCATGTGAAGATGACAGATGATGAACTCGTGTACAACATCCACTTGGCTGTCAACTTTTTGGTTTCGCTGCTGAAGAAGAATTGGCAGAATATCCGTGCTTTGTACATTAAGAGCACCGTGGGGAAACCCCAGCGCCTGTACTAAGCTACGGTTCAATAAACTTTATTGTTCCTGTTAAAAAAAAAAAAAAAGAAAGAAAAAAGTGCCTGGGTTTGGTAGCTGCTCACAGGATGGCAGGTGTAACGTATTATGAGAATTTAACAAGGCTCTGAGAAGACGGTTATTGGAAGTTCTGGCTGGAGGGCAAGGCCATGACTCCTGAAAGATTCTGGATCCAAAAGTCAAGTCAGAACTGGATGCCACAGACTTTCTCAATCCAGCCCTCTTTGCCCCTCCCCTAAGGCCAATACATTTCTTTTTTTTTTTTTCTTTCATTCTTTATTTATTTATTTTAATCGTTTTATTGGGGCTCATAAGGCTCTTATCACAATCTGTACATACATCAATTGAGCAAAGCACCCTTATACATTCGTTGCACTCATCACTCTCATAATTCACCTTCCACTTGGGTTCCTGGAATCAGCTCGGTTTCCCTTTTTTTCCCCCCATCCCCCTCCCTCCCCGATCCCACCCCTGGTCCCTTGATAATTTATAAATAATTATTATATCTTATCTTACACTCCCCGGCGTCTCCCCTCACCCGCCTCCCCCTTGCCAATCTCCCAGAGAGGAGGTAACACATAGATCTCTGAGATCGGTTCTCCCTTTCTACATGCCCTTCCCTCCTGGTGTCGCCACTCCCACAGCTGGTGTTGAGGGGTTCGTCTGTCCTAGATTCCCTGTGCCTCCAGATCCCCACTGCACCGCTGTACATCCTCTGGTATAACCAGGTCCGCAAGGCAAGGTAGGATTGGGGTCATGATGATTGGGAGGGGAGGAAGCATTCAGGAACTAGAGGAAGGTTTTGAGTTTCATTGTTGCTACACTGAACCCTGAGTGGCCCATCTCCTCCTCACTACCCCTCTGGAAGGGGTGTCCAGCTGTCTACAGGTGGGCGTTGGGTCCCCATCATGCACTCCCCCTCTTTCACGGTGATGTGATTCTCACCACCACCCCACCTTTGATGTTGGAGACCTGGTCTCCTCTGTCCTTCATGATCACCTATGTTGGTGTGCTGCTTCCGTGTGGGCTCGGTTGCTTCTGGGCTAGATGGCCGCTTGTTTGCATTCAAGCCTTTAAGTCCCCAGACGCTATATCTCTCAGTAGCCGGGCACCATCCGCCTTCTTCACCACACTTGCTTATGCACACTTTCGTCTTCAGCCATTATGTGAGGGAGGTGATCACACAATGATTGTTTTTGTTCCTTTGTATCTGCTACATGGTCCATTCAACACTTTGTATTCGCTTAGGCCGTGTGCTTCTTCTCTGTGGGCTTTGTTGCTTCTGAGCTAGATGGCCGCTTATTTGCCTTCAAGCCTTTAAGACCCCAGACGCTATATCTTTTTTTGATAAGCCGGGCACCATCAGCTTTCTTCACCACATTTGCTTACACACACGGCTGTCTTCAGTGATCATGTCGGGAAGATGGGTATCCTGCAATGGCTGCTTAGCAGGGCGAGGTGCTATTGTATTGGGGGATTATGCATGAGGAGGCCCAATGTCCATCTGCTACCCTACTACTGAACCTATAAATATATGCATATAAATCTATTGCCCCCATAATCATAAATATGTTTACATATGTACATGTCTGTATTTAGGCTTCTCTGTATGCACTTTGCCTCCTACTCCTTTCCTCTATTTCCTTTCGCTTTCCTCCCGACCCATTACCATGTTTAGCCTTCATTCTGGATTCAGTAGTTCCTCTCAGTTACCTTGCTCTTGGTCACTCCCTTCCAGTCCTCCCCTCCCCTCCCTCCTCTGGTTTTGAACCATTCGCTGTTCCCTTGTCCCTGTTGTGTTGGGCGACACCTCCTCCCTTCCCCTACCTCCCACGCTCTCATGTCCCTCCAGGACCGTTGGTCCTGTTGTTTTCTTCTCTCATTATTTGTCCAGCCTATCTTGTCTAGGTGGACCTGCTGACATAGTAATACGTGCATACAAATGGATATGACTTTGACTGCGCCCAAGTGGCCCATAAGAACATGGCTTTGACAGAAGCAACATCGACACGCTGATAAGCAGAAAAGCCACTAACATACAAAATTTACTGGGTAAAAAAACAAAACAAATTTTAAAAGACTAAACAAAAAGATAGCAAATATTAAAAGAAAAAATTGCTAGTAGTTCAAGGTCCTTTCATTGGCCTTTAGGAGTGTTTTCTAGGTGTAGCTTGTGAGGCGCCACGTCCTGGCCCAGAAGACCATCCTTTCTACTCCCTCGGGCTCCCTTTGCTCTGCTTCCTCCGCTGCTCCATTGCATGTCCCCAGTGTTTGCCTCAGTGTGGCGGGGTCAGCTCAGTTGCCCATCCCCCATTGTGTCTCAGGTGCTGTCCCGTGTAGGGCCATGTGTTGGTGCAGGATGTCATATCTCGTAGTGTGGTCAGCTGAATGGTCCTCTCTGTATGATGGGCTCTTCTAGCTGGTCTATCGACTTTGGGCTTGGTGGACCCAGGTGTACTCCACTATGTCCTTTCTCCTTCTTTTGTTTCAGCTTCCTTCTGGATGTGGTGTGGTGGGTCAGTTCCTTTCCCACTCCAGACAATCTATTTTTGTTTTCTGTGGTATTCCCTTCGAGTGTGGGGGTCGGCCTAATTCTGGTTTGGGCCGGCTTGTCGTCCAGCCTCTTTGTGTAGACCTCTGTACTTTGCGTTGTCCTCCTTGTTTGGTGTGTCGTGTTGGGGTCCGTATGCATGTTCCAAATCTGTGGGGACATAACCGATACTCTCCCCCGGGTGGGTTAGTACCCTGCCCCCCCCCCATACCATCCATTCGGATTCTCCCCCTCCCGGTTCTCCCTCTCCCTACCCCACTACCCCTTCTTTATGCTGGGCTCTTATGTACCTCCCTAGGTGTGGCCTGTCCTCCCTCCAACTATCTATGCTTCCTCCCGTTTACTGTGGGATGGATGTTTATTCTTCTATTTCTGTCATGCTGATTGTACTTACCTCAGGGGACTCATGTTGTACCTGTCCCTTTGGGTCTGGCTTACCTCGCTTAACATAATTCCTTCCAGCTCTTCCCATGAAATAACGTGTTTCATGTGCTCATCGGTGCTTTTCAGTGCTGCATAATACTCCATTGTGTGTATGTGCCAAAGTTTGCTAATCCACTCGTCTGTCGATGGAAACTTAGGCTGTTTCAAAGTCTTTGCCATTGTGAATTGTGCCGCAATAAACATTGGAGCGCATATGACTGGTCGTGTTTTATTTGCTGCTTCAACCGGGTATATGCCCAGTAGAGGGATGGCTGGGTCATGAGGTAGATCAATTTCCATTTTCTTTAGGTATCGCCAGATTGCTTTCCACAGTGGCTGTACAAATGTACACGACCACCAGCAGTGGAGGAGGGTTGCTACTTCACCACAGCCCCTCCAACACTTGTTGCTCTCTGATTTACTGATCTGGGCTAGCCTCAGGGGTGTTAGGTGGTATCTCATGGTTGTTTTGATTTGCATTTCTCCTATGGCAAGGGACTTCGAGCACTTTCTCATATGTTTATTGGCCATATTGATCTCCTCTCTAGTGAAAGTTCTTCTCATTTCTTTTGCCCACTTCCTTAGGGGGTTAACTGTTTTCCTCTTTTTGCAGGTCACGATGGTGTTGTAGATTTTAGTAATGAGCCCTTTGTCTGATGTGTCATTACTAAAAATCTTCTCCCAGTCTGTGGGTTGCCTTGTCACCCTCTTGGCAAAGTCTTTCGAGGTGCACATGCATTTTATTCTTATTAGATCCCATTTGTCGATTTCCAATTCACCTGTGTGTGTCCCCTTCCCTGTTGCAGTGAGCCTATGTGCTCCCTGGGCCAGTACTCTGAGATTAGTCCCGATTCCCTCCTTAATGGTCCTGATGGTTTGGGGTTTGACTTCTAGATCTGTGATCCACCTTGAGTGTATTCTTGTGCATGGGGTGAGGTAGACGTCTTATTTCAACTTTCTACATGTGGATATCCATTGTTTCCAGCACCACTTATTAAAGAGGGCATCTGCTTCCCACTTGACATTTTTGGGACCCTTGTCGAAGATCAGTTGTCTATATGCTGATGATTTTACTCCTGGGCTTTCTATTCTTTTCCACTGGTCTGAGTGTCTATCATTGTGCCAGTACCATGCTGTTTTGACCACTGTAGCTGTGTAGTAGGCATTGAAATCAGGTAGGGCGAGTCCTCCAATTGTGTCCTTCTTCTTGAGGAGTTCTCTGCTAATTCTGGGTTTCTTCCCTCTCCATATGAAGTTGGTGGTCAGTTTTTCCAATTCTTTGAAGAAGGTTGAGGGTAATTGGATTGGTATAGCAGGCCAATACATTTCTAAGGGTTATGGATTCTACTTCAGAATCATTCTCAACCTCAATCCCAGGGCCCTCTTCACCATTGCTGGCTAGCACACACACACACACACACACACACACACACGGGTTTATTGTAAGTCTGGGTCTGTAGGTTTCTCGGGTGGGAAATGTCTCGGTCCTTGGCTACACACTAGAAAGAAATTCACACCAAAGCCTGGTTGGTGATCCGAGTGGGTTTATATACAGGAGAGAAGAAGGTTCCGGCGTTACAGTAAACTGAACACGGGCACCCTCATGACACTGTACACCCAGCCCTGCTGAGCGGAAGGCAGAGAAGCAGCTGAAGGGAAGGTTCCAGCCTTTTAAGGGCTTTCAGCTGTGAGGCGTCAATTAAGCTCTCCTGGCTTGGCCTTGAATTGGTGCATGCCCTTTAGCCTGCATTGGCTTCCAACCTCCTGTAGGGGGCCCCCTAAGCATGGAGAGGAACAACCCCTTGTCTTGCTACCTAACAGGTCTACATTCCTGTATGGTTACATTGAGATGGAAGTAGCCCCTTTAGACAGCCTGTGAGGTTCACCAGGAGCCACAGGCCCCAGCGTTCCCTGTTACCACCTTAACCTTAAACTACTGTTGGAGTTTATATTATCTGTGCGGGTCTGTGGACATGGAATGTTTCCATGCCATACCCTGAAGTTGCACAAATAGGCATCCAGAACAGAACTCATACAGGCTCTAATAAGATGCTCAGATGCTTCTTGCTAGGATGAGAATTCATCGAAGTTTGTGAGCAGTTCAGATCTTGTAAGGGAGAACAGGTCAGTAGTGTATCCAGAGAAGAGAGCAAAGGTCAGGGGAAAGGGAGGAGGCCCACAGACATCTGTGCTCTGTGTTTGGCCACAAGACAAGAAACCAGGTCTCCCTGAAAAAGAAAGCAGAACAGCAAGTCCCTCGGAACTAGGACATCTTTAAACCTGACCTATACAACACTCGGCTCAGGGAGGCGCCTTGGAAAACCGTAAAAGCCCAAAAAGAGGGACAAGGAGGAAGCCCAAGTCTTTGGTTTTCCCTGCTGTGCTTTCAGTGTTGAAATGTCTGTGCACGGAGCCTTTGAAATTTCAGAATCAGAGAGTGGATTCATAAGCCAAGCTCCTGCTTTATTCTTCAATGCATTTTAGCCCAACTCCTCCTTGGTGACACATGTAACAGAAATTCTGGACTTAGGAGCCACTTGGTCCTTGGACACTAGGAGATTACAGTGGAATCTGAAACAGGGCTCTAACCACCAACTGGACTGGCCTAGGAAGCCCAAGTATTCAGTCTCCCAAACACCAACCTCCCGTTGCTCTTCATCTGCCTCCACCTTGTTCAGCTTTAGTTGTCCGTGGAAGCGTTTGGCACCCATCTGATGCTTCAGAACCCAGAAAGGAGGAAAGGTAAAACTGGGATTCAAATGAAACAAGATGTGCCCGGGGCTCCTCGTGGCATTTGTCACCTTCAGTTCCCTCTTCGGACGCAGATGTGGCAAGGTTCACAAACAAGCTTTACCAGAAAGAACAGCCTGCTTCCAAGTGAGAAAAAGCCCTTTACACATGAGTTCCTGAGGTCAGCCCAGCCCTGTGCGCCCCCCACCCCTCCCAGAGTCCCCTGCTCTCCGGCGAAGCATTAAAGCAAGTGGAAGCAGAGATTTGCTCAGAATAAAAAATCATTTTTCACAATAGCATGCCACATTCTGGATGGCAATCACGGCTGCACAAACCGTATCCGTCCCCCAGTCATAATGTTGCCGCCTCAGTGACCACACACACACATTGTGTGGTGAGACTCAGAGTCTATTCCATTTGTGATCAATTGTTTCCTCCCTCTCCACACTTTGCACTTAGGAGACATGCTCTCTGGAGGCGGTTGAGGCTTGTCTTGTGGCCAATAATCATCTCCTACGCCTTCCTTTCCAGTCACTAATTTGATGTCTTCACTCAAAGAAATGCCCATAAGTTGAGGTTTCAGAGGAGAGCTCCTTGAGCTCCCCAGACAACAAGGGGGCCGAGTGTCACCGTCATTATCCTGAGCTGGGAGGGAACACTAGTGTTCCGGAGGCTGGGAATCCGTCACTGCCTGCCCATCGCACAGACAGAGCAGGTGCTGGTTATAATTGCTTCTAGACGTCCTGCCATGCTCAGTTGAACGTCAAAGCCATAAACGCTGCCCGACTACAATAAAACTGGAGTACGCAGACATTTCTGCATCATTGCCGGGTGAAAATACACTGAGTGGAGTTGGATGAGATGGCAGCAAGCGCTTAAGGAGGGGGTGCTGTGGGAATACCAACAAGATGACTGCCAGTCTCCGTTTCCTCCTCTCGTCTGCTTTGTGTTTTCTTTCAGGACCAGAAGAAATGATGCATATGTAAGGATAAAAAAATTTTCCATTTCCAGAGGAGTTTTCCACCCCCCAATCTACCCACAGCCTCCTTTGAGCAAGCCAGTAAAAGCTTTTTTTTTTTTCTTTTAAACCTGCCTTCTCACTATGGCAATTTCCGGAGCTGCTATGTGGCTGTGTTTAAAAGTCCCCCTTGGGATCCAGAGTGCAATCCATATCACAAAGGCATCCTCCCAGTCCCAAATAGCAATGCGACCTCAATTCAGAAGGTTGTTCTTGTTTCCATAGACCCAGAATGGAGTTTAAGCTGTTGATCTTGACTGTGGTTGTCGCGTCAGCCTCTCATGGGCACCTCATGGGCAGTGGAGCAAACTGTGCCTATCTGTGCTACCACCAGGACTGGGAGAGGAAGCCAACAGTGGTGGGCCATAGGTCAATGTGTGGATGGGGATGATCAGGTCTTTCTTCATTATTCTGTTTCAGTCTGGAAACACCACTGAAGCCTGCTCAGTGTCATAGCAACACACAAACCTTCACTGACAGTCTGGGGCACATTGGCTGCAAATCAAACCCGGGTCTTCCCGGTGAAAGTCGATGAGAGGTCTACCACTGAAGCACCGTGGCCCTCACCTCAAACCAGGGCAGTCATTTCCGGAGTTCAAACCAGACCACAATGCAGGATGACTGAGATTGCCACCAGAATCTGATACTGATGCAGAAAAAAACCTAACTACCATTTTATTGACTCCCAATAGGACAAAGATCTGCCCCTTTGGGGTTTTGAGACTTTAAATCCTTACAGCAGGGGTCGCAACCTGTGGGTCGCGACCCCTTTGGGGATCAAATAACCCTTTAACAGGGGTCATCCAATTCATAACGATAGCAAAATTACAGTTATAAAGTAGCAATGAAAGTAATTTTATGGTTGCAGGTGACCACAACATGAACTGTATTAAAGGGTGGCGGCATTCATAAGGTTGAGAACCATTGCCTTACAGAAATAGACAACCTCATATTTCTCCCACGGACGGGCTAGTCAGTTCAAACCCCTGACCTTGCGATTAGCAGGTTAATGCATAGTCCACTACACCACCAGGGCTCCTAATGATATAATAAGAGATACTATTGTTAGATCTCTCGTGGGAGAAATATACCTCAGTCCTTGGCTTCGCGTGAGAAAGAATTCACTCCGCAGCTTGGATTGTGATCCAAGGGAGTTTTTTGAGAGAAGAAGTTTCAGGTTTACACAGGCACCTCAGGGCCCCTCACCCCTGCACAGCTTGCCTAGAAGCTGCTGGAGAGAAAGTCACTACGTGGGCTCCAGGATCCTGCCTTTTTTTTTTTTTTTTAAATCGTTTTATTAGGGGCTCATACAATTCTTATCACAATCCATACATACATCAATTGTGTAAAGCACATTGTACACTCACTGCCCTCATTATTCTCAAAACATTTGCCTCCACTTAAGCCCCTGGCATCAATCAAGTCCTCATTTTTACCCCTTCCTCCCCGCTCCCCCATCCCTCAAGAAACCTTGATAATTTGTGAGTGGTGATAGTGGGAGGGTAGAGGGAGGGTGGATTGGAAAGAGGAAACCGATTACAAGTATCTACATGTGACCTCCTCCCTGGGGGACGGACAACAGAAAAGTGGGTGAAGGGAGACATCGGAGAGGTCAAGATCCTGCCTTTTCAATTCCTCCATAGGGAGGCATGGTTGATGGTCCTGGTCAACCCCATTGGCTGGATTGAATTCACCTGGCCCAGATGGGCCAATCCAGGTGTAACACCCACCTAGGTGTACCACCCCTTCCTGGCCGGAAGTTTGAACCTGAGCATATGTAATGGATGACCCAGTCCCTATGCTAAGCTACCTAACAGTATTTGCAAGATGCCGAGCAATGTTCTAAGCTTTTTGTATATAATAATTCAATTATTTCACTTAACAAGCCTATGTGTGGACTCTATTCTTGCCTCATTTTACAGATGAAAAATCAGTGGCACAGGATGATAAAGTCATGAGCCTATGACCACACAGTGAGGAAGTGGAAAGGAGAGATTTGAACCCAGGCTGCAGAGTCCATGCCTTGGGTGCCTACAGCGCCACATAGGACACAGGAAAGCATGGAGCAGACTCGGCGTAAGACCTAGCATGTATGTGCTAGCACTGCATGAGAGTAGCTGCTACTCAGATCCAGAAGAGAATACAAGGCTATTGCAAAAATTATTTTTTCCAAGAGAGGGTGGAATTCTGCATCTTGTGCAAAATCCCCCAACCTGCACATGGCACAGCTACTTCAGAAGGTTCCCAACAATGTGTGCTGTGTGGCAAACCAAACTGAGCTCAGGGGGAGCTGGTCAGTGGGTTATGTTACCCAGAAGGTGAGCAGTTTGAACTCACCAGCCACCACTCCAAGGGAGAAAGAGAAGGCTTTCTGCTCCCATGGACTTACAGTCTTTGAAGTGGCAGGGAGCATTTCCATGCAGCCTATGATTAGGATCTAGGAGGGTGAGGGTGGATGGAGTTGGTTGAGACCTGGCTTCAGGGCATTTCCCAGAAGGGCTTCCTGCAGTGACTCTGCCTTCAGGAATGTCTGGTGACCCTGAGGGCAGCAAAGTCCTAAGCACACTCAGGCAGTGGTTCTCAACCTTCCTAATACAGGTCCTTTTGTTGTGGTGACCCCCCGACCATTAAATGATTTTCTTGCTACTTCATCACTGTAATTTTGCTACAGTTATGAATTGGACGAGCCCTGTGAAAGGGTCATATGACTCCCAAAGGGGTCGCAACCCACAGGGTGAGAACCACTGCACTAAGGGTTCCCCTTCCGGGCAGCTCTACCAGTGTCTGGTGTGCATAGTTCTGTGAGGTGAGAGAAATGAACTTAGTGTCTGCTTCTGGTGACAGTTGATGTGGGTGGGCTTTCTCCCTATGTCAAATCCCTCTCAAGCCATTTGTCACCACAACATAAAGCAAGAAGAGGAGGCAGCATAGCAGGACGGTAAGCAGAACAAAGATTGAATAAACACAATTCACTTCAATCATGAATCGGGTGCCCTTGAGATGTGAGGAAGACCCCAGTCTAGTGACATTAGATCAGGTTTAGGGATTGAGTGACGGGACCCTCTTGGCTCCCCTCAGCCCCTATCTTGCTTTCCCATTGACCCTGCCCCTTACATCGTGATTGGTCCTTATTCCAGCATGATGGTTGGTTTCATAAGCACGACATGTGGGAATGTGTTAGTCGATAGGTTATACAGGCACAGTCTCTGGAATGGGTAAGTGAGGAGGCGTGACTGGTGACATGACTGGTGGAATGGATCATGTGAAGTGATTTGAGATCGTTGTTCAGACCTGATAGGTCATCCAGGCCTCTAGTTGATCCTGGCAGTACTCTAGTTTAAGGAAACAGAATGTTAGGCATTTAAGTCATATTTGAGCTTAAATTTTGAGCAATAGGCTGTGGCTCACAGTGAGAGTCTATGTGGAGACCCTGAATCCATTTTGAGGGGCCACACATTCAGCCACCATTGAGTTCTTTCCTACTGCTGACTGGCAGTAGAAAGCTTGTCCATCAGGCAGTGTGCTTGCGTCCACTCCCCGGGCCAGACTCAGCGATATACGGTCGTGTGCACATCCCAATGAAGGTCCCGCTCATGCTCTCACAGGCCCTCCCGCAACTCCATGAATTGATCCGTCTTCAGGGACAGTTTTGTGACAAAGGTGTTTGTTTTCCATGTCTCATTTAAGCTTTCAGGAGCTCAGGTGGTGATGCTGGATAGTGTTGGACTATTAACAGCAAGGTCGCTGGTTCAAAGCCACTAGTCATTCCACAGGAGAAAGATGAGGTTATTGCTTCCTGTAAAGGTAGCAACTTCAGGATCCCTACACAGAGTCACTATGAGTCAGAGTCAGCAGGACAGAATGGGTGTCATTTTATTTAAGTAACTGTGGCTGTGGGTCCTTCCGACACCATTGGGGCCTCATGCGGATGCCCTCCTTCATCCAGAACAGCGGTTTGTGCCTTTTTCTTGTGTAAAACATAGCAAAGGAGTTCCTAATAAAATAAAGTTGAATTGGGAGTCTTTTTTCCCTCAAACAAAGTAAATCCATAAATAGAAATGAGACTATGGTGCTAATAACCAGTTGGAGAGTTGAGAGAGCTGAACTCTCAATCCTGGTAGAAACCCATTGTGACTTTAAAAACTTGCTCAAGGTCATCCATAGCCTATGAGGTTGAGTTGAGCAGACACAAAACAGATGTGTTGGGGAGTAATTGTGTACATTAAGTAAACAATTTATCTTTCTAAAGATTCTGTCTAAAACTTACTTTAAATAGTAAGTTTTCCCCTGGGCTAGGGAAAGGTCAGGGAGCTTAACCCCCTAGTATCCACCCCCTCTCAGCATTCATCATGTTAGGCCAGAGGAGCCAAATCACACCCACTACCCAGGGAGCACTGCTTCCAAAAGCCCATTGCCTGTGCCGGGGCAGAGGGCAGGTACCCGGACCAGAAATGCTGACGGAGTGGAACCAGCGGGCTCAGCCCCCAGCTTCCTGAGAGAGCAGCTGTGATGGTTCACTTTTGGAAAAATGTCAATGCATGACTTGGGCAGCACGAAAAGCAGATGTGCAGAGGTTGTTCGCTGTATTCCAGAAGTTCACACACTCTCCGGAGGCTCCTTGGCTCAATGGCAGGAAGTCGTTGGTGGCTTCCACCTTCAATCCCAAAAGGCCACTGCCGTCCAGTGGATTCCAACCACAGTGACCCTATATGGAGTTTTCAAGACTGTAAATCTTCATGGGAGCCAGCAGTCTCATTGTCCTCCTTGGGACAGGGAGCTAGCAGCCCGTTTCACCTCCAGCACCCCTTCCTCTCTAATTCTGGATCCAGTCCCTCCAAATATCCTGCCCTGCCCTTGTCTAGGCTTCTTAAATGCGTTCCATGCTGCTTATGTTAGTCTGGGTGCCTTAGCGAAACAAATCCACAGAAACGCGTATGTATAAGAGAGAGTTTTATGTAAAGGGTGAGTGCACATCAAGAAAACATGCCCACATTTGCTTATGCACCCACTTTGTCTTCAGCGATCATGTTGGGGTAGGCTGGTGTGCTTTTTCCATGTGGGCTTTGTTGTTTCTTAGCTAGATGGCCCCTTGTTTATCTTCCAGTCTTTAAGACCCTGGATACTATATCTTTTGATAGCCGGGCCCCAGGGTGCTTAACCAATACACCACAAGGGTTCATTAGCATGTGACTTATCTCCTGCCATTCACACTAGATGCTCAAAATAGCAGGAAACCAGGTTTCTCCTTTGTGGCCACACCAGGTACTGACAGAACCTAGAACAGAGACATGCTTAGTTATATATCTTGACTATCATTAGCATATTATATGCCAGGCAATCTGTAAGCCTTCGCTCCCCTGACCTCTCACAGCCTTGGTAAAATGAAGCTAACAAAAGTAGTGCTCTCACAAGCTTGGTAGGAGATTAAACAACTCATGTAAGGCTACACAGCCTATCAACGAGGAGGCGAGATGAGGCAGTGTGTGGCTGCTGAACCCACACCCTTCACAACACCTCCATTAAAATGACTGAGGGCTATGAGGAACCAGACAGAAGCAGGTTCACACCCCAGATTGAGTCAATTTAACTGCCTATTGTGCCTGACCCTTCTATCTCTGATCTTAGAAATGGGGTTAACAACAACAAAACACTGTAGAAGAAATGTCCAGCAGATGACAGGCATGCGATTAAACAACAAAAAATAAATCACTTAAGTTGAAATTCGAACTCCTGGAAACCCCTCACATGCGTGCAGAGAAGGATTGAGCCCATACGGTGTTTCCAGTGCCCCCGTCCTTCCCACCTAAAATGAGCAGTTGATAAGGTAATGCCTGGATTGTTCCAAGCCCAAGACTGTGGAGAACTAAAGGAAAACCCAGCATTATGAATCTTTGAGCACAGCCCTGCTGGGAAACCGCCCTGCAGTCACTTGTTGAAGACTGGAGGAGGGACAAGAGTAGGGAGAAGAACGAGGACTGAATGTGACACATAAGCAGGGGTGGCCTACATTCCATAAAGGAAAAAACTCAAGGTCTGCTTTTCTGGTGCCGGAAAGTTAAAACCCATCTGGTGCAGTTGAAAAGGTGTGTGTGTGTAGTGTGGGGGGGGGGGTGTGTGTGTTAGGGAGGAGGGGCGATGAGTCCAAAGGATGAACTCTCCATCTGCAATTGTGTCCTCAACTGCTTTCCCCTGCTAGCCACACGATATTTGTGTCTGGCCTGCCCTGCTTTTGTTATCAAGCCCAGAGAGGGCAAGAGACTAGCTCGAAGTCACACTGCAAGTTGGCAGCAGAATCAGGCCGAGAACTCTGGATGCTTAGAAAGCTTCACACAGACCTGAGAAAGTACCAAGGGAAGACCTGTTCGCTAACTGGGCAGCACTCACTGCATGCCAGCGCTGTTCCAGTGCCCCAGCCAGGGCATTGCTCCCTGTGTCCGTGTGTCTTCAGTGATGCACACAGGTGACGGATTGGCTTTTAATAGCATGCTTGGAAGGTTGAGGCCACCCAGCGGCACGTAGAAAGAAGGGCCTGCAAATCTACTTCAGACCAAGCAGCCTTTCAAGACCCTGGGGAGCACAGTTCTTCTTGGACACACAAGGAGGCCAGGAGTTGAAGTTGATTCCATGCTGTAGTTGATTCCATGGTTACCGGTTGTAGCTATACCTAGAGTCACATCCACATTCATGTTTATATCTCTTCACTCCATGGGGTGTTCATGGCTCCAACTCTTCTGAAGCAGACCACCAGGATTTTGTTTAAGAGGCCTCTGGATAGGTTTGAACTGCCAACCTTTTAGTTTGTAGCTGAGTGCTAAACAACTTGTGCCATGCAGGGTGCTAAGCTCAGAAACTCAGTCGGTGCTTCATGATCTCAGTTGGAATTATAGAGAGGGTCAGTGATGACCCATTGACTGCTGGGTAATTGTTGATGTAGTCTCCCTGTGCAGACATGTAAAGTACCTGAAAACTTAAAATCCAACTCATTGAGTGCATCATCCTGCCGTGCGCCAGCCCAGCAGCATGCTCTGCTGGGGACATTTGCCATGCCTGGAGACATTCTGAAGAAGGGAGCCCCACTGCCATCTAGTGGGCTGAGACCAGGGATGCTCGCTTAGCATCCTGGTGCAGGGAACAACACAGCCCCACAAAAATGATGTTGACCAAAATGTCAGCAGAGCTGCCACTGGGAAAATGGTCTAGTCCAAGCGCTGACCTTCATAGAGGAAGAAAGCCAATCCAGAGCAGCTAAGTGACCTGCTGTGGGTTGCACAGCCTGATTCCAAGCCCAGTACTATACCCATAGCTGTTACCACGCCCAAAATTAAACATCAATAGCTGCCCAAAGGCCTCTTAGTTTGAGGACCAAGTAAGACAGTAAATGAGAAAGCCCTTTGACAAATGTGGCATGCTGCACAAACATGAGATGTTATTACCCAGGATCTTTTGATATATGTAAATAGATCTTGTACCAGGTCAGTTAATTTTCCAACTGCTCTATCTGAGCTTTCAGATGGCAGCACCTCTGTCCAACCCAGGAAAGGACTCCTGTGCAGGCTGAGCAGCCCTGGAAAGCCTCATGCCTGGCTTCTCCCACCCCTCAGCTAATCTCCAAATGATTAATAAGGGCTCTCACTATGTTGTGGTTCCCAGCTGACAGATACTAGGCTATCAATGCATTCGTATCACCTCCTTCATGCCAGAGGGACTCAGTTATTCGAGGGGTTCCAAGGAGGACCCAGCCTGAAAGAGAAACGGGCGAGAGAGAGGAGCGAGACCAAGCAGATTCTTGTCAAGGTCTGAGTTTATTGCTACACTAGCCTCTCTATAAAGGGTGAGACAAACAAGGGAGTTCAAAGGGGAGATAAAAAAAAAGGAAGGGCGGGGGTGTAGAGCACACAGGGCAGGCGGCCGCAAGTCTGCAGTTGGAATGTCCGGTGCTGGAGCAGACAAGGGTGGGCCATCTGGTGTGTGTCAGGGTAAGATAAGGTTGAGGTGACGTGGCTTTAGCCCTGCTGGGCAGGCAATATGGCCTTGGTTTTGTCAGGCTGATTATGTCCGGTTCCCAACATGAGAGAAGCCAGGAATATCTCCTCTCACAACTGTGCAGCAAATGAGATCAGATCTCCCAATCTGATTTTCAGCCCTCCTGTCTTTCCAAGTGAAGTGGATGGTCCATTTCACGTTGTCTCAAGTCTTTGCACATTGCATGCCAACATTGCAACACAGGGCGCGGCTGTGGGTCTTAGTAGACAAAGCCGCCACCCAGAACCCTGCCCCCAGAGCTCCTTAGTCACCCTTCACAACGCAGGTCCAGGCCGGGCTCCACACTGCAAGGCGATCAACCCTGACCCTCCAGTGTGGCCGTCCTCACACGCTCCCACATCCACCTAGAAGGACTGGAGATGAGAGATTCCGGAAGCTCCCTGCCTCATCTGCCTCCCTCTCCAGAGTGACAGAGCAACTGTAACTGATTAGGCAGGATGCAGCCTGTTCCCAGTCCCCACCCTCTCTGGGAAAGCAGGGCTGTCTGGCACCTCATCCAAGGCCTTTCCCCTGTTATCTCATTACTGAGTAGCTGCTCCTCTACCACCCACCTCCGTCACCTCATCTAAATACGGGGGAGATGAGTATGTCTTCTTTGCTGCTCCTTCCCTGAGTCCACCCCAGGAGCTCCCTGAACAGATCATCAATCACTTCTCATTACCCCTGCAGCAGCCGTCAGATACTGCTGAACAGAGACAGGCGCCTCCCCTGCTGCTGCCAGGCTCCAGTGCACATGTGCACACACACGTGCACACACATTGTACAGGCCCACTCACATGGACACACAAGCATGCACACCCATGTGCACAAACTTTGTTCAGAGGTGGGAATTCTGCCCATTTTAGCCTCTAATATTGCAATCAGAGAGTGATAGAACAATGAAAGATGAAGGTGGATGAAGGAAGATCTATTTATTCCCTTACTTGTTACATAACCATTCAGGGCTCTTTTTTTATCCGTACAAACACACCACCACCACCATCAACAATCATCAAGTAGCTGTCATGTATGCAGTCCTGCCCTATTCAAGGCAGTGCTGAGTATGTGAGGAGGATTCTCTCTAAAGCACAGCTCTGAGGAAGTCTGTCTCCTTCGCACTTTTACACACACAGGGTGAGGAGCCTGCAGGAGGCTCCGTGCGTTGGGTGAAGCCACACGATGAGTGAGGAGACCGAGGGTGAAGCCAGGGGAGTGAGAGCGCAGAGTTCACCACTTCACCACCATGCTGGTGTGCACAATCGATGAAAGGGTGGCTGCCAGCAGCAGGACAGAAAAAAAGTAAAGCATGTAACTTGTGGTTTTAGCTCTGGCTTACTTCCAAAAGGAATTGTTTTTGTTGTTCTAAAAAGCTTTATACCAAAAAAAAAAAAAAGAAAGAAAGCTTTATACCTCTATAAAAACAAAAGGCTACTGCTGTCAAGCACCTTCAGACTCAAGCCAGAGGAGAGCTCTCCCAGTGGGCTTCCAAGCTGTATATCTTCACAGAAACACAGTACCTCCTGTGGAGTAGCTGGTTGGTTCAAGCCAGCAACCTGGCAGTTAACAAGTACGTCCCTTGTACCTGTAATACCTGTATAAAGTGTATTAAATATGAACTACTCCTGGTGTGTAATTTTAAATTGAATTATTGTGCCTGGAACTTTTTTTTAATAGCTAAGAATGGTGAAATCAGACTCCTTTAGATGTTATGAGAAGAATAGACACTACACAGGGCTTGGACCCAACCCAGCTTAATTCAAAGGAAGGCAGATTTATTTTCTTCTGCTTCCCAGAAGGTTCCTCAGCAGAACGTGTGTTAAACAAAATTGTTTAGCTATGGAAAAGAGCAATCTCCTCTTGGGAAGATTCTGGTAGAAAGGGGCTTTGGTTACATATCCAGCTCAACCCAGCCCCAGAGCCCTCGTCATGTTTTATTTTGTTTTGCCCTTGACACTGATTGTCTTGGGAACTGTGGCCCCCGAGCAATGGCCAGGAAGTCAGGTCTTCTTGATGTAAATCCTCTAATATCCCCTACAATGATTTTCAGTGCCAATGGTAAGGCCCGCCCAGTGGCTGCCACATGCCCCTGAGCAGACACGTCAGAGCAGATGAGAGCATGAGACAGCATTTAAGAGAATGGTAGGCTGGCCTTGACTTAGCTGTTTGGCCTCTCCTCAGAAGTCATTTGTGACACTGACTGTCATGGGTTTCATTAAGAACAAGTCTATCTCTACCAAAGAAAACTGCAAGGTAAGAGGACTTTCAGCTCCAGCTACATATGTCTCCAAACTTACTTACATATTGTCCTGTTTTCAGAAGAAAAAAAATGTACTCAGTGCCTCCCGGGCAAATAAAAACTTTGGTACTACAACCTACAATCCCAGATAAAGTGTAGGTATCTGCTTTGGCAGCTCCCCTGGATCGAGCTGCTCCAGTAGCTCTCCACAAAAACCCTGTGAAGAGATGATCAGGCAGGGTAGCCTAGTCTGTTCTGCAGAAAGAAGCTACCCCTGGAACCTCAGTGGCTTAAAATCTAGAAGTTTATTCTTGTTCATGCAAATTCTGACACTGGAAGGGCAATTCTACAGGGTGTTTGTCCTGCACACCGTCCGTCAGTGATTCGGGCTGCTTCACAAATATGGTGCCACCAGATCAAAAGGTGGATTCCAGGTCATCACAGAAGAGGAAGAGAGAAGTGGGGGTTGTGGATCAGTCTTTACATGCTTTGACACTTTAGTTGACATAGATCGCTGGATAGGGCTGCTTATATAAAGGTTATCAGTTCAAACCACCTAGCTGTACCACAAAAGGAAGGAGTCATCTGCTTTCATAAAGGGTACAGCCTAGCCAACCTCATGCAACAATTGTACTCTGTACCACAAGGGGTGAGCATGAGTCAGAACTGACTTGAAGGCAACAGGATTTGGGGTTTTTTTTGTTTGTTTGTTTGGTTGGTTGGTTGGTTGGTTGATTGGTTTGGTTTGGTGAGTGGGAGCTGGTTCTACCTACAGCATATTAATCTGAAGTAGTCACTTTAGGTTTTTTTGTTTGTTTTTTGAGAGATGTGGAAAAGCTCATTGGCTTTAATGGGGAGTTAACTCTGCCGCAGACGGCCTCCTCAAAATTTCCCTCCCGCTTCAGAAACTAGCAGAGATTTTCAATGAAGGAGCCTGCTGGCACCCGCTGGACATCTCCTTGCAAGGTCAGTCCTTTGGAGCCATTGGGAGGGAGAAAAAAGAGACTTTTATTCCTGTAAAGAATTCCAGCCCCAGAAATCCTGAGGGGGAAATTCTGCCCTGTCCTCTCGGGTCGCTATGAGTCCGAATTGAATTTATGGCTATGAGTTGAGTTGTAATTCCATTCACTTACTGCTCTTGACAGGTTGCTAGATTAGGGCTTGTCTTCCCAAATGCCAGCACTAAACGAAAATGAGCTGTCCGGGCCACAATAAAGGGGTTGGAAATACATCAGGCACACTCATTAGACACCTATGGCAAAATTCAGAACTGAGCATGCTCTGACCCAAGTCATGTAGACCCAGGTGGAAGGTCCACCTGGTCATACAGAATAGGACTTCACAAAAGTGCACCGAAATCAACCAATACGATCGACCAATGTCCTCCAGTGGTGTTGGGAGGTGATAGAAGTAGGCCTGGGCTCCTTGTCGCCCTCCCTTGTTCACGTGCTCTGCAAGTGGAGGGTGAGGCCCTTGGGGGTTCCTGCCGTGGCTCCTCAGCTGGTTCTGCACTCCTGCTCAGGTATTCCTCCCATGAAACCGCCATATTCAGCTGCAAACTTTCCCCACCCCTGCCATGCAGCCCGGCGTGCTTTCCGGAGATACTGGGGACTTTTGGGGACTGCGATACCGGAAACTTTCTTCCATAACATTCACTTGGATTTACAAAACTGCTTCTGCCATATGAATTCTTTCAGCATTGCTAAGCAAGAACTGAGGTCAACCACCCCAGAAACCTAACACTATCAAGTCAATTCTGACTTATATCAATCTAGGGGGTCCTCAAACTATGGCCTGCGGGCCGCATGGCCCTCAGAGGACATTTATTCAGCGCGCCGGGTGTTTTTGCCCCTTTTTTTTTTTTTACTTCAAATTAGGTATGTGCAGTGCGCATAGGCATTTGTGCATAGTTTTATTTTTAAACTATCGTCCGGCCCTCCAGCGGGTTTGAGGGACAATGAACTGGCCTCCTGTTTAAAAAGTTTGAGGACCCCTGAAAGGACAACGTAGAACTATGCCTGTGGGTTCCCGAAGTTCTAAATCTTTACAGGAGCTGAGAACCGCATCTTTCTCTGTGAGCCACTAGCGTATTCCAACTGGCCGGCCTCATGGTCACACACATTCCACCAGGCTCCTTGAGCCTTAACTTGATAATTTAATGAAATGATACTTCTCCAAGTCACACTGTATCATGGTCTATAATCTTGCTATTCTAATATCAAATTTAAAATAAGGAATATAGTTAAGCTCCAAATCCATAAGCAATAAGATCATTGAATCTCTTTGGACACTATTACTTAAAAAAAGAAAAAACTCTGTCCAATTATTTTCAGCACAGAAAAGCTTCCAGTGTTTACAGCTTAGTATTTAATTGCTTTTTCTCTTCTTCTTTTGCATTGGTGAATCATTTTGAGCTTATAATAATGTCAAAATAAATAGTTTCCAGAGCCTCCAGGCATTCACTGTGTAATGATCATTTAAAAGATTTCTTGGTTAGAGGGTCCTCAAAAGAATAAAAAGCGTGTCCGCATCCCTGGTCATTTCTATATTCAAAAGAAGAAATTGCTCATCAAATGCTACAAGCCAATTTCTTTCTTCAGCCAAACTGCCCATTTTAGCATCACTGAATTAAGCAAATGGTTCTACATTTCAAAGTCAACAATGATACTCTTTTCCCTTTAACACGAGCATCTTAAACAGCTCAAAAAGTAGTCGAGCTCTTTATTATGGCTTTTCCTGAGAAAGCTGTTTCGTTGTTTATTTTATTTATTCATCTAGACTTTCATTTTAAGATTTGTGTATTTTAAGTTCTGCTAGTCAGGACATTTTAAATGGAGCCAGATTTTTTTTTATACTTTGTCTTTTAAAATATAATGAGGCTGAGCCGTACATCCCTTAATAAAATATAAAGTCTTCCTATTTCTGTTTGTTTGTAATTTCCCTAAGGATAACTCTTAAAGTAGTAAAACCAAAACCCGCCATAATGAATTACATTTGGTCTACTGGGGGTTGTGGCCAACCTTTAGATAGAAAAATCCAGAGACTCCCTTCTGCATCTCCTTTCCCAACCAAACCCCGGTGGCTGGAGGCTGGAAGGAAGAAAGAGGCTGGGCTGCTGGGGCAGGGTGGGGAAGGGGTAACCTTGCAGATTATTTCAAATTCTACTCTGAAGGCAGAAAGTTATCCCAATGAGATAGCTAGAGATTCACTTCCTTAGAAAAAGATTGAAATTAATGTGTCCCTTAGAAAAGCCAAAGGAAAAAAGTCGTTATTAATTTAGGCAATTGAAGAACTTTGAAAGCCATGTCTAGTACATAAAAACACCTGTCCCTAGAGCCCATCGGCCTAGGAAACTGAATTTTTATGCCATGTAAAATAAAGGAAGGTCATTTCTTAGACTTGCTCAACAGAAGATTGTCATTTTAAACCGGTTACTGTAATGAGAAGCTGGGTTTTCGTAAAAAGGACTGAATGCTTGAGTCAGTGTGAAATGAAATTAGAGATGCATGTTCTGCGCATGGCAGCATTTCCGGAGGAGTCTGTGTTCCCGTGACTGCTCTCAATCTGTGTCGTGCCTTCTGGGAAACTCACAGCGTGGTGCCCACATCTAGTCTCTCGGACTTTCATGCCAGCTTTGGAAAGGTGTTGAGTCTGTTGGATCTGCTGCACAGAGACAGCATGCAAGTGGACCCTTCCCACATTCCTCAGAGAGCAGCCCCCCAGTGTAAAGCTGTGGGTGAGGTTTGATGACCTTTGCCCCTTCATCATCCCGCATTCTTTGACGGACCCAAGCGCTCCCCTGAGGCATTACCGGAGAAGCAGCTACCCCATAGTTTCCAGATGGTGGGTATCAGCCTGTGTGCTCATTGGGATCGCCAGAGAGCTGTCCAAAAGACATCTTTGTCCCATCTCCACTGAGTCCGATTTTATTGGCCTGGAATGCAGCCTAGGTGCTTGGATATTTTTCTCTCTCATTAAGTTTTTATTGTGAATTGGGTGAAGGTTTACCAAGATCATCAGTTTTTTATTCAACAATTCATACACATTGTGTTTTATGCCACTTATTGCAATCTCCACAATATAATATGACTTATTCCACTCCCTACTTATGTCTTCTGTTTCCCTTCCTCCTCTCTTCCTACCCTTCTGAACTTGGGCCTTGGATTAATACTGCCCTTTTGAGATCAAATGGTTTGCTGTTTTCAGGTTTGTGTGCCTCACTTGTGTAATTGCTCCCATTGTAGACCAATCTATTATTTGGCTGAATATTGAACCACAGGTAGGAGTTCATTTTCAAACTTAGTGAATAAGGACCATCATTTCAGAGGTTCTGTTAGTCCCTATCCAGCCAATAAGCCTGGTCTCTTTTATGACTGTGAATTTTGCTTCACTATCTAGGACCTTTTGATGTGATCCCTTTCAAAGAAGTTGGAATTGATAGTTGGAGATCATCTAGTTATTCTGTGCTCAGAGTCATGAAGTCTAATGTTCATGTGGTCCACTCACCACTCTTTCCTCCAGAGTGAGGGTGACAATACTTGCCACCTAGATGGCCACTTGTGAGCTTCTGAGATCCAGCTGCTACTCACCAGCGTGGATGTCGACCATAGTCTTTACAGTCTAGGTAATGACAATTGTTCTTGGTGTCCTTCACAACTATAATCCCCAGCCCCCAAGCCCAATAAAGCACTCCCTCCAGTTGTTCGGTTATGCCTAAGGAGTTTTGATAACTTCATCTTCTGTGTGCTCCGGAATATTCAATTCCCTGGATGATCAGAATGCTCAGTCAGGGCTCAGAATCTTGGTGTTAAGGCTCCTGGTGAGATCCTGGCACATCAGACACAGAGGTTGTGAGGCTAGAGGATGGGCAGAAGGGGATCATACTGAGTCTAACAAGGAAAGAAAAGGAAATGAAGGATATAAGCAATTAAAAGCAAGCGCATAAATAGATACAAATACACAGATGGCCCTTGCAACATTATTCCCAATCTCGCAAACGTGTCAACGGTCTAAATACCCATCAATAGGTGAATGGATAAGTCAAACATGTTGCCTACGGTATATACAATGGACTACTACTCAGCCATAAAGAGAAATGAACTCTTGACACAGGCTACAAGAGGAATGAACCTCATAAGCATTATGCTGAGTGAAATAAATCAGCTTCAAAAAGGACACATTTTGCTTAATTCCACTTACAAGAAATATCTAGGCTAGGAAAATGAATAGAGACAAACATCTCCCAATTGTTTCCAGGGATAGGTAGGAAGGTAAGTATGGTTGTTACATAATGCCATGTCAATTGGACAAATAAGTGAGGTGGAGTCTTTCTTATACCTATATGAGTGTCCTTGGATTTATTTCTCTAGTCAACCCAGCCTAACCCAGTAGGGCCTGGAGGGGAAGTGCCATCCCTGAGACGATACTGAGCTTCCATAGGGTGATGACATAATTTTGGAATGGGTAAGGATGATAATATGAACAACATGCAGAATGCCACTTAGTTATAATCTTGTAGAGCGTGGAAGTGACGAATGTTTTGATGCATGTATATTTAGTACGATTTTTAAAGAGTGTACGCAAAAGAGCAATATGGCAAGTCTGTGTTGCCATTTGCTGTTGCTCAGCTAAAAGCGATTCGGGCCTGTGTAGTCCAAAGGGAACCACAGAGGCTCAGGAGGAAAGCTGGTACCATCTCCAACTAAGACTTGTCTGACCAAATGCAGAGTCTCCCTTCAAGTAACTGACAGGTCAGAGGCAGCTCATCTCTGCTGCAGAAGCAATGATTTGTCTCAATTCCCAGACCACTGTCACAACCATGTCTTGTTGCCCTCGGTGCCCCCCTTCCCCACCACAATAAGTCACTAGAAAGCCATGCTTCATTTAAAAACAAACAAATAAACCCCTTCTGCCTCCATCCTGGCACTGTTTCAGCTTATTTAGCATCATAACATATGTCATCTGTTTCCCTAAACAATCTAACATGGACATGGCACGATGGGACTGAGGAGTTAGGCAAATGAGTACCAGCCTGCCCTCTGAACACACACGATGGCATTTGACTTGCTGTCAGTAGATGCTGTCGCGTTTCTTCTCCTCTTTCCTGGAAAATAAATATAGAAAAGAAAGAGGCCATGAAAAGGGCTGCAAGATGTTTAGCTCTGGTCTTTCTAGAAAGTGTAGAAAAAAAGCATGTGACCCCTGCCTGCCTTTAGATGCCCCACTCCTCTGGCTAACAAGGACTGCGCACTGACCATGGACAAGACATCTGGATCTGGGGGGAGGATAAAACAATTGCCCCCACCAGCAAAGAGTTTCCAGATTTACGGGACTGCACAGGCCAGGGAGCAGCTCATAAAAAGAACAAGAAGAATCGCAAAGGAGGGTGTGCTCCAGCACCACTTCGTCCAGCTGCAGACACATGAAGGCAAAGTTTCCTTTGCTTTCAGTCAAGTTTATGATTTCCGCGGCATCCCTTACCAACACCTTCACAAAGATCTAGGTTCTTGGGTTGTTTCGTTCCAGGGCGGACATCACCTTGGTAAAGCCACACTTTATGGACAGCTCATGGTCCAAGAATTCCACCTATATGTTTTGAAAGGGGCCACGTTAAAACCCCTGGCTCAGACTTTCAGGACTGGGCACAATACAGCTAACCCACCATGGGGACAGCAGGATTTGGTAACACTCTCATCTCCATCACAACCTGGACCTGGCAAAGCTATTTTCTTCCACTCACCATCTTTCAATCAATATTTACTCAGCTATTAGTTGCTCCCCAGGCTCAGCATCAGAAAAGTGTTCAAACGTTACCGAATTGTCCATCTAATGGTAGAGGTCTGTGCAAGGGATATGAGAGCAAGAGGCTCAGAGATGATCAGTGGGTAACGAGAGAGGGATTCACCTTTATCATTTGTAGAAAGCCCCTGAGGCTTAGTCACATTGGCAGACTTTCCCTGGAGCAAGCAAATAAAGCTGCTCCCGGCTCAGCTCCATTCCTGATCTGGTCTTGCCATGAGACTATCCAGGCTTTGTCCCAACCCCACATTCTGGAAAGCACGAGTGGAAGGAGGTGGATCTTGGGGATACCATGGAAAAGAATGGGCATTGCACAACACTTCATTGTACTCATATGGAGCTTATACAAAGGCCAAGAGATAGAACCAGGTGAGACTGTGAACAGGACAAGGTGATACTGCATGGTTTAAAATCAGAAAAGGTGTGCATCAGGGTTGTATCCTTTCACTGTTCTTATTCCATCTGTATGCTGAGCAATTTATACAAGAAGCTGGTCTATGTGAAAAAGAACATGGCATCAGGATTAGAGGAAGACCCAAGTAATGTCATTAGGAACATTTTCTCACTAAAAATTTTAGGTCATGGCATCAAAAAAGTGTCATTTTAACCTAAATGGGTTTTTAGACCAGTGAAATAACAGCGAGAGTGAGTCAGCATTGTGCACAGAATTGAGCGATACTGGTTCTTTGGGAAATTCATAATCCAACACTGGCACTGCTGAGATAAAGGATGACAGTGAGGAAGATTCTACACCTGAGCTCTGTGATGGGCCAACGTGGTGCTCTACTCTCTTCAGGAATGGATGAGCCAGCTCCACCAAGATTCCCCTTTACTGGAGCACCTGCTATGTATGTAGACGTTGAACACAAGAACGCTTTGGCGTTCCTACAATGATTTCTGACCGATGAGGTCATCGAAAAATTGATTATGATAGCCCGGAGGTTTACTTTCAGGTTTTAACCCCTCTTCAGTTAATTTCTGTGCATGGGGGAAGGTTTGGGGCTTGCTTCATTTTCCTACATACGGTATCTCAGTTTGTCCAACACCATTTGTTGAGCAAGCAGAATTTGTCCCTTTGGATATTTCTGTGTCCTTTTTCGAAGGCTAGTTTCCTGTTGACTGGTGAATATATGTGTAGCTTTTCTGTTCGAATCCATTGATCTATATACCTCTCAGTGTACCAATACACTGCTCTCCCTTAGGGAAAAACAACAACAAAAGTTGTATGAGCCCCTATATAATGATTTTTTTAATGGACGATGAACTATTTTCCAGGCCAGCACTATCCTATGTTTGAGCACATTGCTGCAGCCACTGTGTCAATCCATCATGCCTGCGGTACTCATGTTCAGGTATAGTGTTCTGCCATTCACAAGGTTCACACTGGCCAGTTCTTTCAGAAGTGGAAGACCAGGTCCTCGTCCCTCGTCTCTCTGTCTGGAAACTGCTGAAGTCTACCTGCAGTGAGTGACCCAGCAGGCATTTGAACTACTGGCTGCAAAATTTCCACCATTACAGCCAAATGCAGGCCACCACAGTACAACAGACAGTAACAGCATCTTAACACCACACAAAGGCTCCTCCCTGGGGAGACCACGTGTTCAGGCAATTGCTGCTGTTACACATGTAAGTGGGGGCTACATGAAGTCGCACCATCTCCCGTGGCCCTTCCAGGAACAGGCCATTCTTCTGTTGTTTCTACTGGACTTAGGCTCAGCTGCCAACCTGCCCTCTGCACGCATTCTTCTCCTTACCCTTCCATGTCACCTTCTCTTTGCCCAAGTCAATACTGCTGGTCAGTCACCTACTGGTGGATGCTTGCTTCTGAAGTTTCTGAACCACATTTCCCCATGGTTATGAGACATTGCTGCTGCCACTGCGAGCATTTAACAGGTTACTTTACACCTTCAATGAGAAATCTAGGGGAATAGAAAGAAAGTTTCTTCTTTCTCCCAAGGAGTGGGTGGTGGTTTTGAACCGTTTCCCTTGAGGTTAGCAGCCCAATGTGTAACCCACTACACCAGTAGAGCCTTGGTGGCACTGTCCAGCAATTATTAGACTGCTAAACATGAGGTCAGGGTTTCAAACCTACCAACTTCTCCTTGGGAAAACGATAAAGCTGTTCCCATAAAAGACTGACAGCTCCAGAAGCCCACTATAGGCTGGCTATGAGTTGGAATTTTGCGGTCATTTAGGGCTTTTTGGTGGCATGTGATTTTTTAGGTCTTTTAGGTTGTTTGTGGACGTTCAAGGTGTGTTTTGGGCATTCGGGTGGTTTGGGGTTTTTAGGGTGTTTTATAAGATTTTAGGGAGTGTTTAAGGGATTTAGGGGTGGTTTTTTAGAGTGTATAGGTATTTTTCAGCACAGTATGGTGTTTTTAGTGATGTTACAGAGTTCCTTAGGGATTTTAGGGTATTTTTAATATTATATGTGTTTTTTTCCCCCAGCATTTTAGGTTTTCTTAGGGCTTTCATGGTGTTTTCAGGGCATATATGGGGTTTAGGAATGTTTAGGGTTTGGGAATCTTCTAAGGATGATTTTTTGAAGTTTCACATGTTTGGGTGGGCATTTGGTGTTTTTTTGTGACTTTAGAGTGTTTATGGGATCCTGTCAATTTGCAGCTTTAATTCCACAAAGAAAAGTCAGACAGCAAGCCAGAAAGGAGCAGGAAATGAAGGGGAAGCCCAGGCCACATGTTACAGCTGCCAAGTCCGGAGAACCTAGGTGTGGTCGTTGGCTACCTGGGACCGGGAGTGGGGCTGTGCTCCTGCCCAAGGGTGCTAGGGAGTAAACCAATCTCAGCTGGACGTTTGGCTTTTCTACTACTTAGCCGACTCCATGAACTTTCCCAAGGGCAGCTGGCGAATTGCCAGGGGAACCCAGCTAGACCCCCCACACAAAAGCACAGGGATGGTTACAGGAACAGGAGGTTTCACACAGTGGATGTGCAGGGCTTGGGGTCGGGATTGGGGGCCAAGGTGAGGAAGGGGCAGCAATAAGGCCTGGTCCCAAATAATCAGACACTGAGCAATAAAAGTACAAGGACTGCCAAGAGAACATGGGGACAAAGGATGGCTGGACTTCATTTGATATCTTTGGACGTGCTGTCAGGAGAGACCAGTCCCTGAAGGGACATCAAGTCCATGAAGGACATGATGCTTGGCAAAAAGTGGAGGACGGGCAATAAAACAGCTCGAACCAGCGGCTACATCAGTGGGCATAGTAACAATGGTGAGGATGGTTCGAGACCTGGCAGTGTTTTATTTTACTGCTTGTGTTTTTCTAGAACTGTCTTTCCTGGATGCACGAGGAAGGATAACTGTGCTTGTGGGAAGCAAATGCACAGTGGGCAGCGCTTTGGCCAACATAGGTACACCACCGGCACACAGTGCCCCCTTACTTGGCATCCAAAGTGACAGGATTTGTCTTTCCCCAGAGCTCTCCAGCCCTGGGGGAAGTGGCCCTGCCTTCGGCGCGCCGCCAGGGGGCAGCACTGCTGCTCTCTCACTGGCTACATCTGTGAGGACCCAGAGAGCAGCTCCTTTCTGCTGCTCTCCTCTCAGACTTCTGCCAGAAGCCTTGGCTCCTCCTGGATCCTCCCTTGATTCCCACTCTGCACCTTTGGGGACGCCCAGCCCATTAACTCTCTCCCATCCTTCCTTGCTGCCTCTTCTCCAGATGCCTGAGCTGGGCTTCAAGTAGTTGTAATGTTATGCTTAGGTGAGATGTGTTCAGCTTGTTTACTGTCTGTATACAAGAAAAGAGTGCAGCCCAAGACATCCACCCTTTTGTTCCTCTATGGAAAGCCTGTTACGTGTCATAGTCTTCTCTCTGTGCAGTGCTTTCCTCTGCTGCTGATGCTTTTACATGAAATAGGACTCGGTGTGTCACCGCTACAGGAAATTATCTCTGAAAAAATAATATGCCCAGAACTCAGAAACAGTGTCAGCTTGCATCTGGCATCATGGAAGCATCATGGGTGTGTTTCCATTCATTCGCTCCTGAGTGTCACATGTTAAACTCAGTGCATAGCATAAACAGCAGCAGGTACAAACTGAGACAAAGCACACCCTTTGCTGTGAAGCACATTCCGACTCCTGGCTGCCCCTGTGCCACAGAGTAGAACTGCCCCGCAGGGGCTCCCTAGCTGTCATCTTTACAGAGGCACATGGCCACACCTCCCTTTTGGGAAGCCACTGGGTAGGTTTGAACTTCAGGGTTGTAGTAGTTGATATTGTAGAGCCCTGGAGTCAGTTCGGATTCATAGGGGCCTGTGCACTAGAGAGAGAAACAAAGCCCAGTCCTGCGCCATCCTCGCACTTGTTACTGTATTTGAGCCGATTCTCGCAGCCACGGTGTCAATCCACCTAAGTAAGGGTCTTCCTCTTGTTTGCTAACCCTCTGCCAAAAATGATGCCCTTCTTGCAGGACTGGTTCCACCATAGTAATATGTCCAAAGTACCTGAGACAACGTCTCCGCATCCTCTTTCAGATCTCCTGCCTTTAGTTTGTCAGCTCACTTCGATGGAGTCGATGCTGAGCCATAGCGACTCTATGAGATCAGAGCAGAACTATCTCTGTGGGTTTCCCAAAGGCTAACTCTATGGGAGTAGAACGCCTCATCCTTTTCTTCTGAGGACTGACTGGTGGTTCCCCACTGCTGACATTACAGTTGACACCCAAGGCATAAGCTACTATGCCACCAGAAGTCCCTTGCCCCTGTGCAATAACCAACACCACCTACACACAAAACCCACCCCTTCTCTGTCAGTTTGATGTATGGTGATGGCTTGAGTTGCTATGAAATTGGAAGCTACTAGGGGGAACCCGACAAAAACTACAATTTTTTCAAAACTATGCATTTAAATTTTTTATCCCCTTCATAGTACTCTCCATTACACTTCACACATTTGTCTAATCTGTGATTACATTCTTGGAAACATTTTTCAAACTCAGCAGTTTGGGTGACACCCTTGTTTTTTTCCCCCCCTCTTCTGTGTTGTCAAACCACTGTCCTTCATTCATGGAAACAGAAAGAAGTCACATGGAGTGAGTTCAGGTGATTAAGATATGAGGGACAAGAGAGGCATGCTTTTTTGGGGGATGTTTTCATACTGTTATTTCTTTTCTCTTTTTTTATAATCATTTTTTGGGGCCTCATACAACTCTTATCACAATTGATACATACATCATATTTGTACATTCATTGCCCTCATCATTCTGAAAACATTTGCTCTCCACTTAATCCGCTGGCATCAGCTGATAATTATTCCCCATCCCTCATGAACCCTGAATAATTTCTAAATTATTTTGTCATATCTTACACTATACAATATCTCCCTTCAGCCACTTTTCTGTTGTCTGTCCCCCAGGGAGATGGTTATATGTAGATCCTTGTCATCGGTTTCCCCTTTCCATTCCTCCCTCCCTCTACCCTCCTCGTATCGCCACTCTCACCACTGGTCCTGAAGGGATCATCCGCCCTGGATTCCCTGTGTTTCCAGTTCCTATCTGTACCAGTGTACATCCTCAGGTCTAGCTAGATTTGTAAGGTAGAATGGGGATCATTTTAGTTGTGGGGGAAGAAGCATTTAGGAGCTAGAGGAAAGTTGTATGTTTCATTGTTGCTACAGTGCACCCTGACTGGCTCCTCTCCTCCCTGCTACCCTTCTGTAAGGGGATGTCCAATAATCTACAAATGAGCTTTGGGTTTTCACTCCACACTCCCCCGTATTCACAAAGATATGATTTTTTTGTTCCGATGATGTCTGATACCTGATTCTTCCGACACCTCGTGATCACACATGCTGGTGTGCTTCTTTCATGTGGGCTTTGTTGCTTCTCAGCTACATGACCACTTGTTTAACTTCAAGCTTTTAAGACCCCAGAATGTATAACTTTTGATAGCCGACCACCATCAACTTCAGTCACCACATTTGCTTATGCACCCATTTGCCTCCAGCAATTGTGTTGGGGAGGTGAGCATCACGGAATGCCACTTTAATACAACAAAGTATTTTTGCATTGAGGGAGTACTTGAATGGAGGCCCAATGTACATCTGTTACCTTAATACTAAACCTATAAATATATGCATATAGATCTATTTCCCCATCGTTATACATAAATATATTTACATATGCACATGCCTTTATTTAGACCTCTATAAATGCCCTTTGCTTCCTACCTCTTTCCTTGATTTCCTTTTACTTTCCGATTGTCCCACTCTCATGTTCAGCCTTCATTTGTGTTTCAGTAATTCCTCTCGGTTACATTACTCTTGGTTACACTCTACCAAGCCTCCTACACCCTCTTCACCATCTATTTGGATCACTTGGTGTTCCCTTGTCCCTGGGTTTGTTAACAGCACTTCCTTTTTCCCTACATCCCCCTTTCCCATCTCCCCCCCCCCACCAGCTGTCAGTCCCATTGTTTTCTCCTCCAGATTGTTCATCCAGCCTATCTCATTTAGACAGACCTGTGGAAATCATAGCATGCACAAAAACGAGACAGAGCAAACCCAAGCAACAAAATGAAACAAAAGAACAACACCACCACCAACAAGCCAATGACAAAAAGCAAAACAAAACACAAGAAAGAAAAGCTTTTAGTTAGTTCAAGGACTGTTTGTTGGCCTTTAGGAGTGTTTTCTCATAGAGTATGATGGGTCAGCTAGCCCTGGCCCCAAAGTCTATTTTTGGTATTCCCTGGGGACTTCGTTGCTCTGTTCCCCTTCCTGTTCTGTTGTACACCCTTAGTATTTTGCCTCGGTGTGCTGGGATCAGATCGGGCGATAGAGGCATGCTGTTTTTTTTTGTGTGAGCAGGTGCACTGTCATGGTGGCAAAACCAGTCCCCTGTCTACCACTAATCAGTCCTTTTTATTTTAAATAAATCATTTTATTGGGGGATCTTACAGCTCTTGTAACAATTCATACACCAATTTGTATGAAGCACATTTGTACATACATTGCTATCATCATTTCCAAACATGTTCTTTCTCCTTGAGCTCCTTTTTTCCCCTCCTCCCACCCACGTGAACCACTGATACTTTATACATACTTTTTATTTTTATATTTTACGCCTCTGCTGTATCCCTTCACCCAAACTTCTGCTGTTTGTTCCCCTGGGTGGTGGAGTGGGGCTGTATGTCCATCATTGAGATTGGTTTCCCCTTTCTTCTGCTTCTCCCCCCTACCTTCCCTCGTGGTGTTGCTACTCTCAGTATTGGTCCTGAGGGGTTTATCTGTCCTGGATTCTGTGTGTCGGAACTTCTAGTCAATAGCAGTGTGCAAGCTCTGGTCTAGCCAGACAACTCAGACCTTCTTACACAATATCTTCAGAACCTCTATATAGGAAGCTTGATTAACAGTCTGACCTAGTGCAATGACTAAACTCCAAATGCACTATCACCCTCACATCAACAAAACCAAACAAATGAGCATCTTCTTGAAGTTTGAGTTCACTTGACGAGGTGTATTTGAGTGAGGTGATGATGGCGTCTTACACTGACTTGATTTATGTTTGCATTCTGGCTTGTGAGAAGAGCACAAGGTCTTGTCACCAGCAATGACCTTGGGAAAAAAGTGTGGGTGCACTAGCTCAGAGCAAGTTGCCAGATGCCTGCCCAAACAGGAGAATGTATATTTTGAAATGTGTACCCAGTGGAGCTTTGTACCGCTTGGTTTTTTGGCGGGGGTGGGGTGGGGGTGGGTGGAAGGCCGGCTACTCCTTTGTAGGTTAGATAATCTGAGATGTGCTATTTGAAATTTCCTGGGGCCAGTTTTAGACAAAACTAGAAAAGTTAATTTTGCTGTATGGAAAAATCTGACAGTCTGGAAGTATCTAATTTTCCTCACATGCCATCATTCCCCTAGTAGCATTATTCCTAGTTAAAGCTCTCCTCTGTTCCTCCTTAGGGTTTCCCCCACTACCTGATGTTCCTTTTCTCCTACTCATCATCAAGGGACTTGTGTCCAAAGTGAGGACAGCAAATAAGAGACCCTCCTGACTCTCTGTTAAGAAGGGTGCTCTGGTGCATGCGTGTGTTTATGTGTGCACATACAATCGCATTTGAATTTTGTTGGAAGAGGCTTCATAGAGACCGAGAGTGACATGGTTAGAGCTGCTGCACATGTAGAGCACTGTACTCTATGGTGTTCTAATTCAAATGCATGTAAGGTCCAAGAGAGGTAATAGAAGCAAGTGACCAGGGTCAGGGAAGGCAGTAGGAGGAACTGAGGGAGCCTGAATGCCTCACACCCTGCCAGTTTCACTGATTCTTGGATGGGAGAGTACCAACCTAGTGCTGTGAAATCTTCGCAGTTTTCAGAGGCTTGGGGGATTTTAATTTTGTATGTAAAAAATAGACATCTAAATGCTTGTAATTTATTGATTTCGATAAACACACTGAATGCCAGTACTCAAGTCAAACAAACCAAACTGACAGCCATCGAGTCTTTGCCAACTCATAGTGACCCTATTAGACAGGGTAGAACTGCCCCTCAGTTCAGCTCCCAGCCCTGGAGGCCCACCAGTTCCTCGTTATTATCATGAGGAATACTATTTTCACAAGAGCGTTACATACCCCTAGAGACTAAACCATAAAGCCATATAGGCTTTGACCATCAATTCTGATATGCTTTTTCCTCAAACTGATGGGTCATTTGATGGAATCCTTGTATTACTTCCCTAACATAAAAATTAATCAAGCAAAGGAGATTCAGTGCTCAGTACTGCAGCCCCCTATTTAGAGATTAACTCTTAAAAACCACCACCACCACCACCACCACCACCACCACCACCACAGGCACCTTATCTATGTTGATAAAAACTTGAGTAGGCTGTATAAATATCTCAAGTATTTAGGATAAAATGGATTCTTTTTCTACTGTCACATATTTAGTTTGAGTTATGTGTTTCCATCTGAACACAAATTAAATAGACCTCATTGACATCTTTTCAAAATGCCATAAAAATTAAATGATTACCTTAAAAGATACTCAGTATAATTAGGCATCAGAAAAATGTACATCAACACTAGAGCGAGATAGTGTTTCAACCCATCAAGATGACACTAGCCAAGAATATTAAAAATACCATTGAGTGCTGGAAGAATGAACAGATTTGTGTCAGAAGAACAGTCTGAAAGGTCCTTAGAAGCAAGCACGGGGAGACTTCACATGCTTTGGATATGTTATCAGGAGATGCCAGTCCCTGGAAAAGGCTGAAATGTTAGGTTCAAGTATAACAACAGTTTTGAAGATGGTGTAGGACTGCGCAGTGGTTCATTCTGCCTTGAGTTGGAACTGACTCAATAGCACCTAATGCTAAAAGCTAGATGCTTTTGATCCTAAATGAAAAGTGGATGGTCCAGCCTCCATACCAGCTACGTGGACAACTGCCCCTCCCCCCAGAAGAATTTACCTTAGAAGACGGCACTGAACCTGTAGCTAGGGGAGATGGACATGTCTGATCAGAGCACACAGGGGCAAATGAAGGGGGAGGAAGAGAGTGGAGCACACACTGGTCCACCAGGCTTGGAGGATGATATTGGCACTCTGAACAGCCAATGTACAGAGTGGACCATATGGCTGATCCCACTATGAGACATGCCATCCCTTGCTGGCCCAGGGCCCTATGGGGACAATACCGGAGACTCTGTGTTGGGACTGACCCGGCTGGCCCTCCAACACGGAGGCAAATCACTAAAAGCATGCAGCAGAGCAACCATGGGAGCAGAGCGGGTAGCCCCTGAGGGAGTACAAAGGACAGACTCTGGGGCCAGAGCATGATACGCCATCAGACCTGACTGAAGGACACACCTATAGAAAAAAAAAATCAGACCTTGATCTATTTACAGGTTTTTCTTTCTTAAAAAAATTTTTTTGGCTTTTAATTAATTTACTCTTTTATTGATCATTGGTTTTCTGTTGTTGTTTTTTGTCATCACTGTGTTCTCACCCATCGCCTATCTTGCTATGGTTTGATTTTTGGTGCATATTATTATCTCAACAGATCTATCTAGATAAGATAGGCTGGAAGAATAGTCTGGAGGAGAAAACAACAGGACCAATGGTTCCCGGGGACATGGGAGAGAGAGAGGAGGGGGTAAGGAGGTGATGCTGACCAATCCAGCGACAGGGGAGCAACAAGTAATCCAAAATCCGTCGCAAGGAGGGTGTGAGAAGCCTGGTAGGTATTCAGCAAGGGTAATGTAACCAAGAGAAATTACTCAAACCCAAGTGAAAGCTGAGCACGATAGTCGGACAAGAGGAAAGTAAAAGTAAATAGAGGAAAGAACTAGGTGACAAAGGGTATTTCTAGAGGTCTACATACTGGCATGTACATATGTAAATATATTTATACAGGAGGGTTCGTAAATAGATCAACGTTCATATATTTATAGACTTAGTATTAAGGCAGTAGATGGACATTGTCAAGTACTTACTCAATGCAAGAACACGTTATATTAAATTGGCATTCCATGATGAACACCTTTCCAACATGATGGTTGAAGAAAAATGTGTGCACTAGCAAATGTGGTGAAGAAAGCTGATGGTGCCTGGCTATTAAAAGTTATAGCATCTGGGATCTTACAGGCTTGAAAATAAAGAAGCGGCCATCTAGCTCAGAAGCAACAAAGCCCACATGGAGGAAGCACACCAGCCTGTGTGACCATGAACTGTTGAAGGGATCAGATATCAAGCATCAAAGAACACAAAAATCATGTCATTGTAAATGAGGGTGAGTGCAGAGTGGAGACTCAAAGCCCATTGGTAGGTAACTGGACACCCCCTTCCTGAAGGGATGTGGGGAGGAGATAAGCCAGTCAGGGTGCAGGGTAGCAACAATGAAACATATGTTTCCTCTAGTTCCTAAATGCTTCCTCCCCCCACTATCATGACCCAATTCTACTTTACAAATCTGGCTAGACAAGGGGATGTACAGAGAGATCGCCTTGGAGATTGGGTGGATGTTCCCACAGTAGCGTGGAGCCCCACAAGTGCTGGTCAGGCGTTTCCCCCAGTCACTTGTAGGACCTCAGGATTTAGGCTGGGGATGCCCCCACTTTTTATAGGGGAGAACAACCTGTGGCCTGGTGTGTGGGAGAGGACCAGCGTGAATTCCCCAGCTGCTTGCCACACCAATAAGTGGGGGGTGGGAGCTCCCTCAGTTGGGCCTTCAGGTTTGCCCTAGGCAGAGGGGAGTGGCCTGGAGACCTCTATTGTCTTGTGATGGGAAAGAGAGTGAAAGGAGAGGAAAAAGAGAGAAAGAGGAAGACACAGACTGGGGCAATAATGCCAACCAGACTGACAACCACTCACCCACACACAACTAAAATGCACAGAGTAAATAGGGGTGACAACAGTAAAAAGAAAGAAAAGAAAACAACTAAAAAGGAGAACCAAATCTGTGGAGGCTGTGGTAGGAAGTAGAGAAGAGCTTGATGGAGCGGAGAAAAGCAGAAAACCTGTAAGAAGAGCCCAATAAAAGGGAAAAGAGAGAAGAGAAAAGGAAGGAGGAGGAGAGAGTATTTTTTAAATGGTTAAAGAAATAACTGACCCTGTGTTATGCTGTGTGTAGCTCTGACTCGTCCTGTGTGCAGTACTGTCTTAGGGGTCAGGCTGCCCACTAGGAGGACAGGGTTGCCCTAGGCTGAGTGTAGGGCTCTGGAAACCAGCAGTGGTATGTGCAAGCAATGAGAGGGAGCAGAGAGAATCGTACAAGCTAAGAGAGAGGTGAAGAAAGCAAAGACAGAAAGAGGAAAGAAAGAAAAAGAGAATAAAGAGAAAGAAGGAAATAAATCCAACTGAGTTCACTAAGGTTGGCTGTGATGGTAAAGAGCAAGGAGAGAGAGAAGGAGGAAATAAAGTATAAAGTAGTAGCTGATCCCTGATTGCTTGGATGAGGGGCCAGAGGGGTTTAGACACTGCTCCAACATGGCAGGTCAGTGTGCCCTTTTAATGCCGGGACCCAGTGGTGCTGGGCAGAATTGCCCTAGTTGACGAGATCACCTTAGAGGCATGACGGAGGTTTCTTCAACGGTGCAGCGCACTGTAGGTGTTTGTCCCAGGTGCCTTGTGTGGTGTACAGCACTCCCACAGAGGGCAGGCTGGAGTGCCTCCTGCTATTTGGGTTGATTTGCCCTAAGCGGAGGGAAGTGACCTGGAAGCCTTTAGTGGCATATGAGAGGAGAGAGTGGGAGAGAAGAGGAAAAAGAGGGGAAAAGGGGGAAAAAAGAGGGATAAAGAAGAAAGCGAGTAAATAAAAGCCCAACACCAACCTGAGCACGTTGAAACTGAGTGCGGTGGAAAAGTTAGAAGGGCTAGTGAATAAAGTGAGAATAAGTAGAGCAGTGGGTAAGGAGGTAATGATACTTGATCACCTGTCCTTGAGGCCAGAGGAATTCCAACTCTTCCTCAAGGTCACGGGGTCATGGACTTGTAAGGTCTCTCTCTCTGGCCTAAATTCCAACCCCAGTCCTTGGCTCCCCGCGAGAAAAATTTCATGCGGAAGCCGGGTTCGTGATCCAAGTGAATTTAATGAGAGTTAAAAGAAGCTTCAGGTTTTACAAGGCACCCATAGGATTCCTTTGACCATGGGGCCTGGCAGAGACTGCCTCAGGTCATGCAAGGATCTCTCTCCTCCCAGGAAGACGACCAGACCACCCCTCTCCCTTCTGGTCCCTGCCTTTTCAAGGGTTCCCGGGGAGGCTGGTGAAGGACCCCAGGTCAATCCCATTGGCTGAACTGCAATCATCTGGCCCAGGTGGGCTGCTCCAGGTGCAACATCCATCGGAGCCCACGGGCAGGAAAATCCAGCTTTCCTATGCTGGCTCTCCTGGGCATGCGTTAATGGACTTTCCCATCCCTGATGTAGGGTTCCACAGATGCTGTGTGAGATTACTTCAAAAGCAAGATCGCGCCCGTGGCCAGGGGTCACTTGGGTGCTGGAGTACCTGCCTTGTGCTGCATGTAGCACTGCAGCAGGGGCTGTGAGGGGGCACTGGGGGGCTCCCTCAGCCCCGTCTAGGGCTCCAAGACCGGCAGGGCCTCCCCAGCTATGTGTAGAATCACTGAGAGGGAAGCTTGTTGTCCTATCTAGACTGCTGATGCTTCCTAGATCAGAGGATTTTCTTTTTTATCCCTCTGGCCAGCTAGAATGAAATTGTCTCCCACAGTCTCTGGGCTACAGCTCAGTGCTGTTTAAGGCTGACACTGCTACAGCGGGTCTTTGTTATGGTAAAAGCTGCCAGGCCCTGTGGCTGAGTTCTGGCATTCCTTAGCTAGGTTGCTTCTTATGCTGATTTATGTTAAGGGACTCCCCTATGTGGTGCTTGGAGCTGAGCAACCAGACTTGGGTTTGAGTTTTAAACCAATCATTTATGTTTCACCCTTAAAAAAAATTCTACTTGTGATGTGCTCAGATTTGGTGGCTGTCAAGCTGACCCCCAGAGGGGGAGATCCAGCTTATCAGGGGGGTTGTTTACTAGTCGGCCAATTGGAACTAAATTTGCTCCCTGGACTCCCGACTTTCTGCCTTTTTCTCCCACACCATGATCTTCTTAAGGTAATAATATATTTTTTCTTCTACTCTAAATTATAGCTACCCACCACCAACCCCTGACCGTGAGCTCAAGGCATCCAACCGCATGGAGAGCTCAGTGTGGGGTTCCCCTCGTGTCTGAGATTCTGCCCCCTCTCAGGGCGTCCACCTGCAGGGATCCCTGCTCCAGGCAAGGGCATATCTGGCGCCTGCCACTTCGTCAAAATTATAGTGCTTTAAAGCATGCTTGGTTTGCTTTGTGAGTGGAAATCCCACAAAAGAAGGGGTTCAGGAGAAACCCTGTTACCCTAGTTCTAATTTCAGAACTCCACCTTCCCGTTTCCTTCACCTAATTTCCTATTTTTCTGGTCTGGCAGCAGGAGCTCCAGATAGATGGGTCCTATCTGGTCGCCATTTTCTCTGAATCCCTCCATCTATTTTTTTTACACTCTTAAAAAGTACAAAACATTTACTCTACAAGCGCAAACAGATTTTCAAAAGCAGGGAAAAACCTGAACGTTCAGTACATGGTTCAATCGTCTTTTCATCTCTGCGCCCTAACTATGCTGAGCTCCATGGAACTGCATGGAGGGGAGCTATTCTGGCGTCATCGAGCCAAGTGAGTGTTTTGAATTACCTCAAGTGAATATTTGACTGGAAAGCATAGGGTGTAAAAAAACCCTGAAATCAGATGGTGCACATCTATCACAAAGAACAGGGCCTTGTACTTAAACCTTTTTTCTGAAAATAAGCAGCCATCTAAGTGAGATGTCAACTAAGTCCGCCCAGAACAAGCAGCACAGCCAGTGTGATGCCAGGGTGATAAATAATAGAATCTCAATCTGCAGGTATGAACAAGAATCAGAGCTTAAGTTCGGAACACCCAGTTTGCAAAAGGACTCAAATGCACATGCGGGGTGAATTCCCTCTGACCACAGTCCATGGACATGAACAGATACAGTTAAGTTCAAATGTAACACCTCATCATTTGATCTCTTCAGACTAATTTTAATTTGGTTCCAGTTTTTAGTATTTTTCACTTTCTGTTCGATTGAGGTTTTTCTCTCTTTTGTCATTGTTAGTTTTTCTTTTCTACTTGTTTCTTGATTTTGTTTTGTATTTTTTTTTAATACATATGAAATCCAGGAGAGGTAAATCCAGAGAGACACTAACAGAATTAACAATCACCTAGGGACAGGCAGGGAAGATTTGGGGGAGTGAGGGGGGGGGGGGGCTAACAAAAATGAATATAAAAGAAGGAAATGATGTAAACCTGATTGTGGTGACGATTACACAAATCTTAATATGACTGAAGTATTGAATGATATATGTGAATTATATGAGAATTAAAATAAAACAAAAGCTGAGGTCAGAGATAGGGCAGCAATTTAGCCCTGAATCTCTTGGTGAAGATTAAATGTCATTTTGTGCCAAGAGCCCATTTTTCCACTCATGAAGTTTGGGGAACCGGCCATGCTCCTTCATCACTTTTCTTACCTCAATAAATGGGTGCAGTTCACTCTTCTCCCTTTTCTTCTCTGTCACATACTTTGCAGCAGTCAGGGGAACAGAACTTACAGTCCTGAAAGGGATCCATGAGTGTTAGTCCAGGTAGACTAGAGAAACAAATCCACACTCATATGTGTATAGGAAAGACCTTTATATACAAGAACAGTTGTATATTGAGAAAGCATTCCAGCCCAACCAAGATCAAGTCCATAAGTCCAATATTAGCCCATGTCTGATATCAATCTATAATGTTCTCTTCAGACTCATGAAACACCTTCAATGACCCCAAATGCAGGAAGATCACAGGTCAGTAGTTGCAAAGTCTTCTGCATCCAGTGGTGGTAGAAGCATCTCAGCTTTGGCAGGGTCTCCATGTGGCTCCTCCAGTTCCCAGGGCATGGGTTCTATCAGTGTGGTGCCATGTGTCTTGTTAGTAGGACATCTCTCAGGGAATGAGCAGAAAGATAGTCTGCTGCCTCCAAGGAGGAAATACCAGATTTCCCAGAACCCTGACAGGAAGGCCAGGCCCACAAAGAGGCCTCATTGGCCATAACCCAATAGAGAGACTAGAGTCTACCCCTTCACTCTTAATCCTCTCAAGTCCCAAATTGACACCAGATTGTATAACTACAACAGACCACCCCTTGTCCATTTGACATTTTCACAAAATTCTTTAGCCGTATATAATTTCAAAACAATAATAGAATCATATCAGTATCTAACAGTATAATATGAAAATGCATACATTTCACTCCGTGCCACCCTCCTTTAAACATAATATTCTGTAAGTGATGAAACAAAAATATCCTATGCTTAACAATTGCAGTTAAGGTACACCCACATATTAATCCTATAATTCTATGAATATATTCCAGTATCTATGAAATCTTGTAAGCTAGCCACTTCACGCCTTTATCTGGCCCATTTTGGCTATCCAGTTTCTCTACTGCCTACTTCCATCAACCCAGTGCTCTGAGGAGACCATCATATTCTTCAATATAAAGAGTCTTCATGCCAGTTGGAACCTTGTGAAGTCCACATCCACAAGAAAGTCAAAGCAGGACAGATCGTCTATACAGTCTGCAGCAGTATATACCAGTGCACAGGCTCAACATTCTTCTCTTCATCTGGTCGGGTTCGGGTCAAGTCAATGTGGGCTCCCTCTCTTGGCCTCACCTCAGTGTCCATTGGTCGCATTGCCTTTAGGCCTTGGCCCCATCACCAATTCTCCACAACTCTAGTCCCCTCAGAGTAGGTCATGGACTTCAAACCAGTCAACCTGCTCTCATCTTCTTCTCTACTGCCTGTAAACCAGGTCCACGAGTGTCAGTGGTCAGAATGAACCCACTGCTCTATTGCTGCTATTCTGCCACTTTCACTCAACAAGCAGATCCAGGTGGTCACCTAGCAATCATTTCAGGCTTCTACAGGCTCCCTTGAATGTTCAGTACTAGAAAGGAGTTTCTTCAGGCTTTGAGATTTTTTCCAGTTTCTGACAAAAACCACTATTCAAAATTCAAATATTACAAAAGTTCCCTTTTAATGCACATGAAGCTCTTCCTCACAGTGGGAGCAGTGCACAGAAACGGACCTTGATGCTGGGCTGCTCTGTGCGTGCTTTGGTCAGTTGGGAGCTGCTGATTCACAGATTCACTTCACGTGGATGAAGATGCTTGTTTGCTTCCCCGTGAGTTTATCGCGCTTCAACAGAGAAGAACCCTGTTCTTGGGTTTTGCCTCTGCCTTGCTCCTAGCACCGCTGGAATAGAAAGATTACAAATGATTTTTTTGTTGTTGTTTTAAAAAACAGAAAAGAAATGCCGTGTACCTGTTAGGTAAGTAGAGGCAGAACTGAGGGTGGTCGCTGTGCATGCCAAACCTCCTCCCCATCACAGACAGTTGAAAGCTGCTTCAGGCTGGAAAGATGCACACATTTAGGTCCTTGTGACAGGAAGCAGGTCAACCTGGGCGGGCCCCCATCTAGACCAGGTGGGCTTAATTCAGTCAATGGGGTCAAACAGTACCGTCAGCCATGCCTACCAACAGGGTATGGGTGGGGGCCTCAAACCAGCTGTCATGCAACCCAGCGTGCGTGGGCTGTCCAGTCCGCCCCCACCCCCCACGAGCATATTTGCCTCTTCTATCCTTTATAAAGTCACTTGGATCACAAACTAGGTTTCTGCGTCAATTGGTTCTTGTGTGAAGCCAAGGACAGAGGTACATTTCTCCCAGAGAGAGCCCTCACATAACCAAATCAGATTATAGCCTTCAGTGTTAGTGTTCCAACGAATTTTGGGGGAATATCTCAAGTGTTAGTGGTAAGGACACAACTCAATCCATATTATCTCTTTATTTTGCTCAGCCAGATGCTTGCCCTTTGAGCCTGAATTGTTGCAAGGCTTATTACCCCATCAAGTGTTCCCAGAGCAAACCCTAAATGGGCAGTAGTCACACACAAGGAAGATTTGCAGGGGACACTGTTAAGAATGATTAATGCTTAAGTGTTCCTTGTCTCCCCAAATGTACCATTTGGCAGAAAATTTGTTAGATCTCTCTCCTGGGAGAGATATACCTCAGCTCTTGAATAACTCTCCTGGTCATAGAAGTCAAATTCCAAGCTTTTCATCCAACATTCATAAAGCTAAATAAATGTTACATAAACCTAAGTTCTCTATCTTGGATAAGACAAAGTAAAACCATGACTTGAGAAGGTTTTCATTGAGGACAGAGACAACTTCAGATATTCTAAGCCTATGAAATTGGTCATGATTCAGGCAACTTGCCAAGGAAGCAGGTAATACCTAGGTGGGAGGTGGAATGAATAAGAACTTGCACTAAGATTCCATTCCATCAGGCGCAGCTGGTGACTTTGGAGGCCCAGAGCAGGCAGTGGGAGAGAGAAGACCAGAGCAGGGGAGGGATGTGATGAGCTGGAGGGTAGAGGGAGGGATTATGTGTTGTCCTGCTGTCACCTCCCACCCCACTGTGACCCTTTAGTGATGTGGGCCCAGGTTTGTGATGCAAGTGGGTTTGAAGCCAGAGGGGACTCAGAGTGCTCAGTTGCCTGAGTGCAACCGCTGTATCCAGAAGATGGAGGAGATTCTCTTTCTGCTGGAACAGAAAAGTGCTTCCTGGCTGACCTACCAATACCCCACCTGGTTCACTGTTTTGACCTTGGGCATCCTGTATGGAGTGGGTTGCTTCTTCCTGGTCCTCCCCTTCCTTCCAAATACTCCACCTGTGCGACCACCCAGGAAAAGGATAAAGGTAAGAAATTCTCAACCCAGCCATAGGAGAGATTGATTTTTCCTTGTTTTATAAATTTTTCCTTTCGTAATTAATTTCCTGATAGGGGAAATCTCAAGAAAGAAGAGACCATCAGCCCTGGCTTTGGAATGTTGATGAGGGCTGGTGCGTCCTTACTCACTGTTAGGACTTTGTTCACTGCATTGGTATCATTTTATCCTTGCCGGCTTATGTTGATTTTCATTATTTCTGTTGGCTTTCCCTGTTTGTGAAGCACAGGAGGCGTGGATGCATCATGATCATGGACACAAGGGTTGACAGAGTTGCAGGTGGAGAGATCTCATGGTAGAGGGAGGGATTGTGAGATCAGCAGTGTGGAGAACTCCCCCATCGGGATGCTAGAGAGTGAAGGGGGATTGATTTCAAGACGAAAAAATGAAGGAGGCCAGAGGGGACAGAGAGCTTTAGACCTGACTGTGATTACACAACTCCTTTTGAAGGCAATTTAACCATGGGGGGGGGGGGTGTTGTTCTAAAATGGATATGGTAATCATTGATTGTACCATTGCCCTTGATCTGATTGAACGACTGAACTATTGACTCGTATGATATGTAAATCATTTGCCAGTAAGATGAGCATTCAAAAATATTTCTCTTTGAAGATCTCAGACCTCCCATCTCTAGTTGTTATAGAGGGCAATAGGTAAAAATCCCCAATATAGTGACGCAGTGGCTAAGGACTAGATGACTAGACGTTTCAAAGGGCAGCTCTCATCACTGGGTCCTCAGTCTCTTTCCTTGAGCTCCAGTCTCTGGGCCAAGGCTCCTTTTCTGTCTGGGCTAATTGAGAAAGCATGGCTGACCCCGGGGAGGAAGTGGTCAAGGGCTGGCCCAGAGCTTCAGCCTCCATAATCAAAATCTTTCCCACCAGAACACTGAGTGCTGAGAGTGTGTGCTCTCCGTGAGCAGAGGAAGGCTGACGGAAGAAATGCACTCTAGGTCTCACACAGAAGCTGGTTTCTGGGCTTTAGTCATTCCATGGAGATTGTCATTCTTCTAATCACCAGTAAATGCCTGCAGTTTGTCACAAAGAACAGACGCAGGATTGGATTCCAGCCTGACTTCCTCTCTTGTGCCCCAGCCTCAGGTGGAGACAAGGAGAAGCAGCAGGTCAAGGGACAAAGGTGACGCTCTGAAAGGTAAGGTTCTGCCCATTCAACCAACCTCTGTAAGCTCTCCTGTCCCCTCCTCTGCAGGATGCCAGTGGCAACAGCCCGTCTCTCTCAGGTAATAATCCTGAACAAAAGGATACTGGGGATGGAAACAGAACCCAGATATTTCCCAGATGTACAGGAGGGGCCTAGGATGGGATGAAGGCTGGCCAAGGTAGGACCCAGTAGGGAGCAGTGGGGGTGTCAGGAGCAGATTCTGGTGGATTTGGAGGTGGAACATTGAGGGGTAACAGCGATAAGCTGTGTAACTTTGCCAAGGTTCAGATTGCTCACTGAGACCCCACAGACAATATTGGAAACCGATGCTCCTTGAAATGCCAAAGCACCTCCTGCCCGTGGGAGTAAGCTATCGTTTGACCTTGAGCTCTGGAGAGTCCAACGTCCTAAGTGCACAGCCCGTGTGACATTCCTTTCGGTCCTCTGGGAGGGCTGCACCATAACGGTTCTCTTGATTTCCAGTTTTCCGAAGTTTCCTGCAAGAACTACATGGCGCTCAGAACCTGCGTTTGCGTCTTAGGCAGAAGTAAATAAACTTCCTGCTTCACCGCGGGGTGCATCTTCCAACCAGGGTGCCTGTGTGGCCTCGGGCTGCAGAGCAGCTGGGATGCGCTGGTTTGGGGTACACTTTCAGGGATGGGCAGAGAATGACAGGAGTCCCGGGCAGTGGGGTGGGGCAGGAAGAGCAGGCCATCAAGGCTTGGGGAGGGGCTGAGCTTGCACCGACCCTTGCTAGCCTGCTAGGTCTCTTGCCCCTTCAGTCCTGGCTGTAATCTGGTCCTTCTGTCTCCTGCAGCCACTTGGGAAACCCACTTGACACTGGCAGCTTTGGTCAACAGAAAGCTCAAGCCCTCTCTGGTAGCTGGCGAAATAGAGGTACGGCTGAAGTCCATGTCGGTACGCGCGCCCCACACGGTTCTGCGGCTCATCCATTCTGGACACCTAGGTCTCAGAACTCCACCCTTCCACGGGCCCAGATGTGCATCTCAACTTCTCATGTCTTACCCGCCTTGAGTCAATCACCAGACTGCGCACATTCCCGTGAACCTGACAGTCTTTCACCCACACCACTGGCTCTTCCCTCACCCAGTGCCAAACCCCCGGATTCAAAGGCCTACCTGCAGCCTCCAAGCACTCTCTGGGACTCACCAGCCCCGCACCCCACAGGGACTCATTCTCAGAATGACTTGTTGGCAAGGCCCAGGCAGAGCCCATCTCCACACAACCGCTGCTCCACACCTGCCATGGCAGCCATCACAAGTCAGCATCCCACAGGCCTCCCTACTGCCTCCCCACCCCAGTGTTGGGCAGCTGCCAAGAACTTACAGCTTCCCTCCTTGGAATACTTTGGGTCTCTGAAAGAGCACTCTACCTGGCACCCCCAAGAAGACACCTTTCGGGAAGGACCCACAAAGAGGCAGGGGGAAGTAGGGAGGCCCACCTTGCTCAACCCCAATGTCCACAAGCTGCTGGAAATAGAAATCACAAAGGCAGAGAAATGGAATATTTGGGAAGAAAAAGGAAAGGGTGTATCAGAATACCATCTGCAGGCCTTAAATATGTTGAAGGCACTCGATGGGGAGCAGATCACTGCACCTCCCCAGCCCTTCTGGAATGCCAGCATCAAAGCAGAGCAGATACCCAGCCCTCAGAAGCATTTTCCACAAAAATTCAGTGAGTTTTTCTGGGGTCTACCTTTTCTGCACAGCGAGTCTCTGGCAGCTGCTCTCAGGGTCTCTGGATCCACCCTAGAGTTTCCCACTGTCTTATTTAATGAAATTCCTAATACCTTACCAGCTCAAATGCAAGCTAAAGAGTACCCACTCTTGTTGCAACGTCACTCCTTGCCCTACACTGAAGGCCGATTCCAACTTTTACTTCCAACTGCATGCCAAGCCCAGGCCCCACCGCCGGCTACAGTCCTGACTCCGCCTGGTCCACAGCCCCGTGGCCCACTCGCAGTACCTTTTCCTCCTCCTCACAAGAGTCCCTGTGATGAATCCTGTCTTACCGTCCACACTAAGTCCCAATCACGCATTCCAAATTAACTTCAACAGCTGGAAAGCCGTTTTTTAAAGAAACAACAGGAAAGTGAGAGTTCTTTACCCTTTATGATGCCACGACCCCAGGAAGCTTTTTGTCTTCGCAACCCCACTCATCCCCAGGACAATCAGAAGGTCCAGACCCCAAAGACAGACCCCAAGCTTCCTGGCTGCTTGAAGCAATCGGAGCTCCACCGCCAAGAGAACTTCCCTCAATTGCAGGGGCCCCTCGGCAATGGGACTCTTGAGTCTCTGACACTAAAGCAGCCTCAGGAAAAATGGCCAGGGACTTGTCTGGATATGAAGCAGCCCGAATGCTCCTGCTCCACACCTGGAGACAAGCAGGGGAAGAATGTAATGAAGACGGTGTCCCCAGGAAGATGCACACACCCTGGACCGTCGCTTGCGTGCTGCAGAGCCGGTGTCCAGCTGAGGAACAACTCGGTCAATGGACAAGGGAATTACTTGAGGAAAATATCCAAATGTAATCTATCTATCAATGGATCAGGAAACTACTGCCCAAAAGGAACTCCGGGAGCCGACTCAAAGGAGTTAAGTGATTTGAGGATACACAAGGGGATTAACGCAGGAATTTACACCCTAAGGGTTCCAAACAAAATCCTACTGGAAAACACCCTGAATGTCCACATGTGCAGGAAGGTGGAGCAGATTAGAAAGGATCAGATCCCTGGCATTGTTTGCCGTTCATGTCTTGCGACCACGCATGCTCTGTCTATTTCCCTGACCCACCCACATGTTGTCAATGTGGCCTCCTGGGGAGAGCTGGAAGATCTCCTGAACACAACGCAGAGCCTTTCCTTTCTCAGCCCGGGCACTCAACAGGTGCTGGACTCGCATATCGTAAGGCTCCAAATGAGGCAGAGGTGGTGCATGCCCCTCAAAGTCCTTGAGCCCACAAACCTCTGTAGGACAAGAAAAGACAACGCAATGTCCTTTCCACAGTCCACCTGCTTAGCCACCCCTAAGTCTTCAACTAACCCAGTAACTGAGGCTGTCAAGGTCCTGGGAGAACCCTGTCAGGCAGACTGGGGAGAGAGAGTGACCCCAAAGAAATCAAGCCCTACCCTGGAGAGTCCTTTTGCTGATTGCTCCCCTACAGAGGAGCCTGTTCAGGGAACCCCAGCCTACCCCCCACTTGATAATGACAGTGGATGCTCATTGGCCCTCAGGCAGCCGTTTCCAGCCTTCATGCCCAGTATCCTTGGCAGAACCTTCCAGAATGAAAGTGTCCAGAGAGAGAGCCTAGAGCAAACCTCAAATCCAGTACTGACCAGCAAGGGGTCAAGGAAAGAGGGTGCTAGTTGTGCCCCAGGAGGCCCCAGATTGGAAGTGAACTCTGAATGTCCATCTTCAAGAGCCAAAGAGACAGGGTTGGTGGTGGTCAAGAAGTCCTCTTCAATAGAGCTAGACGATAGAGACACTTTCAAAACCAGTGTGCTGGCAAAATCTCAAACCAATCATGTGGACCGGGGGTGCTTCGAGGCTCTAGGATGTAGTAAAAGTTTCCTGCTACCTGGAAAGTGTGCTCCAGTTCCTGAAAAGCCAAGCCTTACAGCACGAGTGTGCAGTGAGATTAAGCTCCAGGTGGAGGTAGAGGCAGAGGGTGGTTCTCCATGCTGTCCTGTTGACGGGCTCCTTCAGGACTGCACCACTGATGTGCTCACTGCCACCAATGTTTTGCCTTCTCAGGTGGTCCATTGCCGCCCCCAGCATTTGTTCACTGGGGATAAGCCAATATGTCAAGGGCCAAGTGGCTTCGTGGTGGCTAGAGCAAGTTACATGGGGCAGCAGAAGCTCAAAAGCCCCAACCTTCAGGACCCCTCGACAAGGAGAAGGAAGGATGCTGTTCCCACTGACAAGAGGGAGACTCATAAATGGCCCAATCCAGAAGAGCATGGAAAAGGATTAGCGGGAAGAGGCATCTCCCAAGTCTGTGGGTTAAGCCAGCCTGTGCAAGACAAGGCATTGGCTGAGTGCCTTGAGATCAAGTCCTCACAGCTCCCACCAGAGAAGGGACAGCTTCCTGCTGAGGGCCACTGCAAAAAATGGAGGAAGCACTTTGTCCAGTGGATTTGCTCCAGCAAAAAATCTACAGGACACGGTGATCCTTTGCAAAAAGGAAAGCCCGTATTACCCTGTGGTCACAGCCTTGGGCCCCTTCAAAGACAACCAGTGTCTCCTAACAAGGTCACGGAGGCTCAGGTGCTCACGACAGATGTTGGCCAAGTCCTAGAGGGGACACCAGGCTGTCATCAGGAGTATCTTGCGTCAACGTTATGTCCACGAAAAGAAACGCAGGCCTCAGTTAATGGATGTTCCTCCAGCTGCAGGGCTCCTCTCTTTGTAGAACACAGGAGAGTGGCAAGTGTGAGACCCTGCCTCCACCAGGCGATACCTGACTGCCAGAGCCTTCCCACCACGAGCACCTGTATCAGGGATGTATTCACAAATTTCTGTCCGTTCAGGGGATTCAGTGTCAGAAGCCACACTCAGCCATTGCCCCCCAGGGTGTTTGTGTGCCCAGTCAGCTTGCAGCAGCAGAGGCGGAGGAGGTGGGCTTACTCCAGTTACCCTTACCACTGCCCACGTCACTGTCTTCGAGAATATGTCTTATCTGGCAAATTAGAAGACGCTTCTTCTGCTCTGATTAGTAGGAAAGTATCCATGCCAGCCACTTTAGCCTGTTCTGCACAGGCTAATGGCTTCTCTCAGCCATGATATTCATTGTTCCATAATAGAGATTTTCCCCCTCCTACATTAAAGTGTGACTTCTGTGCTGCATGGCGGGATCTAGAGGGGGTGTCATGTGTGTTAGTCTGTGTAGACTAGAGAAACAAAATTCATACACTCATATTTTATGAGTTTTATATAAAGGTTAAGTGAACATTGAAAAGCATCCCAACCCAGTTCAATCTAAGACCACCAGTCCAATAGTATCCCATGTGTCTGACACCAATCTACAAAGTCCTCCTCACAATCCAAAAACACACGGGGAGACAATGACTGCAGGAGGAAATTGTAGTCCGTGCGCTGGCAGGTTCTCCATGAGGCTGCTGCAGAAACCAGGGCTGCAACAGGGTAGGTCCATGCGGCTTCTCCTCAGGGATCTCCCAGGAAATGAGTCTTTCCAGCTGCTTTAGGGACCTAACAAATGCATATCCACCCTGGTGGCACTATCAGAGAGCAAGAGACCAGAAAGGCTAGGCTCACAGAGCCATTGATCTCCCTGCCCTTCAATTAACCCCACATGAGTTCATTGACGAGGTTGGCATAATATACCTTTAACTATGTTAGATACTGCGTCTCCTTCTCTGAGTGCTAGCTTTGACTTCTCAAAGGGCAGGGCTCTGGAGGAGGTTTTCAGCAGTGTTTCCCACCCACTTCCATCCCAAGTTCTTCATTTTGCACCTCTTATGATTTATGGTAACACCCCTACTGTGAAAACCTCAGAAGGTCCCAACACAGTGAAGAATGTTCCCTGGTGCCATTACTTTGTCTTCAACGTTATGTGGCTGCAGTTGATAGGTTTTGAGAGGCGCAATCCAGCCAAGAAATTCCATCGCAGGCTCCAGAAGAGGTTTAGACCAAAGTAGCGTCTCATGGTACCAAGCAGGCATGAGACATGTGGCGGCCTGTCTAAGTCCCACATGTGCATTTGATGAAGGCTGCCAAGTTTGGCATGGAGGTTCCGCCTCAATACACCTGTCACAAAATGTGAAATGACATATTTTGCTACCTTTGCCTCTCTCCCAGCCTAGGGTAGCCTCCAGGATGGAAGTCCCAGGTCTGACACATGTGGGTGGGAACTGCTAGGGAGGCTGCCAGCGGGGGACTCTGCTCACCCACTGCACCAAGGGAAAATCCGGTTCACAGCTCACATGCCTTCCTCTGTATATAAACCCGGAGAAGGAGCAACAGCTTAGGCTGAGTGGTACAGGATGAGCGTCTGTGTAATAACCACTAATGGTTAGGCACCATGGACACAGGGTAGGGAAGGATACAGTGAAGAAGAATATGAAGCGTTGGACGTAGCAAAGGGGGCCAAAGAGCATGAGGATCCCCAGAAATGATGCAAGACACAAGCGGAGCTAACACAGGCTTACAAAGGGGAATCGGCCAGGTGCTTCACCCCAGCTTTAGCTAGCTGCCCCCACAGCAGAACTTTATCTCCTACAGAGAGCACTGGGTTGTATAGCAAAGGCACAGCTTTCAAGCAGGGAAGGTTACTTTCTCAATACTATCTTTAGTGGGGCGACAAACTGTTATTTTACTTGATTTCCATCTCCTGACTGGGGGAAGGATGAGTTGATAGCCAGGGTGGGGTAGAGTGGGGATGAGTCAATAACAGGGTGCCAGGACTCAGGAAACATGACCCCAGGCTTTTGGGCTTCACACATGCATACACACACGCGTCCGCGCATTAGGAATGTTCTCACGAAACATGACCCCAGGCTGGTGGTCTTCACATGCACACACACGCGTGCGCACACACACACATACATGCTCTAGGAATGTTCTCAGCAAACATGACCCCAGGCTGGTGGTCTTCACATACACACACACACACGCACACACACGCACACACACACACACGCTCTAGGAATGTTCTCAGGAAACATGATCCCAGGCTGGTGGTTTTCACACACACACTCACGCGCACACTCTAGGAATGTTCTCAGGAAACATGACCCCAGGCTGGTGATCTTCACACACACGCACACACACACACACACACACGCGTGCACGTGCTCTAGGAATGTTCTCCGGAGAGAGTGGCTTCTAAGGATTGAGTGCTGCAAAGAAAGTCACAACTGGGAGCAGCCTTCCCTTCCCCTAGAGACTCCTGGGAAATCAGGATGTGCATGGAGATTAGACATCACCTGTCTTGATAAGGGAAACCAGTTCAATAGTGGTCAGTGTTTCCTCTGTGCTTCTAACACAGGGTTTTATTTCCTGGGCACCAGATTATAGAAGGAGGCAGGAGGGCCCCCCAAAATATGATTAGTTGATCCGCTAGAGTAAATTCTCATGTGCTTAAAAGAACACCCCTGGTGGGCCAGGGTTTACTGTTTACTGAACTAAACAGTAAAGGATGGCGAGGAAGACATCCACTGAGCCTTGACCTCCATGCCTCAGTCAGGACACCAAGTGTGTGTGTGGGGTGGGTGGGGACTGACACCAATGGTGGAGGAGGGAAGTGGACATAGGCCCCAGAGACTGCTGGTACAGCAGCATGATGTTGTTTCTGGAGTCCTGATTGTGCCAAGGCAGCCTCTGGAGTGACTGTGGCAGTAAAAAATCAGATTCTGGATCTGCAGAGCCTGGATCTGGGGCCTCTTGGGTAGCAGGTAGCTTGGGTGTGTTCCTAGAGAGAGTGAAGAGCTGGACACCGGACTACCCGCTGCTGAACCCTACCGTTCGTGCTAGGTAAGTGCACGGAGATGGAGAGAAGACCCTGAAAGAACAGCAAGGGGTGCATGGACCAAGCCCCTTCCCTTTCCCCTGCCACCAGGTCCTCTTATATGGTGCTGTGAGGTCAAACAAAGGGAAGCCCACTCAGACCTGCAGAGACCTCAGCGAAACAACTGCCCCCCACCCCCCACAATTCAGCAGACATCTCACAAGGACACTCACACATACCCGAGAGAGAAACCTCACACACATACTTCCTTGGAGACTTCCAGAGAGACTCAGAGGCCTCGCACAGAGACTTCATATGAAGTTCTCAGCATCCTTTATGGAGACTTCTCAGAGACCCCACAGGGACCTCACACAAAGCCCTCCCACATAGCTCACTGCCAGCACGGGAGAATTAGCAGCCGCTGTCCACCCCTGAGCTCCTGGAAACTTTCACACATTGTCTGCAGTGCCCCCCATGCTTGTGCATCTTTGTCCTCATAGCCTTGCTTGGGAACAACAGAATCACAAACTGCACGTAGTTGTGTGCAAATTTTTTCCACTGAAACGTTTTCACTAGCCTGAACTCTGAAGTGTAGTTTACAATTGAAATACAAGTAAAACTGCCAACACCAAATGAGAGTGTGATTTTAGATGGTGTGCAGTCAAATGTCGTACGCCACACTTTTACTTTTGCTTCGGACAAATTCTCTAATTGGTGGGGAAGTGACTGACTACTTTGGAAGCAACAGAACAGTCCATCAAATGGGCTTCAGGACTCAAATATATAAATAGACATCTGATCTGAACTCAAACTCATTCCCCAAGGGGCTCATGAAACTAATTTTTTTGGAAGAGTGAAGGAACCCACATGAAAATAACAAAATTTACATCACATTGTGTCTGTCTGGCTTAATTTCTCAATGAAACAGCTGTCATATCTGAAGATATTCAGGGCAACATTCCTTTTATAGCTCTGTCGACATTATAATTAATATGATTTTTCTGTGAAATGTAATATTTCTAAGTTATGCAAAGTCCTAATGTTTATCTACCACAACAAACTGATAATATTTCGAAGGATTAAGAAATAGATGAAGAAGTAATAATTAATGAAATACACATTTTCAGGTAGTACCATTTACAATAGCCAAGCGTAAATGAAAATATCTATATCTATACTTGAATAAAAAAACAACAGATTTATATGAGGAAAACTACAGAAATTACAAGAAATCAAGAGTGACCTCAGCAAATGGGATAATATCCCATGCTCCTTGACCAGACGACTCAATGTAGTACAGTTATCAGTTCTACTCAAGGCACTAGACAAGTTTAATTCACTCCTGATAAAATTACCCTCATCTTTCTTCAAAGAATTGCAAAAACACTGATTACTAACTTCATATGGTAAGGGCATAGGTCAGGGGTTGAACCTACAAACTTCTCCTTGGTAGAAAGATAAAACTGTTCTCATAAAAGACTTGTAGGCTGGCTTTGAGTTGGAATTTTGGGGTCATTTAGGATTTTTTTGTGGCATGTGATTTTTAGGGTTTTAAGGTCATTTGGGGTCATTTAATTTTTTTGCGCATTAGGGTGGTTTGGGCTTTAAGGGTGTTTTATAAGGTTTAAGGGAGTTTTTAAGGGATTTAGGGGTGATTTTTTGGAGTGTATAGGTATTTTTTAGCAGGTAGGGGTGTTTTTAGTGATCTTACAGGGTTTCTTAGAGATTTTAGGGTATTTTAAAATATTTTATGTGTTTTTCCCCAGCATTTTATGTTTTGTTGGGGCTTTCATGTTGTCTTCAGGGCATTTATGTGGTTTTGGAAGTTCATGGTTTGGGAATCTTCTAGGGATATGATTTGGAAGTTCCTCATGTTTTGGGAGGCATTTAGTGTGTTATTTGTGGCTTCAGAGTGTTATTTGAATTTTAGGGAATATTGTGGCTTTTCAGACATTTTAAGGCTTTTAGGGTGATTTTAGTGTTTAAGGGTGTTTATTAGGCTTATATGTGTTTTTATGGCTTTTAGTGTTTTGTTAAAATTTTAGGGTGCTTCTTAAGGCCTTAGAGTGTTTGGGGGGATTAGGTTTTGGTTTTCAGGGCTTTAGGGTTTTGTTGGATTATTTTTTGCTTTCATGGTGAATTCATGTCTATTAGGTTGTTGGACTTTTACAGGGTTTTATAGTGCTTCGGGTTGCTTTGTAGGGATGTTCTTGGGGTTTTAAAAGACTTTTAGCGTGTTTTTAGGGCTTCACGTGTTCTTTATTTTGCGTTTTAAGGCATTTGCATAATATTAGGGCATTTATTATGTTTTTGGGACGTAAGGAGTTTTTTTTTAAGACTTATGGTGCATTAGGGTGTTTTAGAAAGGCTTTTACCATGTATTTAATGGTCTTAAGATGTTTTAGAGAGTCTTTAGGGGTGGTCTTAGCATTTTAGAAATATTTTAGACGTTTTAGGGTTTTTAAGGCATTTATAGTGTTTTTACGACTTTTAAGGTGTTTTTAGAACACGCCTGACAGGTACACACTATTTCAATCAGGCTCTGGTTAGTGCCTCTCAATCAATTGGTGACATGGGAGTCTGGATAATGGATTACCTTTACTATGCAGATGAGAAAACTCACTCAAAAAGACACAGGTGTTGACCCACAGGCACACAACTGGTTAACAACAAAGACATATTCACAACCAGTGTTGGGAGCCAGAGCCCTAAGCCCCACATACCTGTCCCCAGCCGAACAGTCAATCTATCCTGAACCATCAAATGATCTGAGCAGATCCTCCCACCCAACTCCCCTTCCCATGCCAAATATTTTATTTCAGAAGGTGGCAGTGAATCTGCAGCTCTGAGAGAGGGACATATCTGATCGGAGCACATGGAGCAGATGAAGGGGGAGGAGGGGAGTGTGGAGCACATCCTGGCACACCAGGACTTGAGGATGATGTTCCCACTCAGAGAATCCAGTCCACATAAAAGACCACATGGCCAGCCCCACGATGAGACAAGACACCCCTCAAAGACCCATAGCCTTAGAGGGGACAACACTGAAGACACAGTGTGGGAAATGCGCCCGAACTAATCCTGCCACACCGAGGCATAACACTAAGGGGGTACAGCAGAAGAGCAAGAAAACGAAGCATCAAGGTCCCCAGGGAATGCCAAAGGATGACTTTGGGGCCAGTACTTGGTACACCACCAGACTGGACTGGAAAACACTCTTAAAGGCCAACAAACTTGGACTATCTAGGTTAACGAACGGTCACTTGGACTATGTAGGTAACCTAACGGGCACTTGGACTGTCTAGGTTACCTAGCGGGAACTTGGATTATGTACGTTCCCTAGCGGGCACTTGGACTATCTATGTTAACTAGCGGGCACTTGGAATATGTAGGTTAACTAGCGGACACTTGCACTATGTAGGTTACCTAGCAGGCACTTGGACTATCTAGGTTAACTAGCGGGCACTTGGACTATCTAGGTTAACTAGCGTGCACTTGGACTATGTAGGTTCCCTAGTGGGCACTTTGACTCTGTATGTTCCCTACGGACACTTGAACTAGGTAAGTTAACTACCGGGCTCTTGGACTATGTAGGTTAAATAGCGGGCCCTTGGACTATCTAGGTTACCTAGCGGGCACTTGGACTATGTAGGTTAACTACCGGGCACTTGCACTATCTAGGTTTCCGAACGGGCATTTGGACTATGTAGGTAACCTAGCGGGCACTTGGAGAGTCTAGGTTACCTAGCGGCACTTGGACTTCTAGGTTAACGAACGGGCACTTGGACTATGTATGTTGCATAGCAGGCAATTGGACTCTCTAGGTTAGGTAACGGGCACTTGAACTATCTAGGTTTCTTAGCGGGCACTTGGACGATCTAGGTTAACTAGAGGGCACTTGGACTATCTGTAACTACCGTGCACTTGGACTATCTAGGTTTCTTAGCGGGTACTTGGACTATGTAGGTTAACTAGCGGGCCCTTGGACTATGTAGATTAACTAGCGACACTTGGACTATCTACGTTAACTAGCGGGCCCTTGGACTATGTAGATTCCCTAGCGGCCATTTGGACTATATAGATAACCTAGCGGGCATTTTGACTTTGTAGGTTACCTAGCGGCACATGGACTATCTAGGTTACCTAGCTGGCACGTGAACTATCTACGTTATAGCGGGTTCTTGGAGTATGTAGGTTACCTAGCTGCTGTTGGACTATCTAGGTTACCTAGCGGGCACTTGGACTATCTAGGTTAACTAACGGGCACTTGGACTGTGTAGGTCCCCTAGCGGGCCCTTGGACTATGTAAGTTCCCTACCGGGCACTTGGACTATGTAGGTTCCCTAGCGGGTATTTGGACTATATAGGTTACCTAGCGGGAACTTGGACTATCTAGGTTACATAGCGGGCACTTGGACTATCTAGGTTAACGAACGGGCACTTAGACTATGTAGGTAACCTAGCGGGCACTTGGACAGTCTAGGTTACCTAGCTGGCACTTAGACTATGTAGGTCAACTAGCAGGCCCTTGGACTATCAAGGTTAGCTAACGGGCACTTAGATTATGTAGGTTACCTAGCGGGCACTTGGAGTAGGTAGGCTAACTAGGGGGCCCTTGGACGATCTAGGTTACCTAGCGGGTAACTGAACTATCTAGGTTAACTAGCGGGCACTTGCTCTATCTAGGTTACCTAGTGGGCACTTGGACTATGTAAGTTCCCTAGCGGGCACTTGGACTGTCTATTTTAACTAGCGGGCACTTGGAATATGTAGGTTAACTAGCGGACACTTGCACTATGTAGGTTACCTAGCAGGCACTTGGACTATCTAGGTTAACTAGCGGGCACTTGGACTATCTAGGTTAACTAGCGTGCACTTGGACTATGTAAGTTCCTTAGCGTGCCCTTGGACTATCTAGGTTACGTATCGGGCACTTGGACTATCTAGGTTACCTAGCGGGCACTTGGACTATGTAGGTTAACTAGAGGACACTTGGACAATCTAGGTTAACTAGCGGGCACTTGGACTATCAAAGTTAACAACTGAGCTCTTGGACTATGTAGGTTACCTAGCGGGCACTTGGACTATATAGGTTACCTAGCGGGCACTTTGACTATGTAGCTTACCTAGTGGGCACTTGGACTATCTAGGTTAACGAACGGACACTTGGAATATGCAGGTAACCTAGCGGGCACTTGGACGGTCTAGGTTTCCTAGCGGGCACTTGGACTTCTAGGTTAACGAACGGGCTCTTGGACTATGTAGGTTGCCTAGCGGGCACATGGACTATGTGGGTTTCCTGGCGGGCATTTGGACTATCTAGGTTACCTAACTGGCACTTGGACTATGTAGGTTCCCTAGCAGGCACTTGGATTATGTTGGTTCCCTATCGGGCAGTTGGACTATGTAGGTTAACTAGAGGGTATTTGGACTATGTAAGTTACCTAGCGGGCACTTGGACTATGTAGGTTCCCTATCGGGCACTTGGAGAATGTAGGTTAACTAGGGGCACTAGGACTATGTAGGTTACCTAGCGGGCACTTGGAGAATGTAGGTTAACTAGGGGCACTAGGACTATGTAGGTTACCTAGCGGGCCCTTGGACTATCTAGGTTACCTAGCGGGCATTTGGATTATGTAGGCTCCCTAGCGGGAATTTGGACTATATAGATTACCTAGCGGGCAATTAGACTTTGTAGGTTATCTAGCGGGCACTTTGACTATCTAGGTTACCTAGCTAGCACTTGAACTATCTACGTTACCTAGCGGTTACTTGGAGTATGTTGGTTACCTACCGGGCTGTTGGACTATCTAGGTTACCTAGCCGGTACTTGGACTATCTAGGTTAACTAACGGGCACTTGGACTATGTAGGTTCCCTAGCGGGCCCTTGGACTATGTAAGTTCCCTAGCGGGCACTTGGACTATGTGGGTTCCCTAGCGGGCATTAGGACTATCTGGGTTACCTAACGGGCACTTGGACTATGTAGGTTAACTAGCGGGCTTTGGACTATGTAGGTTACCTAGCGGACACTTGGACTATGTAGGTTCCCTATCGTTCACTTGGAGAATGTAGGTTAACTAAGGGGCACTAGGACAATGTAGGTTACCTAGCGGGCCTTGGGACTATCTAGGTTACCTAGGGGGAACTTGGACTATATAGGTTTACTATTGGCCACATGGACTATCTAGGTTACCTAGCAGGCACTTGGACTATGTAGGTTAACTAGCGGGCACTTGGACTATCTAGGTTACCTAGCAGGCACTTGGACTATGTACGTTTCCTAGCGGGTACTTGGACTATCTATGTTAACTAGCGGGCACTTGGACTATGTAGATTCCCTATCGGGCACTTGGACTATGTAGGTAACCTAGTGGTCACTTGAACTGTCTAGGTTACCTAGCGGGCATTTGGACTATGTAGGTTAACTAGCGAGCTCTTGGACTATCTAGGTTAACTAGCGGGCACTTGGACTATTAGGGTCCCTAGCGGGCATTTGGACTATATAGGTTACCTAGCGGGCACTTGGACTATGTAGGTTAACTAGCGGACACTTCGACTATCTAGGTTAGCTAACGGGCAATTGGACTATCTAGGTTACCTAGCGGGCACTTGGACTATGTAGGTTCCCTAGCGGGCACTTGGACTATTTAGGTTACCTAGCAGGCACTTTGACTATCTAGGTTAACTAACGGGCACTTGGACTATGGAAAGAAGTGCCTAATGGTCACCAGGACCCATGGTTAATCCAGGCGTGGTCATCTGATTCCAATCGATCAGACCTAGCTATAAATCACTTATATGTCTGGGTAATTAAAAGCAAATATAAATTTTCAAAAAAAATAACGTTGCATGGGATAGAAAGAGAATACATAACAACATCAGACATAAATATGCCTCAAGACAAACTCATTGTGCACATCCAGAATACATAATGGCTCTTGCTAAGATGCGTTTCCCACTAGACCCTACCCCAAGCCAGTAAAAGCCAGAAACTCTACAGTAAACTGTGGATTGTACTACTCTGAAATGGGAGCTGTGTCTCTAGACCTAATTTGGGGCTGTTCGTGCTGAGGACTCACCAATACCTGCTGCAGTGACAACAGTCCAGGTGAGAATAAGGAAATCTGGATGACAGCCAGGATATAGGAGCACTGAGACCTCAAATTGCTTCTAGGCGAGCATGGCCTAATGGGCTTCCATTTATGCACCTCTGGCAGGAGGAGTTTGTTCTGGAAAGTAATGGTTTCTAAGGAAGTATTTCTTAAACTTTCACATGCATGCACTTACCCAGGTTCCTGGAAATCGGGCTGGGGGGCAGATTCTGATTTTGTGGGTTCAGGGTGGGGGGTCTAGGATCCAGCAGTTCTAGAGGCCCTGGTACTCTTGGGCTGTTAACCACAAGGACAGTAGTCCTAAACCACCAGCCACTCCTTGGGAGAAATATGAGGCTGTAGACTCCGGGCAAGAGTGACAGTCTGGGAAACCCACAAGGGCAGTTCTACCCTGTCCTGTAGGGTCACTATGAGTCAGCATCAACTCGATGGCATTAGCATGGGAGAAGCTAATGCTGATGTTGCTGGTTCCTTGACCTATCATACTTTGAGTGGCAAAGTCCCAAGGGCCTTCCCGGATGTGATGGCCAAAAGCAGTAGTGTTCACCCTTGGTCATACTTTGGAATCCCTTAGGAGCTTTCAAGCCTCCCATTGGCCTGGCGCCATCCCAGACCAATGAAGCAAGACTTAGTGGAAGCAGGATTCAGGTCACGGTCAGTGAGAAAGCCCCCTTGGCAATGCCAACGTACAGCCAGTGCAGAGTCGAACTGGTCGACGACTCCACATGACTCCATATACTTTGGTGAAGCCAGCTGTTTGGGCAAGGTTTTCAGAGTTACCACCCATGTAGACTTGTTGGTGATAGTGCATTAAATAGAGCACATGCAGTGCATTGCATGAGTGTCCTATGTCATGCAACCACATCAGGGGTATGTTGAGCCAATTTCTCTGGGAGACCAAGGGTGTTGGCTCCATCCTGAACGTTGGCAGGGTAATGGACTGACACAGAGGAAACTCATTCTCTTTGTGGTGGTGCACTAATGGGTTCTTCACAGAAGGCCAAGTCCATGGCTGCAGATGCTCACGGGGCTGAGGGAGCAGGTCAAATCCTAAGTCCGAGGTGGGTGTTTGCATATTTACATGCCCTCACTGCCATCAAGTCCATTCCAACTCACAGGCCCATGGGACTGAGTAAAATGGCCCCCGTGGGTTTCTGAGACTGTGATTCTTTAGAGGAGTAGAAAATCTCCTCTTTCTCCAGAGGAGCGGTTGGTCATTCAAACTGCTGACCTTGAGATTAACAGTCCAACTCCTGACCACTCTTGCCGTCAGAATTCTATTTATTTACACAAGTATATATATATCCTTTCCCAAAAGAACTCCACATTTTCAAATCATTCTTGACACTCATGGCCTTTTTTCCTTTATAGCCATGCCTTTGGTTGAAACACAGATATAAGAGAAATATTTATCTACTTATAGGGGTACAAAAGTAGCTTTGGTGGCATAGTGTTTGCATGTTGGGCTGCTAACACCAAAGTCAGCACTTTGAAACCACCAGCCACTCCGTGGGAAGAAGAGTCTGTCTACTCCTATAAAGAGTTACAGTCTCAGAAACTCACAGGGACAGATCTACTCTGCCTCATAGGGTCACTATGAGTCAGCATCACCTCCCTGGCAGTGAGGTAGATTTTGGTTTCATAGAGATACAAGTCAGTCCTGAGCTGCTAAAGACAAGGTTGGCAGTTTGAACCCACCAGCTGCAGAGAAAGAGGAGGCTTTCTATTCCCATAAGGAGCTACAGTTTCAGAAATACCCACAGGGGAAATTTTAACCTCTCCTGTAGGATCAATATGAGTCAGAATCGACTTATCGGTGGTGAGCAAGTGGAGGGGACCCTAAACAGGTTCCGGTGGACCTTAAGAGTTCTACTAATTGTGCATGCTCTGTAAAATGTAAACCAAGATTTTACTTTTGCAAACATTATTTTTTCTAAACACGTCTAACTGTGAAACTATACTCGCATGCGGGTCTTTGAACCTGGTCTGTGGTCTGGGGAAGTGAAGGGGCCTGACATCCTTTGTTGTTGTTAGTGCTGTCCAGTCATTCTGACATCACAGGGACCTTCTTTGCAACACAAGGCAGCACTGCCCAGTCCTTTGCCAGCCTCAGGGGTAGTATGTTGGAGCCCATGGTTTCAGCTACCGTGTCCTCCAGTTCACCAAGGAGTTTCCTCTTTGTGCTGCTTACTAAACCCGTTTCTAAGGAGTCCATTCCAACTCACGGTGACGCCGTGTGGGTCAGCACCACGGGACCACACATAATGCCTTATACCATATATATATGGTATATATATATTGTGCATAATGCCTTATACCTGGTCCCTTTGGCACCTTGTGATCGCACAGGCTGGTGTGCTTATTCCATGTGGGCTTTTTTGCTTCTGAGCCAGATGGCCGTTTGCTCACCTTCAAGCCTTTAAGACCCCAGACACTATCTCTTTTGATAGCCTCTGGCCTTTACTTCGGGGTCTTCGGTCCCTGCAGAGTGGACACATGCCTGCTGTGCGGGTATGGGACGTGTCGGAGCGCAGCCTGGTGGCGGAGCTTCAGGAGCATAAGTATGGCATGGCATGTGGGGCCTTCTCATCCAGTGCCAAGTACATTGTCTCAGTGGGCTACCAGCATGACATGATCGTCAATGTCTGGGCCTGGAAGGTGAGTGGGCTGCTGGCCTCAGGACAGGCGGGGCCGGGAGGGGAGCCAAGAAACTGCTGACCGGTGGCCTTTACTTCCGCCTGCTGGCCTCAGTCCCTTTCTAGAGAACTCTGAGCAGAAAGGAGCAACTGGGTATCTAGGATGCTGAAGAAGGGGCAGAAGGAGAGGTCAAGTTCACAGCTTGTCTAACCTTCAGTGTGTAAGTTTCTTTTCCCTCAGCTCCTAGAAGCAGAGCCTTGATTTCCCTTGACTTTCTCTCCAGAAAAACATTGTAGTGGCTTCCAACAAGGTATCCAGTCAGGTGACAGCAGTATCCTTCTCTGAGGACTGCAGCTACTTTGTCACTGCAGGCAACCGGCACATCAAGTTCTGGTACTTCGATGACAGCAAGACCTCAAAGGTGAGGCAGCAAGTAGCCACTAGGGTGGGGTCTGCCCAGATATGTTCCACCTGCGCCCCCTTCTGCATGCTCAAAAGCCCCTTGGAAGTCTCAGCTGGGCCAGGTGCTATGTCAATATGCAAGGGAAGCCTTCTCCCTCCCTCCCCAGGGCCTGCTTTCCAGGGGGTAGCCTGCAGGGTGTGTGGGTGGCACCTGTGGTGGGTCTCCACAGGTGAATGCCACTGTACCCCTGCTGGGCCGCTCCGGGCTGCTGGGGGAACATGCGGAACAACCTGGTCACTGATGTAGACTGTGGCCGCGGGAAGAAGACTGACAGCACCTTCTGTATCACATCCTCTGGGCAGCTGTGCGAGTTCAGTGACCCGGAGACTGTTGGACAAGTGGGTGGAGCTGAGTGTAAGTGAATGCTTTGTCGGCACCCTCCCGTCTGTCACCTCCGGGCTCCAGGGCACCTGAGTCTGCATGCACGCTGGGGGAGGCCCCAGGCGGAGGAAGGTGTTTGGGAACCTCTCTGCTTGCTCGCCCTCTCTGTCTCTGCCTCTTCCTCTGCTTTCCTCTTCTGCTCAGCACACAGACAGCATCACAGTAAGTGTGCTGGCCCTGTCCGCTGCCTCTGCTGCCTTTCTCTGGGCCGGCCTTTTCTGGGTGTGTCTTTGCCCAAACCTCAGGTGCCTTATAAGGCTTGCTGACTCCTTCCCCCTAATTGCACGGGGCTGTGGGCCCTCTGGCCAGCTGCTGTTAGAGGGAGGGGCATTGAGGGGCTCTGCCCAGGGCAGCTGGCCTGCCTTGCGCTTGTCCTTGCCTCTTGGCTCATGGCTGTTGAGGTGTCCGGTGAAGGAGTGGACAGACGCCCTTGCTGACTGTGGCTTCTGTGCTCACAGACCACAGTGGCCCACTGCATCTCGGTGAGCCAGGACTACATCTTCTGCGGCTGTGCTGACGGCACCGTGTGCCTTTTCAACCCCTTCAACCTGCACTTCCTCAGCATGCTGCCCCGGCCCCATGCCCTGGGCACAGACATTGCCAGCATCACAGAGGCCAGGTGAGCGGTGTGGGTGGGCCCCTGAGTCCTGTCAGAGCCCCACTCTGTGCCAGGCCATCCCTGGCATGCTGCAAGGAGAGGAGGGCACACATAGACCTCTGGGAAGACCCTTGCAGTCAAGCACAGGTGGGTCTTTTAGCATTTGTTGCTCACTGTGGGCAACCGTGGTAATCTGAGTCTGCAGTGTGGTAATGCATTGTCCTGTAAACACCACAGCTAGGACAGACGGGCAGTTCCTTAGGGTTTCTGAGAGAGGTTGGAAACCTGACGGAGCAGGCCTTTCTCCCTCAGGGTGGTCCTGGGTAGCAGCTAAGGTAGGAGGGTCTTATTGTAGCCTCGGGCCTTGGGTTGGGTGATTGCAGGAAGTGAAGTTTTGCTCTGGTTTCAGTGCTGTCAGGAAGCGGGGCAGTTCTGCAGTTGGGTATATTAATTTCTCATTCAGGGAAGGAGTGGGCTAAATCTGCAAATGGCAGGAAATGATATATGACCATGACTGGTTTGCACAGTGCCCTTCCTTTTCCTCTGACGTGAGTCTAGAAGGGCCTGACATCTGCTTGGCTGCATCACGGCCACACACTGTCCCCGCCTGATGTTGGGGGCTATGAAATAGCTTGTGTTCTTTTGCAGAGCCCCATGGCAAGGAATGCCAGGCCAGCCGCTGCGTTCTTTCTCCAGTGACTGCTGGCCAACCTGCTGCTCCTCCCTTTAGTGCCCCTTTGCATTAGCGCTAACTCACCAGTTTGCCCTGTCTGCCCTGGACACCCTGACCCCCTCTTTCCTCAGTCGCCTTTTCGCTGGAGTGGCCAATGCGAAGTATCGGGACACCATCACCTTGACCTTTGATCCTGCAAATCAGTGGCTGTCTTGTGTGTACAATGACCATGGTACTTATGTCTGGGATGTGAAGGACCCCAAGAAAGTGGGCAAGGTGTATTCAGCTCTCTATCATTCCTCCTGCGTCTGGAGTGTAGAGGTACGTGGGCCAGGTCTGCTGAGACTGACCGTGTTTCCTGGCCTACCATTAGGAGCTGGGGTTCCTCAAGTGTGGAATTTGTTTCCTCCAGCACCCTTGATCCCCAAGCTGTGCCCCTGGGTCCCTTCGTATCTGTTAATTGGCTCTGAGGATGGGAGGGGATTTTAGTGCTGACTCATCTCAGACGTTTTTCAGTATGCCCCTGTGCAGTCTTAGCTTGGCCTCTTTGGACATGTTCCTGAACTTGACCAAACCTTAGTTTCTGCAATTGTGAAATGACATACCTGATGCATTTGATTTTTACGAACAGGAGACAATGTAAGTGGGAGATTTAGAATGCCTAGTACTTACTAGGTGCTTGGTTAATGTATATTCCTTTACTTGTTAAAGACAAGAGCTAATCATTATGACTTGCTTGCTATGGGATAAGCCGTTGCCTCCAGGGGACAGGATGGGGGAACTTTAGGCCCCCAAGGACAGAGGTTCAGGAGGGTTTAGCTGAAAAGGGTTGGGGACAAAATTTATTATCTCCAAGGGAAAGATACTAACTTGACAATGAAGAAACGGCAAAACCCACCCTTAGCCAAGTCATTAAGGTTAACATCCCGTGGCAGCAGCATGAATCTGGTGAGAGGGTACACTGAGAGGTTTCAAAATGTTCCCAGAAAATGTTATGACTCTTAAGAACTCCCAATAAAATGTTGAACAACAACAACCAACGTTGATGGAAAGTTTCTTTTAGTTCTGTTTCTCCATGCAGCCTCCTCCTAGCATTGTGTCTGGTATTCTTGACCCAAATGTATAAGGAACTTAGGATAGTCATGAGGAAACATCAGGCAACCTTCATTTGAGGTACACCTGCCAGAGTAACTTATCACACTCTCCCAGGTGTCAGGGTAGGAAAGACAAGCAAAGACTGAAAGCCATTCTAGACTGGGACAGATGACACCCATGTGCCATGGGGGCTCCTAGGATCCTGGAGCAGAAGAAGTCCATTCGTGGGATAAACAAACAAACTCATTGGCATTGGGTTGATTCCAACTCAGAGCAACCCCCGCTGGTGACATTTAAATAAAGTCTAATAATGTTGTTCCAGTGTGACCTCCGTGGTCCTTATCACTGTGTACTGTAGTGCATAAAACATTAATACGAAGGGAGACCAGGTGAGAGAGTTGAATGTGACATATCTTGACTCATTTTTCTAAAGGTTCAACCCAAAAGGTAAAGTAAAACAGCTCTTGATGGAGAGGAAAAGGTGGAAGGGGGTGGGTGATGATTCTTTCCCCCCGCTGCCTGGCACTGAACGGGCTCTCCTCTCTTCTCATTTTGCAGGGTCTACGAATTGCAGTTCCTGAGTGAAATGCTGAAGGTGGAGGCCCATGAGTCAGAGATTCTGTGCCTGGAGTACTCGAAGCCAGACACAGGTACCTGGCCCTGGCCTGGAATGGCCTTGAGTGAGCCCCTCCAGTCTGGCCAGAGCCACTGATACTTGTCCTGCCTCTTGACTATGGGGCTGATCGTTCTTTTGGCTACCAAAAGAGTTAGTGATCCTTCTTGATGTCTCTGAAGGCTTCTTGTTGTTTCTGAAGGCTTTGGGGAGGACTGCATCTCAACTCTGCCCGACTCCATGGCTCATGTGGCTTAAGGATGTGGGGCTCAGTTTCTCTGGGTGCTCTTTGCTGGGCACTCATGTTGGGCTGCGATCCACAAGCTCAGCAGTTTGAAACTACCAGCCGCTCTGCAGGAGAAAGGTGGGCCTTTCTACTCCTGTAAACAGTTACAGTCTCAGAAGCCCATAGGGGGTATTCACTATGAGTCAGCATTAACTTGATAGCAGCAGATTTGATTTTTGTAAAGTCTTTTTAAAGCCAACCAAAAGCTGAATCAGTGAAGAAGATCTGCTTTAGACATTGTGCTCTTTTAAAGAATAATCTGTCTGTGATCAGATTGACACAGGAACTTGGAAGGTTAGGTGAAAAGTTTAAGGGGCAGTGAGCTTATGTGTGTGATGGAAATTTGGAATTGGAAAAGGACAGTGAGAATGGCTACATAATTTCAGAAATATAATGAATGTTAGCAAATTGTACATGTAGAAATGATCGAATTGGTATATATTTTTGTGTGCATTGTTTTAGATCAGGGAGAAGACTCGAAGTTCAAATATAATTTACAGAGACCCCCTTGTTAAATCTTGAATGGGACAAAGTCCAGAAAAAACAAATCATCTGGTTGAGGGAGACCGTAAGCATGAGGCCATAATGGGGACTGAAGGATTCACAACAGCTCGGTCACATGGAAAACAAAGGAAGCCCCTTTAAAAGTCAAGTTCCCAGCAGATCAGACCATCACAGTTGGAAATGTGACTACAGAAATGGGAAAGGGACCATGATTGGAGTAAATACATTATTGCAGACTAGAAAAGTTTACAGGACTGGTTCAGGGCCCTCCAACCATCTTGGTCAGGGCATGAACGTGCAACCTCAGTACCCCAATTCCCATCAAGGGCATACTCAGGCAAGTTCTTGAGGGCTAGACTACTCCTCACCAGGCTGGCCAGAGGAGTGGGTGGAAGCAAACAAACTCTGCCTGAGGGCAAAGCATTTTACGTTGCTAGTTCAGAGTCATGGAGCTCTAGTGCCATAGAAGGTTATGGGTTGGGCGGTTAACCACAAGGTTTCACTCTTCAAAACCACCAGCCAGCTCCAGGGAAGAAAGATGAGGCTTTCTACTCCAATAAAAATATATAGTCTGGAGATAAAAAGCCCCAATGTAAGTTAACTGGGTTGATTCCTACTAGAGGGATAATGTGTGTGGGCCAGATGCTTGCAAGGTCCCTCAAGGCAATGCTGCCAGACTGCAGTCTCTGCTCCCTGCTGGTGGAGACAATGGATTGCTTTTCTCTAAAACTTGGAACCATTAGCTTGGTTCCAGTAGGTGGAGTTCACACCCTACTGATAATGGTTCATATGGAGATCCAGAAAACAGGTCAAAGTTAAGCTGCCATTCTAAATGTAGGATCCGCCCATTTTGTCACCTGTATACCCCCAATCCCTCCTCTTCCTATTGCATGTATGCCCCTAGACCACCCCTTCTCACCGCTGTATAACATAGTCCAAGTCCTTCCTGTGATGTATGTCTTTACCCTCCCGTTTCCAATTCCCCTTGTCCTCCTTCCCTTCCCCCTCTCTCCATGTGGACCACCAAGTGGGGCTGAGGTGAGCAATGCTACCATGATATGTGTGTGACTGCATTATTGTAATATCTCTTCTATCTCTCATGCTCCCAATGACTTTAATATTTATATCTCAACCCTTTATGTTTCCAGGGCTTTCAATGACATTAGGCATCTTTTCAATGTTTATGAATCATGCTTATGAACCTCTCTTCTGTTAGTTGTCTGTGTGTATGCATTGCCTGTATTAAAAACATATAGAACCGAGCAATTTGTCTGGAAAAATAATTTATAGAAACTTTATGTTAGATTGCCATGCGTTTTGCATAGCCAATTGTTCTTTTAAAACACTTTTCTTGTCATTGTGATACCATGCTAAAAGGTAAAAACATCTGTATATAGTCAAATAGCTTTATCTTTCCTTTAAAGACATGAACCTTCGTGTCTTGCTTAAAGTTTCCACCTCACTAAAGCTAAATTGCTACCCTCGAAAATAAATCCCTCTAAGTTTTTAATGCTTTGAATATTTTATCGCTCTAATCCTCCTGGAGTTTATTTTTGAATGTAGTATGCTCCTTCCTTTGATTTCTTGTAAATTCAGCCAATTCAACCACTCATTAACCAAAGTATTCCTTTACCACTGGATTGTTTTGCCACCTTTGCTTTGCATAGCATATAGTTCTAAATTATATCCCAGACTACTGAATTATTTGCCAGAGTGGCTTTACTAATTGTACACTGGCATCACAACACGCGGGAGCTTCGGAAAGATCGTGGGAGAAAGGAATGAAAAGAGAAGATAATTTCCCATGAATTTTTGAAGCTTCCTCGTACAGGTGCTTTACAGTAAGTCGACATTAGGGTTTATAATCAATAAAAAATTCAACTGTGATCCAAGAATGAGGGGCGTGACATTTCCTGGTTGAGACAAAAGCGAACAGGCGAGCAGAATACGAAAAGAATTGGTTAACCGATGAAACTGCAGCCAAGTGTTAGCTGTTATCACAAAAATGAACACACAGAATATTCTTGAACTTGGAAGTGGGAACTTCAGCCTTTCAACGGCCATCGACGGTGCGGGGCAACATCCCCGCACTCCTACGCTCAGGAAGGGGGTTCTGGGGTCTGCGGCGCCGCGGGGCACAAGTGGGGCGAAGGGCTGCGAGGGAACGCCGAGGCAGAGGGGTCCCCGCGAGGCGGCTGCGGGCCGCTCCAGAAGGCAGGGGTCCGGGGGCTCTGCGGTCCCTCAGGACCCTCCAGGAGAGGCTCCAGAAAGGCAGCTGGAGGCCCCGGCCGCCTGTGCAGCTCGCTGGGAGGCGCGGGCGCACGTGCTCCGCCGGTCCGGGCGGCGGGGGCGGCTGAACGGGCCCTGGCCGTGGGCGGCGGGCGGCGGGCGGGCGCAGTGCGGCGCCGGGCAGGCGGGAGGTGACCGCGCGGGGCGGTCGCGGCGGCTGGGGCTACTGACGGCACACGGATCCGGAGCGCACTGCGCGGGGCGGGGCGCCGCGCAGGTGAGAGCGGCAGCGGACCCGGATGCGGCGCGGCTGAGGGCGGCCGAGGGCGGGGGGTCGCGGCGGCTAGCTCTTGGAGATCCCGGCCGGAGGCTCCGGCGCCGGTGCTGCGCTTCCTGCCGGCTCGAAGAACGAGCCCGAGCCTGGCCGCCCTCGGGATGCCTTGCTGAGGCTCCGCCGGACGTCCCCAACAGGGGGGGGGCGGGGCGGGGCGCGTTCGGGCGCCTCCTGAGGGCGCCTCAGCGGAGAGCGGCGTTGGCGCCGTGGAGTCTACGCGGGCGGCCCAACCCGCCTGCCACTCAGGTGTCTTTTTGCACGGAAGTGAGTTTTAGGAGCGGGAAACCTGTGGTGGGCGTGACTGACGTGTTTTTAAATCATTTTCTATACATTTAAAGCTGTAAAGGCAAAACTTCATGATCCAATTAATATAGCCAAAAATTCAGGCTTGATAGAAACATTTAGAATCCAGCCACTGGGGGTAAAGTCCCCTTATTCCCATCTGTTATTGGAGGAAGGTATGAGAGAGATTGGATACTGCGGTGGGAAGAAATAGAGCCAAATAGGAATGTCTGCTTCTATAGGGAGAATGTATCAGCCATGCGCTCACTTTAAGGCAGCACAGCTTTAAGGGAGAATCTGTGGAAATGATAGATTACCGCAGGAACATGAACTTGGAGTATATCTCCAACTAACAGAGTGGTGGTCTTTCAGCCATGGAACATTAGTCTCCCAGATTCCCTCTGTACCAGTCAGGGAATAAGTCCCAGTATTATTTCCCTTGGTGCTAGTATCCCACATTTCCCCTCTCTGCATTATGTTTAAGATTCAATAGTGTCACGGAGGCAACATGGTCTCTTTTCATATCTATTAGCTTCCTATAGAAGTGACATGAGACTGCAAGCATCACAATTATGATAAAAAACACAGTCAGAGTGGAACTTAAGCTATGTGAAGTACTTTGCCCCCAAGCTCGCGGGTCCAACCCTTCCATGCTACTCATCAATTGCTTAATCACATCAGAGCCAGGAGAAGCCTCAAGCTTGTCTTTGAATGTATAGAAAATATCCTTTTTAAGCTGATCAATATCTAATGAAATGTTTCCCTTAAACCCTTGCAAATGTTTCCTAATCAAATTCCAATCATGCAATGTCTTATTATAAGGATAAGTGGTTATACAGAAATCAGTTACATTCCAATCACATTATAGCATTGACAAATTCAAAATCTTGATCTTTCAGCAAAGCAGTCTGCAGTAATGTAGGGACTTTATGGATGTGCTTTATACAATTGATGTATGTATACGTATGGATTGTGGTAAGAGTTGTATGAGTCCCTAATAAAATGTAAAAGAAGAAAAGAGAAAAAAAATGATTAGGGCAAAGACTGTACAGATGTGCTTTATACAATTGATGTATGTATATATATGAACGGTGAAAAGAATTGTATGAGCCCCAATAAATTGTTAAAATTAAAAAAAAATTAATTAAAAAAAAATAAAATTAAATTAAAAAAAAATGAGTAAATGAACTTTGTCACACATAAGATTCCTCTTCTCCTTCTGTTTTAACAATTTAAATAGTAAAGCATTGCTAGATCTTGAACCAGTAAAAGTACTAGTTAGATAACCTTCATTGTTATGTAAATACCGGCTCCCATCCCTCAGAGAATTAAGAGAGCTAACTAATTGGGAGAACTTCTTATCATACTTTGAAAGACTGAAAAAATTCTTAATAAATTTGTTCAGCTGATCTTGAAGTAACTTACCAAGCAGACATTTTTTCTCCAGGCTTACCAATAAGGTTATAGGCTCAATTGAGCCGTTTTGCCTTTCAGGCTTCTCACACTGTATGATTTTACCTTGCAATATTCTGTCTTGGTTAACTTCACTCATTCCCTCTATGCTGGCTTTAGGGGAAGTTAATGGGAGGGCCTTAGGCCCCCCTGAATGCCCTAAGGAAATGACCCGGCATCCACAGTTAACAAACCTTTTTCCTTCCATTTCTAATTCCATGTGGGGGCGCTGTTTCTCCACAACAGCAGTCCAGAAGACTGCTTGATTTATAGGGTGGTCAAACTTCTCAAGTACTCTTTCCTGATAGGTATAAATTTTTACTCTAGAAATGCAAGGAAGGGAAAATTGGCTTAAGCGATCCTACATTTTTACAAACCATGGTATATCAGAACTCATTACTGCCTTAATTTCTTCTTCACAATCCTGACCAATAACTCCAGCAACACCTTGAGAATTTATGTTGGACTTTCTTTTTTTTTTTTTTTTACTTTCTTAATAAACTTCCTATAGTTCTTTTAGGTAGTGGACCCCAATTACTGCTCTTCGTTTCTGATTCAATCACAGTTTTGGGCTTTTTCTTACAACTCTTATCAACTCCAGTATCAATTTTAATTTCTTGAGTACTAAGGTTAAATCTTCCTGATAGAAACTGTATTAATCTTTCAATAAGAGGTCCCTGCTTTTGAGGATCAAGCTCCTGTGAAGGCTTCTGAGCCATCTCTTGGTTATTCAAACCAACTGCAGTGAGAACAGAGACTAGGTTTTTGCCTCTTTGGCTAGGTCTGTTCTCCTGCTGTGAGGCTGCTAGATAAAGGCGATTTCTCTCAAAGATCTTCTTTGCTCCAGTAGGCAGACACCTTGCCTACCACGCTCTGCTATGAGGGCTCTGCATCAAGCTTCTTCCACTATTTTCCCGCCGGGAAGTCTTTGCTAATGGCGACCCTTCACTGTTGATTTTTGAACGACATTGGCTCGCCCAATGAGTTCCCTTCCTACAATGGAGGCAGAGTTCAGGTTCGTTTAAACCCGATCTCCATGGTCCTGGCCCATGCTCTGACATTGGCCGCAGCCTGCTCTGCCTACACTCTTTTGAAGATGACTTGTCTTCCCACAACTAAAGCACTTTCTTCCAGGTCTGATATAGTTTGCCAATGAAGCTGCCATGAGGTCTGCCTTGTATTCCTCTGCCTCTACATTCCTGCATATCCTAAAATAACCCAGCAAAGTGCCCTGTTCGCTGTAGGGATGCAAGGCATTTTTACAGTGCTTATTAGAGAAATCATAAGATAGTTTGTGCACTAGGTCTCTTACTGCCTGAACATTCTTCACACATTTGGAAATAGCATCTTCCAGTCGGGACACAAAGTCAGCGTAACGCTCATCATATTCTGTTGGCTTATAGCCCTGTAACGCAGCGTTCTCTCTTCTGATGGAATTATCTTTTCCCAGGCCCTTAAGCAAACCTCATGTATCTGTCCTATTGTCTGTTCAGTAAACTGTAGTTGAGACTCAACTGTAATATAATTTGCATCCCCTAGCAATTGATGAATTCCTATATCTATCCCATCCTCAGCATTCTTCCCAGCTCTTGCAAGGGCTGCTTCCTTCCATAGCATTTGATATCACAAGCATTCTGAAGAGTAAAGACAAATTCTCACTAAAGCTTTCCAATCTGTAGGGGTCCAGCTGTCAGACTCTGCTAGAGCCCTTATCATGCTAATTACAAAATGTGAGTCTGGGCCGTAGTCATTGATTGCCTGCTTGAGATCTTTTAGCAACTTAAAAGGCAAAGGCACTGTGAATTCCTTTTGGTTCTAACAGGATAAGACATCTTGCATTCTAAATCTTCTTCTGCAATCCCTCTTCCTACTCTGGAGAGTAAAGGTGCTTTCCTATACTTTGCTTCTTTACGTCTATTCTCTGAGCTACTCTTTTCAATCTGGATATCTTGGAGTTCCACTTCCTGAACTTCACCTTCTGTGCTAGCTCTCCTAGTTTGCATTTCTTTGGAGCTAATCTCTCTACCTTCAGGGCTGGCTTGCTTGATTGTTTTACAATCTCTGGCCTTTCTTACACTAAATTCCAGCAGGAGAGCAGTTGCTTTTACTATGTCCCCTTCTGACTCAGGCTCATTCTTTTAGCTCTGCCTAAAATCTTCTCATCTGCCTGAAACCCGTTCTCACTGCTTCTCATCTGATTTAAATTTGGGCATCTTAGACGTTGCCTGTTCTGCTTCTTGGCTTTCTCTACCTTTGAAAGCAAGGGAGCTTCCTGGGATTGTTTAATAGCCATGCTTTGGATCTTGCAATCCACTGCCTCTAGTACTGTATCACCTTTAAACCTTCGGAGTCTGCAGTCTCGCGAGAGCATACAGGCTTTGGCAATGAGGTTCTGTTCTAGAATTGGAGGCTTTAGATAACAAACCAATCCCTGCCTTTTCAGTTTTTCCTAAAGTTTCATAACCTAAATCATGCTTATTCACAGACACTTTAGCTTGCTTTGCTAGATTTGAATAGACACAAGACTTCTCACTAGACTGTTCATCCTTATTCAATTCCTCCTGCAAAAGTTTTAAAACCATCTTAACTTGTACCCACAGAGACCACTTCTCCATAGGGATACTCTCCCCATCTCTGTGCTTCCTTTAAGTTGACAATGACCTCCTCCCAGGTCTCTAAATCAAAAGTTCCTTCCTCTGAGAACCATGAATTATACCTTTTTACTACTTTTAGAAAACATTGTATCTTTTTCTTCGTTACTTTTACACCTTGTCTTTTCAGTAAGTAGAGAGCATGGTACCATAAGTTTCAGGTTTACTTTTACCTTGCTCCCATTATCCTCTTTAAAATTCTAATTCACTATTTCCACTACTTCTCTGTCGATCCCCACACCGGATCCTCACTTCACACAATTTTCAAATTCACTCTACATACCAATGGGGCCATATAATTGTTATATGGGATATAACTCATATTGTCCCACGTTGTGCGCCATTTGTCTGGGGAAGCCCGCCTTGTGCTGGGGCTCCAGCCTCCAGCCCAGTCCTTGAGCCTCCTGCCTGGTCTCCATCCCACCTCCCTTCGTCCACACTGAGCGTGGACCTGGCTGGTAAGATCATGGCCATCCAGGAGGTGAGCATGCTACCATGAATTGTGTCTGACTGCATTATTGTAATGTCTCTTCTATCGCTCATGCTCCCGGTGACTTTAATATAATATTTATATATCTCAACCATACAATTGTGCTTATTGAACCCAAGATTACTGGTGGGGGGCTGGCACCCCAACTCATACCACAGTACATACCATTTGTCTAGTTCTTCAATGCTTCCTCTCCCGCTCACTCCCTCCAACTATCATGACCTCAGCTCTACCTTACAAAGCCGGCTAGACCAGAGCATGTACACGGGTACAGATAAGAACTCTCAACACACAGAATCCAGGACAGATAAACCCTTCAGGAACAGTAATGGAAGTAGTGATAACATGAGGGTAGGGATGAGATAGAGGGAACTGATAGCAATGATTGATGTATTAACACTCACACCCCAGGGGGACAAGCAACAGAAACATTGGTGAAGTGAGACCTTGGACATTGTAAAATATGAAAGTATAATTTATCAAGGTTTCATGAGGGTGGGAGAGTGGGAGAGAAGGGGGGAAAAGGAGCTGATACCAAGGGGTCAAGTATAAAGAAAATGATGATGGTACCGTAGGTACAAATGTGCTTGATACAATTGATGTATGCATTGTTATAAGTGGTGTAAGAGCCCCCGATAAAATGACTTAATTTTTTAAAAGTGTTTAGGTAGATCTTGATGGAGGATAGATTGAGAAACAATAGTTTCAGAATTTGATAATTTTGCTTAATAATCAAACTGAAAACTCACTGCCATTGCACCTTTTGTGACTCACAGCAACCCTGACTTTCAGCAACCCTATTGGACAGGGTAGAGCAGCCCCTGTGAGTTTCTGAGACTGCAACTCTTTACAGGGGTAGAAAGCCCTAACGTTTCTCTCTCAGAGCGGGTGGTGGTTTTGAACTATGTGGGTAGCAGCCCAAGTGAAAACCACTATGCCACCAGGGCTCCCTGTGCCACATAGCGGGAGCTGTTGTTTTCCCTAACATTCACTTGGCTATTTCTTTTATAAGAAGCCAAGTAATTTGGCAGCTTATTTCTGTTCCAGTTTTCTTATATAGAAAATGTGGTGACAGTGTGAACCTGTTTGTTGTAGTTTATGTGAACATAATTGAGTGATCTAGACCAAGTGAGCTAGACCAAGTGAGCTGACTGGTCAAAAATCAGACCTGTGGATTGCCAAATTGGTTCTGCTGAGATTGGGGCTTTCCTGGATCCACAGGCTTCCTCCAAGCTGTGTCCGAGAAGCTCTGCATTTTAGAGCTACATTTTATAGTTGAAAGAGAGGCCTAAGGAGGGAGGGAGTCCTTAAGCTCTAAGACCTTAATGCTGTCATTGCTGTCCTCTTTTAGTGTACCTGCAGTTTCCACACTGCAGTGGGAACCATTGAAACAGCTGTTCTCATTCTCTGAGATGGTGTGCCACCCCACTCCATACCACCACCACCTCATCCCTTTCTCTTATTGTAGAGATAATGCCCCTTCCATATGTATCTCAGATATTCAATTAATGAAGAAAGACAAAAGTAGGAGAAATGATTTAGATGAAGGAGACCATAAGCATGAGGCCATAATGGGGTCCAAAGGCTGTGTGGCCATGTCGCTAATTATAGAAATGGATGAAATCTGCCACAAAAATGTGATTGGAGGCAGAGCAATTCATCACTCTCTCAGGCAGGACTACATAAGTGAGAATGGGGCCATTATGGAGACATGGAGACGATCACAGATTAGAAAGGCTTACTGGATTTGTTCTGGGGCCTTCCGACCACTATAACTCATGACCATAGGGTCTTAGACTTTCCCAATTTCCATTGAGGACCTTCCCAGGGAAGTCCCAGAGGGCAGATTGCTCCTCTCTGCTCTGGCTAGTTGTTGTTGCGTGCCATTGAGGACACTTGGACTCGTCGTGACCTCACATACAACCGAATGAAACACTGTAGGGTCGTGCACCATCCTCACAATTGTTCCTGTGCCTGAACCACCGATGAAGCCACTGAGTCCATCCACTTCTTCGAGGACCTCCTCTGTTTCATGGCTTCTCCACTGTACCAAATAGGATGTCCTTCTCCAGGGACTGGTCTCTCCTGACAACATGTCCAAAGTATGTAAGATGGCGTCTTGCCATCCTTGCCTCTAAGCAGCACTCTGGCCTTATTTCTTCTGATACAGATTGGTCAGTCCTTCAGCAGTCCATGGTACTGTCAGTAGTCTTCTGGTGGACCACAATTCGATGCATCTGTTCTTCTACAGCCTTCCTTATTCAGTGTCTAACTTTCACATGCATATGATGCAATGGAAAATAGCATGGCTTAGGTCATGTGCACCTTAGTCCTCAGAGTAACATCATTGTTCTTCAACACTATAAAGAGGTTTTCTGCAGCAGATTTACCCATTACAATACATCTTTTGATCGCCTGACTGCTGTTTCTATGAACATTGATAGTGGATCTAAGCAAGACAAAATCCTTGACAACTGAAGCCCTTTTCTCTGTTTATCACCTATTGGTCCAGTTTTGGGGATTTTGGTCTTCCTTATATTGAATTGTAACCCATATTGAAGGCTGCAATCCTTGATCTTCAGCAAGTGGTTCAATTCCTCCTCACTTTCAGCAAACAAATGGTGTCATATATGCACACAAGCAGGCTCCCAAAAGTTAGTGGAACAAGGAATCAAAAGAGAATGGAATTTTTCAGGGACTTTTTGAAATACCAGTGTGTGTGTGTGTGTGTGTGTGTGAGAGAGAGAGAGAGAGAGAGAGAGAGAGAGGAGATGTGGGCATAAAACAAACATCAAGCAACATAAGGGAGAATGCTGTTGGCTGCTGTTGAACTGATTCCGGTGCGCATGCACAGTGACCTGCTGTGTGCACCATAGTGACCCCTCAGAAGCAGATCATCAAGCCTACCTTTCAACTGAAATTCTGAGAATTCACAATTTTCAGAAGTATGTGGATAACAGTGAAAGCCAAAATTCTATTTGCACAGTCCCCACGTGGATTAAGCTTCCAGTGAATTCCTTCAGACCATTGACCAGGGATGTGAACACTCTTGCCACCAGGCAGAGGGCACTGGAAAGTGGATTACCCCTTAGGCAGCCCATGGTGGGGCTTAGAGACTTGCCTAAGTGTATCCTTGAATCGAGGCTGCCATTCTGGGCTGCACGGTCATGAGTCATGCCCCCAAAGCCTTGGTTGTTTGGCCCTGGACCACTCTTGTAAACTGTCCTGTTTAACACAGGTCCCAATCCTTGTCCTATTCTTGCTTCTGTAGTCCCACCTGGAACTGTGATGTTGGGATCTGCCGCCATGTCCTTTCAAGTCTGTGAATCTCAGATAACCCTTACATATCAATAAGACCTCTTGCTAATAGTTTCCCTCCCCTCATCTCGATGGCATGTGTTTGTCCTGTTTAAGATTTAATAAATTATCTTTGAGATTTGGGATATCCTCTTACCCTAAAACACAAGGCATCTCTGGGTGTATTCCAGCTGCCAACTTTTTAGGTAGTAGTCAAGAAGTTCGCTGTTATGTCACCCAGGAAGCTGGGGAAAGGATGATCACCAGAACAAATCCATTATTCCCTCCACTCGCTTCCTAGCCTTTGAATCTCCACCTTGGAGGCAACTATGGCCTTTCTGTTTCTTTTTGATGATCATGTACGCATGTCCAAGTAAAGCTTACTTTTTACTCTTTTGTATCGCCTATTTCATTAAATATTATATTTTGGAGATTCTTCCAAATGGATTCATACAGAATGACCTCATTCATTTAAGAGTGCATGCTGTTACACAATACAGCTATGATAAAATGCATCTAACCAACCTTTCTTTTTTCTCTGTGTATTTTACCAATTTTCCTGTCAAAATTGACCATATCTGAGTTTGCTTTCAGGGACACCTTAAGTCTAGTACCCCTTGAATCCTAGGGCCTGGAGTCCTCCTCCTCTTCAGAACCAATCTCTGTGCAGGTGTGCTGGTATGTGAACTGTGAACCCTCTCCCTAAAATCAAAAAATAAAACCCAAACTCACTGTCATCAAGTCACTGTTGACTTGCAGTGACCCTCTGAGTTTCTGAAACTCTGTCTATGGTAGTAGAAAAACCAGTCTTTCTCAGAGCTGCTGGTAGTTTTGAACTGCCAACCATGTGGATCACAGCATAACTGTTAGGTTTCTCGGGTGGGAAATACCTCAGTTCTTGGCATCACAGGAGAAAGAATTCATGTCGAAGACTGATTGTTGATCCAAATGGGTTTGTATTAAGGAGAGAAGGTGATAGAGGAGAAGAGAAGAGAAAGAGAGGAGAGAGGGGGAAGGGGGAAAGAAAGGATTGAGAGAGAGAGAGAGAGAGAGAGAGAGAGAGAGAGAGAGAGAGAGACCCCACAGAAAAACAGGGAGGTGGTCTCCAGGTTCGGCCTTTAGTGGCTTCGGCTGGGAGGCGTGGTTGACATTATTGGTTGACCCCATTGGCTGAATTAAGCCCACCTGGCCTGGTTTGCACCCACCTAAGTGCACTGCCTCCCTGCCTCATGTGCCTGAATTTGGAGCCTGCCCAGTAGACACCCTGGTCCCAGCTCTAGCTACCTAACATAAAACTACACCATAACACTACTCCCTCCTAAACAGCATAGCTAAAAATATGAGTTGAGCAGAGAAATTGGTTCTTAAAAGAATGCCTTCGCTTACAACCGATTGTCATTTTAAATTTCACTTGATGGTGTAGAGAGAACCAAGAGATCATTCCATCCCTCAGATTACTTGTAAAGTACTGCAGAAACCTCAGGAAAGCCAGCAATTGCCTGCAAGACTGAGGTAAGAATCTCAAGGTTGACTCCCAAAACCATACGCATTGCTATAGAGTTGATTCTGACCCATAGCAACCTTACACAGGACAGGGTAGAACTAACTACCTCTGAGTTTCCAAGTCTGAAACTCTCTATTTTTGTAAATCATTTTATTGGGGGCTCTTACAGGTCTTATAACAATCCATACATCAATTTTGTCAAGCACATTTGTACATATGTTGCAATCATCATTTTCTTTGTATGTGAGCCCTTGGTATCAACTCCTTTTATTTCCCTCCCTCCCAACCCTCCCTACCTCATGAACACTTGATAAATTATTAATTATTATTTTTCATATTGTACAGAATCCGCTGTCTCCATTCACCCAAGTTCTTGTTGTTCATGCCCCCCAGTCACCCCCTGGGGAGCGGCGTGGTTATACAGTGATCATTGCAGTCAGTTCCCCCTTTCACACCCCACCTCTCCCCCACCCTCATGGTATCACTACTCCCATTACTGTTCCTAGGGGGTTTATCTGTCCTGAATTCTGTGTGTCCAGAGCTCTTATCTGCACCAGTGTACATGCTTTGGTCTAGCCGGATTTGTAAGGTGGAACTGGAGTCATGATAGTGGGGTGAGGGCTGGGAGAGTCTGTAACTCTTTATAGGAGTAGAAAGCTTCACAGGAAAGTGAATTTGAGGCTGAGACCTTGGGAAAAGTTTGGTCAAGATAACCAGATGTGGAGTGGTGTAGGGAAGGAAAGATTAAAAATAACCTGGTCCAGGATCCTCACAAATTTTAAGTTCATTTGACGCTCCCTAGGGAGGAAGGAGGAAGAGCTATCAGCAGGCAGGCTGTGTCATGCCTACAGCCTCTACAAAAATGCTTCCTGACTCTTCTCAGAAATTCTGCCAGGTGCTACCAGCCTCCTGAGTCTGAGAATGGTTCCTCTATGTTCTTATTAAGCTGAGGAAGGTTGGCACAAAAATATATGGGAATCCAAGGAGCATGGTGAGGTCATTTCAGGGGGTCATGAGGAATGACTAGTAGGGATTTCAGCCAAATTAAAGGGCTTAGCAATTTGAATACCAGCTGACTCTGACCTTGATCAAGCCTCTTTACCTTTCTGGGTCAATTAAAAAAATTATTTTTTACCAGGTTTCTACTATATGTCAGATATGGGGAAGCAGTAGACAAACCAATAGAAGCTAGGAAATTTGATCCCACCTGTACAGATGTTGCTTCTAAAGACAGCATTCTTTATGTATGAGTTTGCCAGTAGTAATAATTGTCGTTAATCGTGCACTCTTGCCTGGAGAAAAATCCAAGAATCTGTGTCTTTGTACCTCCCTTTTGACACCCTCAAGGAACCCAGTGGTGCTGTGAGGAAGGCATTGGCCTGCTAACCCAAATACTGGCAGTTCAAACCCACCTGATGCTCCAAAGAAGATGAGACTGTCTGTTCCCCTGAAGATATATCCTTTTGGAAACCCCACAGAGCAACTCTACTCTGTCCTATGAGAGTCAGAATAGACTAGTGAGGACAGTAGATGTGGTTTGGGTTTGGTTTCAACACCTCCTCCCTGATCTACCTCATTACATCACAGTGCCTTAATCAGCTCCCCAAGCTGGTTTGTTTTTATGGCAGATTTTCTTTCTCTCCCCAAGTGCCTGATTGTGGGAAACAGAGGGATTTCTCCCAAGCTGTCTACCCCAAATATATTCCAAACTCAGCTGCTTGCAAATGACTATGCACTTGGAGGTCATCAGGAATAGATCAGGGGTCATTCTCCCTAAGAGTTATCAGCTATCTAGTGCAAGCAGACACCACTGCTTATCCCACAACAAGTAGGATTCACTCCCTTCTGATAAGGATAGTAGTTGTCTGTTTCCTTGTAGGAGACACCAGAGAGGTCAAACCCATCCAAAGATGACCAAGGTTAGGCTGCCATCCTAAAACTAGAATCAGCCCATCTTGTCACATGTATACCCCCCAATCTCTACTCTTGCTATTGCATTTCCATAGACCATCCCCTCTCATTACTGTATCACCTATAGCACATCCCCTTCCTGTGACATGGGTCCTCACCTGTCATTAGGGGGCTTGCATGCCCCCAGAGAATATAAAAACCTGGGTTAGCATCAAATATCTCTTTCCACGTAGACCACCAAGCGGGGCTGAGCTGAGTATGCTACTATGAATTGTGTCTGACTCCATTTATTTCAATATTTCTCTTATGCTCTGTAACTTTACTATAATATTTATTTATTATCGCTATACAATTGCGCCCACCGGACTCATAATGATGTGTTAGGGGCTGGCTTCCCCTGACACCTGATGCTTATTCTTCTTCTGTCACCTCTGCCCCCCCCACCCCCCACCTTTCTTCCCTTCCTTCTCTTCCCACTGTTGGCCACACCATTGCTGTGTGTGTTGCTCGACCTTTTTTGTGCAGGTCTCTGCAGGCAGTTGGGAGAAGAAGGGCAGTGAAAGGGACTGAACATGCCACTATCTGTGGGCAGGACAGGATGTCTGATGCTTTGCTGGCTCTTTGATATGTGAGACCAGCAGCCAAACCTACCCCTTTAAGAGCCTGGAGATGATGACTGAAGGCCTTATGCAAATATTTTTACCTTACTTTTATTGTTCTTTGTGTAAAGTGAGGGGCTGGGCAATATGTTTTTAAGACTCCAAGCTCGAACATTCCAAGAAAGTAAGCATTCAAATGTTAAATGCAGGAATTACAAATACTCCTTGACTGGGATGGGCGTGCTCTGCTCCCTGCTGCTGGAGACAATGGATTAATTCTCCCTCAAGCTTGCAACCAATAGCTTGGTTCCTGTAGGTGGAGTTCACACCCTACTGAAATGGTTCATATGGAGATCCAGACCGGTCAAAGTTAAACTGCCATCCTAAATGTAGGATCCGCCCATCTTGTCACAAGTATACGCCCAATCCCTCCTCTTCCTATTGCGTGCATGGAAGGCGGGGGTCTGGGGGTCCCGGGGCCCTTCAGGGACCCGCCAGTCATACAGCTCGACGGGAGGCGCGGGCGCGCATGCTCCGACAGTCGGTGCGGCGGCGGGGACGACGACGACGGCGGCGCGGCGGCGGCGGGCAGGCGGAGTGCCAAGCCCGGCGGGCATGAGGTGACGAGCGGGGCGGGCAGCGGCTGGGGCTACTGACGGCTCACCGGATCCGGAGCGCACTGCGCGCGGCGCCGGGCAGGTGAGAGCGGCGGCGCGGGACCCGGATGCGGCGCGGCTGAGGGCGGCCAAGGGCGGTGGTCGCGGCGGCGCCTGGGCCCCGCGCTGGCCGGCGGCGAGTTCCCGGAGGTCCGGGCCGGCGGCTCCGGCGCCCGTGCCGCGCTTCCTGCCGGCTCGGAAGACGCGCGCCGAGCAGCCCACAGGACGCCTTGCTGAGGCGCGGCCGGATGTCCCTGGCGGGCGGGTGGCGCGTTCGGGCGCCTCCTGAGGGCGCCTGAGCGGAGAGCGGCGTTCGCGCCATCGCGTCTACGCGGGCGCCCCGGACCCGCCTGCCACTCAGGTGTCTCTTCACGCAGAAGTGTGTTTTAGGAGCGGGAAACCTGTGGTGGGCTTCACGGACGTGTTTTTAAATCCCAGCGCCGCCGAGGAGCCCTGGGGCCTCGCCCCTAACGCCCTACTTTGCCCAAGGGGGTAAGAATGCGTGTCCAAAAGGTTGCCTGGCCAGAGCGCAAGTGCTTGTGAATGGTAGCGACTGGGAAGGCTGCACCTCGCTCCGCTGGCCGAAGCCTGGCTGCTGGGCGGGTCACGTTTATTTCCGAGCTGCTGTGGTGTGGCTGCAAGCTCCGCTGGAGTAGCTCCTAATGTTGGAGCCTGTCGTCGGCGGGTAAAATAGCATCCCGGGGCCCCTTCCTAGAGTGCTTCCTAGCACAAGCACATGGCGACTCGGAATACCTGTCCCAGGTACCTGGGGGCTGAGGCAACCCAGTGAACGTAGGATAATTTACGGGAGGTCCCAAACTTGAAGTGCTTTGCTCTTTAAATAATCTCAAGTGTCACTTTATCACTGGTTGCAGACTATAAACACACCGAAAGTATGAAACACCCACTCCCCGCACCCCCCCCCCCACCAACTACATTGGTACTTCTAAAGGGAGTGACAAGTGCCTTTGTAAACATCATCTTGGGCTGTTACTGTCTGGTGAAGTCGTCATAATTAAATTAGATGAGTACTTATTTTGAAGCACTGAATGGCTGTTTGGAAGTAGTATTCCTAAAAAAATCATCTCCAGAGAGTCAGAATCGGGGTTTTTTTTTCTTCCAAAAGCTGCATTGTAAGGTTTCAGTGGAAAAGCAGAAGTGTTTGAGTGTAATGTAGCTAGCATAGGAGAATAGAATCTTAACCGAGTTTCCCAAGGCAGGTGTGAGCAAATCTAAACCTGAACCGAATTTACTTCTCTAAAGCACAAGTGATACACAAAATCAACAACTCTGCCTTACATCCCTGTTCATGGGGATGTTCTACTGGCAGGGGTGTTATTTAGAAGTGGGGAAAATGGGAGTTTTCATTTATTGTTGCTTTACACCGCTGACCTGTGTTTCTTGGAGACTTATCCATAAAGATTTTAGATCCATCTTGCTATGAATATCAACCAAACCGATTGGGAGTGGGGTGGTGGGCATATGAACCTTGTAGTCTATCCTGTGTTCCTCTTTGTGTTATTCAGACTGTCCTGTAAAAGGTGAAACGCCACAGCGGAAGCATTAATAGGCATTATAAAAGACACTGGTGTCTGAAGTCTGATCTTGGCTCAAGCTCTGGACTGGAGTTTAAACAATGTCACTCCATCTCTCTGTCTTTCTGGATATCTTTTTTTAACATTAATTAATTCAAACTGAAAAGGATACTTAATTAGCTTCCTTTCCTCGGGTCTTGCTCTCTTGGAGTTATTTAAGATTGCTTTCTTTTTTCTTGTTTAATCATTTTATTAGGGGCTCTTACCGCTCTTATCACAATTTCTGATTTCTTTCTTCCACTTTCATATAAGGTATATGAATATAGCGACTTTGTTTGCCTTCTAGAGTATCCCCAGCATCCAGAGTAGTGCCTGAATCATTTAACTAATGTTGAATATGAAATGAATGCCATGTGTAATAACATCTTCTGGTTCCACATATAGCATGTATTGAAAGGTCTCAGATTTGTACAACTGAGGAAATAACCAGGAGACCTAGAGTTAACCTCTTAGGTGTTCTTACTCAGTCTTCATTAACAGCTGCCACTTTTGTCTTCATAAAAGTACTCTATCCATGAAGAAGATAAGCATTTAGACGCTGTCCTTGATTACAAAAGCAAATGTGAATTTCTCAGTCATGCTCATGTATACTAGATTATTAGCATTTTGGCAGCCAAGGGACCAAACAAGCTTTATCAGTTTTGATTTTTTTGGGCATCAAATTTTGGTCTTGACAGTCGATTGGTTCTAGAGTGTGGTAATTTGATCAACATCACAATCCTATAGGAAACTTCAGATTTTTGCAGGGGGTAGATTTAGTTCACTTTCATTGTTTCTCTTTTCCATCTAAAAATTACCCACTGTGTGTGTATGTGTGTAACTGTGCTTGTGCACCTATGTATCCTTGGACCCACAGCCATTAAGGTGGCTCTGGTTCACAGCGACCCGATATACGAAGTGCTTCTTTGAGAGCTCTGTTTGGTTATAGTAGAGGCCCTGTGCAGCACAAACATGTACCCACTTAGCTACTACTAACTAGGCTAAGAATGGAAAGATTGGTGGATCAAACCAGTGGGAAGTGACTTGCAGGCAAAGGCCTGGCAGTGTACTTAAAGAGAATACAGTGATTGAGAATCATATGGAGCAAAGTTAGGAAGCTCACTGTGAATCAGAATCGACTTGTGGCGGTGTGACCCACAGGGGCAGTTCTACCCTGCCCAGTAGGGTCATTGTGAGTGGTAGCACTGAATTTGGTTTGTTTTTGATTCAGAGGAAGATTTAAAGAGGCTATCTACTTCCCTTTACAGTTACAATCTCAGAAACTCACAGGGGCAGGAGTTCTGCCTATACAGGGTCCAAGTGAGTCAGCATGGACTCATTGGCTGTAAGTTTATATTAATTTAAATCAGGATTTTGATCCGATTCAATCATGTCTGAAGAAGCAAAATCAAAAGAGACTCCACATTTTAAAATTTGGATGAAGTCGAAAGAAAACCGGAATGGGAAATCTTGTAGATTTTATCCCTGGATTATAGGATTTGGCAGAGGGTTAGGGAGTCCTTTTAGGAACCTAATTTAGGAGATTGGATGGGTGGTTAATACACATTCAAAATGGTGCAGCTGCCATCTTTGAGCATGGCAGTGCTGTTTCTGATTGCAGGCTAAGAGATGTGGTGGCTAGGCGTTGATTGGGCTGCCCTTGTTTTCTAAGAGGCAGATTAACTTTCCAAAAGAGCATAGACAGTAATTCTTTCCAGTCTGTTTCAGTTTTGCTTCCTTGGTTATAACTGAACTGTGAAGACGGTTTCAAATCCCTGATTAAAAGTGTTATTTTTAAAATTTTTATTATTTTTAAAGTGTTATCTTAAAAAGTGTAATTAATAATCACCGTTTTCATTTTATGATACATATATATTTGTAAACAGGAAGGACTTTTCCAGTCAGTCAGCAACTTTCTCTCTGTCACCACTGTTAGGTTAATTGATCCATTTTTATAGATAAGAGTTAAGTAATAAATTAGGCATTTTTTGCTAGTGTACCTTTGTTTGGAAGTATGATCAGCTTTCTCTTTGTTTTGGCCCGACTTTAAAAATAGAACGACTGTTTTAATGAATTTGTATATATATGTAATTAAGGAAAATGATTAATGTATGACATGATGTAGTTACATCTTGTAAGTTGTGTTGCTCATATGTATAGAATTTTCAAATAAAAACGGTCTAACCCAGTGTTTCTCAACCTGTGAGTCACCACCCCTTTCAGTGTTGAACAACACTTTGACAGGGGTTGTCTAGGACCATGGGAAAATACATGCTTCTGATCTGGTGAGAAAAAAGCTATCGCAAGCATCACATTGATGTTGGCCTTTTGTGCATACTTTTGCAAAATGTAGCATTTTATTTTACTTTTGGCACCCATGATATACCATACTTCAAGACAAAAATTCATTTATTTGTCATTAGAAAAAATATTTAGCAATATATAATTACATATTTTTGTGATTAATCACTGCTTTAATTATGTTTAATTTGTCACAATGAAAATATATCCTGAATATCAGATATATACATTATGATTCATCAAAGTATCAAAATTACAATTACAAACCAACAGGGTAGATGTGGGCGCTCCCAGCCATCTTGCTTGGCGGAGCCGCAGCACACCACTGTGTCCCAGTCTTGGTGCAACAGACTCCATTTTGAGGCCTGCACCTCCATCTTAGCTCTCAAGACTGACCCCTAACCCACCTCCCCTCCCCTGCTCTACCCCAAATTCCTGGAACCAGCTCGTCCCAAAGCCAGAATGTTTTCTGAATATATGGTCACTCCAACCCTCCCTCACATATAGATAAGATTAACGACCCCTCTGAAGCACCTATGTGCGCAGATCCTCCCCAGCCATGATCGAAATACTCTACGGACAACCTTTTCTTTTCTCGCCTCTTCCTGCAACTGATTGCCCTCTGCTAGCTTCGTACCTTCCATACTTGTCCTTGCTCCGCAACCTTCTTAGACAACACGAAAACTCCCCCATCCCTGAACCATCTCCGACCTCTGCTGATCACCAAAAACCAGTGCATCCTGGAAAAGCTGTGTTAATTAAATCCCTAGCACCCAGACCCTTAGCACCCCGGTGGGAAGGCCCTTACACCGTAGTGCTCACCACTCCCTTGGCAGTCAAGGGTCTTGGAATAGATTCCTGGGTACATTTGTCCTGAGTCAAGGCAGCAGTGAACTCTGACCATGGCTCCCAGTGGTCTGGCTCAGTCTACTGGTCCTATGTCTCTCCGCCTCACTCGCCTCACCAAGCCAGCCAGCTAAACCTAATATAATTTCCCCTTTTGCTGGCGATTTTACTTGACTGAAAACTATACCAATTACGCCCGCACTAAGCATTATGATTATTTGCTGGCCACCGCTGACTGCCCACCCACAGGGTGCAGAACACCCATATACTTAAATTTCACTGACTTTAAGCGGCATCAAGGAAAAGCTGATCCCATCATTTGCTACCTGTATGACCAGAAGGCAACTACCCAATGTGCAAAAAGGTGAATACAGAAAAATGTAGGGTGTCCTTGGTCTTCCTGCCAGATACTTTACCTTTCCCTTTGTCCCCAGGGATGATTCTACTACCATCAATCTAAATACACTCTCACAATCCCAGACCCCTGGGATAGCCGCTGGACACCTCTGGTTCCAGGAGCGTGGTACGCCACTCGCCGAGAGAAATTTCCAGACGCCAAACTCTATGTATGGAGGTCGCTACTCCAGGTCCAATCCACCATCCACTGTAATATTCAGATCCAAGACCTTCAACTCACTAAGCAAATTTCTAAACCTTCTGAGTCTCCCTTCTCCCAGCTTGCCCTGCTACAGCAGGGACTGGCCATTGCCACTTTGCTGGACTAGGCAACCTCTCCACCTGCTGCATGTGTGCAGCCCTAGAACGCCCTCCTCTGGTAGCAGTACCAGGTCCTGCCCTGTCATTTTCATCCAACGTAAAGACCACAAAACCCATAACCATCCCCAATATTCCTCTGTACATCCAACCAGAAAACACTCAAGTGCCCTTTTGCTACTCCAATCCATCGACACAGACATGTAATGTCACCCAAATCCCCTCCAAACCACTAACAGCGCCAGAAAAAAATTTTCTTTTGGTGCAACTATACACTAAGCATTTAAACATCAGTTCTACCTTACCCTTTTGTGCCTGCCCGTCACTCTGGTTCCGCAGCTCACTACATACACTCTGGCTGAGGTCCAGGACAAATACATCCAGGTATACAGTCGCCAAACTAAAAGAGCAGTTTTTCTTCCGATAGCAGTGAGAATCTCCTTAGCCTCAGCAGCAGGTGCAGTAGGACTCAGCGGCGGGACCCTTAGACCCTCTATCACCACAGCAGACAAGTTATCCACACGCTTCCAGCTGGCAGTCGATGCCTCTGCCAAATCTCTAGCCTCCCTGCAGAAACAAACAACCTCTGTTGCCCAAGTTGCCTTGCAGAGCCGTTGCACTTTAGACCTCATCACTGCTGAAAAAGGAGGAACCTGCTTATTCCTCCAGGAGGAATGCCGTTATTACATCAATAAGCTGGGAATTGTGGAAACTAGAGTCCAGACCCTCAACAAGCTAAACCGTGAGCTGCAAAACAACAGATTCAGAACAGACGGATCCTCTTCCTGGTGGAACTCTTCTCTGTACTCCTTCCTAGCCCCCATACTAGAACCCATAATTTTAGTAGTAATTTTGCTCTTAATTGCTCCTTGTCTCATTCAGCTCCTGCAAAGTCGACTCCGCGAAATCACCCGTATAGCAGTCCGCAAAATCACCCGTATAGCAGTCCACCAGCAACAACAACCTCTCCACCCTGTGCCAGGCCGCAACTCCCAGTACTCTGCCTGGAAAAGCCCCTCCCCTTGCTCTTCGCCCACTACCCACAGGAAGCAGTTACAGAAATGGACTAATGTTGTCCCTTTTCCCTATAGGGTCAGTCTAAAACGTCCTGTCTTGGCACAACAGACTCCATTTTAGCTCTCAAGACTGACCCCTAACTGACCTCCCCTCCTCTGCTCAACCCCAAATTCCTGGAACCAGCTCCTCCCAAAGCCAGAAGGTTTTCTGAAGATATGGTCACTCCACGCGTCCCTGACACATATAGGTAAGATTAACGACCTTCTCCCTTCGGAAGCACCTGTATGCGCAGATCCAAACCCCCCCCCCCCAAGCTATGATTCTCCCCAGCTGTGCCTGCCAGCAGTGGGCATAAAAACGCCGCCAGGATTTTTTCCCTGGCGTGGCTTCAATAGCTCAATACCCTGAGTTGCTGAACCCGCCACAAGTTCGCAATAAAGCCTGCTTCTAAAACTTAATTAATTGGGTCTTTGATTCTGTTTTCGAGTCCAAATAAACTTTTACACTGAGCCTCGAGAAGGCTTTGGGAGTCAAAATACTCCCAGCCTCCAGGCAGCAGCGTCCCAGCCCCCTCCCTAATGCAGCCCGGAAAGGCAGGCACAGAGAGGCACATCAAGTCCCGCACACCAGCAAGGAACGGCGCAAAGACCGACACCAGCAAGGAACGGCGCAAAGACCGACACCAGCAAGAAACGGCGCAAAGACCGACACCAGCAAGAAACGGCCCAAAGTCCGACACCAGCAAGAAACGGCGCAAAGACCGACACCAGCAAGAAACGGCGCAAAGACCAACACCAGCAAGAAACGGCGCAAAGACCGACACCAGCAAGAAACGGCGCAAAGACCGACACCAGCAGGAAACGGCGCAAAGACTGACACCAGCAAGAAATGGCGCAAAGACGGACACAAAAGGCTGGGGCTGCGGCAATACGCTACAAGCGTCCCCAGGGGCCTCCACCGTATTGGGTGGGGCGCCACTTGGATTGGCTCACCTAGGCCAGGTGAACTCAACCCAACAATTCTCCCAAGGGTGGTGAGGTGAAAGGAGCCCAGAGGGGCCCACATCCCGTGAGACCAGCATGGGAAGGCCCACTCCTGGGGCCGGCTTACCTCATAGCTTCCAGTCACACAGCACCGCTTCTGTTCGAACATCACCGCTTCTGTTGGACCTCACCTGGGGCAGGTGTGCCTCGGTCCGCGGCTCCACGCCAGAAACAGCTCACGCCGAGGCCTGGTTTGGGATCCTCTTGAGTTTTGTGAGCGGTTAGGGAGGCGTGGTCGATGACGTAGTTCGACCTCATTGGCTGTATTGTTGAATTGAATTCACCTGGCCTAGGTGAGCCAATGCAGGTACAGCGCCCACCCAGGCGTAGCTCCCCCTGCTGGCTGGAAACCTGAACTTCTGAGCATGCAGTGAGCCTCTACTTCATGAGCCGGTAGCTCAGACCTCTGAGCTTGTGTAATGGGCCTGCCAGTCCCTATGCTAGCTCCCTAACAGGTTTTCCAGCCAAAGGTCTGCCTTCTGGGGCTGTTCTACAGAAAGCACTTGGTTCCTGACCCCTACGCATTCGGGGTGGTGGATGCCCTTGCTTCCATGCTTGCTTCTATGTAATTCTGGAATGGTCCTTGTTTCACACGGTCGGCGAGGTCAGGACTTCTGGACTGGTTGGCTACCAGGCACAAAATAAATAGCCAACGGATTGAAATCTCAACCCCTATATTGGTTTATTATGGACCACACAGATTTGTCTTCTGGAACTTCCCTCCTCAATTTCTGAACCCTTGAACTCCTTGCCACCTCTACGTGGAAAACAAGGATTCCAAACTCCGATCACCACATCTGCCTGCCCCCCCCCCCCAGTCCCTCTGTGGTCCCCCTTGTCTTCCAGAGGTGCATTGTCAACCAGCAAAGTCGGGCCTCTCCATTTCTCAGAAGCTGCAGATTGTTACGTGACATCACCCTGTGTTTAAATGTTAGTGATTATGCTATCTAAAAAACAAATCTGAGCCAACTGGGGACAAACAAAACTCATTTCAAACACCAGCTCTGTCTCCCATAAGGTCCCGTGTACAACTGCTACAACACAACAGTGGGTCCTGCTGGGTCTCCACTAGCATCTGGGAGGAAGGCTATTTATTACCGGGAATCCTACCTTGGTCCCTTGGTGTTAATTGCAGACTCACTGGGTGACGGATTGTATCTGACACGCACCATGTTTCCCGCAGCAAACACAACACTTTGTCAAACTCCGTTTGGTATTGCTCCATCCCTCCATCATTCTCCCTAATGACAAAAATAATTAACACATTCATATAAAAGCACAGGATGAGGAGAGCTTTAATTTATTCATCTAGTTCAGGGTCATCCCTGTTATCAATATATGACAAGTTAATGTCATATATTAATTAAAAAGCAACAGTGAAGCAATTTAGGAAACTGAGGGATTGTCATGGGTCCTGGTTGTGACAGCATGTTTTGGGCATCATGGAAGATTACAGATTTGCCTTCTGTGGTATCTCATATCCATCATCCAAAAACTACCTGCTCTTAAGGGTAGAGAGAGCGAGCTTGTCTTTGAGAAAGGTGCCTGGGTCTCTTTTCCGGTTGCCGCAGCGCTAGGAACCATGAGTACCAAAGTCTCTCGCGACACCCTCTACGAGGCGGTGCGGGAAGTCCTGCACAGGAACCAGCGCAAGCGCCGGAAGTTTTTGGAGACGGTGGAGCTGCAGAGCAGCCTGAAGAACTACGACCCTCAGAAGGACAAACGCTTCTCTGGCACCGTCAGGCTTAAGTCCACCCCGCGCCCCAAGTTCTCAGTGTGTGTCCTTGGGGACCAGCAGCACTGCGACAAGCGAAGGCCGTGGAGATCCCTCACATGGACATCGAGGCGCTCAAGAAGCTCAACAAGAATAAGAAGTTGGTCAAAAAGCTGGCCAAGAAGTATGATGCCTTTTTGGCCTCAGAGACCCTGATCAAGCAGATTCCTCGAATTCTGGGCCCGGGCCTGAACAAGGCCGGGAAATTCCCTTCCCTGCTGACCCACAATGAGAACATGGTGGCCAAGGTCGACGAGGTGAAGTCCACCGTCAAGTTCCAGATGAAGAAGGTGCTGTGTCTGGCAGTGGCAGTTGGCCATGTGAAGATGACAGATGATGAACTCGTGTACAACATCCACTTGGCTGTCAACTTTTTGGTTTCGCTGCTGAAGAAGAATTGGCAGAATATCCGTGCTTTGTACATTAAGAGCACCGTGGGGAAACCCCAGCGCCTGTACTAAGCTACGGTTCAATAAACTTTATTGTTCCTGTTTAAAAAAAAAAAAAGAAAGAAAAAAGTGCCTGGGTTTGGTAGCTGCTCACAGGATGGCAGGTGTAACGTATTATGAGAATTTAACAAGGCTCTGAGAAGACGGTTATTGGAAGTTCTGGCTGGAGGGCAAGGCCATGACTCCTGAAAGATTCTGGATCCAAAAGTCAAGTCAGAACTGGATGCCACAGACTTTCTCAATCCAGCCCTCTTTGCCCCTCCCCTAAGGCCAATACATTTCTTTTTTTTTTTTCTTTCATTCTTTATTTATTTATTTTAATCGTTTTATTGGGGCTCATAAGGCTCTTATCACAATCTGTACATACATCAATTGAGCAAAGCACCCTTATACATTCGTTGCACTCATCACTCTCATAATTCACCTTCCACTTGGGTTCCTGGAATCAGCTCGGTTTCCCTTTTTTTCCCCCCATCCCCCTCCCTCCCCGATCCCACCCCTGGTCCCTTGATAATTTATAAATAATTATTATATCTTATCTTACACTCCCCGGCGTCTCCCCTCACCCGCCTCCCCCTTGCCAATCTCCCAGAGAGGAGGTAACACATAGATCTCTGAGATCGGTTCTCCCTTTCTACATGCCCTTCCCTCCTGGTGTCGCCACTCCCACAGCTGGTGTTGAGGGGTTCGTCTGTCCTAGATTCCCTGTGCCTCCAGATCCCCACTGCACCGCTGTACATCCTCTGGTATAACCAGGTCCGCAAGGCAAGGTAGGATTGGGGTCATGATGATTGGGAGGGGAGGAAGCATTCAGGAACTAGAGGAAGGTTTTGAGTTTCATTGTTGCTACACTGAACCCTGAGTGGCCCATCTCCTCCTCACTACCCCTCTGGAAGGGGTGTCCAGCTGTCTACAGGTGGGCGTTGGGTCCCCATCATGCACTCCCCCTCTTTCACGGTGATGTGATTCTCACCACCACCCCACCTTTGATGTTGGAGACCTGGTCTCCTCTGTCCTTCATGATCACCTATGTTGGTGTGCTGCTTCCGTGTGGGCTCGGTTGCTTCTGGGCTAGATGGCCGCTTGTTTGCATTCAAGCCTTTAAGTCCCCAGACGCTATATCTCTCAGTAGCCGGGCACCATCCGCCTTCTTCACCACACTTGCTTATGCACACTTTCGTCTTCAGCCATTATGTGAGGGAGGTGATCACACAATGATTGTTTTTGTTCCTTTGTATCTGCTACATGGTCCATTCAACACTTTGTATTCGCTTAGGCCGTGTGCTTCTTCTCTGTGGGCTTTGTTGCTTCTGAGCTAGATGGCCGCTTATTTGCCTTCAAGCCTTTAAGACCCCAGACGCTATATCTTTTTTTGATAAGCCGGGCACCATCAGCTTTCTTCACCACATTTGCTTACACACACGGCTGTCTTCAGTGATCATGTCGGGAAGATGGGTATCCTGCAATGGCTGCTTAGCAGGGCGAGGTGCTATTGTATTGGGGGATTATGCATGAGGAGGCCCAATGTCCATCTGCTACCCTACTACTGAACCTATAAATATATGCATATAAATCTATTGCCCCCATAATCATAAATATGTTTACATATGTACATGTCTGTATTTAGGCTTCTCTGTATGCACTTTGCCTCCTACTCCTTTCCTCTATTTCCTTTCGCTTTCCTCCCGACCCATTACCATGTTTAGCCTTCATTCTGGATTCAGTAGTTCCTCTCAGTTACCTTGCTCTTGGTCACTCCCTTCCAGTCCTCCCCTCCCCTCCCTCCTCTGGTTTTGAACCATTCGCTGTTCCCTTGTCCCTGTTGTGTTGGGCGACACCTCCTCCCTTCCCCTACCTCCCACGCTCTCATGTCCCTCCAGGACCGTTGGTCCTGTTGTTTTCTTCTCTCATTATTTGTCCAGCCTATCTTGTCTAGGTGGACCTGCTGACATAGTAATACGTGCATACAAATGGATATGACTTTGACTGCGCCCAAGTGGCCCATAAGAACATGGCTTTGACAGAAGCAACATCGACACGCTGATAAGTAGAAAAGCCACTAACATACAAAATTTACTGGGTAAAAAAACAAAACAAATTTTAAAAGACTAAACAAAAAGATAGCAAATATTAAAAGAAAAAATTGCTAGTAGTTCAAGGTCCTTTCATTGGCCTTTAGGAGTGTTTTCTAGGTGTAGCTTGTGAGGCGCCACGTCCTGGCCCAGAAGACCATCCTTTCTACTCCCTCGGGCTCCCTTTGCTCTGCTTCCTCCGCTGCTCCATTGCATGTCCCCAGTGTTTGCCTCAGTGTGGCGGGGTCAGCTCAGTTGCCCATCCCCCATTGTGTCTCAGGTGCTGTCCCGTGTAGGGCCATGTGTTGGTGCAGGATGTCATATCTCGTAGTGTGGTCAGCTGAATGGTCCTCTCTGTATGATGGGCTCTTCTAGCTGGTCTATCGACTTTGGGCTTGGTGGACCCAGGTGTACTCCACTATGTCCTTTCTCCTTCTTTTGTTTCAGCTTCCTTCTGGATGTGGTGTGGTGGGTCAGTTCCTTTCCCACTCCAGACAATCTATTTTTGTTTTCTGTGGTATTCCCTTCGAGTGTGGGGGTCGGCCTAATTCTGGTTTGGGCCGGCTTGTCGTCCAGCCTCTTTGTGTAGACCTCTGTACTTTGCGTTGTCCTCCTTGTTTGGTGTGTCGTGTTGGGGTCCGTATGCATGTTCCAAATCTGTGGGGACATAACCGATACTCTCCCCCGGGTGGGTTAGTACCCTGCCCCCCCCATACCATCCATTCGGATTCTCCCCCTCCCGGTTCTCCCTCTCCCTACCCCACTACCCCTTCTTTATGCTGGACTCTTATGTACCTCCCTAGGTGTGGCCTGTCCTCCCTCCAACTATCTATGCTTCCTCCCGTTTATTGTGGGATGGATGTTTATTCTTCTATTTCTGTCATGCTGATTGTACTTACCTCAGGGGACTCATGTTGTACCTGTCCCTTTGGGTCTGGCTTACCTCGCTTAACATAATTCCTTCCAGCTCTTCCCATGAAATAACGTGTTTCATGTGCTCATCGGTGCTTTTCAGTGCTGCATAATACTCCATTGTGTGTATGTGCCAAAGTTTGCTAATCCACTCGTCTGTCGATGGAAACTTAGGCTGTTTCAAAGTCTTTGCCATTGTGAATTGTGCCGCAATAAACATTGGAGCGCATATGACTGGTCGTGTTTTATTTGCTGCTTCAACCGGGTATATGCCCAGTAGAGGGATGGCTGGGTCATGAGGTAGATCAATTTCCATTTTCTTTAGGTATCGCCAGATTGCTTTCCACAGTGGCTGTACAAATGTACACGACCACCAGCAGTGGAGGAGGGTTCCTACTTCACCACAGCCCCTCCAACACTTGTTGCTCTCTGATTTACTGATCTGGGCTAGCCTCAGGGGTGTTAGGTGGTATCTCATGGTTGTTTTGATTTGCATTTCTCCTATGGCAAGGGACTTCGAGCACTTTCTCATATGTTTATTGGCCATATTGATCTCCTCTCTAGTGAAAGTTCTTCTCATTTCTTTTGCCCACTTCCTTAGGGGGTTAACTGTTTTCCTCTTTTTGCAGGTCACGATGGTGTTGTAGATTTTAGTAATGAGCCCTTTGTCTGATGTGTCATTACTAAAAATCTTCTCCCAGTCTGTGGGTTGCCTTGTCACCCTCTTGGCAAAGTCTTTCGAGGTGCACATGCATTTTATTCTTATTAGATCCCATTTGTCGATTTCCAATTCACCTGTGTGTGTCCCCTTCCCTGTTGCAGTGAGCCTATGTGCTCCCTGGGCCAGTACTCTGAGATTAGTCCCGATTCCCTCCTTAATGGTCCTGATGGTTTGGGGTTTGACTTCTAGATCTGTGATCCACCTTGAGTGTATTCTTGTGCATGGGGTGAGGTAGACGTCTTATTTCAACTTTCTACATGTGGATATCCATTGTTTCCAGCACCACTTATTAAAGAGGGCATCTGCTTCCCACTTGACATTTTTGGGACCCTTGTCGAAGATCAGTTGTCTATATGCTGATGATTTTACTCCTGGGCTTTCTATTCTTTTCCACTGGTCTGAGTGTCTATCATTGTGCCAGTACCATGCTGTTTTGACCACTGTAGCTGTGTAGTAGGCATTGAAATCAGGTAGGGCGAGTCCTCCAATTGTGTCCTTCTTGAGGAGTTCTCTGCTAATTCTGGGTTTCTTCCCTCTCCATATGAAGTTGGTGGTCAGTTTTTCCAATTCTTTGAAGAAGGTTGAGGGTAATTGGATTGGTATAGCAGGCCAATACATTTCTAAGGGTTATGGATTCTACTTCAGAATCATTCTCAACCTCAATCCCAGGGCCCTCTTCACCATTGCTGGCTAGACCTGTTCACCTCTTGCCATATATGTGTGTGTGTGTGTGTGTGTGTGTGTGTGTGTATCACACACACACACACACACACACACACACACGGGTTTATTGTAAGTCTGGGTCTGTAGGTTTCTCGGGTGGGAAATGTCTCGGTCCTTGGCTACACACTAGAAAGAAATTCACACCAAAGCCTGGTTGGTGATCCGAGTGGGTTTATATACAGGAGAGAAGAAGGTTCCGGCGTTACAGTAAACTGAACACGGGCACCCTCATGACACTGTACACCCAGCCCTGCTGAGCGGAAGGCAGAGAAGCAGCTGAAGGGAAGGTTCCAGCCTTTTAAGGGCTTTCAGCTGTGAGGCGTCAATTAAGCTCTCCTGGCTTGGCCTTGAATTGGTGCATGCCCTTTAGCCTGCATTGGCTTCCAACCTCCTGTAGGGGGCCCCCTAAGCATGGAGAGGAACAACCCCTTGTCTTGCTACCTAACAGGTCTACATTCCTGTATGGTTACATTGAGATGGAAGTAGCCCCTTTAGACAGCCTGTGAGGTTCACCAGGAGCCACAGGCCCCAGCGTTCCCTGTTACCACCTTAACCTTAAACTACTGTTGGAGTTTATATTATCTGTGCGGGTCTGTGGACATGGAATGTTTCCATGCCAGACCCTGAAGTTGCACAAATAGGCATCCAGAACAGAACTCATACAGGCTCTAATAAGATGCTCAGATGCTTCTTGCTAGGATGAGAATTCATCGAAGTTTGTGAGCAGTTCAGATCTTGTAAGGGAGAACAGGTCAGTAGTGTATCCAGAGAAGAGAGCAAAGGTCAGGGGAAAGGGAGGAGGCCCACAGACATCTGTGCTCTGTGTTTGGCCACAAGACAAGAAACCAGGTCTCCCTGAAAAAGAAAGCAGAACAGCAAGTCCCTCGGAACTAGGACATCTTTAAACCTGACCTATACAACACTCGGCTCAGGGAGGCGCCTTGGAAAACCGTAAAAGCCCAAAAAGAGGGACAAGGAGGAAGCCCAAGTCTTTGGTTTTCCCTGCTGTGCTTTCAGTGTTGAAATGTCTGTGCACGGAGCCTTTGAAATTTCAGAATCAGAGAGTGGATTCATAAGCCAAGCTCCTGCTTTATTCTTCAATGCATTTTAGCCCAACTCCTCCTTGGTGACACATGTAACAGAAATTCTGGACTTAGGAGCCACTTGGTCCTTGGACACTAGGAGATTACAGTGGAATCTGAAACAGGGCTCTAACCACCAACTGGACTGGCCTAGGAAGCCCAAGTATTCAGTCTCCCAAACACCAACCTCCCGTTGCTCTTCATCTGCCTCCACCTTGTTCAGCTTTAGTTGTCCGTGGAAGCGTTTGGCACCCATCTGATGCTTCAGAACCCAGAAAGGAGGAAAGGTAAAACTGGGATTCAAATGAAACAAGATGTGCCCGGGGCTCCTCGTGGCATTTGTCACCTTCAGTTCCCTCTTCGGACGCAGATGTGGCAAGGTTCACAAACAAGCTTTACCAGAAAGAACAGCCTGCTTCCAAGTGAGAAAAAGCCCTTTACACATGAGTTCCTGAGGTCAGCCCAGCCCTGTGCGCCCCCCACCCCTCCCAGAGTCCCCTGCTCTCCGGCGAAGCATTAAAGCAAGTGGAAGCAGAGATTTGCTCAGAATAAAAAATCATTTTTCACAATAGCATGCCACATTCTGGATGGCAATCACGGCTGCACAAACCGTATCCGTCCCCCAGTCATAATGTTGCCGCCTCAGTGACCACACACACACATTGTGTGGTGAGACTCAGAGTCTATTCCATTTGTGATCAATTGTTTCCTCCCTCTCCACACTTTGCACTTAGGAGACATGCTCTCTGGAGGCGGTTGAGGCTTGTCTTGTGGCCAATAATCATCTCCTACGCCTTCCTTTCCAGTCACTAATTTGATGTCTTCACTCAAAGAAATGCCCATAAGTTGAGGTTTCAGAGGAGAGCTCCTTGAGCTCCCCAGACAACAAGGGGGCCGAGTGTCACCGTCATTATCCTGAGCTGGGAGGGAACACTAGTGTTCCGGAGGCTGGGAATCCGTCACTGCCTGCCCATCGCACAGACAGAGCAGGTGCTGGTTATAATTGCTTCTAGACGTCCTGCCATGCTCAGTTGAACGTCAAAGCCATAAACGCTGCCCGACTACAATAAAACTGGAGTACGCAGACATTTCTGCATCATTGCCGGGTGAAAATACACTGAGTGGAGTTGGATGAGATGGCAGCAAGCGCTTAAGGAGGGGGTGCTGTGGGAATACCAACAAGATGACTGCCAGTCTCCGTTTCCTCCTCTCGTCTGCTTTGTGTTTTCTTTCAGGACCAGAAGAAATGATGCATATGTAAGGATAAAAAAATTTTCCATTTCCAGAGGAGTTTTCCACCCCCCAATCTACCCACAGCCTCCTTTGAGCAAGCCAGTAAAAGCTTTTTTTTTTTTTCTTTTAAACCTGCCTTCTCACTATGGCAATTTCCGGAGCTGCTATGTGGCTGTGTTTAAAAGTCCCCCTTGGGATCCAGAGTGCAATCCATATCACAAAGGCATCCTCCCAGTCCCAAATAGCAATGCGACCTCAATTCAGAAGGTTGTTCTTGTTTCCATAGACCCAGAATGGAGTTTAAGCTGTTGATCTTGACTGTGGTTGTCGCGTCAGCCTCTCATGGGCACCTCATGGGCAGTGGAGCAAACTGTGCCTATCTGTGCTACCACCAGGACTGGGAGAGGAAGCCAACAGTGGTGGGCCATAGGTCAATGTGTGGATGGGGATGATCAGGTCTTTCTTCATTATTCTGTTTCAGTCTGGAAACACCACTGAAGCCTGCTCAGTGTCATAGCAACACACAAACCTTCACTGACAGTCTGGGGCACATTGGCTGCAAATCAAACCCGGGTCTTCCCGGTGAAAGTCGATGAGAGGTCTACCACTGAAGCACCGTGGCCCTCACCTCAAACCAGGGCAGTCATTTCCGGAGTTCAAACCAGACCACAATGCAGGATGACTGAGATTGCCACCAGAATCTGATACTGATGCAGAAAAAAACCTAACTACCATTTTATTGACTCCCAATAGGACAAAGATCTGCCCCTTTGGGGTTTTGAGACTTTAAATCCTTACAGCAGGGGTCGCAACCTGTGGGTCGCGACCCCTTTGGGGATCAAATAACCCTTTAACAGGGGTCATCCAATTCATAACGATAGCAAAATTACAGTTATAAAGTAGCAATGAAAGTAATTTTATGGTTGCAGGTGACCACAACATGAACTGTATTAAAGGGTGGCGGCATTCATAAGGTTGAGAACCATTGCCTTACAGAAATAGACAACCTCATATTTCTCCCACGGACGGGCTAGTCAGTTCAAACCCCTGACCTTGCGATTAGCAGGTTAATGCATAGTCCACTACACCACCAGGGCTCCTAATGATATAATAAGAGATACTATTGTTAGATCTCTCGTGGGAGAAATATACCTCAGTCCTTGGCTTCGCGTGAGAAAGAATTCACTCCGCAGCTTGGATTGTGATCCAAGGGAGTTTTTTGAGAGAAGAAGTTTCAGGTTTACACAGGCACCTCAGGGCCCCTCACCCCTGCACAGCTTGCCTAGAAGCTGCTGGAGAGAAAGTCACTACGTGGGCTCCAGGATCCTGCCTTTTTTTTTTTTTTTAAATCGTTTTATTAGGGGCTCATACAATTCTTATCACAATCCATACATACATCAATTGTGTAAAGCACATTGTACACTCACTGCCCTCATTATTCTCAAAACATTTGCCTCCACTTAAGCCCCTGGCATCAATCAAGTCCTCATTTTTACCCCTTCCTCCCCGCTCCCCCATCCCTCAAGAAACCTTGATAATTTGTGAGTGGTGATAGTGGGAGGGTAGAGGGAGGGTGGATTGGAAAGAGGAAACCGATTACAAGTATCTACATGTGACCTCCTCCCTGGGGGACGGACAACAGAAAAGTGGGTGAAGGGAGACATCGGAGAGGTCAAGATCCTGCCTTTTCAATTCCTCCATAGGGAGGCATGGTTGATGGTCCTGGTCAACCCCATTGGCTGGATTGAATTCACCTGGCCCAGATGGGCCAATCCAGGTGTAACACCCACCTAGGTGTACCACCCCTTCCTGGCCGGAAGTTTGAACCTGAGCATATGTAATGGATGACCCAGTCCCTATGCTAAGCTACCTAACAGTATTTGCAAGATGCCGAGCAATGTTCTAAGCTTTTTGTATATAATAATTCAATTATTTCACTTAACAAGCCTATGTGTGGACTCTATTCTTGCCTCATTTTACAGATGAAAAATCAGTGGCACAGGATGATAAAGTCATGAGCCTATGACCACACAGTGAGGAAGTGGAAAGGAGAGATTTGAACCCAGGCTGCAGAGTCCATGCCTTGGGTGCCTACAGCGCCACATAGGACACAGGAAAGCATGGAGCAGACTCGGCGTAAGACCTAGCATGTATGTGCTAGCGCTGCATGAGAGTAGCTGCTACTCAGATCCAGAAGAGAATACAAGGCTATTGCAAAAATTATTTTTTCCAAGAGAGGGTGGAATTCTGCATCTTGTGCGAAATCCCCCAACCTGCACATGGCACAGCTACTTCAGAAGGTTCCCAACAATGTGTGCTGTGTGGCAAACCAAACTGAGCTCAGGGGGAGCTGGTCTGTGGGTTATGTTACCCAGAAGGTGAGCAGTTTGAACTCACCAGCCACCACTCCAAGGGAGAAAGAGAAGGCTTTCTGCTCCCATGGACTTACAGTCTTTGAAGTGGCAGGGAGCATTTCCATGCAGCCTATGATTAGGATCTAGGAGGGTGAGGGTGGATGGAGTTGGTTGAGACCTGGCTTCAGGGCATTTCCCAGAAGGGCTTCCTGCAGTGACTCTGCCTTCAGGAATGTCTGGTGACCCTGAGGGCAGCAAAGTCCTAAGCACACTCAGGCAGTGGTTCTCAACCTTCCTAATACAGGTCCTTTTGTTGTGGTGACCCCCCGACCATTAAATGATTTTCTTGCTACTTCATCACTGTAATTTTGCTACAGTTATGAATTGGACGAGCCCTGTGAAAGGGTCATATGACTCCCAAAGGGGTCGCAACCCACAGGGTGAGAACCACTGCACTAAGGGTTCCCCTTCCGGGCAGCTCTACCAGTGTCTGGTGTGCATAGTTCTGTGAGGTGAGAGAAATGAACTTAGTGTCTGCTTCTGGTGACAGTTGATGTGGGTGGGCTTTCTCCCTATGTCAAATCCCTCTCAAGCCATTTGTCACCACAACATAAAGCAAGAAGAGGAGGCAGCATAGCAGGACGGTAAGCAGAACAAAGATTGAATAAACACAATTCACTTCAATCATGAATCGGGTGCCCTTGAGATGTGAGGAAGACCCCAGTCTAGTGACATTAGATCAGGTTTAGGGATTGAGTGACGGGACCCTCTTGGCTCCCCTCAGCCCCTATCTTGCTTTCCCATTGACCCTGCCCCTTACATCGTGATTGGTCCTTATTCCAGCATGATGGTTGGTTTCATAAGCACGACATGTGGGAATGTGTTAGTCGATAGGTTATACAGGCACAGTCTCTGGAATGGGTAAGTGAGGAGGCGTGACTGGTGACATGACTGGTGGAATGGATCATGTGAAGTGATTTGAGATCGTTGTTCAGACCTGATAGGTCATCCAGGCCTCTAGTTGATCCTGGCAGTACTCTAGTTTAAGGAAACAGAATGTTAGGCATTTAAGTCATATTTGAGCTTAAATTTTGAGCAATAGGCTGTGGCTCACAGTGAGAGTCTATGTGGAGACCCTGAATCCATTTTGAGGGGCCACACATTCAGCCACCATTGAGTTCTTTCCTACTGCTGACTGGCAGTAGAAAGCTTGTCCATCAGGCAGTGTGCTTGCGTCCACTCCCCGGGCCAGACTCAGCGATATACGGTCGTGTGCACATCCCAATGAAGGTCCCGCTCATGCTCTCACAGGCCCTCCCGCAACTCCATGAATTGATCCGTCTTCAGGGACAGTTTTGTGACAAAGGTGTTTGTTTTCCATGTCTCATTTAAGCTTTCAGGAGCTCAGGTGGTGATGCTGGATAGTGTTGGACTATTAACAGCAAGGTCGCTGGTTCAAAGCCACTAGTCATTCCACAGGAGAAAGATGAGGTTATTGCTTCCTGTAAAGGTAGCAACTTCAGGATCCCTACACAGAGTCACTATGAGTCAGAGTCAGCAGGACAGAATGGGTGTCATTTTATTTAAGTAACTGTGGCTGTGGGTCCTTCCGACACCATTGGGGCCTCATGCGGATGCCCTCCTTCATCCAGAACAGCGGTTTGTGCCTTTTTCTTGTGTAAAACATAGCAAAGGAGTTCCTAATAAAATATAGTTGAATTGGGAGTCTTTTTTCCCTCAAACAAAGTAAATCCATAAATAGAAATGAGACTATGGTGCTAATAACCAGTTGGAGAGTTGAGAGAGCTGAACTCTCAATCCTGGTAGAAACCCATTGTGACTTTAAAAACTTGCTCAAGGTCATCCATAGCCTATGAGGTTGAGTTGAGCAGACACAAAACAGATGTGTTGGGGAGTAATTGTGTACATTAAGTAAACAATTTATCTTTCTAAAGATTCTGTCTAAAACTTACTTTAAATAGTAAGTTTTCCCCTGGGCTAGGGAAAGGTCAGGGAGCTTAACCCCCTAGTATCCACCCCCTCTCAGCATTCATCATGTTAGGCCAGAGGAGCCAAATCACACCCACTACCCAGGGAGCACTGCTTCCAAAAGCCCATTGCCTGTGCCGGGGCAGAGGGCAGGTTCCCGGACCAGAAATGCTGACGGAGTGGAACCAGCGGGCTCAGCCCCCAGCTTCCTGAGAGAGCAGCTGTGATGGTTCACTTTTGGAAAAATGTCAATGCATGACTTGGGCAGCACGAAAAGCAGATGTGCAGAGGTTGTTCGCTGTATTCCAGAAGTTCACACACTCTCCGGAGGCTCCTTGGCTCAATGGCAGGAAGTCGTTGGTGGCTTCCACCTTCAATCCCAAAAGGCCACTGCCGTCCAGTGGATTCCAACCACAGTGACCCTATATGGAGTTTTCAAGACTGTAAATCTTCATGGGAGCCAGCAGTCTCATTGTCCTCCTTGGGACAGGGAGCTAGCAGCCCGTTTCACCTCCAGCACCCCTTCCTCTCTAATTCTGGATCCAGTCCCTCCAAATATCCTGCCCTGCCCTTGTCTAGGCTTCTTAAATGCGTTCCATGCTGCTTATGTTAGTCTGGGTGCCTTAGCGAAACAAATCCACAGAAACGCGTATGTATAAGAGAGAGTTTTATGTAAAGGGTGAGTGCACATCAAGAAAACATGCCCACATTTGCTTATGCACCCGCTTTGTCTTCAGCGATCATGTTGGGGTAGGCTGGTGTGCTTTTTCCATGTGGGCTTTGTTGTTTCTTAGCTAGATGGCCCCTTGTTTATCTTCCAGTCTTTAAGACCCTGGATACTATATCTTTTGATAGCCGGGCCCCAGGGTGCTTAACCAATACACCACAAGGGTTCATTAGCATGTGACTTATCTCCTGCCATTCACACTAGATGCTCAAAATAGCAGGAAACCAGGTTTCTCCTTTGTGGCCACACCAGGTACTGACAGAACCTAGAACAGAGACATGCTTAGTTATATATCTTGACTATCATTAGCATATTATATGCCAGGCAATCTGTAAGCCTTCGCTCCCCTGACCTCTCACAGCCTTGGTAAAATGAAGCTAACAAAAGTAGTGCTCTCACAAGCTTGGTAGGAGATTAAACAACTCATGTAAGGCTACACAGCCTATCAACGAGGAGGCGAGATGAGGCAGTGTGTGGCTGCTGAACCCACACCCTTCACAACACCTCCATTAAAATGACTGAGGGCTATGAGGAACCAGACAGAAGCAGGTTCACACCCCAGATTGAGTCAATTTAACTGCCTATTGTGCCTGACCCTTCTATCTCTGATCTTAGAAATGGGGTTAACAACAACAAAACACTGTAGAAGAAATGTCCAGCAGATGACAGGCATGCGATTAAACAACAAAAAATAAATCACTTAAGTTGAAATTCGAACTCCTGGAAACCCCTCACATGCGTGCAGAGAAGGATTGAGCCCATACGGTGTTTCCAGTGCCCCCGTCCTTCCCACCTAAAATGAGCAGTTGATAAGGTAATGCCTGGATTGTTCCAAGCCCAAGACTGTGGAGAACTAAAGGAAAACCCAGCATTATGAATCTTTGAGCACAGCCCTGCTGGGAAACCGCCCTGCAGTCACTTGTTGAAGACTGGAGGAGGGACAAGAGTAGGGAGAAGAACGAGGACTGAATGTGACACATAAGCAGGGGTGGCCTACATTCCATAAAGGAAAAAACTCAAGGTCTGCTTTTCTGGTGCCGGAAAGTTAAAACCCATCTGGTGCAGTTGAAAAGGTGTGTGTGTGTATTGGGGGGGGGGGTGTGTGTGTGTTAGGGAGGAGGGGCGATGAGTCCAAAGGATGAACTCTCCATCTGCAATTGTGTCCTCAACTGCTTTCCCCTGCTAGCCACACGATATTTGTGTCTGGCCTGCCCTGCTTTTGTTATCAAGCCCAGAGAGGGCAAGAGACTAGCTCGAAGTCACACTGCAAGTTGGCAGCAGAATCAGGCCGAGAACTCTGGATGCTTAGAAAGCTTCACACAGACCTGAGAAAGTACCAAGGGAAGACCTGTTCGCTAACTGGGCAGCACTCACTGCATGCCAGCGCTGTTCCAGTGCCCCAGCCAGGGCATTGCTCCCTGTGTCCGTGTGTCTTCAGTGATGCACACAGGTGACGGATTGGCTTTTAATAGCATGCTTGGAAGGTTGAGGCCACCCAGCGGCACGTAGAAAGAAGGGCCTGCAAATCTACTTCAGACCAAGCAGCCTTTCAAGACCCTGGGGAGCACAGTTCTTCTTGGACACACAAGGAGGCCAGGAGTTGAAGTTGATTCCATGCTGTAGTTGATTCCATGGTTACCGGTTGTAGCTATACCTAGAGTCACATCCACATTCATGTTTATATCTCTTCACTCCATGGGGTGTTCATGGCTCCAACTCTTCTGAAGCAGACCACCAGGATTTTGTTTAAGAGGCCTCTGGATAGGTTTGAACTGCCAACCTTTTAGTTTGTAGCTGAGTGCTAAACAACTTGTGCCATGCAGGGTGCTAAGCTCAGAAACTCAGTCGGTGCTTCATGATCTCAGTTGGAATTATAGAGAGGGTCAGTGATGACCCATTGACTGCTGGGTAATTGTTGATGTAGTCTCCCTGTGCAGACATGTAAAGTACCTGAAAACTTAAAATCCAACTCATTGAGTGCATCATCCTGCCGTGCGCCAGCCCAGCAGCATGCTCTGCTGGGGACATTTGCCATGCCTGGAGACATTCTGAAGAAGGGAGCCCCACTGCCATCTAGTGGGCTGAGACCAGGGATGCGCGCTTAGCATCCTGGTGCAGGGAACAACACAGCCCCACAAAAATGATGTTGACCAAAATGTCAGCAGAGCTGCCACTGGGAAAATGGTCTAGTCCAAGCGCTGACCTTCATAGAGGAAGAAAGCCAATCCAGAGCAGCTAAGTGACCTGCTGTGGGTTGCACAGCCTGATTCCAAGCCCAGTACTATACCCATAGCTGTTACCACGCCCAAAATTAAACATCAATAGCTGCCCAAAGGCCTCTTAGTTTGAGGACCAAGTAAGACAGTAAATGAGAAAGCCCTTTGACAAATGTGGCATGCTGCACAAACATGAGATGTTATTACCCAGGATCTTTTGATATATGTAAATAGATCTTGTACCAGGTCAGTTAATTTTCCAACTGCTCTATCTGAGCTTTCAGATGGCAGCACCTCTGTCCAACCCAGGAAAGGACTCCTGTGCAGGCTGAGCAGCCCTGGAAAGCCTCATGCCTGGCTTCTCCCACCCCTCAGCTAATCTCCAAATGATTAATAAGGGCTCTCACTATGTTGTGGTTCCCAGCTGACAGATACTAGGCTATCAATGCATTCGTATCACCTCCTTCATGCCAGAGGGACTCAGTTATTCGAGGGGTTCCAAGGAGGACCCAGCCTGAAAGAGAAACGGGCGAGAGAGAGGAGCGAGACCAAGCAGATTCTTGTCAAGGTCTGAGTTTATTGCTACACTAGCCTCTCTATAAAGGGTGAGACAAACAAGGGAGTTCAAAGGGGAGATAAAAAAAAAGGAAGGGCGGGGGTGTAGAGCACACAGGGCAGGCGGCCGCAAGTCTGCAGTTGGAATGTCCGGTGCTGGAGCAGACAAGGGTGGGCCATCTGGTGTGTGTCAGGGTAAGATAAGGTTGAGGTGACGTGGCTTTAGCCCTGCTGGGCAGGCAATATGGCCTTGGTTTTGTCAGGCTGATTATGTCCGGTTCCCAACATGAGAGAAGCCAGGAATATCTCCTCTCACAACTGTGCAGCAAATGAGATCAGATCTCCCAATCTGATTTTCAGCCCTCCTGTCTTTCCAAGTGAAGTGGATGGTCCATTTCACGTTGTCTCAAGTCTTTGCACATTGCATGCCAACATTGCAACACAGGGCGCGGCTGTGGGTCTTAGTAGACAAAGCCGCCACCCAGAACCCTGCCCCCAGAGCTCCTTAGTCACCCTTCACAACGCAGGTCCAGGCCGGGCTCCACACTGCAAGGCGATCAACCCTGACCCTCCAGTGTGGCCGTCCTCACACGCTCCCACATCCACCTAGAAGGACTGGAGATGAGAGATTCCGGAAGCTCCCTGCCTCATCTGCCTCCCTCTCCAGAGTGACAGAGCAACTGTAACTGATTAGGCAGGATGCAGCCTCGTTCCCAGTCCCCACCCTCTCTGGGAAAGCAGGGCTGTCTGGCACCTCATCCAAGGCCTTTCCCCTGTTATCTCATTACTGAGTAGCTGCTCCTCTACCACCCACCTCCGTCACCTCATCTAAATACGGGGGAGATGAGTATGTCTTCTTTGCTGCTCCTTCCCTGAGTCCACCCCAGGAGCTCCCTGAACAGATCATCAATCACTTCTCATTACCCCTGCAGCAGCCGTCAGATACTGCTGAACAGAGACAGGCGCCTCCCCTGCTGCTGCCAGGCTCCAGTGCACATGTGCACACACACGTGCACACACATTGTACAGGCCCACTCACATGGACACACAAGCATGCACACCCATGTGCACAAACTTTGTTCAGAGGTGGGAATTCTGCCCATTTTAGCCTCTAATATTGCAATCAGAGAGTGATAGAACAATGAAAGATGAAGGTGGATGAAGGAAGATCTATTTATTCCCTTACTTGTTACATAACCATTCAGGGCTCTTTTTTTATCCGTACAAACACACCACCACCACCATCAACAATCATCAAGTAGCTGTCATGTATGCAGTGCTGCCCTATTCAAGGCAGTGCTGAGTATGTGAGGAGGATTCTCTCTAAAGCACAGCTCTGAGGAAGTCTGTCTCCTTCGCACTTTTACACACACAGGGTGAGGAGCCTGCAGGAGGCTCCGTGCGTTGGGTGAAGCCACACGATGAGTGAGGAGACCGAGGGTGAAGCCAGGGGAGTGAGAGCGCAGAGTTCACCACTTCACCACCATGCTGGTGTGCACAATCGATGAAAGGGTGGCTGCCAGCAGCAGGACAGAAAAAAAGTAAAGCATGTAACTTGTGGTTTTAGCTCTGGCTTACTTCCAAAAGGAATTGTTTTTGTTGTTCTAAAAAGCTTTATACCAAAAAAAAAAAAAAAGAAAGAAAGCTTTATACCTCTATAAAAACAAAAGGCTACTGCTGTCAAGCACCTTCAGACTCAAGCCAGAGGAGAGCTCTCCCAGTGGGCTTCCAAGCTGTATATCTTCACAGAAACACAGTACCTCCTGTGGAGTAGCTGGTTGGTTCAAGCCAGCAACCTGGCAGTTAACAAGTACGTCCCTTGTACCTGTAATACCTGTATAAAGTGTATTAAATATGAACTACTCCTGGTGTGTAATTTTAAATTGAATTATTGTGCCTGGAACTTTTTTTTTAATAGCTAAGAATGGTGAAATCAGACTCCTTTAGATGTTATGAGAAGAATAGACACTACACAGGGCTTGGACCCAACCCAGCTTAATTCAAAGGAAGGCAGATTTATTTTCTTCTGCTTCCCAGAAGGTTCCTCAGCAGAACGTGTGTTAAACAAAATTGTTTAGCTATGGAAAAGAGCAATCTCCTCTTGGGAAGATTCTGGTAGAAAGGGGCTTTGGTTACATATCCAGCTCAACCCAGCCCCAGAGCCCTCGTCATGTTTTATTTTGTTTTGCCCTTGACACTGATTGTCTTGGGAACTGTGGCCCCCGAGCAATGGCCAGGAAGTCAGGTCTTCTTGATGTAAATCCTCTAATATCCCCTACAATGATTTTCAGTGCCAATGGTAAGGCCCGCCCAGTGGCTGCCACATGCCCCTGAGCAGACACGTCAGAGCAGATGAGAGCATGAGACAGCATTTAAGAGAATGGTAGGCTGGCCTTGACTTAGCTGTTTGGCCTCTCCTCAGAAGTCATTTGTGACACTGACTGTCATGGGTTTCATTAAGAACAAGTCTATCTCTACCAAAGAAAACTGCAAGGTAAGAGGACTTTCAGCTCCAGCTACATATGTCTCCAAACTTACTTACATATTGTCCTGTTTTCAGAAGAAAAAAAATGTACTCAGTGCCTCCCGGGCAAATAAAAACTTTGGTACTACAACCTACAATCCCAGATAAAGTGTAGGTATCTGCTTTGGCAGCTCCCCTGGATCGAGCTGCTCCAGTAGCTCTCCACAAAAACCCTGTGAAGAGATGATCAGGCAGGGTAGCCTAGTCTGTTCTGCAGAAAGAAGCTACCCCTGGAACCTCAGTGGCTTAAAATCTAGAAGTTTATTCTTGTTCATGCAAATTCTGACACTGGAAGGGCAATTCTACAGGGTGTTTGTCCTGCACACCGTCCGTCAGTGATTCGGGCTGCTTCACAAATATGGTGCCACCAGATCAAAAGGTGGATTCCAGGTCATCACAGAAGAGGAAGAGAGAAGTGGGGGTTGTGGATCAGTCTTTACATGCTTTGACACTTTAGTTGACATAGATCGCTGGATAGGGCTGCTTATATAAAGGTTATCAGTTCAAACCACCTAGCTGTACCACAAAAGGAAGGAGTCATCTGCTTTCATAAAGGGTACAGCCTAGCCAACCTCATGCAACAATTGTACTCTGTACCACAAGGGGTGAGCATGAGTCAGAACTGACTTGAAGGCAACAGGATTTGGGGTTTTTTTTGTTTGTTTGTTTGTTTGGTTGGTTGGTTGGTTGATTGGTTTGGTTTGGTGAGTGGGAGCTGGTTCTACCTACAGCATATTAATCTGAAGTAGTCACTTTAGGTTTTTTTGTTTGTTTTTTGAGAGATGTGGAAAAGCTCATTGGCTTTAATGGGGAGTTAACTCTGCCGCAGACGGCCTCCTCAAAATTTCCCTCCCGCTTCAGAAACTAGCAGAGATTTTCAATGAAGGAGCCTGCTGGCACCCGCTGGACATCTCCTTGCAAGGTCAGTCCTTTGGAGCCATTGGGAGGGAGAAAAAAGAGACTTTTATTCCTGTAAAGAATTCCAGCCCCAGAAATCCTGAGGGGGAAATTCTGCCCTGTCCTCTCGGGTCGCTATGAGTCCGAATTGAATTTATGGCTATGAGTTGAGTTGTAATTCCATTCACTTACTGCTCTTGACAGGTTGCTAGATTAGGGCTTGTCTTCCCAAATGCCAGCACTAAACGAAAATGAGCTGTCCGGGCCACAATAAAGGGGTTGGAAATACATCAGGCACACTCATTAGACACCTATGGCAAAATTCAGAACTGAGCATGCTCTGACCCAAGTCATGTAGACCCAGGTGGAAGGTCCACCTGGTCATACAGAATAGGACTTCACAAAAGTGCACCGAAATCAACCAATACGATCGACCAATGTCCTCCAGTGGTGTTGGGAGGTGATAGAAGTAGGCCTGGGCTCCTTGTCGCCCTCCCTTGTTCACGTGCTCTGCAAGTGGAGGGTGAGGCCCTTGGGGGTTCCTGCCGTGGCTCCTCAGCTGGTTCTGCACTCCTGCTCAGGTATTCCTCCCATGAAACCGCCATATTCAGCTGCAAACTTTCCCCACCCCTGCCATGCAGCCCGGCGTGCTTTCCGGAGATACTGGGGACTTTTGGGGACTGCGATACCTGAAACTTTCTTCCATAACATTCACTTGGATTTACAAAACTGCTTCTGCCATATGAATTCTTTCAGCGTTGCTAAGCAAGAACTGAGGTCAACCACCCCAGAAACCTAACACTATCAAGTCAATTCTGACTTATATCAATCTAGGGGGTCCTCAAACTATGGCCTGCGGGCCGCATGGCCCTCAGAGGACATTTATTCAGCGCGCCGGGTGTTTTTGCCCCGTTTTTTTTTTTTAACTTCAAATTAGGTATGTGCAGTGCGCATAGGCATTTGTGCATAGTTTTATTTTTAAACTATCGTCCGGCCCTCCAGCGGGTTTGAGGGACAATGAACTGGCCTCCTGTTTAAAAAGTTTGAGGACCCCTGAAAGGACAACGTAGAACTATGCCTGTGGGTTCCCGAAGTTCTAAATCTTTACAGGAGCTGAGAACCGCATCTTTCTCTGTGAGCCACTAGCGGATTCCAACTGGCCGGCCTCATGGTCACACACATTCCACCAGGCTCCTTGAGCCTTAACTTGATAATTTAATGAAATGATACTTCTCCAAGTCACACTGTATCATGGTCTATAATCTTGCTATTCTAATATCAAATTTAAAATAAGGAATATAGTTAAGCTCCAAATCCATAAGCAATAAGATCATTGAATCTCTTTGGACACTATTACTTAAAAAAAGAAAAAACTCTGTCCAATTATTTTCAGCACAGAAAAGCTTCCAGTGTTTACAGCTTAGTATTTAATTGCTTTTTCTCTTCTTCTTTTGCATTGGTGAATCATTTTGAGCTTATAATAATGTCAAAATAAATAGTTTCCAGAGCCTCCAGGCATTCACTGTGTAATGATCATTTAAAAGATTTCTTGGTTAGAGGGTCCTCAAAAGAATAAAAAGCGTGTCCGCATCCCTGGTCATTTCTATATTCAAAAGAAGAAATTGCTCATCAAATGCTACAAGCCAATTTCTTTCTTCAACCAAACTGCCCATTTTAGCATCACTGAATTAAGCAAATGGTTCTACATTTCAAAGTCAACAATGATACTCTTTTCCCTTTAACACGAGCATCTTAAACAGCTCAAAAAGTAGTCGAGCTCTTTATTATGGCTTTTCCTGAGAAAGCTGTTTCGTTGTTTATTTTATTTATTCATCTAGACTTTCATTTTAAGATTTGTGTATTTTAAGTTCTGCTAGTCAGGACATTTTAAATGGAGCCAGATTTTTTTTTATACTTTGTCTTTTAAAATATAATGAGGCTGAGCCGTACATCCCTTAATAAAATATAAAGTCTTCCTATTTCTGTTTGTTTGTAATTTCCCTAAGGATAACTCTTAAAGTAGTAAAACCAAAACCCGCCATAATGAATTACATTTGGTCTACTGGGGGTTGTGGCCAACCTTTAGATAGAAAAATCCAGAGACTCCCTTCTGCATCTCCTTTCCCAACCAAACCCCGGTGGCTGGAGGCTGGAAGGAAGAAAGAGGCTGGGCTGCTGGGGCAGGGTGGGGAAGGGGTAACCTTGCAGATTATTTCAAATTCTACTCTGAAGGCAGAAAGTTATCCCAATGAGATAGCTAGAGATTCACTTCCTTAGAAAAAGATTGAAATTAATGTGTCCCTTAGAAAAGCCAAAGGAAAAAAGTCGTTATTAATTTAGGCAATTGAAGAACTTTGAAAGCCATGTCTAGTACATAAAAACACCTGTCCCTAGAGCCCATCGGCCTAGGAAACTGAATTTTTATACCATGTAAAATAAAGGAAGGTCATTTCTTAGACTTGCTCAACAGAAGATTGTCATTTTAAACCGGTTACTGTAATGAGAAGCTGGGTTTTCGTAAAAAGGACTGAATGCTTGAGTCAGTGTGAAATGAAATTAGAGATGCATGTTCTGCGCATGGCAGCATTTCTGGAGGAGTCTGTGTTCCCGTGACTGCTCTCAATCTGTGTCGTGCCTTCTGGGAAACTCACAGCGTGGTGCCCACATCTAGTCTCTCGGACTTTCATGCCAGCTTTGGAAAGGTGTTGAGTCTGTTGGATCTGCTGCACAGAGACAGCATGCAAGTGGACCCTTCCCACATTCCTCAGAGAGCAGCCCCCCAGTGTAAAGCTGTGGGTGAGGTTTGATGACCTTTGCCCCTTCATCATCCCGCATTCTTTGACGGACCCAAGCGCTCCCCTGAGGCATTACCGGAGAAGCAGCTACCCCATAGTTTCCAGATGGTGGGTATCAGCCTGTGTGCTCATTGGGATCGCCAGAGAGCTGTCCAAAAGACATCTTTGTCCCATCTCCACTGAGTCCGATTTTATTGGCCTGGAATGCAGCCTAGGTGCTTGGATATTTTTCTCTCTCATTAAGTTTTTATTGTGAATTGGGTGAAGGTTTACCAAGATCATCAGTTTTTTATTCAACAATTCATACACATTGTGTTTTATGCCACTTATTGCAATCTCCACAATATAATATGACTTATTCCACTCCCTACTTATGTCTTCTGTTTCCCTTCCTCCTCTCTTCCTACCCTTCTGAACTTGGGCCTTGGATTAATACTGCCCTTTTGAGATCAAATGGTTTGCTGTTTTCAGGTTTGTGTGCCTCACTTGTGTAATTGCTCCCATTGTAGACCAATCTATTATTTGGCTGAATATTGAACCACAGGTAGGAGTTCATTTTCAAACTTAGTGAATAAGGACCATCATTTCAGAGGTTCTGTTAGTCCCTATCCAGCCAATAAGCCTGGTCTCTTTTATGACTGTGAATTTTGCTTCACTATCTAGGACCTTTTGATGTGATCCCTTTCAAAGAAGTTGGAATTGATAGTTGGAGATCATCTAGTTATTCTGTGCTCAGAGTCATGAAGTCTAATGTTCATGTGGTCCACTCACCACTCTTTCCTCCAGAGTGAGGGTGACAATACTTGCCACCTAGATGGCCACTTGTGAGCTTCTGAGATCCAGCTGCTACTCACCAGCGTGGATGTCGACCATAGTCTTTACAGTCTAGGTAATGACAATTGTTCTTGGTGTCCTTCACAACTATAATCCCCAGCCCCCAAGCCCAATAAAGCACTCCCTCCAGTTGTTCGGTTATGCCTAAGGAGTTTTGATAACTTCATCTTCTGTGTGCTCCGGAATATTCAATTCCCTGGATGATCAGAATGCTCAGTCAGGGCTCAGAATCTTGGTGTTAAGGCTCCTGGTGAGATCCTGGCACATCAGACACAGAGGTTGTGAGGCTAGAGGATGGGCAGAAGGGGATCATACTGAGTCTAACAAGGAAAGAAAAGGAAATGAAGGATATAAGCAATTAAAAGCAAGCGCATAAATAGATACAAATACACAGATGGCCCTTGCAACATTATTCCCAATCTCGCAAACGTGTCAACGGTCTAAATACCCATCAATAGGTGAATGGATAAGTCAAACATGTTGCCTACGGTATATACAATGGACTACTACTCAGCCATAAAGAGAAATGAACTCTTGACACAGGCTACAAGAGGAATGAACCTCATAAGCATTATGCTGAGTGAAATAAATCAGCTTCAAAAAGGACACATTTTGCTTAATTCCACTTACAAGAAATATCTAGGCTAGGAAAATGAATAGAGACAAACATCTCCCAATTGTTTCCAGGGATAGGTAGGAAGGTAAGTATGGTTGTTACATAATGCCATGTCAATTGGACAAATAAGTGAGGTGGAGTCTTTCTTATACCTATATGAGTGTCCTTGGATTTATTTCTCTAGTCAACCCAGCCTAACCCAGTAGGGCCTGGAGGGGAAGTGCCATCCCTGAGACGATACTGAGCTTCCATAGGGTGATGACATAATTTTGGAATGGGTAAGGATGATAATATGAACAACATGCAGAATGCCACTTAGTTATAATCTTGTAGAGCGTGGAAGTGACGAATGTTTTGATGCATGTATATTTAGTACGATTTTTAAAGAGTGTACGCAAAAGAGCAATATGGCAAGTCTGTGTTGCCATTTGCTGTTGCTCAGCTAAAAGCGATTCGGGCCTGTGTAGTCCAAAGGGAACCACAGAGGCTCAGGAGGAAAGCTGGTACCATCTCCAACTAAGACTTGTCTGACCAAATGCAGAGTCTCCCTTCAAGTAACTGACAGGTCAGAGGCAGCTCATCTCTGCTGCAGAAGCAATGATTTGTCTCAATTCCCAGACCACTGTCACAACCATGTCTTGTTGCCCTCGGTGCCCCCCTTCCCCACCACAATAAGTCACTAGAAAGCCATGCTTCATTTAAAAACAAACAAATAAACCCCTTCTGCCTCCATCCTGGCACTGTTTCAGCTTATTTAGCATCATAACATATGTCATCTGTTTCCCTAAACAATCTAACATGGACATGGCACGATGGGACTGAGGAGTTAGGCAAATGAGTACCAGCCTGCCCTCTGAACACACACGATGGCATTTGACTTGCTGTCAGTAGATGCTGTCGCGTTTCTTCTCCTCTTTCCTGGAAAATAAATATAGAAAAGAAAGAGGCCATGAAAAGGGCTGCAAGATGTTTAGCTCTGGTCTTTCTAGAAAGTGTAGAAAAAAAGCATGTGACCCCTGCCTGCCTTTAGATGCCCCACTCCTCTGGCTAACAAGGACTGCGCACTGACCATGGACAAGACATCTGGATCTGGGGGGAGGATAAAACAATTGCCCCCACCAGCAAAGAGTTTCCAGATTTACGGGACTGCACAGGCCAGGGAGCAGCTCATAAAAAGAACAAGAAGAATCGCAAAGGAGGGTGTGCTCCAGCACCACTTCGTCCAGCTGCAGACACATGAAGGCAAAGTTTCCTTTGCTTTCAGTCAAGTTTATGATTTCCGCGGCATCCCTTACCAACACCTTCACAAAGATCTAGGTTCTTGGGTTGTTTCGTTCCAGGGCGGACATCACCTTGGTAAAGCCACACTTTATGGACAGCTCATGGTCCAAGAATTCCACCTATATGTTTTGAAAGGGGCCACGTTAAAACCCCTGGCTCAGACTTTCAGGACTGGGCACAATACAGCTAACCCACCATGGGGACAGCAGGATTTGGTAACACTCTCATCTCCATCACAACCTGGACCTGGCAAAGCTATTTTCTTCCACTCACCATCTTTCAATCAATATTTACTCAGCTATTAGTTGCTCCCCAGGCTCAGCATCAGAAAAGTGTTCAAACGTTACCGAATTGTCCATCTAATGGTAGAGGTCTGTGCAAGGGATATGAGAGCAAGAGGCTCAGAGATGATCAGTGGGTAACGAGAGAGGGATTCACCTTTATCATTTGTAGAAAGCCCCTGAGGCTTAGTCACATTGGCAGACTTTCCCTGGAGCAAGCAAATAAAGCTGCTCCCGGCTCAGCTCCATTCCTGATCTGGTCTTGCCATGAGACTATCCAGGCTTTGTCCCAACCCCACATTCTGGAAAGCACGAGTGGAAGGAGGTGGATCTTGGGGATACCATGGAAAAGAATGGGCATTGCACAACACTTCATTGTACTCATATGGAGCTTATACAAAGGCCAAGAGATAGAACCAGGTGAGACTGTGAACAGGACAAGGTGATACTGCATGGTTTAAAATCAGAAAAGGTGTGCATCAGGGTTGTATCCTTTCACTGTTCTTATTCCATCTGTATGCTGAGCAATTTATACAAGAAGCTGGTCTATGTGAAAAAGAACATGGCATCAGGATTAGAGGAAGACCCAAGTAATGTCATTAGGAACATTTTCTCACTAAAAATTTTAGGTCATGGCATCAAAAAAGTGTCATTTTAACCTAAATGGGTTTTTAGACCAGTGAAATAACAGCGAGAGTGAGTCAGCATTGTGCACAGAATTGAGCGATACTGGTTCTTTGGGAAATTCATAATCCAACACTGGCACTGCTGAGATAAAGGATGACAGTGAGGAAGATTCTACACCTGAGCTCTGTGATGGGCCAACGTGGTGCTCTACTCTCTTCAGGAATGGATGAGCCAGCTCCACCAAGATTCCCCTTTACTGGAGCACCTGCTATGTATGTAGACGTTGAACACAAGAACGCTTTGGCGTTCCTACAATGATTTCTGACCGATGAGGTCATCGAAAAATTGATTATGATAGCCCGGAGGTTTACTTTCAGGTTTTAACCCCTCTTCAGTTAATTTCTGTGCATGGGGGAAGGTTTGGGGCTTGCTTCATTTTCCTACATACGGTATCTCAGTTTGTCCAACACCATTTGTTGAGCAAGCAGAATTTGTCCCTTTGGATATTTCTGTGTCCTTTTTCGAAGGCTAGTTTCCTGTTGACTGGTGAATATATGTGTAGCTTTTCTGTTCGAATCCATTGATCTATATACCTCTCAGTGTACCAATACACTGCTCTCCCTTAGGGAAAAACAACAACAAAAGTTGTATGAGCCCCTATATAATGATTTTTTTAATGGACGATGAACTATTTTCCAGGCCAGCACTATCCTATGTTTGAGCACATTGCTGCAGCCACTGTGTCAATCCATCATGCCTGCGGTACTCATGTTCAGGTATAGTGTTCTGCCATTCACAAGGTTCACACTGGCCAGTTCTTTCAGAAGTGGAAGACCAGGTCCTCGTCCCTCGTCTCTCTGTCTGGAAACTGCTGAAGTCTACCTGCAGTGAGTGACCCAGCAGGCATTTGAACTACTGGCTGCAAAATTTCCACCATTACAGCCAAATGCAGGCCACCACAGTACAACAGACAGTAACAGCATCTTAACACCACACAAAGGCTCCTCCCTGGGGAGACCACGTGTTCAGGCAATTGCTGCTGTTACACATGTAAGTGGGGGCTACATGAAGTCGCACCATCTCCCGTGGCCCTTCCAGGAACAGGCCATTCTTCTGTTGTTTCTACTGGACTTAGGCTCAGCTGCCAACCTGCCCTCTGCACGCATTCTTCTCCTTACCCTTCCATGTCACCTTCTCTTTGCCCAAGTCAATACTGCTGGTCAGTCACCTACTGGTGGATGCTTGCTTCTGAAGTTTCTGAACCACATTTCCCCATGGTTATGAGACATTGCTGCTGCCACTGCGAGCATTTAACAGGTTACTTTACACCTTCAATGAGAAATCTAGGGGAATAGAAAGAAAGCTTCTTCTTTCTCCCAAGGAGTGGGTGGTGGTTTTGAACCATTTCCCTTGAGGTTAGCAGCCCAATGTGTAACCCACTACACCAGTAGAGCCTTGGTGGCACTGTCCAGCAATTATTAGACTGCTAAACATGAGGTCAGGGTTTCAAACCTACCAACTTCTCCTTGGGAGAACGATAAAGCTGTTCCCATAAAAGACTGACAGCTCCAGAAGCCCACTATAGGCTGGCTATGAGTTGGAATTTTGCGGTCATTTAGGGCTTTTTGGTGGCATGTGATTTTTTAGGGCTTTTAGGTTGTTTGTGGACGTTCAAGGTGTGTTTTGGGCATTCGGGTGGTTTGGGGTTTTTAGGGTGTTTTATAAGATTTTAGGGAGTGTTTAAGGGATTTAGGGGTGGTTTTTTAGAGTGTATAGGTATTTTTCAGCACAGTATGGTGTTTTTAGTGATGTTACAGAGTTCCTTAGGGATTTTAGGGTATTTTTAATATTATATGTGTTTTTTTCCCCCAGCATTTTAGGTTTTCTTAGGGCTTTCATGGTGTTTTCAGGGCATATATGGGGTTTAGGAATGTTTAGGGTTTGGGAATCTTCTAAGGATGATTTTTTGAAGTTTCACATGTTTGGGTGGGCATTTGGTGTTTTTTTGTGACTTTAGAGTGTTTATGGGATCCTGTCAATTTGCAGCTTTAATTCCACAAAGAAAAGTCAGACAGCAAGCCAGAAAGGAGCAGGAAATGAAGGGGAAGCCCAGGCCACATGTTACAGCTGCCAAGTCCGGAGAACCTAGGTGTGGTCGTTGGCTACCTGGGACCGGGAGTGGGGCTGTGCTCCTGCCCAAGGGTGCTAGGGAGTAAACCAATCTCAGCTGGACGTTTGGCTTTTCTACTACTTAGCCGACTCCATGAACTTTCCCAAGGGCAGCTGGCGAATTGCCAGGGGAACCCAGCTAGACCCCCCACACAAAAGCACAGGGATGGTTACAGGAACAGGAGGTTTCACACAGTGGATGTGCAGGGCTTGGGGTCGGGATTGGGGGCCAAGGTGAGGAAGGGGCAGCAATAAGGCCTGGTCCCAAATAATCAGACACTGAGCAATAAAAGTACAAGGACTGCCAAGAGAACATGGGGACAAAGGATGGCTGGACTTCATTTGATATCTTTGGACGTGCTGTCAGGAGAGACCAGTCCCTGAAGGGACATCAAGTCCATGAAGGACATGATGCTTGGCAAAAAGTGGAGGACGGGCAATAAAACAGCTCGAACCAGCGGCTACATCAGTGGGCATAGTAACAATGGTGAGGATGGTTCGAGACCTGGCAGTGTTTTATTTTACTGCTTGTGTTTTTCTAGAACTGTCTTTCCTGGATGCACGAGGAAGGATAACTGTGCTTGTGGGAAGCAAATGCACAGTGGGCAGCGCTTTGGCCAACATAGGTACACCACCGGCACACAGTGCCCCCTTACTTGGCATCCAAAGTGACAGGATTTGTCTTTCCCCAGAGCTCTCCAGCCCTGGGGGAAGTGGCCCTGCCTTCGGCGCGCCGCCAGGGGGCAGCACTGCTGCTCTCTCACTGGCTACATCTGTGAGGACCCAGAGAGCAGCTCCTTTCTGCTGCTCTCCTCTCAGACTTCTGCCAGAAGCCTTGGCTCCTCCTGGATCCTCCCTTGATTCCCACTCTGCACCTTTGGGGACGCCCAGCCCATTAACTCTCTCCCATCCTTCCTTGCTGCCTCTTCTCCAGATGCCTGAGCTGGGCTTCAAGTAGTTGTAATGTTATGCTTAGGTGAGATGTGTTCAGCTTGTTTACTGTCTGTATACAAGAAAAGAGTGCAGCCCAAGACATCCACCCTTTTGTTCCTCTATGGAAAGCCTGTTACGTGTCATAGTCTTCTCTCTGTGCAGTGCTTTCCTCTGCTGCTGATGCTTTTACATGAAATAGGACTCGGTGTGTCACCGCTACAGGAAATTATCTCTGAAAAAATAATATGCCCAGAACTCAGAAACAGTGTCAGCTTGCATCTGGCATCATGGAAGCATCATGGGTGTGTTTCCATTCATTCGCTCCTGAGTGTCACATGTTAAACTCAGTGCATAGCATAAACAGCAGCAGGCACAAACTGAGACAAAGCACACCCTTTGCTGTGAAGCACATTCCGACTCCTGGCTGCCCCTGTGCCACAGAGTAGAACTGCCCCGCAGGGGCTCCCTAGCTGTCATCTTTACAGAGGCACATGGCCACACCTCCCTTTTGGGAAGCCACTGGGTAGGTTTGAACTTCAGGGTTGTAGTAGTTGATATTGTAGAGCCCTGGAGTCAGTTCGGATTCATAGGGGCCTGTGCACTAGAGAGAGAAACAAAGCCCAGTCCTGCGCCATCCTCGCACTTGTTACTGTATTTGAGCCGATTCTCGCAGCCACGGTGTCAATCCACCTAAGTAAGGGTCTTCCTCTTGTTTGCTAACCCTCTGCCAAAAATGATGCCCTTCTTGCAGGACTGGTTCCACCATAGTAATATGTCCAAAGTACCTGAGACAACGTCTCCGCATCCTCTTTCAGATCTCCTGCCTTTAGTTTGTCAGCTCACTTCGATGGAGTCGATGCTGAGCCATAGCGACTCTATGAGATCAGAGCAGAACTATCTCTGTGGGTTTCCCAAAGGCTAACTCTATGGGAGTAGAACGCCTCATCCTTTTCTTCTGAGGACTGACTGGTGGTTCCCCACTGCTGACATTACAGTTGACACCCAAGGCATAAGCTACTATGCCACCAGAAGTCCCTTGCCCCTGTGCAATAACCAACACCAACTACACACAAAACCCACCCCTTCTCTGTCAGTTTGATGTATGGTGATGGCTTGAGTTGCTATGAAATTGGAAGCTACTAGGGGGAACCCGACAAAAACTACAATTTTTTCAAAACTATGCATTTAAATTTTTTATCCCCTTCATAGTACTCTCCATTACACTTCACACATTTGTCTAATCTGTGATTACATTCTTGGAAACATTTTTCAAACTCAGCAGTTTGGGTGACACCCTTGTTTTTTTCCCCCCCTCTTCTGTGTTGTCAAACCACTGTCCTTCATTCATGGAAACAGAAAGAAGTCACATGGAGTGAGTTCAGGTGATTAGGATATGAGGGACAAGAGAGGCATGCTTTTTTGGGGGATGTTTTCATACTGTTATTTCTTTTCTCTTTTTTTATAATCATTTTTTGGGGCCTCATACAACTCTTATCACAATTGATACATACATCATATTTGTACATTCATTGCCCTCATCATTCTGAAAACATTTGCTCTCCACTTAATCCGCTGGCATCAGCTGATAATTATTCCCCATCCCTCATGAACCCTGAATAATTTCTAAATTATTTTGTCATATCTTACACTATACAATATCTCCCTTCAGCCACTTTTCTGTTGTCTGTCCCCCAGGGAGATGGTTATATGTAGATCCTTGTCATCGGTTTCCCCTTTCCATTCCTCCCTCCCTCTACCCTCCTCGTATCGCCACTCTCACCACTGGTCCTGAAGGGATCATCCGCCCTGGATTCCCTGTGTTTCCAGTTCCTATCTGTACCAGTGTACATCCTCAGGTCTAGCTAGATTTGTAAGGTAGAATGGGGATCATTTTAGTTGTGGGGGAAGAAGCATTTAGGAGCTAGAGGAAAGTTGTATGTTTCATTGTTGCTACAGTGCACCCTGACTGGCTCCTCTCCTCCCTGCTACCCTTCTGTAAGGGGATGTCCAATAATCTACAAATGAGCTTTGGGTTTTCACTCCACACTCCCCCGTATTCACAAAGATATGATTTTTTTGTTCCGATGATGTCTGATACCTGATTCTTCTGACACCTCGTGATCACACATGCTGGTGTGCTTCTTTCATGTGGGCTTTGTTGCTTCTCAGCTACATGACCACTTGTTTAACTTCAAGCTTTTAAGACCCCAGAATGTATAACTTTTGATAGCCGACCACCATCAACTTCAGTCACCACATTTGCTTATGCACCCATTTGCCTCCAGCAATTGTGTTGGGGAGGTGAGCATCACGGAATGCCACTTTAATACAACAAAGTATTTTTGCATTGAGGGAGTACTTGAATGGAGGCCCAATGTACATCTGTTACCTTAATACTAAACCTATAAATATATGCATATAGATCTATTTCCCCATCGTTATACATAAATATATTTACATATGCACATGCCTTTATTTAGACCTCTATAAATGCCCTTTGCTTCCTACCTCTTTCCTTGATTTCCTTTTACTTTCCGATTGTCCCACTCTCATGTTCAGCCTTCATTTGTGTTTCAGTAATTCCTCTCGGTTACATTACTCTTGGTTACACTCTACCAAGCCTCCTACACCCTCCTCACCATCTATTTGGATCACTTGGTGTTCCCTTGTCCCTGGGTTTGTTAACAGAACTTCCTTTTTCCCTACATCCCCCATTCCCATCTCCCCCCCCCCACCAGCTGTCAGTCCCATTGTTTTCTCCTCCAGATTGTTCATCCAGCCTATCTCATTTAGACAGACCTGTGGAAATCATAGCATGCACAAAAACGAGACAGAGCAAACCCAAGCAACAAAATGAAACAAAAGAACAACACCACCACCAACAAGCCAATGACAAAAAGCAAAACAAAACACAAGAAAGAAAAGCTTTTAGTTAGTTCAAGGACTGTTTGTTGGCCTTTAGGAGTGTTTTCTCATAGAGTATGATGGGTCAGCTAGCCCTGGCCCCAAAGTCTATTTTTGGTATTCCCTGGGGACTTCGTTGCTCTGTTCCCCTTCCTGTTCTGTTGTACACCCTTAGTATTTTGCCTCGGTGTGCTGGGATCAGATCGGGCGATAGAGGCATGCTGTTTTTTTTGTGTGAGCAGGTGCACTGTCATGGTGGCAAAACCAGTCCCCTGTCTACCACTAATCAGTCCTTTTTATTTTAAATAAATCATTTTATTGGGGGATCTTACAGCTCTTGTAACAATTCATACACCAATTTGTATGAAGCACATTTGTACATACATTGCTATCATCATTTCCAAACATGTTCTTTCTCCTTGAGCTCCTTTTTTCCCCTCCTCCCACCCACGTGAACCACTGATACTTTATACATACTTTTTATTTTTATATTTTACGCCTCTGCTGTATCCCTTCACCCAAACTTCTGCTGTTTGTTCCCCTGGGTGGTGGAGTGGGGCTGTATGTCCATCATTGAGATTGGTTTCCCCTTTCTTCTGCTTCTCCCCCCTACCTTCCCTCGTGGTGTTGCTACTCTCAGTATTGGTCCTGAGGGGTTTATCTGTCCTGGATTCTGTGTGTCGGAACTTCTAGTCAATAGCAGTGTGCAAGCTCTGGTCTAGCCAGACAACTCAGACCTTCTTACACAATATCTTCAGAACCTCTATATAGGAAGCTTGATTAACAGTCTGACCTAGTGCAATGACTAAACTCCAAATGCACTATCACCCTCACATCAACAAAACCAAACAAATGAGCATCTTCTTGAAGTTTGAGTTCACTTGACGAGGTGTATTTGAGTGAGGTGATGATGGCGTCTTACACTGACTTGATTTATGTTTGCATTCTGGCTTGTGAGAAGAGCACAAGGTCTTGTCACCAGCAATGACCTTGGGAAAAAAGTGTGGGTGCACTAGCTCAGAGCAAGTTGCCAGATGCCTGCCCAAACAGGAGAATGTATATTTTGAAATGTGTACCCAGTGGAGCTTTGTACCGCTTGGTTTTTTGGCGGGGGTGGGGTGGGGGTGGGGGGAAGGCCGGCTACTCCTTTGTAGGTTAGATAATCTGAGATGTGCTATTTGAAATTTCCTGGGGCCAGTTTTAGACAAAACTAGAAAAGTTAATTTTGCTGTATGGAAAAATCTGACAGTCTGGAAGTATCTAATTTTCCTCACATGCCATCATTCCCCTAGTAGCATTATTCCTAGTTAAAGCTCTCCTCTGTTCCTCCTTAGGGTTTCCCCCACTACCTGATGTTCCTTTTCTCCTACTCATCATCAAGGGACTTGTGTCCAAAGTGAGGACAGCAAATAAGAGACCCTCCTGACTCTCTGTTAAGAAGGGTGCTCTGGTGCATGCGTGTGTTTATGTGTGCACATACAATCGCATTTGAATTTTGTTGGAAGAGGCTTCATAGAGACCGAGAGTGACATGGTTAGAGCTGCTGCACATGTAGAGCACTGTACTCTATGGTGTTCTAATTCAAATGCATGTAAGGTCCAAGAGAGGTAATAGAAGCAAGTGACCAGGGTCAGGGAAGGCAGTAGGAGGAACTGAGGGAGCCTGAATGCCTCACACCCTGCCAGTTTCACTGATTCTTGGATGGGAGAGTACCAACCTAGTGCTGTGAAATCTTCGCAGTTTTCAGAGGCTTGGGGGATTTTAATTTTGTATGTAAAAAATAGACATCTAAATGCTTGTAATTTATTGATTTCGATAAACACACTGAATGCCAGTACTCAAGTCAAACAAACCAAACTGACAGCCATCGAGTCTTTGCCAACTCATAGTGACCCTATTAGACAGGGTAGAACTGCCCCTCAGTTCAGCTCCCAGCCCTGGAGGCCCACCAGTTCCTCGTTATTATCATGAGGAATACTATTTTCACAAGAGCGTTACATACCCCTAGAGACTAAACCATAAAGCCATATAGGCTTTGACCATCAATTCTGATATGCTTTTTCCTCAAACTGATGGGTCATTTGATGGAATCCTTGTATTACTTCCCTAACATAAAAATTAATCAAGCAAAGGAGATTCAGTGCTCAGTACTGCAGCCCCCTATTTAGAGATTAACTCTTAAAAACCACCACCACCACCACCACCACCACCACCACCACAGGCACCTTATCTATGTTGATAAAAACTTGAGTAGGCTGTATAAATATCTCAAGTATTTAGGATAAAATGGATTCTTTTTCTACTGTCACATATTTAGTTTGAGTTATGTGTTTCCATCTGAACACAAATTAAATAGACCTCATTGACATCTTTTCAAAATGCCATAAAAATTAAATGATTACCTTAAAAGATACTCAGTATAATTAGGCATCAGAAAAATGTACATCAACACTAGAGCGAGATAGTGTTTCAACCCATCAAGATGACACTAGCCAAGAATATTAAAAATACCATTGAGTGCTGGAAGAATGAACAGATTTGTGTCAGAAGAACAGTCTGAAAGGTCCTTAGAAGCAAGCACGGGGAGACTTCACATGCTTTGGATATGTTATCAGGAGATGCCAGTCCCTGGAAAAGGCTGAAATGTTAGGTTCAAGTATAACAACAGTTTTGAAGATGGTGTAGGACTGCGCAGTGGTTCATTCTGCCTTGAGTTGGAACTGACTCAATAGCACCTAATGCTAAAAGCTAGATGCTTTTGATCCTAAATGAAAAGTGGATGGTCCAGCCTCCATACCAGCTACGTGGACAACTGCCCCTCCCCCCAGAAGAATTTACCTTAGAAGACGGCACTGAACCTGTAGCTAGGGGAGATGGACATGTCTGATCAGAGCACACAGGGGCAAATGAAGGGGGAGGAAGAGAGTGGAGCACACACTGGTCCACCAGGCTTGGAGGATGATATTGGCACTCTGAACAGCCAATGTACAGAGTGGACCATATGGCTGATCCCACTATGAGACATGCCATCCCTTGCTGGCCCAGGGCCCTATGGGGACAATACCGGAGACTCTGTGTTGGGACTGACCCGGCTGGCCCTCCAACACGGAGGCAAATCACTAAAAGCATGCAGCAGAGCAACCATGGGAGCAGAGCGGGTAGCCCCTGAGGGAGTACAAAGGACAGACTCTGGGGCCAGAGCATGATACGCCATCAGACCTGACTGAAGGACACACCTATAGAAAAAAAAAATCAGACCTTGATCTATTTACAGGTTTTTCTTTCTTAAAAAAATTTTTTTGGCTTTTAATTAATTTACTCTTTTATTGATCATTGGTTTTCTGTTGTTGTTTTTTGTCATCACTGTGTTCTCACCCATCGCCTATCTTGCTATGGTTTGATTTTTGGTGCATATTATTATCTCAACAGATCTATCTAGATAAGATAGGCTGGAAGAATAGTCTGGAGGAGAAAACAACAGGACCAATGGTTCCCGGGGACATGGGAGAGAGAGAGGAGGGGGTAAGGAGGTGATGCTGACCAATCCAGCGACAGGGGAGCAACAAGTAATCCAAAATCCGTCGCAAGGAGGGTGTGAGAAGCCTGGTAGGTATTCAGCAAGGGTAATGTAACCAAGAGAAATTACTCAAACCCAAGTGAAAGCTGAGCACGATAGTCGGACAAGAGGAAAGTAAAAGTAAATAGAGGAAAGAACTAGGTGACAAAGGGTATTTCTAGAGGTCTACATACTGGCATGTACATATGTAAATATATTTATACAGGAGGGTTCGTAAATAGATCAACGTTCATATATTTATAGACTTAGTATTAAGGCAGTAGATGGACATTGTCAAGTACTTACTCAATGCAAGAACACGTTATATTAAATTGGCATTCCATGATGAACACCTTTCCAACATGATGGTTGAAGAAAAATGTGTGCACTAGCAAATGTGGTGAAGAAAGCTGATGGTGCCTGGCTATTAAAAGTTATAGCATCTGGGATCTTACAGGCTTGAAAATAAAGAAGCGGCCATCTAGCTCAGAAGCAACAAAGCCCACATGGAGGAAGCACACCAGCCTGTGTGACCATGAACTGTTGAAGGGATCAGATATCAAGCATCAAAGAACACAAAAATCATGTCATTGTAAATGAGGGTGAGTGCAGAGTGGAGACTCAAAGCCCATTGGTAGGTAACTGGACACCCCCTTCCTGAAGGGATGTGGGGAGGAGATAAGCCAGTCAGGGTGCAGGGTAGCAACAATGAAACATATGTTTCCTCTAGTTCCTAAATGCTTCCTCCCCCCACTATCATGACCCAATTCTACTTTACAAATCTGGCTAGACAAGGGGATGTACAGAGAGATCGCCTTGGAGATTGGGTGGATGTTCCCACAGTAGCGTGGAGCCCCACAAGTGCTGGTCAGGCGTTTCCCCCAGTCACTTGTAGGACCTCAGGATTTAGGCTGGGGATGCCCCCACTTTTTATAGGGGAGAACAACCTGTGGCCTGGTGTGTGGGAGAGGACCAGCGTGAATTCCCCAGCTGCTTGCCACACCAATAAGTGGGGGGTGGGAGCTCCCTCAGTTGGGCCTTCAGGTTTGCCCTAGGCAGAGGGGAGTGGCCTGGAGACCTCTATTGTCTTGTGATGGGAAAGAGAGTGAAAGGAGAGGAAAAAGAGAGAAAGAGGAAGACACAGACTGGGGCAATAATGCCAACCAGACTGACAACCACTCACCCACACACAACTAAAATGCACAGAGTAAATAGGGGTGACAACAGTAAAAAGAAAGAAAAGAAAACAACTAAAAAGGAGAACCAAATCTGTGGAGGCTGTGGTAGGAAGTAGAGAAGAGCTTGATGGAGCGGAGAAAAGCAGAAAACCTGTAAGAAGAGCCCAATAAAAGGGAAAAGAGAGAAGAGAAAAGGAAGGAGGAGGAGAGAGTATTTTTTAAATGGTTAAAGAAATAACTGACCCTGTGTTATGCTGTGTGTAGCTCTGACTCGTCCTGTGTGCAGTACTGTCTTAGGGGTCAGGCTGCCCACTAGGAGGACAGGGTTGCCCTAGGCTGAGTGTAGGGCTCTGGAAACCAGCAGTGGTATGTGCAAGCAATGAGAGGGAGCAGAGAGAATCGTACAAGCTAAGAGAGAGGTGAAGAAAGCAAAGACAGAAAGAGGAAAGAAAGAAAAAGAGAATAAAGAGAAAGAAGGAAATAAATCCAACTGAGTTCACTAAGGTTGGCTGTGATGGTAAAGAGCAAGGAGAGAGAGAAGGAGGAAATAAAGTATAAAGTAGTAGCTGATCCCTGATTGCTTGGATGAGGGGCCAGAGGGGTTTAGACACTGCTCCAACATGGCAGGTCAGTGTGCCCTTTTAATGCCGGGACCCAGTGGTGCTGGGCAGAATTGCCCTAGTTGACGAGATCACCTTAGAGGCATGACGGAGGTTTCTTCAACGGTGCAGCGCACTGTAGGTGTTTGTCCCAGGTGCCTTGTGTGGTGTACAGCACTCCCACAGAGGGCAGGCTGGAGTGCCTCCTGCTATTTGGGTTGATTTGCCCTAAGCGGAGGGAAGTGACCTGGAAGCCTTTAGTGGCATATGAGAGGAGAGAGTGGGAGAGAAGAGGAAAAAGAGGGGAAAAGGGGGAAAAAAGAGGGATAAAGAAGAAAGCGAGTAAATAAAAGCCCAACACCAACCTGAGCACGTTGAAACTGAGTGCGGTGGAAAAGTTAGAAGGGCTAGTGAATAAAGTGAGAATAAGTAGAGCAGTGGGTAAGGAGGTAATGATACTTGATCACCTGTCCTTGAGGCCAGAGGAATTCCAACTCTTCCTCAAGGTCACGGGGTCATGGACTTGTAAGGTCTCTCTCTCTGGCCTAAATTCCAACCCCAGTCCTTGGCTCCCCGCGAGAAAAATTTCATGCGGAAGCCGGGTTCGTGATCCAAGTGAATTTAATGAGAGTTAAAAGAAGCTTCAGGTTTTACAAGGCACCCATAGGATTCCTTTGACCATGGGGCCTGGCAGAGACTGCCTCAGGTCATGCAAGGATCTCTCTCCTCCCAGGAAGACGACCAGACCACCCCTCTCCCTTCTGGTCCCTGCCTTTTCAAGGGTTCCCGGGGAGGCTGGTGAAGGACCCCAGGTCAATCCCATTGGCTGAACTGCAATCATCTGGCCCAGGTGGGCTGCTCCAGGTGCAACATCCATCGGAGCCCACGGGCAGGAAAATCCAGCTTTCCTATGCTGGCTCTCCTGGGCATGCGTTAATGGACTTTCCCATCCCTGATGTAGGGTTCCACAGATGCTGTGTGAGATTACTTCAAAAGCAAGATCGCGCCCGTGGCCAGGGGTCACTTGGGTGCTGGAGTACCTGCCTTGTGCTGCATGTAGCACTGCAGCAGGGGCTGTGAGGGGGCACTGGGGGGCTCCCTCAGCCCCGTCTAGGGCTCCAAGACCGGCAGGGCCTCCCCAGCTATGTGTAGAATCACTGAGAGGGAAGCTTGTTGTCCTATCTAGACTGCTGATGCTTCCTAGATCAGAGGATTTTCTTTTTTATCCCTCTGGCCAGCTAGAATGAAATTGTCTCCCACAGTCTCTGGGCTACAGCTCAGTGCTGTTTAAGGCTGACACTGCTACAGCGGGTCTTTGTTATGGTAAAAGCTGCCAGGCCCTGTGGCTGAGTTCTGGCATTCCTTAGCTAGGTTGCTTCTTATGCTGATTTATGTTAAGGGACTCCCCTATGTGGTGCTTGGAGCTGAGCAACCAGACTTGGGTTTGAGTTTTAAACCAATCATTTATGTTTCACCCTTAAAAAAAATTCTACTTGTGATGTGCTCAGATTTGGTGGCTGTCAAGCTGACCCCCAGAGGGGGAGATCCAGCTTATCAGGGGGGTTGTTTACTAGTCGGCCAATTGGAACTAAATTTGCTCCCTGGACTCCCGACTTTCTGCCTTTTTCTCCCACACCATGATCTTCTTAAGGTAATAATATATTTTTTCTTCTACTCTAAATTATAGCTACCCACCACCAACCCCTGACCGTGAGCTCAAGGCATCCAACCGCATGGAGAGCTCAGTGTGGGGTTCCCCTCGTGTCTGAGATTCTGCCCCCTCTCAGGGCGTCCACCTGCAGGGATCCCTGCTCCAGGCAAGGGCATATCTGGCGCCTGCCACTTCGTCAAAATTATAGTGCTTTAAAGCATGCTTGGTTTGCTTTGTGAGTGGAAATCCCACAAAAGAAGGGGTTCAGGAGAAACCCTGTTACCCTAGTTCTAATTTCAGAACTCCACCTTCCCGTTTCCTTCACCTAATTTCCTATTTTTCTGGTCTGGCAGCAGGAGCTCCAGATAGATGGGTCCTATCTGGTCGCCATTTTCTCTGAATCCCTCCATCTATTTTTTTTACACTCTTAAAAAGTACAAAACATTTACTCTACAAGCGCAAACAGATTTTCAAAAGCAGGGAAAAACCTGAACGTTCAGTACATGGTTCAATCGTCTTTTCATCTCTGCGCCCTAACTATGCTGAGCTCCATGGAACTGCATGGAGGGGAGCTATTCTGGCGTCATCGAGCCAAGTGAGTGTTTTGAATTACCTCAAGTGAATATTTGACTGGAAAGCATAGGGTGTAAAAAAACCCTGAAATCAGATGGTGCACATCTATCACAAAGAACAGGGCCTTGTACTTAAACCTTTTTTCTGAAAATAAGCAGCCATCTAAGTGAGATGTCAACTAAGTCCGCCCAGAACAAGCAGCACAGCCAGTGTGATGCCAGGGTGATAAATAATAGAATCTCAATCTGCAGGTATGAACAAGAATCAGAGCTTAAGTTCGGAACACCCAGTTTGCAAAAGGACTCAAATGCACATGCGGGGTGAATTCCCTCTGACCACAGTCCATGGACATGAACAGATACAGTTAAGTTCAAATGTAACACCTCATCATTTGATCTCTTCAGACTAATTTTAATTTGGTTCCAGTTTTTAGTATTTTTCACTTTCTGTTCGATTGAGGTTTTTCTCTCTTTTGTCATTGTTAGTTTTTCTTTTCTACTTGTTTCTTGATTTTGTTTTGTATTTTTTTTTAATACATATGAAATCCAGGAGAGGTAAATCCAGAGAGACACTAACAGAATTAACAATCACCTAGGGACAGGCAGGGAAGATTTGGGGGAGTGAGGGGGGGGGGGGCTAACAAAAATGAATATAAAAGAAGGAAATGATGTAAACCTGATTGTGGTGACGATTACACAAATCTTAATATGACTGAAGTATTGAATGATATATGTGAATTATATGAGAATTAAAATAAAACAAAAGCTGAGGTCAGAGATAGGGCAGCAATTTAGCCCTGAATCTCTTGGTGAAGATTAAATGTCATTTTGTGCCAAGAGCCCATTTTTCCACTCATGAAGTTTGGGGAACCGGCCATGCTCCTTCATCACTTTTCTTACCTCAATAAATGGGTACAGTTCACTCTTCTCCCTTTTCTTCTCTGTCACATACTTTGCAGCAGTCAGGGGAACAGAATTTACAGTCCTGAAAGGGATCCATGAGTGTTAGTCCAGGTAGACTAGAGAAACAAATCCACACTCATATGTGTATAGGAAAGACCTTTATATACAAGAACAGTTGTATATTGAGAAAGCATTCCAGCCCAACCAAGATCAAGTCCATAAGTCCAATATTAGCCCATGTCTGATATCAATCTATAATGTTCTCTTCAGACTCATGAAACACCTTCAATGACCCCAAATGCAGGAAGATCACAGGTCAGTAGTTGCAAAGTCTTCTGCATCCAGTGGTGGTAGAAGCATCTCAGCTTTGGCAGGGTCTCCATGTGGCTCCTCCAGTTCCCAGGGCATGGGTTCTATCAGTGTGGTGCCATGTGTCTTGTTAGTAGGACATCTCTCAGGGAATGAGCAGAAAGATAGTCTGCTGCCTCCAAGGAGGAAATACCAGATTTCCTAGAACCCTGACGGGAAGGCCAGGCCCACAAAGAGGCCTCATTGGCCATAACCCAATAGAGAGACTAGAGTCTACCCCTTCACTCTTAATCCTCTCAAGTCCCAAATTGACACCAGATTGTATAACTACAACAGACCACCCCTTGTCCATTTGACATTTTCACAAAATTCTTTAGCCGTATATAATTTCAAAACAATAATAGAATCATATCAGTATCTAACAGTATAATATGAAAATGCATACATTTCACTCCGTGCCACCCTCCTTTAAACATAATATTCTGTAAGTGATGAAACAAAAATATCCTATGCTTAACAATTGCAGTTAAGGTACACCCACATATTAATCCTATAATTCTATGAATATATTCCAGTATCTATGAAATCTTGTAAGCTAGCCACTTCACGCCTTTATCTGGCCCATTTTGGCTATCCAGTTTCTCTACTGCCTACTTCCATCAACCCAGTGCTCTGAGGAGACCATCATATTCTTCAATATAAAGAGTCTTCATGCCAGTTGGAACCTTGTGAAGTCCACATCCACAAGAAAGTCAAAGCAGGACAGATCGTCTATACAGTCTGCAGCAGTATATACCAGTGCACAGGCTCAACATTCTTCTCTTCATCTGGTCGGGTTCGGGTCAAGTCAATGTGGGCTCCCTCTCTTGGCCTCACCTCAGTGTCCATTGGTCGCATTGCCTTTAGGCCTTGGCCCCATCACCAATTCTCCACAACTCTAGTCCCCTCAGAGTAGGTCATGGACTTCAAACCAGTCAACCTGCTCTCATCTTCTTCTCTACTGCCTGTAAACCAGGTCCACGAGTGTCAGTGGTCAGAATGAACCCACTGCTCTATTGCTGCTATTCTGCCACTTTCACTCAACAAGCAGATCCAGGTGGTCACCTAGCAATCATTTCAGGCTTCTACAGGCTCCCTTGAATGTTCAGTACTAGAAAGGAGTTTCTTCAGGCTTTGAGATTTTTTCCAGTTTCTGACAAAAACCACTATTCAAAATTCAAATATTACAAAAGTTCCCTTTTAATGCACATGAAGCTCTTCCTCACAGTGGGAGCAGTGCACAGAAACAGACCTTGATGCTGGGCTGCTCTGTGCGTGCTTTGGTCAGTTGGGAGCTGCTGATTCACAGATTCACTTCACGTGGATGAAGATGCTTGTTTGCTTCCCCGTGAGTTTATCGCGCTTCAACAGAGAAGAACCCTGTTCTTGGGTTTTGCCTCTGCCTTGCTCCTAGCACCGCTGGAATAGAAAGATTACAAATGATTTTTTTGTTGTTGTTTTAAAAAACAGAAAAGAAATGCCGTGTACCTGTTAGGTAAGTAGAGGCAGAACTGAGGGTGGTCGCTGTGCATGCCAAACCTCCTCCCCATCACAGACAGTTGAAAGCTGCTTCAGGCTGGAAAGATGCACACATTTAGGTCCTTGTGACAGGAAGCAGGTCAACCTGGGCGGGCCCCCATCTAGACCAGGTGGGCTTAATTCAGTCAATGGGGTCAAACAGTACCGTCAGCCATGCCTACCAACAGGGTATGGGTGGGGGCCTCAAACCAGCTGTCATGCAACCCAGCGTGCGTGGGCTGTCCAGTCCGCCCCCACCCCCCACGAGCATATTTGCCTCTTCTATCCTTTATAAAGTCACTTGGATCACAAACTAGGTTTCTGCGTCAATTGGTTCTTGTGTGAAGCCAAGGACAGAGGTACATTTCTCCCAGAGAGAGCCCTCACATAACCAAATCAGATTATAGCCTTCAGTGTTAGTGTTCCAACGAATTTTGGGGGAATATCTCAAGTGTTAGTGGTAAGGACACAACTCAATCCATATTATCTCTTTATTTTGCTCAGCCAGATGCTTGCCCTTTGAGCCTGAATTGTTGCAAGGCTTATTACCCCATCAAGTGTTCCCAGAGCAAGCCCTAAATGGGCAGTAGTCACACACAAGGAAGATTTGCAGGGGACACTGTTAAGAATGATTAATGCTTAAGTGTTCCTTGTCTCCCCAAATGTACCATTTGGCAGAAAATTTGTTAGATCTCTCTCCTGGGAGAGATATACCTCAGCTCTTGAATAACTCTCCTGGTCATAGAAGTCAAATTCCAAGCTTTTCATCCAACATTCATAAAGCTAAATAAATGTTACATAAACCTAAGTTCTCTATCTTGGATAAGACAAAGTAAAACCATGACTTGAGAAGGTTTTCATTGAGGACAGAGACAACTTCAGATATTCTAAGCCTATGAAATTGGTCATGATTCAGGCAACTTGCCAAGGAAGCAGGTAATACCTAGGTGGGAGGTGGAATGAATAAGAACTTGCACTAAGATTCCATTCCATCAGGCGCAGCTGGTGACTTTGGAGGCCCAGAGCAGGCAGTGGGAGAGAGAAGACCAGAGCAGGGGAGGGATGTGATGAGCTGGAGGGTAGAGGGAGGGATTATGTGTTGTCCTGCTGTCACCTCCCACCCCACTGTGACCCTTTAGTGATGTGGGCCCAGGTTTGTGATGCAAGTGGGTTTGAAGCCAGAGGGGACTCAGAGTGCTCAGTTGCCTGAGTGCAACCGCTGTATCCAGAAGATGGAGGAGATTCTCTTTCTGCTGGAACAGAAAAGTGCTTCCTGGCTGACCTACCAATACCCCACCTGGTTCACTGTTTTGACCTTGGGCATCCTGTATGGAGTGGGTTGCTTCTTCCTGGTCCTCCCCTTCCTTCCAAATACTCCACCTGTGCGACCACCCAGGAAAAGGATAAAGGTAAGAAATTCTCAACCCAGCCATAGGAGAGATTGATTTTTCCTTGTTTTATAAATTTTTCCTTTCGTAATTAATTTCCTGATAGGGGAAATCTCAAGAAAGAAGAGACCATCAGCCCTGGCTTTGGAATGTTGATGAGGGCTGGTGCGTCCTTACTCACTGTTAGGACTTTGTTCACTGCATTGGTATCATTTTATCCTTGCCGGCTTATGTTGATTTTCATTATTTCTGTTGGCTTTCCCTGTTTGTGAAGCACAGGAGGCGTGGATGCATCATGATCATGGACACAAGGGTTGACAGAGTTGCAGGTGGAGAGATCTCATGGTAGAGGGAGGGATTGTGAGATCAGCAGTGTGGAGAACTCCCCCATCGGGATGCTAGAGAGTGAAGGGGGATTGATTTCAAGACGAAAAAATGAAGGAGGCCAGAGGGGACAGAGAGCTTTAGACCTGACTGTGATTACACAACTCCTTTTGAAGGCAATTTAACCATGGGGGGGGGGGGTGTTGTTCTAAAATGGATATGGTAATCATTGATTGTACCATTGCCCTTGATCTGATTGAACGACTGAACTATTGACTCGTATGATATGTAAATCATTTGCCAGTAAGATGAGCATTCAAAAATATTTCTCTTTGAAGATCTCAGACCTCCCATCTCTAGTTGTTATAGAGGGCAATAGGTAAAAATCCCCAATATAGTGACGCAGTGGCTAAGGACTAGATGACTAGACGTTTCAAAGGGCAGCTCTCATCACTGGGTCCTCAGTCTCTTTCCTTGAGCTCCAGTCTCTGGGCCAAGACTCCTTTTCTGTCTGGGCTAATTGAGAAAGCATGGCTGACCCCGGGGAGGAAGTGGTCAAGGGCTGGCCCAGAGCTTCAGCCTCCATAATCAAAATCTTTCCCACCAGAACACTGAGTGCTGAGAGTGTGTGCTCTCCGTGAGCAGAGGAAGGCTGACGGAAGAAATGCACTCTAGGTCTCACACAGAAGCTGGTTTCTGGGCTTTAGTCATTCCATGGAGATTGTCATTCTTCTAATCACCAGTAAATGCCTGCAGTTTGTCACAAAGAACAGACGCAGGATTGGATTCCAGCCTGACTTCCTCTCTTGTGCCCCAGCCTCAGGTGGAGACAAGGAGAAGCAGCAGGTCAAGGGACAAAGGTGACGCTCTGAAAGGTAAGGTTCTGCCCATTCAACCAACCTCTGTAAGCTCTCCTGTCCCCTCCTCTGCAGGATGCCAGTGGCAACAGCCCGTCTCTCTCAGGTAATAATCCTGAACAAAAGGATACTGGGGATGGAAACAGAACCCAGATATTTCCCAGATGTACAGGAGGGGCCTAGGATGGGATGAAGGCTGGCCAAGGTAGGACCCAGTAGGGAGCAGTGGGGGTGTCAGGAGCAGATTCTGGTGGATTTGGAGGTGGAACATTGAGGGGTAACAGCGATAAGCTGTGTAACTTTGCCAAGGTTCAGATTGCTCACTGAGACCCCACAGACAATATTGGAAACCGATGCTCCTTGAAATGCCAAAGCACCTCCTGCCCGTGGGAGTAAGCTATCGTTTGACCTTGAGCTCTGGAGAGTCCAACGTCCTAAGTGCACAGCCCGTGTGACATTCCTTTCGGTCCTCTGGGAGGGCTGCACCATAACGGTTCTCTTGATTTCCAGTTTTCCGAAGTTTCCTGCAAGAACTACATGGCGCTCAGAACCTGCGTTTGCGTCTTAGGCAGAAGTAAGTAACCTTCCTGCTTCACCGCGGGGTGCATCTTCCAACCAGGGTGCCTGTGTGGCCTCGGGCTGCAGAGCAGCTGGGATGCGCTGGTTTGGGGTACACTTTCAGGGATGGGCAGAGAATGACAGGAGTCCCGGGCAGTGGGGTGGGGCAGGAAGAGCAGGCCATCAAGGCTTGGGGAGGGGCTGAGCTTGCACCGACCCTTGCTAGCCTGCTAGGTCTCTTGCCCCTTCAGTCCTGGCTGTAATCTGGTCCTTCTGTCTCCTGCAGCCACTTGGGAAACCCACTTGACACTGGCAGCTTTGGTCAACAGAAAGCTCAAGCCCTCTCTGGTAGCTGGCGAAATAGAGGTACGGCTGAAGTCCATGTCGGTACGCGCGCCCCACACGGTTCTGCGGCTCATCCATTCTGGACACCTAGGTCTCAGAACTCCACCCTTCCACGGGCCCAGATGTGCATCTCAACTTCTCATGTCTTACCCGCCTTGAGTCAATCACCAGACTGCGCACATTCCCGTGAACCTGACAGTCTTTCACCCACACCACTGGCTCTTCCCTCACCCAGTGCCAAACCCCCGGATTCAAAGGCCTACCTGCAGCCTCCAAGCACTCTCTGGGACTCACCAGCCCCGCACCCCACAGGGACTCATTCTCAGAATGACTTGTTGGCAAGGCCCAGGCAGAGCCCATCTCCACACAACCGCTGCTCCACACCTGCCATGGCAGCCATCACAAGTCAGCATCCCACAGGCCTCCCTACTGCCTCCCCACCCCAGTGTTGGGCAGCTGCCAAGAACTTACAGCTTCCCTCCTTGGAATACTTTGGGTCTCTGAAAGAGCACTCTACCTGGCACCCCCAAGAAGACACCTTTCGGGAAGGACCCACAAAGAGGCAGGGGGAAGTAGGGAGGCCCACCTTGCTCAACCCCAATGTCCACAAGCTGCTGGAAATAGAAATCACAAAGGCAGAGAAATGGAATATTTGGGAAGAAAAAGGAAAGGGTGTATCAGAATACCATCTGCAGGCCTTAAATATGTTGAAGGCACTCGATGGGGAGCAGATCACTGCACCTCCCCAGCCCTTCTGGAATGCCAGCATCAAAGCAGAGCAGATACCCAGCCCTCAGAAGCATTTTCCACAAAAATTCAGTGAGTTTTTCTGGGGTCTACCTTTTCTGCACAGCGAGTCTCTGGCAGCTGCTCTCAGGGTCTCTGGATCCACCCTAGAGTTTCCCACTGTCTTATTTAATGAAATTCCTAATACCTTACCAGCTCAAATGCAAGCTAAAGAGTACCCACTCTTGTTGCAACGTCACTCCTTGCCCTACACTGAAGGCCGATTCCAACTTTTACTTCCAACTGCATGCCAAGCCCAGGCCCCACCGCCGGCTACAGTCCTGACTCCGCCCGGTCCACAGCCCCGTGGCCCACTCGCAGTACCTTTTCCTCCTCCTCACAAGAGTCCCTGTGATGAATCCTGTCTTACCGTCCACACTAAGTCCCAATCACGCATTCCAAATTAACTTCAACAGCTGGAAAGCCGTTTTTTAAAGAAACAACAGGAAAGTGAGAGTTCTTTACCCTTTATGATGCCACGACCCCAGGAAGCTTTTTGTCTTCGCAACCCCACTCATCCCCAGGACAATCAGAAGGTCCAGACCCCAAAGACAGACCCCAAGCTTCCTGGCTGCTTGAAGCAATCGGAGCTCCACCGCCAAGAGAACTTCCCTCAATTGCAGGGGCCCCTCGGCAATGGGACTCTTGAGTCTCTGACACTAAAGCAGCCTCAGGAAAAATGGCCAGGGACTTGTCTGGATATGAAGCAGCCCGAATGCTCCTGCTCCACACCTGGAGACAAGCAGGGGAAGAATGTAATGAAGACGGTGTCCCCAGGAAGATGCACACACCCTGGACCGTCGCTTGCGTGCTGCAGAGCCGGTGTCCAGCTGAGGAACAACTCGGTCAATGGACAAGGGAATTACTTGAGAAAAATATCCAAATGTAATCTATCTATCAATGGATCAGGAAACTACTGCCCAAAAGGAACTCCGGGAGCCGACTCAAAGGAGTTAAGTGATTTGAGGATACACAAGGGAATTAACGCAGGAACTTACACCCTAAGGGTTCCAAACAAAATCCTACTGGAAAACACCCTGAATGTCCACATGTGCAGGAAGGTGGAGCAGATTAGAAAGGATCAGATCCCTGGCATTGTTTGCCGTTCATGTCTTGCGACCACGCATGCTCTGTCTATTTCCCTGACCCACCCACATGTTGTCAATGTGGCCTCCTGGGGAGAGCTGGAAGATCTCCTGAACACAACGCAGAGCCTTTCCTTTCTCAGCCCGGGCACTCAACAGGTGCTGGACTCGCATATCGTAAGGCTCCAAATGAGGCAGAGGTGGTGCATGCCCCTCAAAGTCCTTGAGCCCACAAACCTCTGTAGGACAAGAAAAGACAACGCAATGTCCTTTCCACAGTCCACCTGCTTAGCCACCCCTAAGTCTTCAACTAACCCAGTAACTGAGGCTGTCAAGGTCCTGGGAGAACCCTGTCAGGCAGACTGGGGAGAGAGAGTGACCCCAAAGAAATCAAGCCCTACCCTGGAGAGTCCTTTTGCTGATTGCTCCCCTACAGAGGAGCCTGTTCAGGGAACCCCAGCCTACCCCCCACTTGATAATGACAGTGGATGCTCATTGGCCCTCAGGCAGCCGTTTCCAGCCTTCATGCCCAGTATCCTTGGCAGAACCTTCCAGAATGAAAGTGTCCAGAGAGAGAGCCTAGAGCAAACCTCAAATCCAGTACTGACCAGCAAGGGGTCAAGGAAAGAGGGTGCTAGTTGTGCCCCAGGAGGCCCCAGATTGGAAGTGAACTCTGAATGTCCATCTTCAAGAGCCAAAGAGACAGGGTTGGTGGTGGTCAAGAAGTCCTCTTCAATAGAGCTAGACGATAGAGACACTTTCAAAACCAGTGTGCTGGCAAAATCTCAAACCAATCATGTGGACCGGGGGTGCTTCGAGGCTCTAGGATGTAGTAAAAGTTTCCTGCTACCTGGAAAGTGTGCTCCAGTTCCTGAAAAGCCAAGCCTTACAGCACGAGTGTGCAGTGAGATTAAGCTCCAGGTGGAGGTAGAGGCAGAGGGTGGTTCTCCATGCTGTCCTGTTGACGGGCTCCTTCAGGACTGCACCACTGATGTGCTCACTGCCACCAATGTTTTGCCTTCTCAGGTGGTCCATTGCCGCCCCCAGCATTTGTTCACTGGGGATAAGCCAATATGTCAAGGGCCAAGTGGCTTCGTGGTGGCTAGAGCAAGTTACATGGGGCAGCAGAAGCTCAAAAGCCCCAACCTTCAGGACCCCTCGACAAGGAGAAGGAAGGATGCTGTTCCCACTGACAAGAGGGAGACTCATAAATGGCCCAATCCAGAAGAGCATGGAAAAGGATTAGCGGGAAGAGGCATCTCCCAAGTCTGTGGGTTAAGCCAGCCTGTGCAAGACAAGGCATTGGCTGAGTGCCTTGAGATCAAGTCCTCACAGCTCCCACCAGAGAAGGGACAGCTTCCTGCTGAGGGCCACTGCAAAAAATGGAGGAAGCACTTTGTCCAGTGGATTTGCTCCAGCAAAAAATCTACAGGACACGGTGATCCTTTGCAAAAAGGAAAGCCCGTATTACCCTGTGGTCACAGCCTTGGGCCCCTTCAAAGACAACCAGTGTCTCCTAACAAGGTCACGGAGGCTCAGGTGCTCACGACAGATGTTGGCCAAGTCCTAGAGGGGACACCAGGCTGTCATCAGGAGTATCTTGCGTCAACGTTATGTCCACGAAAAGAAACGCAGGCCTCAGTTAATGGATGTTCCTCCAGCTGCAGGGCTCCTCTCTTTGTAGAACACAGGAGAGTGGCAAGTGTGAGACCCTGCCTCCACCAGGCGATACCTGACTGCCAGAGCCTTCCCACCATGAGCACCTGTATCAGGGATGTATTCACAAATTTCTGTCCGTTCAGGGGATTCAGTGTCAGAAGCCACACTCAGCCATTGCCCCCCAGGGTGTTTGTGTGCCCAGTCAGCTTGCAGCAGCAGAGGCGGAGGAGGTGGGCTTACTCCAGTTACCCTTACCACTGCCCACGTCACTGTCTTCGAGAATATGTCTTATCTGGCAAATTAGAAGACGCTTCTTCTGCTCTGATTAGTAGGAAAGTATCCATGCCAGCCACTTTAGCCTGTTCTGCACAGGCTAATGGCTTCTCTCAGCCATGATATTCATTGTTCCATAATAGAGATTTTCCCCCTCCTACATTAAAGTGTGACTTCTGTGCTGCATGGCGGGATCTAGAGGGGGTGTCATGTGTGTTAGTCTGTGTAGACTAGAGAAACAAAATTCATACACTCATATTTTATGAGTTTTATATAAAGGTTAAGTGAACATTGAAAAGCATCCCAACCCAGTTCAATCTAAGACCACCAGTCCAATAGTATCCCATGTGTCTGACACCAATCTACAAAGTCCTCCTCACAATCCAAAAACACACGGGGAGACAATGACTGCAGGAGGAAATTGTAGTCCGTGCGCTGGCAGGTTCTCCATGAGGCTGCTGCAGAAACCAGGGCTGCAACAGGGTAGGTCCATGCGGCTTCTCCTCAGGGATCTCCCAGGAAATGAGTCTTTCCAGCTGCTTTAGGGACCTAACAAATGCATATCCACCCTGGTGGCACTATCAGAGAGCAAGAGACCAGAAAGGCTAGGCTCACAGAGCCATTGATCTCCCTGCCCTTCAATTAACCCCACATGAGTTCATTGACGAGGTTGGCATAATATACCTTTAACTATGTTAGATACTGCGTCTCCTTCTCTGAGTGCTAGCTTTGACTTCTCAAAGGGCAGGGCTCTGGAGGAGGTTTTCAGCAGTGTTTCCCACCCACTTCCATCCCAAGTTCTTCATTTTGCACCTCTTATGATTTATGGTAACACCCCTACTGTGAAAACCTCAGAAGGTCCCAACACAGTGAAGAATGTTCCCTGGTGCCATTACTTTGTCTTCAACGTTATGTGGCTGCAGTTGATAGGTTTTGAGAGGCGCAATCCAGCCAAGAAATTCCATCGCAGGCTCCAGAAGAGGTTTAGACCAAAGTAGCGTCTCATGGTACCAAGCAGGCATGAGACATGTGGCGGCCTGTCTAAATCCCACATGTGCATTTGATGAAGGCTGCCAAGTTTGGCATGGAGGTTCCGCCTCAATACACCTGTCACAAAATGTGAAATGACATATTTTGCTACCTTTGCCTCTCTCCCAGCCTAGGGTAGCCTCCAGGATGGAAGTCCCAGGTCTGACACATGTGGGTGGGAACTGCTAGGGAGGCTGCCAGCGGGGGACTCTGCTCACCCACTGCACCAAGGGAAAATCCGGTTCACAGCTCACATGCTTTCCTCTGTATATAAACCCGGAGAAGGAGCAACAGCTTAGGCTGAGTGGTACAGGATGAGCGTCTGTGTAATAACCACTAATGGTTAGGCACCATGGACACAGGGTAGGGAAGGATACAGTGAAGAAGAATATGAAGCGTTGGACGTAGCAAAGGGGGCCAAAGAGCATGAGGATCCCCAGAAATGATGCAAGACACAAGCGGAGCTAACACAGGCTTACAAAGGGGAATCGGCCAGGTGCTTCACCCCAGCTTTAGCTAGCTGCCCCCACAGCAGAACTTTATCTCCTACAGAGAGCACTGGGTTGTATAGCAAAGGCACAGCTTTCAAGCAGGGAAGGTTACTTTCTCAATACTATCTTTAGTGGGACGACAAACTGTTATTTTACTTGATTTCCATCTCCTGACTGGGGGAAGGATGAGTTGATAGCCAGGGTGGGGTAGAGTGGGGATGAGTCAATAACAGGGTGCCAGGACTCAGGAAACATGACCCCAGGCTTTTGGGCTTCACACATGCATACACACACGCGTCCGCGCATTAGGAATGTTCTCACGAAACATGACCCCAGGCTGGTGGTCTTCACATGCACACACACGCGTGCGCACACACACACATACATGCTCTAGGAATGTTCTCAGCAAACATGACCCCAGGCTGGTGGTCTTCACACACACACGCACACACACGCACACACACACACACGCTCTAGGAATGTTCTCAGGAAACATGATCCCAGGCTGGTGGTTTTCACACACACACTCACGCGCACACTCTAGGAATGTTCTCAGGAAACATGACCCCAGGCTGGTGATCTTCACACACACGCACACACACACACACACACACACACGCGTGCACGTGCTCTAGGAATGTTCTCCGGAGAGAGTGGCTTCTAAGGATTGAGTGCTGCAAAGAAAGTCACAACTGGGAGCAGCCTTCCCTTCCCCTAGAGACTCCTGGGAAATCAGGATGTGCATGGAGATTAGATATCACCTGTCTTGATAAGGGAAACCAGTTCAATAGTGGTCAGTGTTTCCTCTGTGCTTCTAACACAGGGTTTTATTTCCTGGGCACCAGATTATAGAAGGAGGCAGGAGGGCCCCCCAAAATATGATTAGTTGATCCGCTAGAGTAAATTCTCATGTGCTTAAAAGAACACCCCTGGTGGGCCAGGGTTTACTGTTTACTGAACTAAACAGTAAAGGATGGTGAGGAAGACATCCACTGAGCCTTGACCTCCATGCCTCAGTCAGGACACCAAGTGTGTGTGTGGGGTGGGTGGGGACTGACACCAATGGTGGAGGAGGGAAGTGGACATAGGCCCCAGAGACTGCTGGTACAGCAGCATGATGTTGTTTCTGGAGTCCTGATTGTGCCAAGGCAGCCTCTGGAGTGACTGTGGCAGTAAAAAATCAGATTCTGGATCTGCAGAGCCTGGATCTGGGGCCTCTTGGGTAGCAGGTAGCTTGGGTGTGTTCCTAGAGAGAGTGAAGAGCTGGACACCGGACTACCCGCTGCTGAACCCTACCGTTCGTGCTAGGTAAGTGCACGGAGATGGAGAGAAGACCCTGAAAGAACAGCAAGGGGTGCATGGACCAAGCCCCTTCCCTTTCCCCTGCCACCAGGTCCTCTTATATGGTGCTGTGAGGTCAAACAAAGGGAAGCCCACTCAGACCTGCAGAGACCTCAGCGAAACAACTGCCCCCCACCCCCCACAATTCAGCAGACATCTCACAAGGACACTCACACATACCCGAGAGAGAAACCTCACACACATACTTCCTTGGAGACTTCCAGAGAGACTCAGAGGCCTCGCACAGAGACTTCATATGAAGTTCTCAGCATCCTTTATGGAGACTTCTCAGAGACCCCACAGGGACCTCACACAAAGCCCTCCCACATAGCTCACTGCCAGCACGGGAGAATTAGCAGCCGCTGTCCACCCCTGAGCTCCTGGAAACTTTCACACATTGTCTGCAGTGCCCCCCATGCTTGTGCATCTTTGTCCTCATAGCCTTGCTTGGGAACAACAGAATCACAAACTGCACGTAGTTGTGTGCAAATTTTTTCCACTGAAACGTTTTCACTAGCCTGAACTCTGAAGTGTAGTTTACAATTGAAATACAAGTAAAACTGCCAACACCAAATGAGAGTGTGATTTTAGATGGTGTGCAGTCAAATGTCGTACGCCACACTTTTACTTTTGCTTCGGACAAATTCTCTAATTGGTGGGGAAGTGACTGACTACTTTGGAAGCAACAGAACAGTCCATCAAATGGGCTTCAGGACTCAAATATATAAATAGACATCTGATCTGAACTCAAACTCATTCCCCAAGGGGCTCATGAAACTAATTTTTTTGGAAGAGTGAAGGAACCCACATGAAAATAACAAAATTTACATCACATTGTGTCTGTCTGGCTTAATTTCTCAATGAAACAGCTGTCATATCTGAAGATATTCAGGGCAACATTCCTTTTATAGCTCTGTCGACATTATAATTAATATGATTTTTCTGTGAAATGTAATATTTCTAAGTTATGCAAAGTCCTAATGTTTATCTACCACAACAAACTGATAATATTTCGAAGGATTAAGAAATAGATGAAGAAGTAATAATTAATGAAATACACATTTTCAGGTAGTACCATTTACAATAGCCAAGCGTAAATGAAAATATCTATATCTATACTTGAATAAAAAAACAACAGATTTATATGAGGAAAACTACAGAAATTACAAGAAATCAAGAGTGACCTCAGCAAATGGGATAATATCCCATGCTCCTTGACCAGACGACTCAATGTAGTACAGTTATCAGTTCTACTCAAGGCACTAGACAAGTTTAATTCACTCCTGATAAAATTACCCTCATCTTTCTTCAAAGAATTGCAAAAACACTGATTACTAACTTCATATGGTAAGGGCATAGGTCAGGGGTTGAACCTACAAACTTCTCCTTGGTAGAAAGATAAAACTGTTCTCATAAAAGACTTGTAGGCTGGCTTTGAGTTGGAATTTTGGGGTCATTTAGGATTTTTTTGTGGCATGTGATTTTTAGGGCTTTAAGGTCATTTGGGGTCATTTAATTTTTTTGCGCATTAGGGTGGTTTGGGCTTTAAGGGTGTTTTATAAGGTTTAAGGGAGTTTTTAAGGGATTTAGGGGTGATTTTTTGGAGTGTATAGGTATTTTTTAGCAGGTAGGGGTGTTTTTAGTGATCTTACAGGGTTTCTTAGAGATTTTAGGGTATTTTAAAATATTTTATGTGTTTTTCCCCAGCATTTTATGTTTTGTTGGGGCTTTCATGTTGTCTTCAGGGCATTTATGTGGTTTTGGAAGTTCATGGTTTGGGAATCTTCTAGGGATATGATTTGGAAGTTCCACATGTTTTGGGAGGCATTTAGTGTGTTATTTGTGGCTTCAGAGTGTTATTTGAATTTTAGGGAATATTATGGCTTTTCAGACATTTTAAGGCTTTTAGGGTGATTTTAGTGTTTAAGGGTGTTTATTAGGCTTATATGTGTTTTTATGGCTTTTAGTGTTTTGTTAAAATTTTAGGGTGCTTCTTAAGGCCTTAGAGTGTTTGGGGGGATTAGGTTTTGGTTTTCAGGGCTTTAGGGTTTTGTTGGATTATTTTTTGCTTTCATGGTGAATTCATGTCTATTAGGTTGTTGGACTTTTACAGGGTTTTATAGTGCTTCGGGTTGCTTTGTAGGGATGTTCTTGGGGTTTTAAAAGACTTTTAGCGTGTTTTTAGGGCTTCACGTGTTCTTTATTTTGCGTTTTAAGGCATTTGCATAATATTAGGGCATTTATTATGTTTTTGGGACGTAAGGAGTTTTTTTTTAAGACTTATGGTGCATTAGGGTGTTTTAGAAAGGCTTTTACCATGTATTTAATGGTCTTAAGATGTTTTAGAGAGTCTTTAGGGGTGGTCTTAGCATTTTAGAAATATTTTAGACGTTTTAGGGTTTTTAAGGCATTTATAGTGTTTTTACGACTTTTAAGGTGTTTTTAGAACACGCCTGACAGGTACACACTATTTCAATCAGGCTCTGGTTAGTGCCTCTCAATCAATTGGTGACATGGGAGTCTGGATAATGGATTACCTTTACTATGCAGATGAGAAAACTCACTCAAAAAGACACAGGTGTTGACCCACAGGCACACAACTGGTTAACAACAAAGACATATTCACAACCAGTGTTGGGAGCCAGAGCCCTAAGCCCCACATACCTGTCCCCAGCCGAACAGTCAATCTATCCTGAACCATCAAATGATCTGAGCAGATCCTCCCACCCAACTCCCCTTCCCATGCCAAATATTTTATTTCAGAAGGTGGCAGTGAATCTGCAGCTCTGAGAGAGGGACATATCTGATCGGAGCACATGGAGCAGATGAAGGGGGAGGAGGGGAGTGTGGAGCACATCCTGGCACACCAGGACTTGAGGATGATGTTCCCACTCAGAGAATCCAGTCCACATAAAAGACCACATGGCCAGCCCCACGATGAGACAAGACACCCCTCAAAGACCCATAGCCTTAGAGGGGACAACACTGAAGACACAGTGTGGGAAACGCGCCCGAACTAATCCTGCCACACCGAGGCATAACACTAAGGGGGTACAGCAGAAGAGCAAGAAAACGAAGCATCAAGGTCCCCAGGGAATGCCAAAGGATGACTTTGGGGCCAGTACTTGGTACACCACCAGACTGGACTGGAAAACACTCTTAAAGGCCAACAAACTTGGACTATCTAGGTTAACGAACGGTCACTTGGACTATGTAGGTAACCTAACGGGCACTTGGACTGTCTAGGTTACCTAGCGGGAACTTGGATTATGTACGTTCCCTAGCGGGCACTTGGACTATCTATGTTAACTAGCGGGCACTTGGAATATGTAGGTTAACTAGCGGACACTTGCACTATGTAGGTTACCTAGCAGGCACTTGGACTATCTAGGTTAACTAGAGGGCACTTGGACTATCTAGGTTAACTAGCGTGCACTTGGACTATGTAGGTTCCCTAGTGGGCACTTTGACTCTGTATGTTCCCTACGGACACTTGAACTAGGTAAGTTAACTACCGGGCTCTTGGACTATGTAGGTTAAATAGCGGGCCCTTGGACTATCTAGGTTACCTAGCGGGCACTTGGACTATGTAGGTTAACTACCGGGCACTTGCACTATCTAGGTTTCCGAACGGGCATTTGGACTATGTAGGTAACCTAGCGGGCACTTGGAGAGTCTAGGTTACCTAGCGGCACTTGGACTTTTAGGTTAACGAACGGGCACTTGGACTATGTATGTTGCATAGCAGGCAATTGGACTCTCTAGGTTAGGTAACGGGCACTTGAACTATCTAGGTTTCTTAGCGGGCACTTGGACGATCTAGGTTAACTAGAGGGCACTTGGACTATCTGTAACTACCGTGCACTTGGACTATCTAGGTTTCTTAGCGGGTACTTGGACTATGTAGGTTAACTAGCTGGCCCTTGGACTATGTAGATTAACTAGCGACACTTGGACTATCTACGTTAACTAGCGGGCCCTTGGACTATGTAGATTCCCTAGCGGGCATTTGGACTATATAGATAACCTAGCGGGCATTTTGACTTTGTAGGTTACCTAGCGGCACATGGACTATCTAGGTTACCTAGCTGGCACGTGAACTATCTACGTTATAGCGGGTTCTTGGAGTATGTAGGTTACCTAGCTGGCTGTTGGACTATCTAGGTTACCTAGCGGGCACTTGGACTATCTAGGTTAACTAACGGGCACTTGGACTGTGTAGGTCCCCTAGCGGGCCCTTGGACTATGTAAGTTCCCTACCGGGCACTTGGACTATGTAGGTTCCCTAGCGGGTATTTGGACTATATAGGTTACCTAGCGGGAACTTGGACTATCTAGGTTACATAGCGGGCACTTGGACTATCTAGGTTAACGAACTGGCACTTAGACTATGTAGGTAACCTAGCGGGCACTTGGACAGTCTAGGTTACCTAGCTGGCACTTAGACTATGTAGGTCAACTAGCAGGCCCTTGGACTATCAAGGTTAGCTAACGGGCACTTAGATTATGTAGGTTACCTAGCGGGCACTTGGAGTAGGTAGGCTAACTAGGGGGCCCTTGGACGATCTAGGTTACCTAGCGGGTAACTGAACTATCTAGGTTAACTAGCGGGCACTTGCTCTATCTAGGTTACCTAGTGGGCACTTGGACTATGTAAGTTCCCTAGCGGGCACTTGGACTGTCTATTTTAACTAGCGGGCACTTGGAATATGTAGGTTAACTAGCGGACACTTGCACTATGTAGGTTACCTAGCAGGCACTTGGACTATCTAGGTTAACTAGCGGGCACTTGGACTATCTAGGTTAACTAGCGTGCACTTGGACTATGTAGGTTCCTTAGCGTGCCCTTGGACTATCTAGGTTACGTATCGGGCACTTGGACTATCTAGGTTACCTAGCGGGCACTTGGACTATGTAGGTTAACTAGAGGACACTTGGACAATCTAGGTTAACTAGCGGGCACTTGGACTATCAAAGTTAACAACTGAGCTCTTGGACTATGTAGGTTACCTAGCGGGCACTTGGACTATATAGGTTACCTAGCGGGCACTTTGACTATGTAGCTTACCTAGTGGGCACTTGGACTATCTAGGTTAACGAACGGACACTTGGAATATGCAGGTAACCTAGCGGGCACTTGGACGTTCTAGGTTTCCTAGCGGGCACTTGGACTTCTAGGTTAACGAACGGGCTCTTGGACTATGTAGGTTGCCTAGCGGGCACTTGGACTATCTAGGTTAGGTAACGGGCACTTGGACTATCTAGGTTACCTAGTGGGAACTTGTACAATGTAAGTTACCTAGCGGGCACTTGGATTATCTAGGTTACCTAACGGGCACTTTGACTATCTAGGTTACATAGCGGGCACTTGGACTATGTAGGTTAACTAGTGAGCACTTGGACTCTAAGTTACCTAGCGGGCACTTGGACTATCTAGGTTACCTAGCGGGCACTTGGACTATCTAGGTTACCTAGCGGGCCCTTGGACTATGTAGGTTTCCTAGCGGGCACTTGGACTATCTAGGTTAACGAACGGGCACTTGGACTATGTAGGTAACCTAGCGGGCACTTGGACAGTCTAGGTTACCTAGAGGACACTTGGACTATCTAGGTTAACGAACGGGCACTTGGACTATGTAGGTTACCTAGCGGGCACTTGGACTATGTAGGATCCCTATCGGACATTTGGACTACTTAGGTTAACTAGCGGGCACTTGGACTATCTAGGTTACCTAGCTGGCACTTGAACTATCTACGTTGCCTAGCGGGTTCTTGGAGTATGTAGGTTACCTAGCGGGCTGTTGGATTATCTAGGTTACCTAGCGGGCACGTGGACTATGTAGGCTCCCTAGCGGGCCCTTGGACTATGTAAGTTCCCTAGCGGGCACATGGACTATGTGGGTTTCCTGGCGGGCATTTGGACTATCTAGGTTACCTAACTGGCACTTGGACTATGTAGGTTCCCTAGCAGGCACTTGGATTATGTTGGTTCCCTATCGGGCAGTTGGACTATGTAGGTTAACTAGAGGGTATTTGGACTATGTAAGTTACCTAGCGGGCACTTGGACTATGTAGGTTCCCTATCGGGCACTTGGAGAATGTAGGTTAACTAGGGGCACTAGGACTATGTAGGTTACCTAGCGGGCACTTGGAGAATGTAGGTTAACTAGGGGCACTAGGACTATGTAGGTTACCTAGCGGGCCCTTGGACTATCTAGGTTACCTAGCGGGCATTTGGATTATGTAGGCTCCCTAGCGGGAATTTGGACTATATAGATTACCTAGCGGGCAATTAGACTTTGTAGGTTATCTAGCGGGCACTTTGACTATCTAGGTTACCTAGCTAGCACTTGAACTATCTACGTTACCTAGCGGTTACTTGGAGTATGTTGGTTACCTACCGGGCTGTTGGACTATCTAGGTTACCTAGCCGGTACTTGGACTATCTAGGTTAACTAACGGGCACTTGGACTATGTAGGTTCCCTAGCGGGCCCTTGGACTATGTAAGTTCCCTAGCGGGCACTTGGACTATGTGGGTTCCCTAGCGGGCATTAGGACTATCTGGGTTACCTAACGGGCACTTGGACTATGTAGGTTAACTAGCGGGCTTTGGACTATGTAGGTTACCTAGCGGACACTTGGACTATGTAGGTTCCCTATCGTTCACTTGGAGAATGTAGGTTAACTAAGGGGCACTAGGACAATGTAGGTTACCTAGCGGGCCTTGGGACTATCTAGGTTACCTAGGGGGAACTTGGACTATGTAGGTTTACTATTGGCCACTTGGACTATCTAGGTTACCTAGCAGGCACTTGGACTATGTAGGTTAACTAGCGGGCACTTGGACTATCTAGGTTACCTAGCAGGCACTTGGACTATGTACGTTTCCTAGCGGGTACTTGGACTATCTATGTTAACTAGCGGGCACTTGGACTATGTAGATTCCCTATCGGGCACTTGGACTATGTAGGTAACCTAGTGGTCACTTGAACTGTCTAGGTTACCTAGCGGGCATTTGGACTATGTAGGTTAACTAGCGAGCTCTTGGACTATCTAGGTTAACTAGCGGGCACTTGGACTATTAGGGTCCCTAGCGGGCATTTGGACTATATAGGTTACCTAGCGGGCACTTGGACTATGTAGGTTAACTAGCGGACACTTCGACTATCTAGGTTAGCTAACGGGCAATTGGACTATCTAGGTTACCTAGCGGGCACTTGGACTATGTAGGTTCCCTAGCGGGCACTTGGACTATTTAGGTTACCTAGCAGGCACTTTGACTATCTAGGTTAACTAACGGGCACTTGGACTATGGAAAGAAGTGCCTAATGGTCACCAGGACCCATGGTTAATCCAGGCGTGGTCATCTGATTCCAATCGATCAGACCTAGCTATAAATCACTTATATGTCTGGGTAATTAAAAGCAAATATAAATTTTCAAAAAAAATAACGTTGCATGGGATAGAAAGAGAATACATAACAACATCAGACATAAATATGCCTCAAGACAAACTCATTGTGCACATCCAGAATACATAATGGCTCTTGCTAAGATGCGTTTCCCACTAGACCCTACCCCAAGCCAGTAAAAGCCAGAAACTCTACAGTAAACTGTGGATTGTACTACTCTGAAATGGGAGCTGTGTCTCTAGACCTAATTTGGGGCTGTTCGTGCTGAGGACTCACCAATACCTGCTGCAGTGACAACAGTCCAGGTGAGAATAAGGAAATCTGGATGACAGCCAGGATATAGGAGCACTGAGACCTCAAATTGCTTCTAGGCGAGCATGGCCTAATGGGCTTCCATTTATGCACCTCTGGCAGGAGGAGTTTGTTCTGGAAAGTAATGGTTTCTAAGGAAGTATTTCTTAAACTTTCACATGCATGCACTTACCCAGGTTCCTGGAAATCGGGCTGGGGGGCAGATTCTGATTTTGTGGGTTCAGGGTGGGGGGTCTAGGATCCAGCAGTTCTAGAGGCCCTGGTACTCTTGGGCTGTTAACCACAAGGACAGTAGTCCTAAACCACCAGCCACTCCTTGGGAGAAATATGAGGCTGTAGACTCCGGGCAAGAGTGACAGTCTGGGAAACCCACAAGGGCAGTTCTACCCTGTCCTGTAGGGTCACTATGAGTCAGCATCAACTCGATGGCATTAGCATGGGAGAAGCTAATGCTGATGTTGCTGGTTCCTTGACCTATCATACTTTGAGTGGCAAAGTCCCAAGGGCCTTCCCGGATGTGATGGCCAAAAGCAGTAGTGTTCACCCTTGGTCATACTTTGGAATCCCTTAGGAGCTTTCAAGCCTCCCATTGGCCTGGCGCCATCCCAGACCAATGAAGCAAGACTTAGTGGAAGCAGGATTCAGGTCACGGTCAGTGAGAAAGCCCCCTTGGCAATGCCAACGTACAGCCAGTGCAGAGTCGAACTGGTCGACGACTCCACATGACTCCATATACTTTGGTGAAGCCAGCTGTTTGGGCAAGGTTTTCAGAGTTACCACCCATGTAGACTTGTTGGTGATAGTGCATTAAATAGAGCACATGCAGTGCATTGCATGAGTGTCCTATGTCATGCAACCACACCAGGGGTATGTTGAGCCAATTTCTCTGGGAGACCAAGGGTGTTGGCTCCATCCTGAACGTTGGCAGGGTAATGGACTGACACAGAGGAAACTCATTCTCTTTGTGGTGGTGCACTAATGGGTTCTTCACAGAAGGCCAAGTCCATGGCTGCAGATGCTCACGGGGCTGAGGGAGCAGGTCAAATCCTAAGTCCGAGGTGGGTGTTTGCATATTTACATGCCCTCACTGCCATCAAGTCCATTCCAACTCACAGGCCCATGGGACTGAGTAAAATGGCCCCCGTGGGTTTCTGAGACTGTGATTCTTTAGAGGAGTAGAAAATCTCCTCTTTCTCCAGAGGAGCGGTTGGTCATTCAAACTGCTGACCTTGAGATTAACAGTCCAACTCCTGACCACTCTTGCCGTCAGAATTCTATTTATTTACACAAGTATATATATATCCTTTCCCAAAAGAACTCCACATTTTCAAATCATTCTTGACACTCATGGCCTTTTTTCCTTTATAGCCATGCCTTTGGTTGAAACACAGATATAAGAGAAATATTTATCTACTTATAGGGGTACAAAAGTAGCTTTGGTGGCATAGTGTTTGCATGTTGGGCTGCTAACACCAAAGTCAGCACTTTGAAACCACCAGCCACTCCGTGGGAAGAAGAGTCTGTCTACTCCTATAAAGAGTTACAGTCTCAGAAACTCACAGGGACAGATCTACTCTGCCTCATAGGGTCACTATGAGTCAGCATCACCTCCCTGGCAGTGAGGTAGATTTTGGTTTCATAGAGATACAAGTCAGTCCTGAGCTGCTAAAGACAAGGTTGGCAGTTTGAACCCACCAGCTGCAGAGAAAGAGGAGGCTTTCTATTCCCATAAGGAGCTACAGTTTCAGAAATACCCACAGGGGAAATTTTAACCTCTCCTGTAGGATCAATATGAGTCAGAATCGACTTATCGGTGGTGAGCAAGTGGAGGGGACCCTAAACAGGTTCCGGTGGACCTTAAGAGTTCTACTAATTGTGCATGCTCTGTAAAATGTAAACCAAGATTTTACTTTTGCAAACATTATTTTTTCTAAACACGTCTAACTGTGAAACTATACTCGCATGCGGGTCTTTGAACCTGGTCTGTGGTCTGGGGAAGTGAAGGGGCCTGACATCCTTTGTTGTTGTTAGTGCTGTCCAGTCATTCTGACATCACAGGGACCTTCTTTGCAACACAAGGCAGCACTGCCCAGTCCTTTGCCAGCCTCAGGGGTAGTATGTTGGAGCCCATGGTTTCAGCTACCGTGTCCTCCAGTTCACCAAGGAGTTTCCTCTTTGTGCTGCTTACTAAACCCGTTTCTAAGGAGTCCATTCCAACTCACGGTGACGCCGTGTGGGTCAGCACCACGGGACCACACATAATGCCTTATACCATATATATATGGTATATATATATTGTGCATAATGCCTTATACCTGGTCCCTTTGGCACCTTGTGATCGCACAGGCTGGTGTGCTTATTCCATGTGGGCTTTTTTGCTTCTGAGCCAGATGGCCGTTTGCTCACCTTCAAGCCTTTAAGACCCCAGACACTATCTCTTTTGATAGCCTCTGGCCTTTACTTCGGGGTCTTCGGTCCCTGCAGAGTGGACACATGCCTGCTGTGCGGGTATGGGACGTGTCGGAGCGCAGCCTGGTGGCGGAGCTTCAGGAGCATAAGTATGGCATGGCATGTGTGGCCTTCTCATCCAGTGCCAAGTACATTGTCTCAGTGGGCTACCAGCATGACATGATCGTCAATGTCTGGGCCTGGAAGGTGAGTGGGCTGCTGGCCTCAGGACAGGCGGGGCCGGGAGGGGAGCCAAGAAACTGCTGACCGGTGGCCTTTACTTCCGCCTGCTGGCCTCAGTCCCTTTCTAGAGAACTCTGAGCAGAAAGGAGCAACTGGGTATCTAGGATGCTGAAGAAGGGGCAGAAGGAGAGGTCAAGTTCACAGCTTGTCTAACCTTCAGTGTGTAAGTTTCTTTTCCCTCAGCTCCTAGAAGCAGAGCCTTGATTTCCCTTGACTTTCTCTCCAGAAAAACATTGTAGTGGCTTCCAACAAGGTGTCCAGTCAGGTGACAGCAGTATCCTTCTCTGAGGACTGCAGCTACTTTGTCACTGCAGGCAACCGGCACATCAAGTTCTGGTACTTCGATGACAGCAAGACCTCAAAGGTGAGGCAGCAAGTAGCCACTAGGGTGGGGTCTGCCCAGATATGTTCCACCTGCGCCCCCTTCTGCATGCTCAAAAGCCCCTTGGAAGTCTCAGCTGGGCCAGGTGCTATGTCAATATGCAAGGGAAGCCTTCTCCCTCCCTCCCCAGGGCCTGCTTTCCAGGGGGTAGCCTGCAGGGTGTGTGGGTGGCACCTGTGGTGGGTCTCCACAGGTGAATGCCACTGTACCCCTGCTGGGCCGCTCCGGGCTGCTGGGGGAACCTGCGGAACAACCTGTTCACTGATGTAGACTGTGGCCGCGGGAAGAAGACTGACAGCACCTTCTGTATCACATCCTCTGGGCAGCTGTGCGAGTTCAGTGACCCGGAGACTGTTGGACAAGTGGGTGGAGCTGAGTGTAAGTGAATGCTTTGTCGGCACCCTCCCGTCTGTCACCTCCGGGCTCCAGGGCACCTGAGTCTGCATGCACGCTGGGGGAGGCCCCAGGCGGAGGAAGGTGTTTGGGAACCTCTCTGCTTGCTCGCCCTCTCTGTCTCTGCCTCTTCCTCTGCTTTCCTCTTCTGCTCAGCACACAGACAGCATCACAGTAAGTGTGCTGGCCCTGTCCGCTGCCTCTGCTGCCTTTCTCTGGGCCGGCCTTTTCTGGGTGTGTCTTTGCCCAAACCTCAGGTGCCTTATAAGGCTTGCTGACTCCTTCCCCCTAATTGCACGGGGCTGTGGGCCCTCTGGCCAGCTGCTGTTAGAGGGAGGGGCATTGAGGGGCTCTGCCCAGGGCAGCTGGCCTGCCTTGCGCTTGTCCTTGCCTCTTGGCTCATGGCTGTTGAGGTGTCCGGTGAAGGAGTGGACAGACGCCCTTGCTGACTGTGGCTTCTGTGCTCACAGACCACAGTGGCCCACTGCATCTCGGTGAGCCAGGACTACATCTTCTGCGGCTGTGCTGACGGCACCGTGTGCCTTTTCAACCCCTTCAACCTGCACTTCCTCAGCACGCTGCCCCGGCCCCATGCCCTGGGCACAGACATTGCCAGCATCACAGAGGCCAGGTGAGCGGTGTGGGTGGGCCCCTGAGTCCTGTCAGAGCCCCACTCTGTGCCAGGCCGTCCCTGGCATGCTGCAAGTAGAGGAGGGCACACATAGACCTCTGGGAAGACCCTTGCAGTCAAGCACAGGTGGGTCTTTTAGCATTTGTTGCTCACTGTGGGCAACCGTGGTAATCTGAGTCTGCAGTGTGGTAATGCATTGTCCTGTAAACACCACAGCTAGGACAGACGGGCAGTTCCTTAGGGTTTCTGAGAGAGGCTGGAAACCTGACGGAGCAGGCCTTTCTCCCTCAGGGTGGTCCTGGGTAGCAGCTAAGGTAGGAGGGTCTTATTGTAGCCTCGGGCCTTGGGTTGGGTGATTGCAGGAAGTGAAGTTTTGCTCTGGTTTCAGTGCTGTCAGGAAGCGGGGCAGTTCTGCAGTTGGGTATATTAATTTCTCATTCAGGGAAGGAGTGGGCTAAATCTGCAAATGGCAGGAAATGATATATGACCATGACTGGTTTGCACAGTGCCCTTCCTTTTCCTCTGACGTGAGTCTAGAAGGGCCTGACATCTGCTTGGCTGCATCACGGCCACACACTGTCCCCGCCTGATGTTGGGGGCTATGAAATAGCTTGTGTTCTTTTGCAGAGCCCCATGGCAAGGAATGCCAGGCCAGCCGCTGCGTTCTTTCTCCAGTGACTGCTGGCCAACCTGCTGCTCCTCCCTTTAGTGCCCCTTTGCATTAGCGCTAACTCACCAGTTTGCCCTGTCTGCCCTGGACACCCTGACCCCCTCTTTCCTCAGTCGCCTTTTCGCTGGAGTGGCCAATGCGAAGTATCGGGACACCATCACCTTGACCTTTGATCCTGCAAATCAGTGGCTGTCTTGTGTGTACAATGACCATAGTACTTATGTCTGGGATGTGAAGGACCCCAAGAAAGTGGGCAAGGTGTATTCAGCTCTCTATCATTCCTCCTGCGTCTGGAGTGTAGAGGTACGTGGGCCAGGTCTGCTGAGACTGACCGTGTTTCCTGGCCTACCATTAGGAGCTGGGGTTCCTCAAGTGTGGAATTTGTTTCCTCCAGCACCCTTGCTCCCCAAGCTGTGCCCCTGGGTCCCTTCGTATCTGTTAATTGGCTCTGAGGATGGGAGGGGATTTTAGTGCTGACTCATCTCAGACGTTTTTCAGTATGCCCCTGTGCAGTCTTAGCTTGGCCTCTTTGGACATGTTCCTGAACTTGACCAAACCTTAGTTTCTGCAATTGTGAAATGACATACCTGATGCATTTGATTTTTACGAACAGGAGACAATGTAAGTGGGAGATTTAGAATGCCTAGTACTTACTAGGTGCTTGGTTAATGTATATTCCTTTACTTGTTAAAGACAAGAGCTAATCATTATGACTTGCTTGCTATGGGATAAGCCGTTGCCTCCAGGGGACAGGATGGGGGAACTTTAGGCCCCCAAGGACAGAGGTTCAGGAGGGTTTAGCTGAAAAGGGTTGGGGACAAAATTTATTATCTCCAAGGGAAAGATACTAACTTGACAATGAAGAAACGGCAAAACCCACCCTTAGCCAAGTCATTAAGGTTAACATCCCGTGGCAGCAGCATGAATCTGGTGAGAGGGTACACTGAGAGGTTTCAAAATGTTCCCAGAAAATGTTATGACTCTTAAGAACTCCCAATAAAATGTTGAACAACAACAACCAACGTTGATGGAAAGTTTCTTTTAGTTCTGTTTTTCCATGCAGCCTCCTCCTAGCATTGTGTCTGGTATTCTTGACCCAAATGTATAAGGAACTTAGGATAGTCATGAGGAAACATCAGGCAACCTTCATTTGAGGTACACCTGCCAGAGTAACTTATCACACTCTCCCAGGTGTCAGGGTAGGAAAGACAAGCAAAGACTGAAAGCCATTCTAGACTGGGACAGATGACACCCATGTGCCGTGGGGGCTCCTAGGATCCTGGAGCAGAAGAAGTCCATTCGTGGGATAAACAAACAAACTCATTGGCATTGGGTTGATTCCAACTCAGAGCAACCCCCGCTGGTGACATTTAAATAAAGTCTAATAATGTTGTACCAGTGTGACCTCCGTGGTCCTTATCACTGTGTACTGTAGTGCATAAAACATTAATACGAAGGGAGACCAGGTGAGAGAGTTGAATGTGACATATCTTGACTCATTTTTCTAAAGGTTCAACCCAAAAGGTAAAGTAAAACAGCTCTTGATGGAGAGGAAAAGGTGGAAGGGGGTGGGTGATGATTCTTTCCCCCCGCTGCCTGGCACTGAACGGGCTCTCCTCTCTTCTCATTTTGCAGGGTCTACGAATTGCAGTTCCTGAGTGAAATGCTGAAGGTGGAGGCCCATGAGTCAGAGATTCTGTGCCTGGAGTACTCGAAGCCAGACACAGGTACCTGGCCCTGGCCTGGAATGGCCTTGAGTGAGCCCCTCCAGTCTGGCCAGAGCCACTGATACTTGTCCTGCCTCTTGACTATGGGGCTGATCGTTCTTTTGGCTACCAAAAGAGTTAGTGATCCTTCTTGATGTCTCTGAAGGCTTCTTGTTGTTTCTGAAGGCTTTGGGGAGGACTGCATCTCAACTCTGCCCGACTCCATGGCTCATGTGGCTTAAGGATGTGGGGCTCAGTTTCTCTGGGTGCTCTTTGCTGGGCACTCATGTTGGGCTGCGATCCACAAGCTCAGCAGTTTGAAACTACCAGCCGCTCTGCAGGAGAAAGGTGGGCCTTTCTACTCCTGTAAACAGTTACAGTCTCAGAAGCCCATAGGGGGTATTCACTATGAGTCAGCATTAACTTGATAGCAGCAGATTTGATTTTTGTAAAGTCTTTTTAAAGCCAACCAAAAGCTGAATCAGTGAAGAAGATCTGCTTTAGACATTGTGCTCTTTTAAAGAATAATCTGTCTGTGATCAGATTGACACAGGAACTTGGAAGGTTAGGTGAAAAGTTTAAGGGGCAGTGAGCTTATGTGTGTGATGGAAATTTGGAATTGGAAAAGGACAGTGAGAATGGCTACATAATTTCAGAAATATAATGAATGTTAGCACATTGTACATGTAGAAATGATCGAATTGGTATATATTTTTGTGTGCATTGTTTTAGATCAGGGAGAAGACTCGAAGTTCAAATATAATTTACAGAGACCCCCTTGTTAAATCTTGAATGGGACAAAGTCCAGAAAAAACAAATCATCTGGTTGAGGGAGACCGTAAGCATGAGGCCATAATGGGGACTGAAGGATTCACAACAGCTCGGTCACATGGAAAACAAAGGAAGCCCCTTTAAAAGTCAAGTTCCCAGCAGATCAGACCATCACAGTTGGAAATGTGACTACAGAAATGGGAAAGGGACCATGATTGGAGTAAATACATTATTGCAGACTAGAAAAGTTTACAGGACTGGTTCAGGGCCCTCCAACCATCTTGGTCAGGGCATGAACGTGCAACCTCAGTACCCCAATTCCCATCAAGGACATACTCAGGCAAGTTCTTGAGGGCTAGACTACTCCTCACCAGGCTGGCCAGAGGAGTGGGTGGAAGCAAACAAACTCTGCCTGAGGGCAAAGCATTTTACGTTGCTAGTTCAGAGTCATGGAGCTCTAGTGCCATAGAAGGTTATGGGTTGGGCGGTTAACCACAAGGTTTCACTCTTCAAAACCACCAGCCAGCTCCAGGGAAGAAAGATGAGGCTTTCTACTCCAATAAAAATATATAGTCTGGAGATAAAAAGCCCCAATGTAAGTTAACTGGGTTGATTCCTACTAGAGGGATAATGTGTGTGGGCCAGATGCTTGCAAGGTCCCTCAAGGCAATGCTGCCAGACTGCAGTCTCTGCTCCCTGCTGGTGGAGACAATGGATTGCTTTTCTCTAAAACTTGGAACCATTAGCTTGGTTCCAGTAGGTGGAGTTCACACCCTACTGATAATGGTTCATATGGAGATCCAGAAAACAGGTCAAAGTTAAGCTGCCATTCTAAATGTAGGATCCGCCCATTTTGTCACCTGTATACCCCCAATCCCTCCTCTTCCTATTGCATGTATGCCCCTAGACCACCCCTTCTCACCGCTGTATAACATAGTCCAAGTCCTTCCTGTGATGTATGTCTTTACCCTCCCGTTTCCAATTCCCCTTGTCCTCCTTCCCTTCCCCCTCTCTCCATGTGGACCACCAAGTGGGGCTGAGGTGAGCAATGCTACCATGATATGTGTGTGACTGCATTATTGTAATATCTCTTCTATCTCTCATGCTCCCAATGACTTTAATATTTATATCTCAACCCTTTATGTTTCCAGGGCTTTCAATGACATTAGGCATCTTTTCAATGTTTATGAATCATGCTTATGAACCTCTCTTCTGTTAGTTGTCTGTGTGTATGCATTGCCTGTATTAAAAACATATAGAACCGAGCAATTTGTCTGGAAAAATAATTTATAGAAACTTTATGTTAGATTGCCATGCGTTTTGCATAGCCAATTGTTCTTTTAAAACACTTTTCTTGTCATTGTGATACCATGCTAAAAGGTAAAAACATCTGTATATAGTCAAATAGCTTTATCTTTCCTTTAAAGACATGAACCTTCGTGTCTTGCTTAAAGTTTCCACCTCACTAAAGCTAAATTGCTACCCTCGAAAATAAATCCCTCTAAGTTTTTAATGCTTTGAATATTTTATCGCTCTAATCCTCCTGGAGTTTATTTTTGAATGTAGTATGCTCCTTCCTTTGATTTCTTGTAAATTCAGCCAATTCAACCACTCATTAACCAAAGTATTCCTTTACCACTGGATTGTTTTGCCACCTTTGCTTTGCATAGCATATAGTTCTAAATTATATCCCAGACTACTGAATTATTTGCCAGAGTGGCTTTACTAATTGTACACTGGCATCACAACACGCGGGAGCTTCGGAAAGATCGTGGGAGAAAGGAATGAAAAGAGAAGATAATTTCCCATGAATTTTTGAAGCTTCCTCGTACAGGTGCTTTACAGTAAGTCGACATTAGGGTTTATAATCAATAAAAAATTCAACTGTGATCCAAGAATGAGGGGCGTGACATTTCCTGGTTGAGACAAAAGCGAACAGGCGAGCAGAATACGAAAAGAATTGGTTAACCGATGAAACTGCAGCCAAGTGTTAGCTGTTATCACAAAAATGAACACACAGAATATTCTTGAACTTGGAAGTGGGAACTTCAGCCTTTCAACGGCCATCGACGGTGCGGGGCAACATCCCCGCACTCCTACGCTCAGGAAGGGGGTTCTGGGGTCTGCGGCGCCGCGGGGCACAAGTGGGGCGAAGGGCTGCGAGGGAACGCCGAGGCAGAGGGGTCCCCGCGAGGCGGCTGCGGGCCGCTCCAGAAGGCAGGGGTCCGGGGGCTCTGCGGTCCCTCAGGACCCTCCAGGAGAGGCTCCAGAAAGGCAGCTGGAGGCCCCGGCCGGCCGTGCAGCTCGCTGGGAGGCGCGGGCGCACGTGCTCCGCCGGTCCGGGCGGCGGGGGCGGCTGAACGGGCCCTGGCCGTGGGCGGCGGGCGGCGGGCGGGCGCAGTGCGGCGCCGGGCAGGCGGGAGGTGACCGCGCGGGGCGGTCGCGGCGGCTGGGGCTACTGACGGCACACGGATCCGGAGCGCACTGCGCGGGGCGGGGCGCCGCGCAGGTGAGAGCGGCAGCGGACCCGGATGCGGCGCGGCTGAGGGCGGCCGAGGGCGGGGGGTCGCGGCGGCTAGCTCTTGGAGATCCCGGCCGGAGGCTCCGGCGCCGGTGCTGCGCTTCCTGCCGGCTCGAAGAACGAGCCCGAGCCTGGCCGCCCTCGGGATGCCTTGCTGAGGCTCCGCCGGACGTCCCCAACAGGGGGGGGGCGGGGCGGGGCGCGTTCGGGCGCCTCCTGAGGGCGCCTCAGCGGAGAGCGGCGTTGGCGCCGTGGAGTCTACGCGGGCGGCCCAACCCGCCTGCCACTCAGGTGTCTTTTTGCACGGAAGTGAGTTTTAGGAGCGGGAAACCTGTGGTGGGCGTGACTGACGTGTTTTTAAATCATTTTCTATACATTTAAAGCTGTAAAGGCAAAACTTCATGATCCAATTAATATAGCCAAAAATTCAGGCTTGATAGAAACATTTAGAATCCAGCCACTGGGGGTAAAGTCCCCTTATTCCCATCTGTTATTGGAGGAAGGTATGAGAGAGATTGGATACTGCGGTGGGAAGAAATAGAGCCAAATAGGAATGTCTGCTTCTATAGGGAGAATGTATCAGCCATGCGCTCACTTTAAGGCAGCACAGCTTTAAGGGAGAATCTGTGGAAATGATAGATTACCGCAGGAACATGAACTTGGAGTATATCTCCAACTAACAGAGTGGTGGTCTTTCAGCCATGGAACATTAGTCTCCCAGATTCCCTCTGTACCAGTCAGGGAATAAGTCCCAGTATTATTTCCCTTGGTGCTAGTATCCCACATTTCCCCTCTCTGCATTATGTTTAAGATTCAATAGTGTCACGGAGGCAACATGGTCTCTTTTCATATCTATTAGCTTCCTATAGAAGTGACATGAGACTGCAAGCATCACAATTATGATAAAAAACACAGTCAGACTGGAACTTAAGCTATGTGAAGTACTTTGCCCCCAAGCTCGCGGGTCCAACCCTTCCATGCTACTCATCAATTGCTTAATCATATCAGAGCCAGGAGAAGCCTCAAGCTTGTCTTTGAATGTATAGAAAATATCCCTTTTAAGCTGATCAATATCTAATGAAATGTTTCCCTTAAACCCTTGCAAATGTTTCCTAATCAAATTCCAATCATGCAATGTCTTATTATAAGGATAAGTGGTTATACAGAAATCAGTTACATTCCAATCACATTATAGCATTGACAAATTCAAAATCTTGATCTTTCAGCAAAGCAGTCTGCAGTAATGTAGGGACTTTATGGATGTGCTTTATACAATTGATGTATGTATACGTATGGATTGTGGTAAGAGTTGTATGAGTCCCTAATAAAATGTAAAAGAAGAAAAGAGAAAAAAAATGATTAGGGCAAAGACTGTACAGATGTGCTTTATACAATTGATGTATGTATATATATGAACGGTGAAAAGAATTGTATGAGCCCCAATAAATTGTTAAAATTAAAAAAAAATTCATTTTAAAAAAATAAATAAAATAAAATTTAAAAAAAAATGAGTAAATGAACTTTGTCACACATAAGATTCCTCTTCTCCTTCTGTTTTAACAATTTAAATAGTAAAGCATTGCTAGATCTTGAACCAGTAAAAGTACTAGTTAGATAACCTTCATTGTTATGTAAATACCGGCTCCCATCCCTCAGAGAATTAAGAGAGCTAACTAATTGGGAGAACTTCTTATCATACTTTGAAAGACTGAAAAAATTCTTAATAAATTTGTTCAGCTGATCTTGAAGTAACTTACCAAGCAGACATTTTTTCTCCAGGCTTACCAATAAGGTTATAGGCTCAATTGAGCCGTTTTGCCTTTCAGGCTTCTCACACTGTATGATTTTACCTTGCAATATTCTGTCTTGGTTAACTTCACTCATTCCCTCTATGCTGGCTTTAGGGGAAGTTAATGGGAGGGCCTTAGGCCCCCCTGAATGCCCTAAGGAAATGACCCGGCATCCACAGTTAACAAACCTTTTTCCTTCCATTTCTAATTCCATGTGGGGGCGCTGTTTCTCCACAACAGCAGTCCAGAAGACTGCTTGATTTATAGGGTGGTCAAACTTCTCAAGTACTCTTTCCTGATAGGTATAAATTTTTACTCTAGAAATGCAAGGAAGGGAAAATTGGCTTAAGCGATCCTACATTTTTACAAACCATGGTATATCAGAACTCATTACTGCCTTAATTTCTTCTTCACAATCCTGACCAATAACTCCAGCAACACCTTGAGAATTTATGTTGGACTTTCTTTTTTTTTTTTTTTTACTTTCTTAATAAACTTCCTATAGTTCTTTTAGGTAGTGGACCCCAATTACTGCTCTTCGTTTCTGATTCAATCACAGTTTTGGGCTTTTTCTTACAACTCTTATCAACTCCAGTATCAATTTTAATTTCTTGAGTACTAAGGTTAAATCTTCCTGATAGAAACTGTATTAATCTTTCAATAAGAGGTCCCTGCTTTTGAGGATCAAGCTCCTGTGAAGGCTTCTGAGCCATCTCTTGGTTATTCAAACCAACTGCAGTGAGAACAGAGACTAGGTTTTTGCCTCTTTGGCTAGGTCTGTTCTCCTGCTGTGAGGCTGCTAGATAAAGGCGATTTCTCTCAAAGATCTTCTTTGCTCCAGTAGGCAGACACCTTGCCTACCACGCTCTGCTATGAGGGCTCTGCATCAAGCTTCTTCCACTATTTTCCCGCCGGGAAGTCTTTGCTAATGGCGACCCTTCACGGTTGATTTTTGAACGACATTGGCTCGCCCAATGAGTTCCCTTCCTACAATGGAGGCAGAGTTCAGGTTCGTTTAAACCCGATCTCCATGGTCCTGGCCCATGCTCTGACATTGGCCGCAGCCTGCTCTGCCTACACTCTTTTGAAGATGACTTGTCTTCCCACAACTAAAGCACTTTCTTCCAGGTCTGATATAGTTTGCCAATGAAGCTGCCATGAGGTCTGCCTTGTATTCCTCTGCCTCTACATTCCTGCATATCCTAAAATAACCCAGCAAAGTGCCCTGTTCGCTGTAGGGATGCAAGGCATTTTTACAGTGCTTATTAGAGAAATCATAAGATAGCTTGTGCACTAGGTCTCTTACTGCCTGAACATTCTTCACACATTTGGAAATAGCATCTTCCAGTCGGGACACAAAGTCAGCGTAACGCTCATCATATTCTGTTGTCTTATAGCCCTGTAACGCGGCGTTCTCTCTTCTGATGGAATTATCTTTTCCCAGGCCCTTAAGCAAACCTCATGTATCTGTCCTATTGTCTGTTCAGTAAACTGTAGTTGAGACTCAACTGTAATATAATTTGCATCCCCTAGCAATTGATGAATTCCTATATCTATCCCATCCTCAGCATTCTTCCCAGCTCTTGCAAGGGCTGCTTCCTTCCATAGCATTTGATATCACAAGCATTCTGAAGAGTAAAGACAAATTCTCACTAAAGCTTTCCAATCTGTAGGGGTCCAGCTGTCAGACTCTGCTAGAGCCCTTATCATGCTAATTACAAAATGTGAGTCTGGGCCGTAGTCATTGATTGCCTGCTTGAGATCTTTTAGCAACTTAAAAGGCAAAGGCACTGTGAATTCCTTTGGGTTCTAACAGGATAAGACATCTTGCATTCTAAATCTTCTTCTGCAATCCCTCTTCCTACTCTGGAGAGTAAAGGTGCTTTCCTATACTTTGCTTCTTTACGTCTATTCTCTGAGCTACTCTTTTCAATCTGGATATCTTGGAGTTCCACTTCCTGAACTTCACCTTCTGTGCTAGCTCTCCTAGTTTGCATTTCTTTGGAGCTAATCTCTCTACCTTCAGGGCTGGCTTGCTTGATTGTTTTACAATCTCTGGCCTTTCTTACACTAAATTCCAGCAGGAGAGCAGTTGCTTTTACTATGTCCCCTTCTGACTCAGGCTCATTCTTTTAGCTCTGCCTAAAATCTTCTCATCTGCCTGAAACCCGTTCTCACTGCTTCTCATCTGATTTAAATTTGGGCATCTTAGACGTTGCCTGTTCTGCTTCTTGGCTTTCTCTACCTTTGAAAGCAAGGGAGCTTCCTGGGATTGTTTAATAGCCATGCTTTGGATCTTGCAATCCACTGCCTCTAGTACTGTATCACCTTTAAACCTTCGGAGTCTGCAGTCTCGCGAGAGCATACAGGCTTTGGCAATGAGGTTCTGTTCTAGAATTGGAGGCTTTAGATAACAAACCAATCCCTGCCTTTTCAGTTTTTCCTAAAGTTTCATAACCTAAATCATGCTTATTCACAGACACTTTAGCTTGCTTTGCTAGATTTGAATAGACACAAGACTTCTCACTAGACTGTTCATCCTTATTCTCTTCCTCCTGCAAAAGTTTTAAAACCATCTTAACTTGTACCCACAGAGACCACTTCTCCATAGGGATACTCTCCCCATCTCTGTGCTTCCTTTAAGTTGACAATGACCTCCTCCCAGGTCTCTAAATCAAAAGTTCCTTCCTCTGAGAACCATGAATTATACCTTTTTACTACTTTTAGAAAACATTGTATCTTTTTCTTCGTTACTTTTACACCTTGTCTTTTCAGTAAGTAGAGAGCATGGTACCATAAGTTTCAGGTTTACTTTTACCTTGCTCCCGTTATCCTCTTTAAAATTGTAATTCACTATTTCCACTACTTCTCTGTCAATCCCCACACCGGATCCTCACTTCGCACAATTTTCAAATTCACTCTACGTACCAATGGGGCCATATAATTGTTATATGGGATATAACTCATATTGTCCCACGTTGTGCGCCATTTGTCTGGGGAAGCCCGCCTTGTGCTGGGGCTCCAGCCTCCAGCCCAGTCCTTGAGCCTCCTGCCTGGTCTCCATCCCACCTCCCTTCGTCCACACTGAGCGTGGGCCTGGCTGGTAAGATCATGGCCATCCAGGAGGTGAGCATGCTACCATGAATTGTGTCTGACTGCATTATTGTAATGTCTCTTCTATCGCTCATGCTCCCGGTGACTTTAATATAATATTTATATATCTCAACCATACAATTGTGCTTATTGAACCCAAGATTACTGGTGGGGGGCTGGCACCCCAACTCATACCACAGTACATACCATTTGTCTAGTTCTTCAATGCTTCCTCTCCCGCTCACTCCCTCCAACTATCATGACCTCAGCTCTACCTTACAAAGCCGGCTAGACCAGAGCATGTACACTGGTACAGATAAGAACTCTCAACACACAGAATCCAGGACAGATAAACCCTTCAGGAACAGTAATGGAAGTAGTGATAACATGAGGGTAGGGATGAGATAGAGGGAACTGATAGCAATGATTGATGTATTAACACTCACACCCCAGGGGGACAAGCAACAGAAACATTGGTGAAGTGAGACCTTGGACATTGTAAAATATGAAAGTATAATTTATCAAGGTTTCATGAGGGTGGGAGAGTGGGAGAGAAGGGGGGAAAAGGAGCTGATACCAAGGGGTCAAGTATAAAGAAAATGATGATGGTACCGTAGGTACAAATGTGCTTGATACAATTGATGTATGCATTGTTATAAGTGGTGTAAGAGCCCCCGATAAAATGACTTAATTTTTTAAAAGTGTTTAGGTAGATCTTGATGGAGGATAGATTGAGAAACAATAGTTTCAGAATTTGATAATTTTGCTTAATAATCAAACTGAAAACTCACTGCCATTGCACCTTTTGTGACTCACAGCAACCCTGACTTTCAGCAACCCTATTGGACAGGGTAGAGCAGCCCCTGTGAGTTTCTGAGACTGCAACTCTTTACAGGGGTAGAAAGCCCTAACGTTTCTCTCTCAGAGCGGGTGGTGGTTTTGAACTATGTGGGTAGCAGCCCAAGTGAAAACCACTATGCCACCAGGGCTCCCTGTGCCACATAGCGGGAGCTGTTGTTTTCCCTAACATTCACTTGGCTATTTCTTTTATAAGAAGCCAAGTAATTTGGCAGCTTATTTCTGTTCCAGTTTTCTTATATAGAAAATGTGGTGACAGTGTGAACCTGTTTGTTGTAGTTTATGTGAACATAATTGAGTGATCTAGACCAAGTGAGCTAGACCAAGTGAGCTGACTGGTCAAAAATCAGACCTGTGGATTGCCAAATTGGTTCTGCTGAGATTGGGGCTTTCCTGGATCCACAGGCTTCCTCCAAGCTGTGTCCGAGAAGCTCTGCATTTTAGAGCTACATTTTATAGTTGAAAGAGAGGCCTAAGGAGGGAGGGAGTCCTTAAGCTCTAAGACCTTAATGCTGTCATTGCTGTCCTCTTTTAGTGTACCTGCAGTTTCCACACTGCAGTGGGAACCATTGAAACAGCTGTTCTCATTCTCTGAGATGGTGTGCCACCCCACTCCATACCACCACCACCTCATCCCTTTCTCTTATTGTAGAGATAATGCCCCTTCCATATGTATCTCAGATATTCAATTAATGAAGAAAGACAAAAGTAGGAGAAATGATTTAGATGAAGGAGACCATAAGCATGAGGCCATAATGGGGTCCAAAGGCTGTGTGGCCATGTCGCTAATTATAGAAATGGATGAAATCTGCCACAAAAATGTGATTGGAGGCAGAGCAATTCATCACTCTCTCAGGCAGGACTACATAAGTGAGAATGGGGCCATTATGGAGACATGGAGACGATCACAGATTAGAAAGGCTTACTGGATTTGTTCTGGGGCCTTCCGACCACTATAACTCATGACCATAGGGTCTTAGACTTTCCCAATTTCCATTGAGGACCTTCCCAGGGAAGTCCCAGAGGGCAGATTGCTCCTCTCTGCTCTGGCTAGTTGTTGTTGCGTGCCACTGAGGACACTTGGACTCGTCGTGACCTCACATACAACCGAATGAAACACTGTAGGGTCGTGCACCATCCTCACAATTGTTCCTGTGCCTGAACCACCGATGAAGCCACTGAGTCCATCCACTTCTTCGAGGACCTCCTCTGTTTCATGGCTTCTCCACTGTACCAAATAGGATGTCCTTCTCCAGGGACTGGTCTCTCCTGACAACATGTCCAAAGTATGTAAGATGGCGTCTTGCCATCCTTGCCTCTAAGCAGCACTCTGGCCTTATTTCTTCTGATACAGATTGGTCAGTCCTTCAGCAGTCCATGGTACTGTCAGTAGTCTTCTGGTGGACCACAATTCGATGCATCTGTTCTTCTACAGCCTTCCTTATTCAGTGTCTAACTTTCACATGCATATGATGCAATGGAAAATAGCATGGCTTAGGTCATGTGCACCTTAGTCCTCAGAGTAACATCATTGTTCTTCAACACTATAAAGAGGTTTTCTGCAGCAGATTTACCCATTACAATACATCTTTTGATCGCCTGACTGCTGTTTCTATGAACATTGATAGTGGATCTAAGCAAGACAAAATCCTTGACAACTGAAGCCCTTTTCTCTGTTTATCACCTATTGGTCCAGTTTTGGGGATTTTGGTCTTCCTTATATTGAATTGTAACCCATATTGAAGGCTGCAATCCTTGATCTTCAGCAAGTGGTTCAATTCCTCCTCACTTTCAGCAAACAAATGGTGTCATATATGCACACAAGCAGGCTCCCAAAAGTTAGTGGAACAAGGAATCAAAAGAGAATGGAATTTTTCAGGGACTTTTTGAAATACCAGTGTGTGTGTGTGTGTGTGTGAGAGAGAGAGAGAGAGAGAGAGAGAGAGAGAGAGAGGAGATGTGGGCATAAAACAAACATCAAGCAACATAAGGGAGAATGCTGTTGGCTGCTGTTGAACTGATTCCGGTGCGCATGCACAGTGACCTGCTGTGTGCACCATAGTGACCCCTCAGAAGCAGATCATCAAGCCTACCTTTCAACTGAAATTCTGAGAATTCACAATTTTCAGAAGTATGTGGATAACAGTGAAAGCCAAAATTCTATTTGCACAGTCCCCACGTGGATTAAGCTTCCAGTGAATTCCTTCAGACCATTGACCAGGGATGTGAACACTCTTGCCACCAGGCAGAGGGCATTGGAAAGTGGATTACCCCTTAGGCAGCCCATGGTGGGGCTTAGAGACTTGCCTAAGTGTATCCTTGAATCGAGGCTGCCATTCTGGGCTGCACGGTCATGAGTCATGCCCCCAAAGCCTTGGTTGTTTGGCCCTGGACCACTCTTGTAAACTGTCCTGTTTAACACAGGTCCCAATCCTTGTCCTATTCTTGCTTCTGTAGTCCCACCTGGAACTGTGATGTTGGGATCTGCCGCCATGTCCTTTCAAGTCTGTGAATCTCAGATAACCCTTACATATCAATAAGACCTCTTGCTAATAGTTTCCCTCCCCTCATCTCGATGGCATGTGTTGGCCCTTGGACTATCTAGGTTACCTAGCGGGCATTTGGATTATGTAGGCTCCCTAGCGGGAATTTGGACTATATAGATTACCTAGCGGGCAATTAGACTTTGTAGGTTATCTAGCGGGCACTTTGACTATCTAGGTTACCTAGCTAGCACTTGAACTATCTACGTTACCTAGCGGTTACTTGGAGTATGTTGGTTACCTACCGGGCTGTTGGACTATCTAGGTTACCTAGCCGGCACTTGGGCTATCTAGGTTAACTAACGGGCACTTGGACTATGTAGGTTCCCTAGCGGGCCCTTGGACTATGTAAGTTCCCTAGCGGGCACTTGGACTATGTGGGTTCCCTAGCGGGCATTAGGACTATCTGGGTTACCTAACGGGCACTTGGACTATGTAGGTTAACTAGCGGGCTTTGGACTATGTAGGTTACCTAGCGGACACTTGGACTATGTAGGTTCCCTATCGTTCACTTGGAGAATGTAGGTTAACTAAGGGGCACTAGGACAATGTAGGTTACCTAGCGGGCCTTGGGACTATCTAGGTTACCTAGGGGGAACTTGGACTATGTAGGTTTACTATTGGCCACTTGGACTATCTAGGTTACCTAGCAGGCACTTGGACTATGTAGGTTAACTAGCGGGCACTTGGACTATCTAGGTTACCTAGCAGGCACTTGGACTATGTACGTTTCCTAGCGGGTACTTGGACTATCTATGTTAACTAGCGGGCACTTGGACTATGTAGATTCCCTATCGGGCACTTGGACTATGTAGGTAACCTAGTGGTCACTTGAACTGTCTAGGTTACCTAGCGGGCATTTGGACTATGTAGGTTAACTAGCGAGCTCTTGGACTATCTAGGTTAACTAGCGGGCACTTGGACTATTAGGGTCCCTAGCGGGCATTTGGACTATATAGGTTACCTAGCGGGCACTTGGACTATGTAGGTTAACTAGCGGACACTTTGACTATCTAGGTTAGCTAACGGGCAATTGGACTATCTAGGTTACCTAGCGGGCACTTGGACTATGTAGGTTCCCTAGCGGGCACTTGGACTATTTAGGTTACCTAGCAGGCACTTTGACTATCTAGGTTAACTAACGGGCACTTGGACTATGGAAAGAAGTGCCTAATGGTCACCAGGACCCATGGTTAATCCAGGCGTGGTCATCTGATTCCAATCGATCAGACCTAGCTATAAATCACTTATATGTCTGGGTAATTAAAAGCAAATATAAATTTTCAAAAAAAATAACGTTGCATGGGATAGAAAGAGAATACATAACAACATCAGACATAAATATGCCTCAAGACAAACTCATTGTGCACATCCAGAATACATAATGGCTCTTGCTAAGATGCATTTCCCACTAGACCCTACCCCAAGCCAGTAAAAGCCAGAAACTCTACAGTAAACTGTGGATTGTACTACTCTGAAATGGGAGCTGTGTCTCTAGACCTAATTTGGGGCTGTTCGTGCTGAGGACTCACCAATACCTGCTGCAGTGACAACAGTCCAGGTGAGAATAAGGAAATCTGGATGACAGCCAGGATATAGGAGCACTGAGACCTCAAATTGCTTCTAGGCGAGCATGGCCTAATGGGCTTCCATTTATGCACCTCTGGCAGGAGGAGTTTGTTCTGGAAAGTAATGGTTTCTAAGGAAGTATTTCTTAAACTTTCACATGCATGCACTTACCCAGGTTCCTGGAAATCGGGCTGGGGGGCAGATTCTGATTTTGTGGGTTCAGGGTGGGGGGTCTAGGATCCAGCAGTTCTAGAGGCCCTGGTACTCTTGGGCTGTTAACCACAAGGACAGTAGTCCTAAACCACCAGCCACTCCTTGGGAGAAATATGAGGCTGTAGACTCCGGGCAAGAGTGACAGTCTGGGAAACCCACAAGGGCAGTTCTACCCTGTCCTGTAGGGTCACTATGAGTCAGCATCAACTCGATGGCATTAGCATGGGAGAAGCTAATGCTGATGTTGCTGGTTCCTTGACCTATCATACTTTGAGTGGCAAAGTCCCAAGGGCCTTCCCGGATGTGATGGCCAAAAGCAGTAGTGTTCACCCTTGGTCATACTTTGGAATCCCTTAGGAGCTTTCAAGCCTCCCATTGGCCTGGCGCCATCCCAGACCAATGAAGCAAGACTTAGTGGAAGCAGGATTCAGGTCACGGTCAGTGAGAAAGCCCCCTTGGCAATGCCAACGTACAGCCAGTGCAGAGTCGAACTGGTCGACGACTCCACATGACTCCATATACTTTGGTGAAGCCAGCTGTTTGGGCAAGGTTTTCAGAGTTACCACCCATGTAGACTTGTTGGTGATAGTGCATTAAATAGAGCACATGCAGTGCATTGCATGAGTGTCCTATGTCATGCAACCACATCAGGGGTATGTTGAGCCAATTTCTCTGGGAGACCAAGGGTGTTGGCTCCATCCTGAACGTTGGCAGGGTAATGGACTGACACAGAGGAAACTCATTCTCTTTGTGGTGGTGCACTAATGGGTTCTTCACAGAAGGCCAAGTCCATGGCTGCAGATGCTCACGGGGCTGAGGGAGCAGGTCAAATCCTAAGTCCGAGGTGGGTGTTTGCATATTTACATGCCCTCACTGCCATCAAGTCCATTCCAACTCACAGGCCCATGGGACTGAGTAAAATGGCCCCCGTGGGTTTCTGAGACTGTGATTCTTTAGAGGAGTAGAAAATCTCCTCTTTCTCCAGAGGAGCGGTTGGTCATTCAAACTGCTGACCTTGAGATTAACAGTCCAACTCCTGACCACTCTTGCCGTCAGAATTCTATTTATTTACACAAGTATATATATATCCTTTCCCAAAAGAACTCCACATTTTCAAATCATTCTTGACACTCATGGCCTTTTTTCCTTTATAGCCATGCCTTTGGTTGAAACACAGATATAAGAGAAATATTTATCTACTTATAGGGGTACAAAAGTAGCTTTGGTGGCATAGTGTTTGCATGTTGGGCTGCTAACACCAAAGTCAGCACTTTGAAACCACCAGCCACTCCGTGGGAAGAAGAGTCTGTCTACTCCTATAAAGAGTTACAGTCTCAGAAACTCACAGGGACAGATCTACTCTGCCTCATAGGGTCACTATGAGTCAGCATCACCTCCCTGGCAGTGAGGTAGATTTTGGTTTCATAGAGATACAAGTCAGTCCTGAGCTGCTAAAGACAAGGTTGGCAGTTTGAACCCACCAGCTGCAGAGAAAGAGGAGGCTTTCTATTCCCATAAGGAGCTACAGTTTCAGAAATACCCACAGGGGAAATTTTAACCTCTCCTGTAGGATCAATATGAGTCAGAATCGACTTATCGGTGGTGAGCAAGTGGAGGGGACCCTAAACAGGTTCCGGTGGACCTTAAGAGTTCTACTAATTGTGCATGCTCTGTAAAATGTAAACCAAGATTTTACTTTTGCAAACATTATTTTTTCTAAACACGTCTAACTGTGAAACTATACTCGCATGCGGGTCTTTGAACCTGGTCAGTGGTCTGGGGAAGTGAAGGGGCCTGACATCCTTTGTTGTTGTTAGTGCTGTCCAGTCATTCTGACATCACAGGGACCTTCTTTGCAACACAAGGCAGCACTGCCCAGTCCTTTGCCAGCCTCAGGGGTAGTATGTTGGAGCCCATGGTTTCAGCTACCGTGTCCTCCAGTTCACCAAGGAGTTTCCTCTTTGTGCTGCTTACTAAACCCGTTTCTAAGGAGTCCATTCCAACTCACGGTGACGCCGTGTGGGTCAGCACCACGGGACCCCACATAATGCCTTATACCATATATATATATATGTATATATATATTGTGCATAATGCCTTATACCTGGTCCCTTTGGCACCTTGTGATCGCACAGGCTGGTGTGCTTATTCCATGTGGGCTTTTTTGCTTCTGAGCCAGATGGCCGTTTGCTCACCTTCAAGCCTTTAAGACCCCAGACACTATCTCTTTTGATAGCCTCTGGCCTTTACTTCGGGGTCTTCGGTCCCTGCAAGGTGGACACATGCCTGCTGTGCGGGTATGGGACGTGTCGGAGCGCAGCCTGGTGGCGGAGCTTCAGGAGCATAAGTATGGCATGGCATGTGTGGCCTTCTCATCCAGTGCCAAGTACATTGTCTCAGTGGGCTACCAGCATGACATGATCGTCAATGTCTGGGCCTGGAAGGTGAGTGGGCTGCTGGCCTCAGGACAGGCGGGGCCGGGAGGGGAGCCAAGAAACTGCTGACCGGTGGCCTTTACTTCCGCCTGCTGGCCTCAGTCCCTTTCTAGAGAACTCTGAGCAGAAAGGAGCAACTGGGTATCTAGGATGCTGAAGAAGGGGCAGAAGGAGAGGTCAAGTTCACAGCTTGTCTAACCTTCAGTGTGTAAGTTTCTTTTCCCTCAGCTCCTAGAAGCAGAGCCTTGATTTCCCTTGACTTTCTCTCCAGAAAAACATTGTAGTGGCTTCCAACAAGGTGTCCAGTCAGGTGACAGCAGTATCCTTCTCTGAGGACTGCAGCTACTTTGTCACTGCAGGCAACCGGCACATCAAGTTCTGGTACTTCGATGACAGCAAGACCTCAAAGGTGAGGCAGCAAGTAGCCACTAGGGTGGGGTCTGCCCAGATATGTTCCACCTGCGCCCCCTTCTGCATGCTCAAAAGCCCCTTGGAAGTCTCAGCTGGGCCAGGTGCTATGTCAATATGCAAGGGAAGCCTTCTCCCTCCCTCCCCAGGGCCTGCTTTCCAGGGGGTAGCCTGCAGGGTGTGTGGGTGGCACCTGTGGTGGGTCTCCACAGGTGAATGCCACTGTACCCCTGCTGGGCCGCTCTGGGCTGCTGGGGGAACCTGCGGAACAACCTGTTCACTGATGTAGACTGTGGCTGCGGGAAGAAGACTGACAGCACCTTCTGTATCACATCCTCTGGGCAGCTGTGCGAGTTCAGTGACCCGGAGACTGTTGGACAAGTGGGTGGAGCTGAGTGTAAGTGAATGCTTTGTCGGCACCCTCCCGTCTGTCACCTCCGGGCTCCAGGGCACCTGAGTCTGCATGCACGCTGGGGGAGGCCCCAGGCGGAGGAAGGTGTTTGGGAACCTCTCTGCTTGCTCGCCCTCTCTGTCTCTGCCTCTTCCTCTGCTTTCCTCTTCTGCTCAGCACACAGACAGCATCACAGTAAGTGTGCTGGCCCTGTCCGCTGCCTCTGCTGCCTTTCTCTGGGCCGGCCTTTTCTGGGTGTGTCTTTGCCCAAACCTCAGGTGCCTTATAAGGCTTGCTGACTCCTTCCCCCTAATTGCACGGGGCTGTGGGCCCTCTGGCCAGCTGCTGTTAGAGGGAGGGGCATTGAGGGGCTCTGCCCAGGGCAGCTGGCCTGCCTTGCGCTTGTCCTTGCCTCTTGGCTCATGGCTGTTGAGGTGTCCGGTGAAGGAGTGGACAGACGCCCTTGCTGACTGTGGCTTCTGTGCTCACAGACCACAGTGGCCCACTGCATCTCGGTGAGCCAGGACTACATCTTCTGCGGCTGTGCTGACGGCACCGTGTGCCTTTTCAACCCCTTCAACCTGCACTTCCTCAGCACGCTGCCCCGGCCCCATGCCCTGGGCACAGACATTGCCAGCATCACAGAGGCCAGGTGAGCGGTGTGGGTGGGCCCCTGAGTCCTGTCAGAGCCCCACTCTGTGCCAGGCCGTCCCTGGCATGCTGCAAGGAGAGGAGGGCACACATAGACCTCTGGGAAGACCCTTGCAGTCAAGCACAGGTGGGTCTTTTAGCATTTGTTGCTCACTGTGGGCAACCGTGGTAATCTGAGTCTGCAGTGTGGTAATGCATTGTCCTGTAAACACCACAGCTAGGACAGACGGGCAGTTCCTTAGGGTTTCTGAGAGAGGCTGGAAACCTGACGGAGCAGGCCTTTCTCCCTCAGGGTGGTCCTGGGTAGCAGCTAAGGTAGGAGGGTCTTATTGTAGCCTCGGGCCTTGGGTTGGGTGATTGCAGGAAGTGAAGTTTTGCTCTGGTTTCAGTGCTGTCAGGAAGCGGGGCAGTTCTGCAGTTGGGTATATTAATTTCTCATTCAGGGAAGGAGTGGGCTAAATCTGCAAATGGCAGGAAATGATATATGACCATGACTGGTTTGCACAGTGCCCTTCCTTTTCCTCTGACGTGAGTCTAGAAGGGCCTGACATCTGCTTGGCTGCATCACGGCCACACACTGTCCCCGCCTGATGTTGGGGGCTATGAAATAGCTTGTGTTCTTTTGCAGAGCCCCATGGCAAGGAATGCCAGGCCAGCCGCTGCGTTCTTTCTCCAGTGACTGCTGGCCAACCTGCTGCTCCTCCCTTTAGTGCCCCTTTTCATTAGCGCTAACTCACCAGTTTGCCCTGTCTGCCCTGGACACCCTGACCCCCTCTTTCCTCAGTCGCCTTTTCGCTGGAGTGGCCAATGCGAAGTATCGGGACACCATCACCTTGACCTTTGATCCTGCAAATCAGTGGCTGTCTTGTGTGTACAATGACCATAGTACTTATGTCTGGGATGTGAAGGACCCCAAGAAAGTGGGCAAGGTGTATTCAGCTCTCTATCATTCCTCCTGCGTCTGGAGTGTAGAGGTACGTGGGCCAGGTCTGCTGAGACTGACCGTGTTTCCTGGCCTACCATTAGGAGCTGGGGTTCCTCAAGTGTGGAATTTGTTTCCTCCAGCACCCTTGCTCCCCAAGCTGTGCCCCTGGGTCCCTTCGTATCTGTTAATTGGCTCTGAGGATGGGAGGGGATTTTAGTGCTGACTCATCTCAGACGTTTTTCAGTATGCCCCTGTGCAGTCTTAGCTTGGCCTCTTTGGACATGTTCCTGAACTTGACCAAACCTTAGTTTCTGCAATTGTGAAATGACATACCTGATGCATTTGATTTTTACGAACAGGAGACAATGTAAGTGGGAGATTTAGAATGCCTAGTACTTACTAGGTGCTTGGTTAATGTATATTCCTTTACTTGTTAAAGACAAGAGCTAATCATTATGACTTGCTTGCTATGGGATAAGCCGTTGCCTCCAGGGGACAGGATGGGGGAACTTTAGGCCCCCAAGGACAGAGGTTCAGGAGGGTTTAGCTGAAAAGGGTTGGGGACAAAATTTATTATCTCCAAGGGAAAGATACTAACTTGACAATGAAGAAACGGCAAAACCCACCCTTAGCCAAGTCATTAAGGTTAACATCCCGTGGCAGCAGCATGAATCTGGTGAGAGGGTACACTGAGAGGTTTCAAAATGTTCCCAGAAAATGTTATGACTCTTAAGAACTCCCAATAAAATGTTGAACAACAACAACCAACGTTGATGGAAAGTTTCTTTTAGTTCTGTTTTTCCATGCAGCCTCCTCCTAGCATTGTGTCTGGTATTCTTGACCCAAATGTATAAGGAACTTAGGATAGTCATGAGGAAACATCAGGCAACCTTCATTTGAGGTACACCTGCCAGAGTAACTTATCACACTCTCCCAGGTGTCAGGGTAGGAAAGACAAGCAAAGACTGAAAGCCATTCTAGACTGGGACAGATGACACCCATGTGCCGTGGGGGCTCCTAGGATCCTGGAGCAGAAGAAGTCCATTCGTGGGATAAAGAAACAAACTCATTGGCATTGGGTTGATTCCAACTCAGAGCAACCCCCGCTGGTGACATTTAAATAAAGTCTAATAATGTTGTACCAGTGTGACCTCCGTGGTCCTTATCACTGTGTACTGTAGTGCATAAAACATTAATACGAAGGGAGACCAGGTGAGAGAGTTGAATGTGACATATCTTGACTCATTTTTCTAAAGGTTCAACCCAAAAGGTAAAGTAAAACAGCTCTTGATGGAGAGGAAAAGGTGGAAGGGGGTGGGTGATGATTCTTTCCCCCCGCTGCCTGGCACTGAACGGCCTCTCCTCTCTTCTCATTTTGCAGGGTCTACGAATTGCAGTTCCTGAGTGAAATGCTGAAGGTGGAGGCCCATGAGTCAGAGATTCTGTGCCTGGAGTACTCGAAGCCAGACACAGGTACCTGGCCCTGGCCTGGAATGGCCTTGAGTGAGCCCCTCCAGTCTGGCCAGAGCCACTGATACTTGTCCTGCCTCTTGACTATGGGGCTGATCGTTCTTTTGGCTACCAAAAGAGTTAGTGATCCTTCTTGATGTCTCTGAAGGCTTCTTGTTGTTTCTGAAGGCTTTGGGGAGGACTGCATCTCAACTCTGCCCGACTCCATGGCTCATGTGGCTTAAGGATGTGGGGCTCAGTTTCTCTGGGTGCTCTTTGCTGGGCACTCATGTTGGGCTGCGATCCACAAGCTCAGCAGTTTGAAACTACCAGCCGCTCTGCAGGAGAAAGGTGGGCCTTTCTACTCCTGTAAACAGTTACAGTCTCAGAAGCCCATAGGGGGTATTCACTATGAGTCAGCATTAACTTGATAGCAGCAGATTTGATTTTTGTAAAGTCTTTTTAAAGCCAACCAAAAGCTGAATCAGTGAAGAAGATCTGCTTTAGACATTGTGCTCTTTTAAAGAATAATCTGTCTGTGATCAGATTGACACAGGAACTTGGAAGGTTAGGTGAAAAGTTTAAGGGGCAGTGAGCTTATGTGTGTGATGGAAATTTGGAATTGGAAAAGGACAGTGAGAATGGCTACATAATTTCAGAAATATAATGAATGTTAGCAAATTGTACATGTAGAAATGATCGAATTGGTATATATTTTTGTGTGCATTGTTTTAGATCAGGGAGAAGACTCGAAGTTCAAATATAATTTACAGAGACCCCCTTGTTAAATCTTGAATGGGACAAAGTCCAGAAAAAACAAATCATCTGGTTGAGGGAGACCGTAAGCATGAGGCCATAATGGGGACTGAAGGATTCACAACAGCTCGGTCACATGGAAAACAAAGGAAGCCCCTTTAAAAGTCAAGTTCCCAGCAGATCAGACCATCACAGTTGGAAATGTGACTACAGAAATGGGAAAGGGACCATGATTGGAGTAAATACATTATTGCAGACTAGAAAAGTTTACAGGACTGGTTCAGGGCCCTCCAACCATCTTGGTCAGGGCATGAACGTGCAACCTCAGTACCCCAATTCCCATCAAGGACATACTCAGGCAAGTTCTTGAGGGCTAGACTACTCCTCACCAGGCTGGCCAGAGGAGTGGGTGGAAGCAAACAAACTCTGCCTGAGGGCAAAGCATTTTACGTTGCTAGTTCAGAGTCATGGAGCTCTAGTGCCATAGAAGGTTATGGGTTGGGCGGTTAACCACAAGGTTTCACTCTTCAAAACCACCAGCCAGCTCCAGGGAAGAAAGATGAGGCTTTCTACTCCAATAAAAATATATAGTCTGGAGATAAAAAGCCCCAATGTAAGTTAACTGGGTTGATTCCTACTAGAGGGATAATGTGTGTGGGCCAGATGCTTGCAAGGTCCCTCAAGGCAATGCTGCCAGACTGCAGTCTCTGCTCCCTGCTGGTGGAGACAATGGATTGCTTTTCTCTAAAACTTGGAACCATTAGCTTGGTTCCAGTAGGTGGAGTTCACACCCTACTGATAATGGTTCATATGGAGATCCAGAAAACAGGTCAAAGTTAAGCTGCCATTCTAAATGTAGGATCCGCCCATTTTGTCACCTGTATACCCCCAATCCCTCCTCTTCCTATTGCATGTATGCCCCTAGACCACCCCTTCTCACCGCTGTATAACATAGTCCAAGTCCTTCCTGTGATGTATGTCTTTACCCTCCCGTTTCCAATTCCCCTTGTCCTCCTTCCCTTCCCCCTCTCTCCATGTGGACCACCAAGTGGGGCTGAGGTGAGCAATGCTACCATGATATGTGTGTGACTGCATTATTGTAATATCTCTTCTATCTCTCATGCTCCCAATGACTTTAATATTTATATCTCAACCCTTTATGTTTCCAGGGCTTTCAATGACATTAGGCATCTTTTCAATGTTTATGAATCATGCTTATGAACCTCTCTTCTGTTAGTTGTCTGTGTGTATGCATTGCCTGTATTAAAAACATATAGAACCGAGCAATTTGTCTGGAAAAATAATTTATAGAAACTTTATGTTAGATTGCCATGCGTTTTGCATAGCCAATTGTTCTTTTAAAACACTTTTCTTGTCATTGTGATACCATGCTAAAAGGTAAAAACATCTGTATATAGTCAAATAGCTTTATCTTTCCTTTAAAGACATGAACCTTCGTGTCTTGCTTAAAGTTTCCACCTCACTAAAGCTAAATTGCTACCCTCGAAAATAAATCCCTCTAAGTTTTTAATGCTTTGAATATTTTATCGCTCTAATCCTCCTGGAGTTTATTTTTGAATGTAGTATGCTCCTTCCTTTGATTTCTTGTAAATTCAGCCAATTCAACCACTCATTAACCAAAGTATTCCTTTACCACTGGATTGTTTTGCCACCTTTGCTTTGCATAGCATATAGTTCTAAATTATATCCCAGACTACTGAATTATTTGCCAGAGTGGCTTTACTAATTGTACACTGGCATCACAACACGCGGGAGCTTCGGAAAGATCGTGGGAGAAAGGAATGAAAAGAGAAGATAATTTCCCATGAATTTTTGAAGCTTCCTCGTACAGGTGCTTTACAGTAAGTCGACATTAGGGTTTATAATCAATAAAAAATTCAACTGTGATCCAAGAATGAGGGGCGTGACATTTCCTGGTTGAGACAAAAGCGAACAGGCGAGCAGAATACGAAAAGAATTGGTTAACCGATGAAACTGCAGCCAAGTGTTAGCTGTTATCACAAAAATGAACACACAGAATATTCTTGAACTTGGAAGTGGGAACTTCAGCCTTTCAACGGCCATCGACGGTGCGGGGCAACATCCCCGCACTCCTACGCTCAGGAAGGGGGTTCTGGGGTCTGCGGCGCCGCGGGGCACAAGTGGGGCGAAGGGCTGCGAGGGAACGCCGAGGCAGAGGGGTCCCCGCGAGGCGGCTGCGGGCCGCTCCAGAAGGCAGGGGTCCGGGGGCTCTGCGGTCCCTCAGGACCCTCCAGGAGAGGCTCCAGAAAGGCAGCTGGAGGCCCCGGCCGGCCGTGCAGCTCGCTGGGAGGCGCGGGCGCACGTGCTCCGCCGGTCCGGGCGGCGGGGGCGGCTGAACGGGCCCTGGCCGTGGGCGGCGGGCGGCGGGCGGGCGCAGTGCGGCGCCGGGCAGGCGGGAGGTGACCGCGCGGGGCGGTCGCGGCGGCTGGGGCTACTGACGGCACACGGATCCGGAGCGCACTGCGCGGGGCGGGGCGCCGCGCAGGTGAGAGCGGCAGAGGACCCGGATGCGGCGCGGCTGAGGGCGGCCGAGGGCGGGGGGTCGCGGCGGCTAGCTCTTGGAGATCCCGGCCGGAGGCTCCGGCGCCGGTGCTGCGCTTCCTGCCGGCTCGAAGAACGAGCCCGAGCCTGGCCGCCCTCGGGATGCCTTGCTGAGGCTCCGCCGGACGTCCCCAACAGGGGGGGGGCGGGGCGGGGCGCGTTCGGGCGCCTCCTGAGGGCGCCTCAGCGGAGAGCGGCGTTGGCGCCGTGGAGTCTACGCGGGCGGCCCAACCCGCCTGCCACTCAGGTGTCTTTTTGCACGGAAGTGAGTTTTAGGAGCGGGAAACCTGTGGTGGGCGTGACTGACGTGTTTTTAAATCATTTTCTATACATTTAAAGCTGTAAAGGCAAAACTTCATGATCCAATTAATATAGCCAAAAATTCAGGCTTGATAGAAACATTTAGAATCCAGCCACTGGGGGTAAAGTCCCCTTATTCCCATCTGTTATTGGAGGAAGGTATGAGAGAGATTGGATACTGCGGTGGGAAGAAATAGAGCCAAATAGGAATGTCTGCTTCTATAGGGAGAATGTATCAGCCATGCGCTCACTTTAAGGCAGCACAGCTTTAAGGGAGAATCTGTGGAAATGATAGATTACCGCAGGAACATGAACTTGGAGTATATCTCCAACTAACAGAGTGGTGGTCTTTCAGCCATGGAACATTAGTCTCCCAGATTCCCTCTGTACCAGTCAGGGAATAAGTCCCAGTATTATTTCCCTTGGTGCTAGTATCCCACATTTCCCCTCTCTGCATTATGTTTAAGATTCAATAGTGTCACGGAGGCAACATGGTCTCTTTTCATATCTATTAGCTTCCTATAGAAGTGACATGAGACTGCAAGCATCACAATTATGATAAAAAACACAGTCAGAGTGGAACTTAAGCTATGTGAAGTACTTTGCCCCCAAGCTCGCGGGTCCAACCCTTCCATGCTACTCATCAATTGCTTAATCACATCAGAGCCAGGAGAAGCCTCAAGCTTGTCTTTGAATGTATAGAAAATATCCTTTTTAAGCTGATCAATATCTAATGAAATGTTTCCCTTAAACCCTTGCAAATGTTTCCTAATCAAATTCCAATCATGCAATGTCTTATTATAAGGATAAGTGGTTATACAGAAATCAGTTACATTCCAATCACATTATAGCATTGACAAATTCAAAATCTTGATCTTTCAGCAAAGCAGTCTGCAGTAATGTAGGGACTTTATGGATGTGCTTTATACAATTGATGTATGTATACGTATGGATTGTGGTAAGAGTTGTATGAGTCCCTAATAAAATGTAAAAGAAGAAAAGAGAAAAAAAATGATTAGGGCAAAGACTGTACAGATGTGCTTTATACAATTGATGTATGTATATATATGAACGGTGAAAAGAATTGTATGAGCCCCAATAAATTGTTAAAATTAAAAAAAAATTCATTTAAAAAAAATAAATAAAATAAAATTTAAAAAAAAATGAGTAAATGAACTTTGTCACACATAAGATTCCTCTTCTCCTTCTGTTTTAACAATTTAAATAGTAAAGCATTGCTAGATCTTGAACCAGTAAAAGTACTAGTTAGATAACCTTCATTGTTATGTAAATACCGGCTCCCATCCCTCAGAGAATTAAGAGAGCTAACTAATTGGGAGAACTTCTTATCATACTTTGAAAGACTGAAAAAATTCTTAATAAATTTGTTCAGCTGATCTTGAAGTAACTTACCAAGCAGACATTTTTTCTCCAGGCTTACCAATAAGGTTATAGGCTCAATTGAGCCGTTTTGCCTTTCAGGCTTCTCACACTGTATGATTTTACCTTGCAATATTCTGTCTTGGTTAACTTCACTCATTCCCTCTATGCTGGCTTTAGGGGAAGTTAATGGGAGGGCCTTAGGCCCCCCTGAATGCCCTAAGGAAATGACCCGGCATCCACAGTTAACAAACCTTTTTCCTTCCATTTCTAATTCCATGTGGGGGCGCTGTTTCTCCACAACAGCAGTCCAGAAGACTGCTTGATTTATAGGGTGGTCAAACTTCTCAAGTACTCTTTCCTGATAGGTATAAATTTTTACTCTAGAAATGCAAGGAAGGGAAAATTGGCTTAAGCGATCCTACATTTTTACAAACCATGGTATATCAGAACTCATTACTGCCTTAATTTCTTCTTCACAATCCTGACCAATAACTCCAGCAACACCTTGAGAATTTATGTTGGACTTTCTTTTTTTTTTTTTTTTTACTTTCTTAATAAACTTCCTATAGTTCTTTTAGGTAGTGGACCCCAATTACTGCTCTTCGTTTCTGATTCAATCACAGTTTTGGGCTTTTTCTTACAACTCTTATCAACTCCAGTATCAATTTTAATTTCTTGAGTACTAAGGTTAAATCTTCCTGATAGAAACTGTATTAATCTTTCAATAAGAGGTCCCTGCTTTTGAGGATCAAGCTCCTGTGAAGGCTTCTGAGCCATCTCTTGGTTATTCAAACCAACTGCAGTGAGAACAGAGACTAGGTTTTTGCCTCTTTGGCTAGGTCTGTTCTCCTGCTGTGAGGCTGCTAGATAAAGGCGATTTCTCTCAAAGATCTTCTTTGCTCCAGTAGGCAGACACCTTGCCTACCACGCTCTGCTATGAGGGCTCTGCATCAAGCTTCTTCCACTATTTTCCCGCCGGGAAGTCTTTGCTAATGGCGACCCTTCACGGTTGATTTTTGAACGACATTGGCTCGCCCAATGAGTTCCCTTCCTACAATGGAGGCAGAGTTCAGGTTCGTTTAAACCCGATCTCCATGGTCCTGGCCCATGCTCTGACATTGGCCGCAGCCTGCTCTGCCTACACTCTTTTGAAGATGACTTGTCTTCCCACAACTAAAGCACTTTCTTCCAGGTCTGATATAGTTTGCCAATGAAGCTGCCATGAGGTCTGCCTTGTATTCCTCTGCCTCTACATTCCTGCATATCCTAAAATAACCCAGCAAAGTGCCCTGTTCGCTTTAGGGATGCAAGGCATTTTTACAGTGCTTATTAGAGAAATCATAAGATAGCTTGTGCACTAGGTCTCTTACTGCCTGAACATTCTTCACACATTTGGAAATAGCATCTTCCAGTCGGGACACAAAGTCAGCGTAACGCTCATCATATTCTGTTGTCTTATAGCCCTGTAACGCGGCGTTCTCTCTTCTGATGGAATTATCTTTTCCCAGGCCCTTAAGCAAACCTCATGTATCTGTCCTATTGTCTGTTCAGTAAACTGTAGTTGAGACTCAACTGTAATATAATTTGCATCCCCTAGCAATTGATGAATTCCTATATCTATCCCATCCTCAGCATTCTTCCCAGCTCTTGCAAGGGCTGCTTCCTTCCATAGCATTTGATATCACAAGCATTCTGAAGAGTAAAGACAAATTCTCACTAAAGCTTTCCAATCTGTAGGGGTCCAGCTGTCAGACTCTGCTAGAGCCCTTATCATGCTAATTACAAAATGTGAGTCTGGGCCGTAGTCATTGATTGCCTGCTTGAGATCTTTTAGCAACTTAAAAGGCAAAGGCACTGTGAATTCCTTTTGGTTCTAACAGGATAAGACATCTTGCATTCTAAATCTTCTTCTGCAATCCCTCTTCCTACTCTGGAGAGTAAAGGTGCTTTCCTATACTTTGCTTCTTTACGTCTATTCTCTGAGCTACTCTTTTCAATCTGGATATCTTGGAGTTCCACTTCCTGAACTTCACCTTCTGTGCTAGCTCTCCTAGTTTGCATTTCTTTGGAGCTAATCTCTCTACCTTCAGGGCTGGCTTGCTTGATTGTTTTACAATCTCTGGCCTTTCTTACACTAAATTCCAGCAGGAGAGCAGTTGCTTTTACTATGTCCCCTTCTGACTCAGGCTCATTCTTTTAGCTCTGCCTAAAATCTTCTCATCTGCCTGAAACCCGTTCTCACTGCTTCTCATCTGATTTAAATTTGGGCATCTTAGACGTTGCCTGTTCTGCTTCTTGGCTTTCTCTACCTTTGAAAGCAAGGGAGCTTCCTGGGATTGTTTAATAGCCATGCTTTGGATCTTGCAATCCACTGCCTCTAGTACTGTATCACCTTTAAACCTTCGGAGTCTGCAGTCTCGCGAGAGCATACAGGCTTTGGCAATGAGGTTCTGTTCTAGAATTGGAGGCTTTAGATAACAAACCAATCCCTGCCTTTTCAGTTTTTCCTAAAGTTTCATAACCTAAATCATGCTTATTCACAGACACTTTAGCTTGCTTTGCTAGATTTGAATAGACACAAGACTTCTCACTAGACTGTTCATCCTTATTCTCTTCCTCCTGCAAAAGTTTTAAAACCATCTTAACTTGTACCCACAGAGACCACTTCTCCATAGGGATACTCTCCCCATCTCTGTGCTTCCTTTAAGTTGACAATGACCTCCTCCCAGGTCTCTAAATCAAAAGTTCCTTCCTCTGAGAACCATGAATTATACCTTTTTACTACTTTTAGAAAACATTGTATCTTTTTCTTCGTTACTTTTACACCTTGTCTTTTCAGTAAGTAGAGAGCATGGTACCATAAGTTTCAGGTTTACTTGCGCCGTTCCTTGCTGGTGTCTGTCTTTGCGCCGTTTCTTGCTGGTGTCGGTCTTTGCGCCGTTCCTTGCTGGTGTGCGGGACTTGATGTGCCTCTCTGTGCCTGCCTTCCCGGGCTGCATTTGGGAGGGGGCTGGGACGCTGCTGCCTGGAGGCTGGGAGTATTTTGACTCCCAAAGCCTTCTCGAGGCTCAGTGTAAAAGTTTATTTGGACTCGAAAACAGAATCAAAGACCCAATTAATTAAGTTTTAGAAGCAGGCTTTATTGCGAACTTGTGGCGGGTTCAGCAACTCAGGGTATTGAGCTATTGAAGCCACGCCAGGGAAAAAATCCTGGCGGCGTTTTTATGCCCACTGCTGGCAGGCACAGCTGGGGAGAATCATAGCTTGGGGGGGGGGGGTTTGGATCTGCGCACACAGGTGCTTCCGAAGGGAGAAGGTCGTTAATCTTACCTATATATGTCAGGGACGCGTGGAGTGACCATATCTTCAGAAAACCTTCTGGCTTTGGGAGGAGCTGGTTCCAGGAATTTGGGGTTGAGCAGAGGAGGGGAGGTCAGTTAGGGGTCAGTCTTGAGAGCTAAAATGGAGTCTGTTGTGCCAAGACAGGACGTTTTAGACTGACCCTATAGGGAAAAGGGACAACATTAGTCCATTTCTGTAACTGCTTCCTGTGGGTAGTGGGCGAAGAGCAAGGGGAGGGGCTTTTCCAGGCAGAGTACTGGGAGTTGCGGCCTGGCACAGGGTGGAGAGGTTGTTGTTGCTGGTGGACTGCTATACGGGTGATTTTGCGGACTGCTATACGGGTGATTTCGCGGAGTCGACTTTGCAGGAGCTGAATGAGACAAGGAGCAATTAAGAGCAAAATTACTACTAAAATTATGGGTTCTAGTATGGGGGCTAGGAAGGAGTACAGAGAAGAGTTCCACCAGGAAGAGGATCCGTCTGTTCTGAATCTGTTGTTTTGCAGCTCACGGTTTAGCTTGTTGAGGGTCTGGACTCTAGTTTCCACAATTCCCAGCTTATTGATGTAATAACGGCATTCCTCCTGGAGGAATAAGCAGGTTCCTCCTTTTTCAGCAGTGATGAGGTCTAAAGTGCAACGGCTCTGCAAGGCAACTTGGGCAACAGAGGTTGTTTGTTTCTGCAGGGAGGCTAGAGATTTGGCAGAGGCATCGACTGCCAGCTGGAAGCGTGTGGATAACTTGTCTGCTGTGGTGATAGAGGGTCTAAGGGTCCCGCCGCTGAGTCCTACTGCACCTGCTGCTGAGGCTAAGGAGATTCTCACTGCTATCGGAAGAAAAACTGCTCTTTTAGTTTGGCGACTGTATACCTGGATGTATTTGTCCTGGACCTCAGCCAGAGTGTATGTAGTGAGCTGCGGAACCAGAGTGACGGGCAGGCACAAAAGGGTAAGGTAGAACTGATGTTTAAATGCTTAGTGTATAGTTGCACCAAAAGAAAATTTTTTTCTGGCGCTGTTAGTGGTTTGGAGGGGATTTGGGTGACATTACATGTCTGTGTCGATGGATTGGAGTAGCAAAAGGGCACTTGAGTGTTTTCTGGTTGGATGTACAGAGGAATATTGGGGATGGTTATGGGTTTTGTGGTCTTTACGTTGGATGAAAATGACAGGGCAGGACCTGGTACTGCTACCAGAGGAGGGCGTTCTAGGGCTGCACACATGCAGCAGGTGGAGAGGTTGCCTAGTCCAGCAAAGTGGCAATGGCCAGTCCCTGCTGTAGCAGGGTAAGCTGGGAGAAGGGAGACTCAGAAGGTTTAGAAATTTGCTTAGTGAGTTGAAGGTCTTGGATCTGAATATTACAGTGGATGGTGGATTGGACCTGGAGTAGCGACCTCCATACATAGAGTTTGGCGTCTGGAAATTTCTCTCGGCGAGTGGCGTACCACGCTCCTGGAACCAGAGGTGTCCAGCGGCTATCCCAGGGGTCTGGGATTGTGAGAGTGTATTTAGATTGATGGTAGTAGAATCATCCCTGGGGACAAAGGGAAAGGTAAAGTATCTGGCAGGAAGACCAAGGACACCCTACATTTTTCTGTATTCACCTTTTTGCACATTGGGTAGTTGCCTTCTGGTCATACAGGTAGCAAATGATGGGATCAGCTTTTCCTTGATGCCGCTTAAAGTCAGTGAAATTTAAGTATATGGGTGTTCTGCACCCTGTGGGTGGGCAGTCAGCGGTGGCCAGCAAATAATCATAATGCTTAGTGCGGGCGTAATTGGTATAGTTTTCAGTCAAGTAAAATCGCCAGCAAAAGGGGAAATTATATTAGGTTTAGCTGGCTGGCTTGGTGAGGCGAGTGAGGCGGAGAGACATAGGACCAGTAGACTGAGCCAGACCACTGGGAGCCATGGTCAGAGTTCACTGCTGCCTTGACTCAGGACAAATGTACCCAGGAATCTATTCCAAGACCCTTGACTGCCAAGGGAGTGGTGAGCACTACGGTGTAAGGGCCTTCCCACCGGGGTGCTAAGGGTCTGGGTGCTAGGGATTTAATTAACACAGCTTTTCCAGGATGCACTGGTTTTTGGTGATCAGCAGAGGTCGGAGATGGTTCAGGGATGGGGGAGTTTTCGTGTTGTCTAAGAAGGTTGCGGAGCAAGGACAAGTATGGAAGGTACGAAGCTAGCAGAGGGCAATCAGTTGCAGGAAGAGGCGAGAAAAGAAAAGGTTGTCCGTAGAGTATTTCGATCATGGCTGGGGAGGATCTGCGCACATAGGTGCTTCAGAGGGGTCGTTAATCTTATCTATATGTGAGGGAGGGTTGGAGTGACCATATATTCAGAAAACATTCTGGCTTTGGGACGAGCTGGTTCCAGGAATTTGGGGTAGAGCAGGGGAGGGGAGGTGGGTTAGGGGTCAGTCTTGAGAGCTAAGATGGAGGTGCAGGCCTCAAAATGGAGTCTGTTGCACCAAGACTGGGACACAGTGGTGTGCTGCGGCTCCGCCAAGCAAGATGGCTGGGAGCGCCCACATCTACCCTGTTGGTTTGTAATTGTAATTTTGATACTTTGATGAATCATAATGTATATATCTGATATTCAGGATATATTTTCATTGTGACAAATTAAACATAATTAAAGCAGTGATTAATCACAAAAATATGTAATTATATATTGCTAAATATTTTTTCTAATGACAAATAAATGAATTTTTGTCTTGAAGTATGGTATATCATGGGTGCCAAAAGTAAAATAAAATGCTACATTTTGCAAAAGTATGCACAAAAGGCCAACATCAATGTGATGCTTGCGATAGCTTTTTTCTCACCAGATCAGAAGCATGTATTTTCCCATGGTCCTAGACAACCCCTGTCAAAGTGTTGTTCAACACTGAAAGGGGTGGTGACTCACAGGTTGAGAAACACTGGGTTAGACCGTTTTTATTTGAAAATTCTATACATATGAGCAACACAACTTACAAGATGTAACTACATCATGTCATACATTAATCATTTTCCTTAATTACATATATATACAAATTCATTAAAACAGTCGTTCTATTTTTAAAGTCGGGCCAAAACAAAGAGAAAGCTGATCATACTTCCAAACAAAGGTACACTAGCAAAAAATGCCTAATTTATTACTTAACTCTTATCTATAAAAATGGATCAATTAACCTAACAGTGGTGACAGAGAGAAAGTTGCTGACTGACTGGAAAAGTCCTTCCTGTTTACAAATATATATGTATCATAAAATGAAAACGGTGATTATTAATTACACTTTTTAAGATAACACTTTAAAAATAATAAAAATTTTAAAAATAACACTTTTAATCAGGGATTTGAAACCGTCTTCACAGTTCAGTTATAACCAAGGAAGCAAAACTGAAACAGACTGGAAAGAATTACTGTCTATGCTCTTTTGGAAAGTTAATCTGCCTCTTAGAAAACAAGGGCAGCCCAATCAACGCCTAGCCACCACATCTCTTAGCCTGCAATCAGAAACAGCACTGCCATGCTCAAAGATGGCAGCTGCACCATTTTGAATGTGTATTAACCACCCATCCAATCTCCTAAATTAGGTTCCTAAAAGGACTCCCTAACCCTCTGCCAAATCCTATAATCCAGGGATAAAATCTACAAGATTTCCCATTCCGGTTTTCTTTCGACTTCATCCAAATTTTAAAATGTGGAGTCTCTTTTGATTTTGCTTCTTCAGACATGATTGAATCGGATCAAAATCCTGATTTAAATTAATATAAACTTACAGCCAATGAGTCCATGCTGACTCACTTGGACCCTGTACAGGCAGAACTCCTGCCCCTGTGAGTTTCTGAGATTGTAACTGTAAAGGGAAGTAGATAGCCTCTTTAAATCTTCCTCTGAATCAAAAACAAACCAAATTCAGTGCTACCACTCACAATGACCCTACTGGGCAGGGTAGAACTGCCCCTGTGGGTCACACCGCCACAAGTCGATTCTGATTCACAGTGAGCTTCCTAACTTTGCTCCATATGATTCTCAATCACTGTATTCTCTTTAAGTACACTGCCAGGCCTTTGCCTGCAAGTCACTTCCCACTGGTTTGATCCACCAATCTTTCCATTCTTAGCCTAGTTAGTAGTAGCTAAGTGGGTACATGTTTGTGCTGCACAGGGCCTCTACTATAACCAAACAGAGCTCTCAAAGAAGCACTTCGTATATCGGGTCGCTGTGAACCAGAGCCACCTTAATGGCTGTGGGTCCAAGGATACATAGGTGCACAAGCACAGTTACACACATACACACACAGTGGGTAATTTTTAGATGGAAAAGAGAAACAATGAAAGTGAACTAAATCTACCCCCTGCAAAAATCTGAAGTTTCCTATAGGATTGTGATGTTGATCAAATTACCACACTCTAGAACCAATCGACTGTCAAGACCAAAATTTGATGCCCAAAAAAATCAAAACTGATAAAGCTTGTTTGGTCCCTTGGCTGCCAAAATGCTAATAATCTAGTATACATGAGCATGACTGAGAAATTCACATTTGCTTTTGTAATCAAGGACAGCGTCTAAATGCTTATCTTCTTCATGGATAGAGTACTTTTATGAAGACAAAAGTGGCAGCTGTTAATGAAGACTGAGTAAGAACACCTAAGAGGTTAACTCTAGGTCTCCTGGTTATTTCCTCAGTTGTACAAATCTGAGACCTTTCAATACATGCTATATGTGGAACCAGAAGATGTTATTACACATGGCATTCATTTCATATTCAACATTAGTTAAATGATTCAGGCACTACTCTGGATGCTGGGGATACTCTAGAAGGCAAACAAAGTCGCTATATTCATATACCTTATATGAAAGTGGAAGAAAGAAATCAGAAATTGTGATAAGAGCGGTAAGAGCCCCTAATAAAATGATTAAACAAGAAAAAAGAAAGCAATCTTAAATAACTCCAAGAGAGCAAGACCCGAGGAAAGGAAGCTAATTAAGTATCCTTTTCAGTTTGAATTAATTAATGTTAAAAAAAGATATCCAGAAAGACAGAGAGATGGAGTGACATTGTTTAAACTCCAGTCCAGAGCTTGAGCCAAGATCAGACTTCAGACACCAGTGTCTTTTATAATGCCTATTAATGCTTCCGCTGTGGCGTTTCACCTTTTACAGGACAGTCTGAATAACACAAAGAGGAACACAGGATAGACTACAAGGTTCATATGCCCACCACCCCACTCCCAATCGGTTTGGTTGATATTCATAGCAAGATGGATCTAAAATCTTTATGGATAAGTCTCCAAGAAACACAGGTCAGCGGTGTAAAGCAACAATAAATGAAAACTCCCATTTTCCCCACTTCTAAATAACACCCCTGCCAGTAGAACATCCCCATGAACAGGGATGTAAGGCAGAGTTGTTGATTTTGTGTATCACTTGTGCTTTAGAGAAGTAAATTCGGTTCAGGTTTAGATTTGCTCACACCTGCCTTGGGAAACTCGGTTAAGATTCTATTCTCCTATGCTAGCTACATTACACTCAAACACTTCTGCTTTTCCACTGAAACCTTACAATGCAGCTTTTGGAAGAAAAAAAAACCCCGATTCTGACTCTCTGGAGATGATTTTTTTAGGAATACTACTTCCAAACAGCCATTCAGTGCTTCAAAATAAGTACTCATCTAATTTAATTATGACGACTTCACCAGACAGTAACAGCCCAAGATGATGTTTACAAAGGCACTTGTCACTCCCTTTAGAAGTACCAATGTAGTTGGTGGGGGGGGGGGGGGGTGCGGGGAGTGGGTGTTTCATACTTTCGGTGTGTTTATAGTCTGCAACCAGTGATAAAGTGACACTTGAGATTATTTAAAGAGCAAAGCACTTCAAGTTTGGGACCTCCCGTAAATTATCCTACGTTCACTGGGTTGCCTCAGCCCCCAGGTACCTGGGACAGGTATTCCGAGTCGCCATGTGCTTGTGCTAGGAAGCACTCTAGGAAGGGGCCCCGGGATGCTATTTTACCCGCCGACGACAGGCTCCAACATTAGGAGCTACTCCAGCGGAGCTTGCAGCCACACCACAGCAGCTCGGAAATAAACGTGACCCGCCCAGCAGCCAGGCTTCGGCCAGCGGAGCGAGGTGCAGCCTTCCCAGTCGCTACCATTCACAAGCACTTGCGCTCTGGCCAGGCAACCTTTTGGACACGCATTCTTACCCCCTTGGGCAAAGTAGGGCGTTAGGGGCGAGGCCCCAGGGCTCCTCGGCGGCGCTGGGATTTAAAAACACGTCCGTGAAGCCCACCACAGGTTTCCCGCTCCTAAAACACACTTCTGCGTGAAGAGACACCTGAGTGGCAGGCGGGTCCGGGGCGCCCGCGTAGACGCGATGGCGCGAACGCCGCTCTCCGCTCAGGCGCCCTCAGGAGGCGCCCGAACGCGCCACCCGCCCGCCAGGGACATTCGGCCGCGCCTCAGCAAGGCGTCCTGTGGGCTGCTCGGCGCGCGTCTTCCGAGCCGGCAGGAAGCGCGGCACGGGCGCCGGAGCCGCCGGCCCGGACCTCCGGGAACTCGCCGCCGGCCAGCGCGGGGCCCAGGCGCCGCCGCGACCACCGCCCTTGGCCGCCCTCAGCCGCGCCGCATCCGGGTCCCGCCCCGCCGCTCTCACCTGCCCGGCGCCGCGCGCAGTGCGCTCCGGATCCGGTGAGCCGTCAGTAGCCCCAGCCGCTGCCCGCCCCGCTCGTCACCTCATGCCCGCCGGGCTTGGCACTCCGCCTGCCCGCCGCCGCCGCGCCGCCGTCGTCGTCGTCCCCGCCGCCGCACCGACTGTCGGAGCATGCGCGCCCGCGCCTCCCGTCGAGCTGTATGACTGGCGGGTCCCTGAAGGGCCCCGGGACCCCCAGACCCCCGCCTTCCATGCACGCAATAGGAAGAGGAGGGATTGGGCTTATACTTGTGACAAGATGGGCGGATCCTACATTTAGGATGGCAGTTTAACTTTGACGGGTCTGGATCTCCATATGAACCATTTCAGTAGGGTGTGAACTCCACCTACAGGAACCAAGCTATTGGTTGCAAGCTTGAGGGAGAATTAATCCATTGTCTCCAGCAGCAGGGAGCAGAGCACGCCCATCCCAGTCAAGGAGTATTTGTAATTCCTGCATTTAACATTTGAATGCTTACTTTCTTGGAATGTTCGAGCTTGGAGTCTTAAAAACATATTGCCCAGCCCCTCACTTTACACAAAGAACAATAAAAGTAAGGTAAAAATATTTGCATAAGGCCTTCAGTCATCATCTCCAGGCTCTTAAAGGGGTAGGTTTGGCTGCTGGTCTCACATATCAAAGAGCCAGCAAAGCATCAGACATCCTGTCCTGCCCACAGATAGTGGCATATTCAGTCCCTTTCACTGCCCTTCTTCTCCCAACTGCCTGCAGAGACCTGCACAAAAAAGGTCGAGCAACACACACAGCAATGGTGTGGCCAACAGTGGGAAGAGAAGGAAGGGAAGAAAGGTGGGGGGTGGGGGGGGCAGAGGTGACAGAAGAAGAATAAGCATCAGGTGTCAGGGGAAGCCAGCCCCTAACACATCATTATGAGTCCGGTGGGCGCAATTGTATAGCGATAATAAATAAATATTATAGTAAAGTTACAGAGCATAAGAGAAATATTGAAATAAATGGAGTCAGACACAATTCATAGTAGCATACTCAGCTCAGCCCCGCTTGGTGGTCTACGTGGAAAGAGAGATATTTGATGCTAACCCAGGTTTTTATATTCTCTGGGGGCATGCAAGCCCCCTAATGACAGGTGAGGACCCATGTCACAGGAAGGGGATGTGCTATAGGTGATACAGTAATGAGAGGGGATGGTCTATGGAAATGCAATAGCAAGAGTAGAGATTGGGGGGTATACATGTGACAAGATGGGCTGATTCTAGTTTTAGGATGGCAGCCTAACCTTGGTCATCTTTGGATGGGTTTGACCTCTCTGGTGTCTCCTACAAGGAAACAGACAACTACTATCCTTATCAGAAGGGAGTGAATCCTACTTGTTGTGGGATAAGCAGTGGTGTCTGCTTGCACTAGATAGCTGATAACTCTTAGGGAGAATGACCCCTGATCTATTCCTGATGACCTCCAAGTGCATAGTCATTTGCAAGCAGCTGAGTTTGGAATATATTTGGGGTAGACAGCTTGGGAGAAATCCCTCTGTTTCCCACAATCAGGCACTTGGGGAGAGAAAGAAAATCTGCCATAAAAACAAACCAGCTTGGGGAGCTGATTAAGGCACTGTGATGTAATGAGGTAGATCAGGGAGGAGGTGTTGAAACCAAACCCAAACCACATCTACTGTCCTCACTAGTCTATTCTGACTCTCATAGGACAGAGTAGAGTTGCTCTGTGGGGTTTCCAAAAGGATATATCTTCAGGGGAACAGACAGTCTCATCTTCTTTGGAGCATCAGGTGGGTTTGAACTGCCAGTATTTGGGTTAGCAGGCCAATGCCTTCCTCACAGCACCACTGGGTTCCTTGAGGGTGTCAAAAGGGAGGTACAAAGACACAGATTCTTGGATTTTTCTCCAGGCAAGAGTGCACGATTAACGACAATTATTACTACTGGCAAACTCATACATAAAGAATGCTGTCTTTAGAAGCAACATCTGTACAGGTGGGATCAAATTTCCTAGCTTCTATTGGTTTGTCTACTGCTTCCCCATATCTGACATATAGTAGAAACCTGGTAAAAAATAATTTTTTTAATTGACCCAGAAAGGTAAAGAGGCTTGATCAAGGTCAGAGTCAGCTGGTATTCAAATTGCTAAGCCCTTTAATTTGGCTGAAATCCCTACTAGTCATTCCTCATGACCCCCTGAAATGACCTCACCATGCTCCTTGGATTCCCAAATATTTTTGTGCCAACCTTCCTCAGCTTAATAAGAACATAGAGGAACCATTCTCAGACTCAGGAGGCTGGTAGCACCTGGCAGAATTTCTGAGAAGAGTCAGGAAGCATTTTTGTAGAGGCTGTAGGCATGACACAGCCTGCCTGCTGATAGCTCTTCCTCCTTCCTCCCTAGGGAGCGTCAAATGAACTTAAAATTTGTGAGGATCCTGGACCAGGTTATTTTTAATCTTTCCTTCCCTACACCACTCCACATCTGGTTATCTTGACCAAACTTTTCCCAAGGTCTCAGCCTCAAATTCACTTTCCTGTGAAGCTTTCTACTCCTATAAAGAGTTACAGACTCTCCCAGCCCTCACCCCACTATCATGACTCCAGTTCCACCTTACAAATCCGGCTAGACCAAAGCATGTACACTGGTGCAGATAAGAGCTCTGGACACACAGAATTCAGGACAGATAAACCCCCTAGGAACAGTAATGGGAGTAGTGATACCATGAGGGTGGGGGAGAGGTGGGGTGTGAAAGGGGGAACTGACTGCAATGATCACTGTATAACCACGCCGCTCCCCAGGGGGTGACTGGGGGGCATGAACAACAAGAACTTGGGTGAATGGAGACAGCGGATTCTGTACAATATGAAAAATAATAATTAATAATTTATCAAGTGTTCATGAGGTAGGGAGGGTTGGGAGGGAGGGAAATAAAAGGAGTTGATACCAAGGGCTCACATACAAAGAAAATGATGATTGCAACATATGTACAAATGTGCTTGACAAAATTGATGTATGGATTGTTATAAGAC